>NC_056548.1:6535275-7744337 GCF_910596095.1 Thunnus maccoyii
ACAGTTTTTTTTCTCACAGTAACTTTTCTCTTTTAATTGTGCTTCATTTGATGGGTTAGGGTGCAACAGTACAAAATATTAACTCAAGAAAGAAGCTCAAAAAGTCTGCACATTTTGGCCACATACTATCAAAAAAGACCATGATAGGATACTGTTTTAGGGTGGATTATTCCTTTAAAACTTTTCTTTAGTTGGATGCTACCAGTGTTCTGTGCTGCCTTGTTTAATGTCTTTTATGTGTTTAATTTTGTTGGTTGTTGCTGTGATGGATGCAAATGTGTCTTTGCTTCTGAAGTAAAGCATTCTGGTGCATATGAGATTTTACGATCCTTGTGAATGTCCGAATGTGAATGTGAGTTACTTACCGGATACATGCACGACCACTGTGGACGGTTTGCTCTTCACCCCCAGGATGGTGACCGACTGTATGACGCTGTCACAGTCAAATGTTCCTTCTTCACTGGCAGGACTGACAGAAGCAGCATCAACAGACATTAAACCATAATGTGTGAGGTGTTTGCCTTTAAAAAATTTTAACTATTTAATGTTCAATAGTGCTCTTAACTTTCATGTCAACCTCTTTTGTAAACAAACAAAGAAAAAAATCAGTGGTCTAAAACTGTATCCCCTCTTTGGGAGGTATGAGTTTGACTCACCGGGAGATCAGACAGCCTGACTGCATGTTGAAGCAACGCAGGCAGAAGGCCTTTCTGTCACGGTAGCTGAAGGAGTGTCCGTCGTCCAGGTACAACTCACCATCAGCAACACCCTGCTGAAAAAAAAGGAACCACAGACAGAATATTGCTCATTAAAAGATACACGTCACAACCCAAAAATGTCTTAATATGAAATGTGACATGATACAAACTTACTTCCTTAGTCTTAAAGACATAATTCTGTATTTAATAAAGTATTAAACTGCATCAGTTAAACTGCTGAAACACAGCTTCACCTCTGTCATAGCAATAAATATTTGTTTGTGACATTGCCTGCAAATCTTTTAGCATGAACTGCAACAAACTTATAAATATTGTGGACGTTACAGAGTCTCAAAAGCACAATATTGTATGAAATACTGTAACAAACAGAATCTTCTAAACATCTACTATTATAGCAGGTTTTTTTTAGAGCAACTCTGTTTGTTTAGTGGACAGTACAAACTAACTTGGCACCACCTGAAAAGCACTACATTGTATTGACAAAGGTATCTATAATATCCCTTACATAATGGGGGCGGACAACATAATGGAACGACTGTTGTATTGGGTTGCGTTAGACTGTACGTGTGTTCATATTTTTCTGGTACATCACTGTGTATCAGTATGCAAAACAAACACACATCTTTCTTATCCAGGAGCTGAGTCCCAAAAAAATTGGGTGATTTCTGCTTCCTATGGACACACAACACTGTAGAAAGTTACCTTTTAAAAAATAGTTTTCTTTATTACATTTAGAAAAAGTACAATGTTTCGAACCCAAATTGTCTCAGTACCTTTGTGCCTGAGGAGGAGGATTTGGGCTCAAAATGTTATACCTCTTCTTAGGGCTGCCCCTTAAACGTCAATGATTCAATGTATCAGTCGAGAAGCGTTTTGTTAGTTGAATCACTGCCTTTTTTTTTTAGCTGCATCATTGTATACAGAGTAACACAGCATGACTGCATGAGTCTTGTCTCTCAGAGTCTTGACTGTGTGGAAATTAGATATGAAATACCAAAGTTGCAAAGTTCCCCCTGCATCAGTCTGAAGTGCCGACTCTCTGACTCTGAGTCGAATGAGAAATACATTTTTTAAAAGGATTCTACAGTGTTGCGAGTCTTTGGGAGGAAGACTTCTCTATCCATCCACATATTTCTTCAAGTAAGGCCATTTCATGCTCAGAACTAAAGCTGGTTTGAAAAGGTTTACCTGAGAGTTTAGAGCCACAGTGACGGAGAGGGGGAGCTGCTGGAGTTCGGCTGTACAGGAGCCACTTCCTACTGACCTGCAGACCACCGAGCCGCCCCGCTGGAACACAGGAACCTGTGGAGGAGAAACACCGGAGGGTCTGAGCTAAATTTATTTGGCAGAAGTCAACCACCACTGAGAGAAAAGAGATAACCGTTTAAAATCTGTCATGATGAATGAATGATCTACACTAGATCCAACACTAGGATAAATTTAATCAATCTTAAATATTGAATGTAAATCTGCCTTTGAAGCTAATGCAATACCTTAGATTTCGGCTTAAACTAAAGGATGAAAAAGCCGACAGTATACAGAATATTCACATTAAGGTCTTAGCAGTGGTACATCAACATGCTGCAGTCAACAGATGTTACAGTCCGACCACCCACTTACTGTGTCCAGGGTGACTGGAAGACTCAGAGTTCTGCCTCCTTTGTACACCTTCCCAGAGTGGACGTCGTACCAAATCTAAAACAGAAACAAGCCTTAATATGACACACATGCTGAGGTGTATCCTAAATACATTAGATTATATAAATGTTTTACCTGGTGGTTAATTTACCTCACCAGTTCCAGGAAGTAAGACTTTGGCTTCTTGAACACCTGATTCAGTCACAGGACAGGCCAGCAATGCTCCTCCTGCGTTAAAGCGTAGACAGTTAAACCCATAAAAAGTCACAGGGAAATAATTGTAGCATATGAAGTGTAAAAATGCAAAAATTAAAGGGTATCCATTACCAATCATATACTGGTTGTCAACAGTGAAGGTGCTCTGTTCTCGCGGGAACTCCACCCACAGAGGTCTGTACAGTTTAAAATAACATGAGTGTTTCTATACATTTTCTTTACTATCAATCTATACATTTATCCACCTTTCTACAAATCAATCTATCTTTTAATTAGCAATTTAGAGTGAAATTCATTATTGCCAACATTGCATCATCAAATCAAGAGACAGATTGACCTCTAGTGCCTGAAAAAACTCAAATGTACTTCCACTGAACAGCAGATGGCAGCAGCACTAACCTGATCGGAGGCAGGCCAGAGGTGTGCGCCTGGTGAAACAGAGAGTACCAGTAAGGCAGCAAGCAGTACCTGAGGATAGAGATGGCAAAACTGCTCACTTGACAGTATTTTATTTTGTAATGTGAAAGAATGAGACAAGTCACCTTTGATAAGTTTTTATCTGATTTCAAGTTTGTGTTCAAGCAGAGTGTGAGGTGCAAAACCAACCAACAAACAAACAGTGGTGGAAGAAGTATTCAAAACCTTTACTTAAGTAAAAGTACCAAAACAGCAATGTAAAAATACTCAAGTAAAAGTACATACATATTAGCAGCAAAATGTAGTTAAAGTATTGCAGTAAAAGTAGTGGTTTGGTCTCTCTGACTGATATATTATTATATATGACATCATTAGATTATTAATAGTGAAGCATCAGTGTTAGAGCAGCATGTTACTGTTGTAGCTGCTGGAGGTGGAGCTAGTTTCAACTACTTTATATACAGTTAGCTAGTTTAGTCCAGTGGTTCCCAACCTAGGGGTCAGGCCCCTCCAAAGGGTCACCAGATAAATCTGAGGGGTTGTGAGATGATTAATGGGAGAGGAAAGAAGAAAAAACAAAGTTCTGATACACAAATCTGTTTTCAGTTTTTGGACTTTTTCTTTAATCTTTGATTTTTGGTGAAATGTTGGATCATTTGAACATTTATTGAAATGAAACCATGTGAGAAGTTTAGAGGGGAAAATCACTATTTGGTGGAGCTGTTAACAGCTCATAGACATCTGAAATGTGACCCCGACTACACACTGCTTTTTGTAAGACGTCAAAAGCCAAAAAGGTTGGAAACCACTGGTTTCATCTTTAACAATGTGTTGTATTTTAAAAGCTTGTTATATCATCCATTGCGTCAAATCTTCATCTGAAAAGTGACTAAAGCTGTTAAATAAATGTAGTGGAGTGGAAGTATAAAGTAGCAACACATGGAAATGTTCAAGTTAAGTACAGGTATCTCAAAATTGTACTTAAGTACAGTACTTGTGTAAATGTAAATAGTTAATTTCCACCACTGCAAACAAACAATGCACATATAAAATGTATCATCTAAAAAAAGACAACAGCTCCCATCATCCCTGCACTCTCTCTGGCTGTACCTCTGCTGGATCACAGTGCGGATGGCAGCAGTGACCTCTTCCCCAAACAGCCAAGGCTCCCGACGCTTTGTCACATTCGCAGAGTGTCCTCTGAAAAATGGCTGCAGGGCAGCTGCCTGGTACCAGCGCACCAGCAACTCCGGCTCTGGATCCTGGACAAACCCACCAACATCCGCTGAAACACAGATGATAAAGCTTATTGCACAAGAGGCTGCAACCTCAATCAGTGTTGAGGAAATATATCACAGAAAAGCAGCACCTTACAGTAAGCCTGGACCATTCCTGTACTTCAATTAACACAACCTACTAAACTCTTCGACTAGTTTTAAGGTAGAAACTATTACAGTATTTACTTTAATATCTCTGTACCAAAAACACACAAACTCACAAAATAACTATTCATTGAGCTAAAATATTTTGTATTTAGCATTTCTTTTTTTCCACTATTTTCAGTATTGTGCTCACCTCCACAAAATACTATTCCTGTCACGCTTAGAGACAAAAGCATAGGAATCGAGATCTTCAGATACTCCCAGCTAGCAACGTTGTCACCTGTCCATATTGCTCCTGCGTCCCAAACAAAAACAACAAACAGTGGAGTTGAGGATACAACCATAAATACATGATGCATGGGATTATTTCATTAAAAACATACCTAGTCTCTGTGAGCCAGCAAAGAAGGAACGTGACAGAACAAAAGGCCTCTCGGAGCCACCTGAGCGAGTTATCAGACCGTCCACTGTGGCCATGTGCTGAGAGAAAACAATACTAACCATAAAACTTGCTTCATACAGCTTACTCATAATTGTGATTTAATAAAGTTGTTAACTTCTAGGTGAGGATGTGATTATACCCAACAAAATCTATAAAACCTGCCTCACCAAATGAAGAACATCTCTATTCTGACTTTCATTGAGTTAGTGAATATCTAAATTATGTTCTTTTTTCACCCGGACAAAATTGGAAATCTGGGAAAACAACTATTTTTCTGCACTGTTATAATTACATAGAATCATGATACAAACATTGCATATCACCAGCTTTCATTAAAAACTATTGGTGTTCAACTTTTAACAAAATTAAGTTACATGAACCTGCTCACCTGGTAAAAGCCGTACAAGTTGTGTAATTCTCGGTGTTCCCAGCCCCCATAATGCACTGTATCCTTTGACATTGTCTGCTCTGGTCCGTTGAACACAGACGGTTCATTCATATCGTTCCACACAAATAATGACGACGTTGATCCCTGCATCAAACATAAACATATCAACAACAAGCTTATGTCTGTAAAACCACCCAGTTAGTGAGAATATGATACATATAACTAGAAACACCACCTTATGGTTGTATTATGCCTCCGCCAATCAGTCAAGTTGCAGATTACATCCATGTCTGTCCAGACTCATGATATTTGTAGTGAAGAATTTGAAGGAATTTTATACTGTAAGTGTATTTTTTACTGAAATAGAAGTTATCACTATATTGACATGTATGATTCCAGTGAATAATTTCCAGTAAGAAACATGCTGTCATCACTTAGAGACTATTTTTACAGTGGAGTACAGAGGACTGATATAGAGCTTCGTCACGTGGTGCAACTATAATCACTTGAAGCTTGATATCAGCAAAGCCAATGAGTTTGTGGTGGACTACCAGAGGAACTGGAGACCCCCTGTCCTGGTTGTCATCCAGGGAGAGGAAGTGAAGAGGGTGGACTCATACAAGTACTTTGGGAGAGCAAAATCCAATGAAGCTACAAATTTTAAAAAGTGGACGCTTCACATATATCTTCAACCCGGCAGCACAGAAGATCTAAACAATCACCGTAGTTTCAGGGTGGGCGCCCGAAACTAGTGTCAATTCAGTATCTGACCAAATGTGAAATATGGTCTCAATCTCTCCTTCTGTTCCTGAGTTACAGTGTTGAATAATGGCCAGTAAAGTGTTTTTGCAGAACATTATGATGTCACAGTGAGGTTCACCTTTTGGATGTAAAATGTCATCACTTCATCATTTTATCCTATTTGTGTGAAATTTGTCATAATTAGTGTATTAATTCTTGAGTTATGGCCAAAAACGTGTTTTTTGAGGTCACAGTGACCTTTGACCACCAAAATCTAATCAATTCATCCTTAAGTCCAAGTGGACATTTGTGCCAGATGTAATGAAATTCTCTCCAGGCGTTCCTGAGATATCGCGTTCATAGGAATAGAACAGATGTGAGGTCACAGTGACCTTTGAACACCAAAATCTAATCCGTTCATCACTGAGTCCAAGTGGACGTTTGTGCCAAATTTGAAGAAATTCCCTCAAGGTGTTACTGAGATATTGTGTTCACGAGAATTGGACGGATGGATGATCCAACTATCACCATCGCGGAAGCATAAAAACATAAACAACATGCTATCTTAGAATATTTAGTCATTCTGCACAGTGCTGGAGTGTCAAAGCATTTGTTGAAGGTGCTCTTTCACAGCAACTACAAAAGAACAAAAACACAACTCCAGAGTGTTTCTGGCTTCATCAAGGATAAGCAAAGTACTTCTGTTTTGAACAATATGAAACATTATTGATCCTTGTGGGGGAATCAGGTTGCATATATACATATTTTTACACTTGCCTTGTACTTATCCAGAGCAAAGCATCTGGAGTACCATGCTCGAGTGGCTGGGCTACTGAAATCAAGATAAGACGACTCACCTACGAGAGAAGTTAATGTAAACTCCAGTTAGAAAAACAACAAGACTTTTTTTTTCAAAAAGGTATTTGCATTTGTTAGTTTACACTGTATATGGAGGGATTCAACATGTAAAGTCATCTTGGTAAAATGTCATCTGATGTTCTCAGATAATAAAACCCTGTAAAACGTTTCTAACTTGAAAGTAAAAGACAAAAGACAACAATAATAACTGCTATAATAATCTAGATTGAGGTTGAGTTTCATGTCAGAAGAGGCTTTTTCTGAGTAAATGTCACATTTTTTGAGGCTTAAGTGTAAATATTTCATTATGTAATGTTAATTATATGTTAATTAAGACATTACCCGGCCAGCAAGAGCCCTGATAGATCTTCCCCTCTCTGTCCTTGACAAAATGTCCTCCATCCCTCGCCTCACGGTACAAGGACCAATCAGGATCAACCTTGATGTGAGGATCACTTATAACAACCAACTGCAAGACATAAAAAATATGCACAATTCATTACCTTTTATTTGTAACCAATGACAACAGAAACAGGCTGTGGGTCCTGTACTGTATATTTTGCACCCTGAAACTGACCTTCCTCTTTTTCTTGTCTAGGTGGCGCTGCAGGCCGGTCGGATCAGGAAAAAGAGCAGGATCCCAGGTGAAATAACGCTTCCCGTCCGTGTGCTCAATGTCCAGCCAGATGACATCATAAGGGATGTTATGGCGGTCAAATCCAGCATCCACAGCCTTCACGTCAGCTTCGTCATTGTAGTTCCAGCGGCACTGGTGGTACCCGAGGGCAAAGAGAGGGGGGAGGGCTTGATATCCTGATGGAGAGAAGAAAGAGGAGTCTAGTTTTTAGTCTCTCTGATGGATAATTCATGTGCATACTGTTAGCATCAAACGTGATGTTACATCTGGAGGGTAAAATTAGTAAAATTAGGTAAAATTAACATGGACGGCGCATTGTTAAAACTTGAGGCAAAGTGGATTTATAGGCTAAATATTTTATTCCCGAACGGCATGAATGAGGAATTTATCTTGACACCTCTGATATTTTTTGAACTTGTAGTTTGATGGTTGCAGCTCAGATGCTGGAGTTTCTGATTTGATTTAACTAACATATGTGTTCATATGTGTAAATGTATGTGCTATGCTATGTATGTGTAAGTGCATGAATTTTGTTGGCTATAGTTGTTTAATTTTTGTTCTTTTAGGTTTTCACTGGTTTGGTCTGGTCTTTGTTTTGAGTGTCTCTAATTGACTTGTTGTTACATACTCCCCACCTGCTGGATATGATGTGCATAACATGTGATGTTCCACTTATAATTTCTTGTGTTCTTTCTAAACTGTCCTTGATCTGGCTTGATTAAGGGAGTAGTTGTTGTTTTTTTATTAACATATTGGTTTGACTTTGCTGACCCTCCTGACTCTTTAATTATGTTGTCAGTGTCATCAGTACCACCTGCACTGGTCTCATCGAGTAGGTAGAAATACCTGAGGTGTGATACAGTTTCTCCACAGTGAAAAAGGCGTCTATACGTCTGTCTTTGTGCTCAGCCATGCAATTTAATAAAAAGAGAGATTTCTGACACATCTTTTTGCCTTTTGAAAATTAGTTGGCTAAAACTGGACTGAAATTACATTAGTTTTATATCATTCTCGCTTTTTCAGGTATATTCTTATAATTAAAGGACTGAAACTATAAATGGCAGTATAAGACAAAGTAAAAGAAAAATAATAAAAGGATAAAATAAATGAATTGGTAAGGGACAAAATGCCTTATCATATTTACTTAAACATTTAAAAAATTGTGTTTTTTTTGTTAAAAGAATGACAGTGCTTTAACTGTAGACCTACGCTGCAAATAAATCTGACATTGCGAGCTGAAAACCTCCCACATAATCTCTGTCATGCTGCTTACACACCTGTTAGCTGAGCATACTGAGCGAAGATCTGCTGTGGACTGGGCCCAAGCAGAACCAGACAGTCAATCACACCACTTTCTGACAGCCAGTGGACGTCAGACTGAGGCTGCACCCGCCTCCTCTTTACTGGTGGGGTTTGATCATCCTGGAGGGGGTGGAGAGTTAATATGTGGTTATAAATGTAGATTTTTGCATCTTCTATATTCACCCTGGGAATAGTTAGCGATAACAGAACATAATTAATGACCTTTTTCATCCTCTGTTAGTGATCTGTGACTTGCAACACTCATTTACTTCTTCCATTTTAAATCACAAGGCAGTAATTAGGAAGCTTTGTTCAAATTCCCCATCCAAATCATCTTCCTCCAGAGAACTGAACCAACTAATCTCTCACACAATCCCAATCATCTAACCTTCGAGACAAAACAAACTAGCTCCTGGAAGAATGAAAGCATGGAAGAAATGAGAACAGTAATGGAAAGATTACCTGATGGTCACTGGGGCTGTAATGTATGTTCACAAAAGTTTCAGATGCATTCAGCCAAAATACTCCCAGAGTCTTGTTGGCCTTGTGAGCCACCAACAGCGGCACAGACCCGTACAGGCCGAGGCGGCTGTGCAACTCATAGGCGAAGACATCCAAGTTGTACAGACGATAAGGTTCACCGCCTCTGAGAAAAATGACATTAATTCAATTAATGGCCAGTGAGATGTATGTGCAAACTACATGGTTACAAATGATGATGTCTTTGCATTTTATTTGAATAGACTGTATGTGTACCTGGTGTCTCTAAGCTGCAGGCTGTCAGCGTGCTCTGGTAGACCATACACATGATTGAAACCATGGAGACAGAGGTCTACCCCAACACTACTGGGACCTGCAGATGCACAAGACATATTTTTTCATTAATTTTAGTTCATATGTTAATTTTATTTCTTTTAGGACTGTTGAAACCATGCAGACTGAACATATCTCCATTTTTCTTATAATTAGGACCAAATTCTGGGAATCTTCTTAGAAAATTATTGTTATTTTGAAAATTGGGACCTGTAAAGTGTTATCTTACTGTATTATTGTTACAAGGTTGTGTTATTTGTGTGTGTGGACGTCCATGGAGATACACTGGACCAAGACAAGTTGTCTGGCTACAGTATTAATCACAGTTTGTTTCTTTCAAGTGCACTCAGTGCTGAGAGCAACATAAGCGATATTCCATTTAGGGTCAATTATACAGGAATGGGGGAAAAAGTTCTCAGGGGTGGATAAGTCACAATCTCTGGGAATAAAACCAGATTAAATTATCCTTTAATGTAATTACTGACAGGTTGACCCTTTAAATAATTAATTGCTGACACAAACCATTAGCTTTGATATCCACAAACTGCTTGAAAGTCTCTTTCCATAATAAACTTGTGTGGTCCTCTGGAAGCTGTCAGCGGAACAAAGCGAAAAAGAACAAAGGCATTTATAGCAGGGATTAAGCTCCAAGTAGGAGTAATATTACAATGCAATTCGGACAGTATTGGTATTCTCTTACCGCACTGCTTTGAGATGTGGGTCTGAGGAAAAAGACACAAAGAAAGGCAATTTATTTTTCATGTGTTTATCTGTTTGTTTTGCAGTACATTACCTCTACTTGAGATCCTCACCTGGGTGGATCCTGAAGAGTCTCAAACCACAGCTTTCCTTTAGAGTTGAATGTAACCATCACTTCGTCTTCGCATAAGATCTCCACCCGGAAAGGGAAACGCCACACACGAACCTGGTGACGTCCTGCAGACCAAGAGAGGGTGACAGAGTCCTTAGTCTGTCTCTCCACTCTCAACCTGCCAGAACATGAATGCAAAGGTCAACCAATATCCAAAAAAACCTGCAGGAACCACACAAATTAAGAAGTTGAAAAACGATTTCACTGCTATATGTAAGAGTCTCTCAATCTGTGCACATGTGGGGTTGAAAACTCTACTTATAATACCAGAATATAAAACTAGAGTTAACACATACTGTATGTCATGATTTCAGACCGGCGAACACTGACAGCCTATATTTGTTCACTTGTTTTCACCTGCAAATAATTAAGGAAACAGGTGTCTTTCATTGACGAAAATATTAAATTATAATATGTACACCTCAATCTCAAAAAGGATTCCTGGAAAGAAATGAAAACTCATCATCAAACTATCAAATTTGAACCTAAAAGCTATTTTAAGATGTTGACCTTTTGTCTTATAAATAACAATAATGGACAAGAAGAACCGCCTCTCCTGGAGAAGCTCCTCACCAGCCTAAACTGATTTCAGTCCTTTCCTCCATGCTAACAAACATTAACAGGGATCGTGTGCAGCACAACACAGGCACAAAGCTTTTAGTGTATCAGTGAAAGGCCCACTACAGTCAGGAGTGGGTTTTTAAGTACATTACTCGTGTAACTCGATATCATAATGGAGGGATGATGCTGAATGAGCTCTTACTGTTCACATTTTGGTTCCTCGGTCATCACATCTGGAACATGGTAGCGTGCTTTAATAGGCTGAAGTTCATCTACTAATATCCTTACGTTCTCGTTTTTGCAAGGTGACACAGAAAGAAGCAGTCTGGTCTGTAATGAAAAGGTAATGTTAGAAGAAAAGATAGTTTTTCAGATCATCAAAACAAGTAAAATTGTATTTATCATCGAGATACTGGGGGCTTATTTTAGTTGCATTTTTATAATGGTCAGTGGGGCTGAATACATTTTACTCCCAGATCATTACATTTACCACTTGCTACATAGTTTACAAGCCGAGGTTATTATGCCCTTTAGTGGAAATCACTACTTTAGGATTTGTGTTTGGCTTACATGAAGGATTAAGTGAAGTTGACAGTTTGTAAAGACCTGTCTAATGTCAAGATTTATTTCCCTCTTTCTTTATAACTATGTGTTAAAAACAAATTCTTAACAAATATGTACAGCACATTATTTTTGCTGAACTTATTCTGGCCCCACAGACTCATACAGTGGAAATATTCCAGTAGCTTTTTGTAGGCCTCAAGGACCAGAAGACTTGTAGGCTTGTCAAATGCTAACACATCATCCTTTATTTTAATTTACAGTAATACTAGTGTTCAGACCTGTGTGACTGGTTCCAACAACTCAAAACGTGCCCCCTTCTCTGTGAGCACCATGGTGTCCAAAAGAGCTTGGTGCTGCAAGTTTGGACCCTGCATCTGCCGCCTCAAAAAGGAAAATGAGAATAAGAAGTGATACATCCATTGAATTACTATCCACCAAACCTATAGCTCAAATCCTGCTGAATATACACACACAAAGGTTATCTTCTGCACCATATCCTTAATTGTGGTATCAGGTGTTTGTGTACTGGAGGATTTATGGCAGAAGTAGAGCTGTTGTATTGGATTGCACAGTGTTCCTAATAAAGTGCTTGGTGAGTGTACATTAAAGCACAAAACTCAACAATAAATATTAGGGGTGTAATGATTCTACAAATCCATGGTACGATTCATACTTGCTTTTTTTCGGTGGTGGTGGCGGTGAGGGGTGTTTGATAAGAGAAAATTCTTATTCTGGGTTTTATTAAATGAACTACAACTCAGAATATCAAGAAGTCTAAATAACTTTATGAAGGTAGATTAACTGAAATTAAATTAACTTCGCATAAATCAGCTAAGTGAATAAAAAATAAATAAATAAATACATTTTGCTGAAGACCAATCTACATATTAACTTTGGAAGCAAAATTACCGTATTTCCTCTAATACTGTCTGGGGCCATTATTTACCTCAACTGTAGAGGGCACCAGGCTCATATTAGAGAGAGGCATTTTTCTTAATTCGCTCTGTCTGATATGTATATTTGCTCATATTTTAGCATGAAGCCTGCTTATTTTCTGATCTGCTTCCGTTGGCTCTGTTAATTTTTTGTTACTTCTTTACTGGTAATTACGGTAACCTGGCCGGTTTCGGTCTAGGTTTCAGAACCGTTACACGCCTAATAAACATACATACACTGTATTATAACACTGATAGTAAATGCCAAACACACCTGTAGAAAGCAACATGCTCACTTTTCTTGAACTTTTCTCCCCCTTCATCATCAGGGACAACACTGTGGAACAAGCAGGGAGAAAACATGCTGAGGCCCAGACGTCATGTGGTTTTCTATACAAGGACTAAATGTCAAAAAAGTCAAAGGTCAAGATTTGCAGCTGCAGCAGAGTGGTTGAAGAAAAGCAAACTGTTTGTACCTAACGATGGGTTGGCTCACTTCCGCCATTTCGAACAGACACAGACAGAAAATATCAGCCGCTCACTGTCGGTTGTTGTCTTCTGGTTTGAGCTTTACCGACATTATTTCACCGTGTAAACCTGCGAGCTCTGCGTCACTTTGACAGACGAGGAAACGTGACGGCGATCACACAGAGGAGCTGACAGCGTCAATTAAACCAACACACCACCAATGAGATATCCGGAATGGATTTTCAACACAAAGTCACAGCCAAAAGACTGTGTTCATTAAAGGGACAGAAACTTCACACTTCACAAACCTACAGATGGGCTCCAAACAGTGCACAAGAGCTCCAGAGAGAAACTGGACACCACGTATGTTCACAGTAAAGAAAGCAAAGACCAAACAAGTAAAAAAAAAAAATTAAAAAAAAAGAACCAAATCTTTATTACTACAGCTCTTAAATCCCAACTGAAGAAATTCAGCCACAAAGCCACAAAACAAAAAGAGACTAATAGGAGCTACAGTACTCACAGCTGGACAAAATGAAAAATAATAGTGGATGGTGGTGAGACAGCTCAAGGAACATCCAAGAAAACAAAAAATAACAATTCAATTTTTAAAATAAATACTGTAAAACATTGCTTTCTTGTATGAAAGCAGTACACTATAAAGATTAGAAGATACTGTACTATATACTGTATATAGAATAGACTGGTTCAACCAAGGTCTTTTCTCAATCAATGCACCAACAGTAGATTGCATAATCTCAGGCTAAATCAGTCCACTGCATTGTAAAAATGCTCAGTTTTCAAGTGCAATAATGTAATTAATTGCATAGTCTGAGTCATTTCATTTCCTTTAAAGTGCAACTGTGTGTTTTATCCTATAACACCAGAGGGTCAAAGTCTGCACAGTGGAACTCAAACATCTAAGTGAAGGAATGAGAAGAAAAAAATATTTAACGTGGATGGGGACTTAAATATAACTTAATGGTGTCTCAAAATCATTTCAAGTCAAGTGCATGAAAGTGTATTTCAGTATATTTGTAATTGCACTAATTATATATAATCAATAGGTTAAGTACATTGTTAGTGTGTTCAGCATGCTTTAAACTTTTTTGGGGGTGGGGGGTATTGGTGAATATTAAATGAGAATTTAATTTAAAATTGAAAAGCTAATTTCAATGAGTTCCAGCCAAGTGATATGACCACACAGGCAGTCGACATTGCTTACACAAGTCTTGATGTGAAATGAAATGAGAAATGAAAAATACCTCTTCATTTCTAAATTAAAATCAACAGAAATTATATATTTCCATGGTAACAAACAGCGTAGCAACAATGAATCATTAATGTAGCCTTGTTTAATGTTTTTGTTTGTTTGTTTTGAATTGAATTGCGAAAATCCATAAATATGATACAGATGAACCCTCCACCCACCCAACTTGTTTTTCAGTAATTGATCTTTTTCAATAATACAAGTGGAAATCTTTGACATACAATAGTTTTTTGTTTCCTAAATAATTTTATTTATGTGGGATACAGAGTATACTTACATACAGTCCATTACTGTGTGCTTTATTTTCTTCTATTTTTAAGCTTTGCCTGTGGGATTACCTCCCACACAATAAGAACAAAGAAAAGTGGACAGATCAGTAAATTAGAAAAAGGAAATTGTAATAGGATATTTCTTTTTGAATAAAAAAAACATGAAAAAGCAAGGGCACAGGTCAAAGAAAGAAAGCACCATGGCAACAACCATCATCACCATTGTCATAATTGTTCCATTTAAAAGCAACAAAAAACAAAACAAAACACATTTTCTGCGGTCAATCACCAAATAACAGTCATGTCACCACTTAAACCCCTTGAAACAGCTCTCGTCTACCCATTTCAAAAATACAACCACATAAGTACCAATTGAAGGCAGCATGTATCTCTCAACCCCCTTTCACCTGCAAAATAGCTAAATAAATAGCTTGACCTGTCCTTCAACAATCATGTTGAATGCAACCCTGCCAACATTATGGGATCTTCCATGAGGGTTTGATGGCATGTCTATGTACACACACACACACACACACACACACACACACACACACACACACACACACACACACATATATATATATTATTATTATTATTATTATTATTATTATTTTATTTTGTATTTTTGTATTTTTACATAGAATTCAATGTAATTTAACATTCAAAACATTAAGTAATTGAACAATCCTGTTAAAAAAAACTATGATATTCCATTATATTAATTTACAGATTACTGCCTTTATTTTATGGTGAATTTTTAATAAAAAATAATTTACACTTAATGTAGAAAAAACAAAAAAACTGTAAAATAATACAGTAAACTTCTTTGAAATAACTGTTTTTACAGTGTACTGTAACTGTCAACATTCATTATTCATTATTCATACAGTGCTTTGGCAGTACTATATTTTGTTATGGTCATGCCAGTAAAGTTATTTGAATTTGAATTTGAGTTTGAATTTGAGAGAGAGACACTTTTGATGTCCTTTAATAAAAACAAAGGCACTTAAAACTAAGATTACACACAACTTCTACCCATTGAGAAAAAGGTAAAATAAACCAAAATCACACCTCACAGACTCCCCTTATTTCACCCACCAATCATGCTTCAACACGTGCACACACACACACACACACACACACACACTCCTTATAAGAGGACCAGCATACTCAATTATGAACAAAAATACAAATACATGATATCAAGCCATCACATTCAGATACATATACAGAGACCCTCTTCCCCCACAGTACAAACAGGTTTCAGAAGGTCTGTACACCAGACCTTCTGAAACCCAACAATATCATTTACCAGACTGTAATAAACATATCTAGCCCCTTCAACAGTAAAACCGGGTCCACTGGCCCACAGTCCTTCACTTTATTCCTCCTTGTGAGCTAAGTAGCCAGTTTAGCCTGCTCAAACAGAAAGTTCATCAGCACAAATTCAAGGAAAAACCAACATAAAGTGCAACCAGAACAGCTTCAGTGCACCTTGGCATTGATTGTACAAGTCTCTGAACTCCACTGGAGGGATGAACACCATTCTTCCAAAAGATATTCCCTCATTTGGTGTTTTTATGATGGTGGTGGAGAGCGCTGTCTAACACATCAGTCCAAAATCTTCCCATAGGTGTTCAATTGTCCAAAACTGGGCCTGCTCAACATTTTTATACATGCCACAGAGCATGATTAGATGTTAATTGCTTAATTATATCATGCAGTGCACCTGTGTGGAAGCATCTGCTTGTTATGTTTCTCCACACATTTATTCACATTTTTCCTTTAATTTGTAAGTGCGTTATGAATGGATATTCTAATGCTCGCAAGAAAAACTTACTTCAATATTCATTTGGGCACCTGACTGTTGTTTTAAGACAGACTTCAAAAAAATTGGTGAACATGTCCTTTAAATGCCTCCTTGGTGTTTGGCGTCCTCCGGTGGTGACGGTGTGAACTACAGAGACGGACTCCGGAACTGGAGGCGGATACGAGCCTGACCTGTGGTGGACGCACAAATGAAGATGTCAGATGCACAAGCGCATCGGTTGTGTTTGTTGCTTTTTGCTTTGGTTTTCCGTCCCGGGACAGCGGCAGAGGTCTCCGTATGGAGCGTTGACATCAACTCGGTCAGTGTTATCATACTCAACGTTTGCATTTTTTGCATTTATTGCAGAGTGTGTCGTGCTAAAGGCTCCGTAGCAGCTGGTAGACCGGGGAAGCTAACTAGCCCCGAGCAAACCCTTCATTACTTGTCAGATCCTGACGGTGCTGCTGACAGGTTCACTACAATCCTGCACGCATGTCTGAGAAGATGAGCTTAATTAAAAACATAACTCTGCTTGTTAATTATTATACTGCGTCCTGATGGATAGTAGTGCTTTCTGCGCTGCTACCACTGGATTTGAGTAAAGACAGGTCATTTACAGAAGGAAAAGCCACTGATATGTGATTAGAAGAATAATAGATCAATCTGTCAGCAACATAAAGCTATCACAGGACGTTTTACTGTGGTTAATATAAGGGTGACTCAAACTGTTATTATCTCAGTGTGTAAGAAGGAGTTACAGTAATTATTCTTTTCCAGAAATGACAAATCAGATTAACACACCTGCTAGTGAAATTACAGCATGTGTGAGCTGGATGTAGGCCATCCTATCAGCAGGGGTGGAAGAAGTAACGTTACTCACATCTTAGTAAATGTAGTAATACCACAGTGAAAAAATACTCAATCACAAGGAGAAGTCCTGCATTTTAAATCTTATTTAAGTAAAAGTACATAGCCTAAGCATTGTCAGCAAAATGTGCTTTAAGTATCAGAAGAAGTACTCATTATGCAGATTGACCCAAGTTAGAGTGTTATATTTATTATGAATAAATAAATGAAACCTTTATTGCCTCCAAAGAGCACAAAAGAACATCAAAACCCATCAACAACCATACATGACAGTACATAATATAACATAAAACATAGCATCATAAAAACATCATAAAAAGCATGTGTACATGTGTGTGTATATATCGTATATATCTGACAACATATACACCGATACCGGTACATCTGGGATAGGTCAATATCGGCCAACTGTTATATCGCTCTAATCTGCAGATCTTGAAAAGTCTTAAAAAGAATTGATGTAAATTTCTCCATAAAACAGCCACAGGAGGTTTTTAAGACTTAAATTTCATTCATGAAGGTCTTAAATATTTTTTTCTCGCCTGCCGCAGGCAGTAATGTTAGTTATAAAATATATTTTTAATGTAATTTTAGCAAAACTTTGCTGGAACATCCAGTTCCTTACTTTAAATGAATTAGTTATTTTTTTAATTGGTTATTGTGAATGAGTTAATGAGTATGGATGATTAATGAGTAATTAGTTATATTATTGGAAATGATTGTTATATATTGCCATTAAGTAATGACAAAAATGTGAAATAAATCTAAATCAATTGATATTTTTTTCACATTGCACTATGTATCTATTTATCTTATTGATTTCTGTCTGGTATTAAAAATGTCTGAAGAAGTCTGAAATTTAACTTGGTGAATCTTGCAGAAACCCTGGTGTACTGAGTATAACAATGCATATAAAACAAACTGATTATATGTTGTTTTGTGTATAATATATTGATCTGAAAAGTAACTCCTTACTATAGCAGTGAACTAAATGTAGTGGAATAAAAAGTACAATATTTTCCCTGTAAAATGTAGTGCAGTGGAAGTATAAAGTAGCACCAAATGGTAATACTCAATTAAAGTACCTCAAAATTGGACTGAAGTACAGAACTTGAGTAAATGCACGTAGTCACCATCGACCACTGCGTATGATGAAGTACATTTGTTTTTTCAGAAGATGTGGATGCATGTTTGTCTGGATAATTTGTTCTTTCAGGAAATAGACTGCAAATGTTTCCAAATGTGTTTGAGACTAGTGGTTGACTTGTGACATTCCTAATGTGGTTGAAATAAAGGTCATAAAACCTTTCAGCAGGTAAGTATTTATAAGATTGAATGAGACATAGGAAATTTAAATATTGGTTTAGCTGCAGCCTGTATAAATGTAAGTTCCTGTCAAAATTCATTGATTTTGACCTGAAATACAGTTAATAATTAAAAAAAAAACTTCCACACTTCCAGACATTGTTAGACATACATTTCAAACAGTCTGCAGCTGATGTTACACTGCACCTTAAAAAACAGGTGTTATAAAAATGATGATTACACTGTGTATGAGTGTTAGTATTTTATCTAGATCATGATGAATTGTTCCCGTCTTGTACTGCAACTCTGCAACATCAGCAGACTCATCAGCTACAGTTAAAGGGAGTTCAGTATTATTTTTGTAAAGAGGAAGATGTAGAAATTAAAATTCGTCAGAGAAAGGGTGAGGCATGTCATCTGGGGGTCAGTTGAGCAAGATGTCTACTGGACAGGAGAACTGAAAACAGATATGACGTTATCAATAAGTCTGTATTTGATAGATTAAGAAAAGAACTGTAACGTATAAAACCCTGTTATAGGCGCTTCTCGAGGTGCCTTTTTCTTTGTAACCTCATCCTGCGTGTTGCGTTGTGAAACGCTCCTTCTTGTGCAAGAAAATAAATTGTGTTAAATTTGATACTTCGGCTCCGGTCTCTATTGTTTAACGGTCATTAAGAAGATGTGTCTTAGTCAGAGTTGCAACTAACGACTATTTTCACTAGTTAATCTGTTTAATCTGTTGATTATTTTCTCTTTTAATCAAATAATCTTTTGGTCAATAAAATGTCAGAAAATGGTGAAAAATGTCTGTTGTGTTTTCAGACAAAAGATGCTGTGTTTCGGAAGACGCTGTACGCCAACACCACCATCTTTATGAAGTGTAAGTAGCCTGACGTGTCCCTAATTCATATATTCAGGCAATATATTCAAAAATATATTTACATGCCAACAATTCAGGTATAAACGTCCCCCAAACTTCACATCCCCTTTAAAGCCCTTCAACTTTAATATTTATGATATCAAGATACAAAGTACAAAGATAATTTTGGAATATTTCCTGTAGCAGGACATTGATTCAGGTACTGTCTACTAACATTAACACTAAATTGACTGTCGAGTTCATCCTTTTTGTTGGTTGTGATGGTGCTCAGTGTGGACAGACAACCAAAGTAAAAAGCTAAAACAAACCACAATCAAATTTTTTCAATTGCATTAAATCGAGGTCAGGTCGTTACGCAACAATAGTTCAACAGGCAAATGTGATGTTATTTATAGAAAGGCCCTTTGTCTCTTTTTACTGTCTTTCCCTTAAATGTTATGCTGTGCCTGGCTCATGGTTTGGCTTAATGCCTTTAACAGCCTCCCTGTGTGAGCTGTGATAATTATCTTATTGCAGAATCACAATACACGAAGCACCAAAGCTGTTTTTGTAACTGGCTTTGTAGCACTCAAATTCACTCGCTTAACGTTGGCTAAAATATTAAAAATAAGCCAGATGTCCTGCAACCTGCAGGGCAGATTTTCCTGGTAAACCTGCACACAGAACCCCTTTTTTGGCACTAGAAACAAAATGCCATTGTTTGAAATGATAAATACTGTTGGAAACTGATTTTATTTGCAGCACAGTATCACGGTGAAAATGTCTCTTCTGCTCTACATGGTGATTCTCAGAGATATGCTCATATGCTTCCCTACTGTCGCTGTCGTCTACCTCACCAGATGGCTGATTTGGTAGATGATCTTTTAAAAAGCATCTCTTTATTTTGCAGAAATTAAAAACATTTGAAAGGAAAATGTTCCCTCAAAACTCAGTGTCAGAGACTAGTTTTTATTTATCGGTGTAGCAGTTTTTTATTCTTGCTAATAAGTCATCAGATTACCCTGATTTTGTTATTTTCTGTACATTTGCAATGGAGTTTAGTAGGAGAAGGATGCAATCTAAAACAGTAGACAGCAGTAGATTGAAGACTACTTCCTCTCCTCTCTACGGCCTCCAGTTCACATCAGCATTCAACAGTAATAAAGTCCAGATAGACCAGGATGTAATGCAGCAACATGTCATAAAGAAATAGTGGAAGTCACTTACTGAAGTAGAACTCGATAAGGGAGGTCGGAGGGGGGGAAGTAAATTAAGTTACAACCCACAGAGCGACTCCTGGAGTGCTTTGAACATCAGAAATTGACATGTGATGGTATGTAACACCTGGTGGGGACTCAGGCCTTTGAGTAACTGCTTTTTCTTTTTTTATCTCTCTCTGCAGTCCAGGGTGACACGGGGTCATGTGATAGAAACCTGGCTTTCAACATCAGCTGGTACCTGCGCTCCTCTGTCTGCTATAATGAAGTCTTTAACACACCAGTGAGTATTGATTTTTCTCTGTTGACGTCTGACTTTTGACCGCTTGTTCTGCCATGAATGTAACTATTTTCACTCAGAAAATAACACTCTTTAAAGACTGTGAAAGCCTCTGACTGTAGAGTCTTAAAATTGAACTAAATTTAAGACAAGTTTATCTATATGTTAAGGCTTTCAAGAACTTTTTGGCACTTTTCAGTCTCACTTCTCTGGACTTTTCGGGGGTTTTGGCTTCAACAGATTCAATAGATTGTCAGTGAGAGCAGCTGGCGTGTCCCTCCTGCAGACGTTCCTGAGTGCTTTCATGGCCTCTGGCTCCACTTCCATCTTTGTGCCAGCGCTGTCTCTTTTTGTCCAGAAGCGTCTCAAACTCAGCTGCTGCCGCTTCGGCTTTCACCTTGTCACTGCTGGTCTTGAAGTCAGGGTCAAAGAGTGTGGCTCTGTTGTGGGCACCTGTAGTTTGATCAGGGCTTTTGAAAAGTCAGTGTCTTATTCTGTCAGACTCAAAACACTCTTTGAAAACGGGGAGAACACAAGACGAGAGCAGCTGGCGTTATTTTCTTCTTTAATCTTCACTCTCCTCAGATGAAAACAGGATATTTTAATAAACAAACAATACGTTCCACAATGATTAAACTTATGTGCTATGACTATTTCAAGTGTTCTGTTGGATTCCTCTGTTGGAATCAATTTTTTTCCATTTAGTCTCCATCTTCATCACTCGCACTCTCAAACATCTGCACATCAGTTTGCAATCAGTAAAGTGCATCGACAAGCTCGGATGTGCAGCTTTGCCACAAATCTGTTGTGTAAGCAAAGTGAACCACATGTGTGATTATTGATTTCTACAACAACTCTTTCATCATTCATTTAATTGTATTACTGGACAAAAGTATCATCAGGCCCTTGAAAGTTTTTTTCCCTCCGCTGTCCGAACAGGAACCACATGCGTAGCAACCGTCTCTGTCTTTTGATGTTTTTACGACATGTGTTGCGGCTAATAAATGAGTCAACCAGTGTAAGATGGTGTTGAATTGAAAGGTTCAGGTGATGTTTTCAAGCATTCTTCATACCAACTAATTATTTTAAGTCGAGCAAAAAAGATGCGTTTCTTGTTTTGCCATTATCAATATTTATTAATCTATACAATCAATATATTGTTGTGTGCAGCTACAGTTCACTGCAGTCTATATAAAGTCTACATTGGATACATATATGACATTTTTTTAAACTGCTGCCATGTATTTACATTTTGAATATTTAAAGTAAAAATACATTCCTGTACATGATTTCCCTTGATTACCCTACAATAAATATACACAACTCTTTATTATTATTATTATTGTGAAACAGTGTAGTGAAATGACACTTTTGTTATTACCAAACGTGCTGTTGGGTCATAACTGTATTAATCTGCCTGTTTAATGTAGAGTCAACACTGTCTTTCATAAATTTGGTACATATTGCATAATCATAACGTTAGAGAATAACCGACTGCGTTGCTTAATTGACTTTTTTCCTCAATTTTCTCCTTTAGGACAGCAAAGCGATGAACATGTTTGGTATGGACCACATGTTGAAAGACGGCTGGACGGGCTTCTACAGCCAAGGCTACATGTACTTCGACAACTGCTCCGTCCTCTTCTTACCGAAGGTTTGTGACTAAAATGAATAGCATATTAATGTAGGGTTGCGGTGTACATTAGCTGAATTTCAGCATTCAGCTGCAGATTCCTATTCCCATTTACACCTTGATATTTACATATTTCTTTACTCTGTCCTTCCTCTAAGGTTTATTATGCAGATTTCAACCCATATCAGCCTCTGTCCAGCCCGAAGGTGAGTCACAAAGCTGATATACAGAACAGTGCTTATTAAACTCCAAACACTATGAATCAGTGATCTTTAAATGTTATTTGCATATTGTTCTTTTTAGAGCGACCCGTCAAATCAGAGCCTTATTTGGCCCGACAAGCCGGTAAGACATTCGATTACTTTTAATGAAAATATCTTTAAATATTCAAGGTTTTGATAAAGATTCAAACCGTGACGTTAGAAACTTTTTGGCTGATTGAGGCAATTGCAAAAATATAAAGAGCATAAAAATGTAAATGTTGAATATTTTTTTTAGCTCATAACTGTCTTCTTGCAGGACATCAGCGCCGTGGCCAAAGCCTGGGAGGACAGTCCATACCTGTTCATAGCGAAGGTGCAGCCATTGTTCCGCGGAGTCGAGGATGACGACATCGGGGCAGAGCAGCTCAACTTTGCTTTTACAAGTGAGAAACAACAACATTTTACTCACAGAGCTCTAAAATCTCTCATATTTACCCAGTAGAGAAAAATGAAAAAATCTGGGAAAAACTAACAACTGAGAATTTTTAAAGTGACACTTTTGTTTTTTTTTCTCCAGTGAAAGTAGAGATGAAGGGACCACATGACTACTCCTCTCCAGCAGACTGGCCCCTGATGATGGTATGTATCATAATTTATGTGAATTGGTGTTCCATAATGGTCTAAATATTGTGTTTTATAATAGCTTGGGGCCATAATAGTTGTCCAATTTAAACACATTGAACATTGTTGCAAAGTTGGCAGCTTGAATAGGAGAATATCTATTTGTCTGAATGATAATGATAATAATCTCCTGTGTATCACAGTTCTTCATGGTCATGTGTATCGTGTACGTGCTGTTCGGGACTCTCTGGCTCTTCTGGTGCGCCTGCTATTGGAGGGATCTGCTTCGGATCCAGTTCTGGATCGGTGCCGTCATCATCCTCGGCATGCTGGAGAAAGCTGTGTTCTACTCAGAATACCAGAGCATCCGTTACAAAGGAGACTACAGTTGGTCGACATTTCGATTTTCGTTCGTGGCACAAGTTTTGTTTTGTCTTTTTTTTACTCAAGTCTGTTTATAATCATAATTTTGTTTGTGTGTTTTTGCTCTACACAGTTCAAGGTGCTGTGATTTTTGCTGAGCTGCTCTCTGCTCTCAAAAGATCTCTAGCTCGAATCCTGGTCCTCATTGTCAGTCTTGGCTACGGCATAGTCAAGTAAGTTCAGTCTTCTAAAAAAAATGACCTTTTAATCTGTCTGATGTCTCAGTACTTTGACATTTTAAGATCATTATTTTTTCCACCAGGTACATATTAAAAATGCTCATTTGTTGTTCTTTACAAATAAAACCCAGTGGAGGATTTGTGCTTAACAAGTATGTTAACAAGCCATTTCAGCTACATTTGTTTGTGTAACTGAACTTTTTTTTTGCACCGTGTGTAGGCCCAGGTTGGGTACCACAGTGCACCGGCTGGTAGCTGTCGGCCTTCTCTACCTGCTCTTCTCCTCTGTGGAAGGTGTGCTGAGAGTGACGGGTGTAAGTGACAACGGTTTATAAACTCCATCATCCTCAATATTTGTATTAACCTACAGATGTAATCTAGGACACAGTGAAAGTCAGAAAAATCATCTCGTACCTCAAACAGCCTGAACACCAATTTTTTTTCCTCTTATTTAAACTTCTATGTATTTTCATGGTTGTCTGTTAAAGCACAATGTGGCAGCTTACAAGCTTCAGATTGCAGTGAGATGTAACTTCTTGTTTTGTAATCTAATCTATACCAGCCACTCTGCTCTGTGAAGATACACTGTGTCCCAAAAAATACGAAACGGATGAAAGAGGAAAAAGATTTAGGAAGGCACACTCTCCCCGCTGTTCAGGAGATCATTTATTTTCCTGTTCTCACAGATGAGTTTCATCCAGACAAATATAATGAACTTGCTGCGTTTCAACCATTGCAGATGGGACATTATCTGTTACGGCCTCCACAGGCTGATTGAAGCTGGTAGTTTGGTATATTTTTACATAAAAAATCTTGCCTAGTGCCGCTTTCAAGGCACTCTGTATAAATAAATTAGATTTGACTAGAGGAGACGATAGAGAGGGAAGGTTATGTGAGGATTCAGGCTCTCAGAGGCAGACGAGTGATGATAATGGAGAACGACGAATTTGATCCAAGAGTGATTCTCAAAAGCAGCTAAAGACACTGCGGCAAGTTCAAAAAGTCACGAAAACGTAAAGTTATACAAGCAAACATAAGATAAGAAAGACAGTGAGCAGAACAGAGATGGAGGTTATGTAGTTTGGTGAACAGATGTGTTTTGTCTGGAGGAAGATCCGAAGAGGAGAGACATAAATCTTCACCCGATCTTAACACAAGCTATCTTAAGTTTAAAGAAAGCACAGAGACTTCCTTTATGTTTCAGTAATTATTGTCTTTCCCAGTAACATTCCCACACAAACACTTTGCTCCTGTTTGTCTTCTAGGCTCATGGTGCCACTGCCTGGTTTGATCTTGTATGTAAAATCCGACTCTTGTCTTCTCTCTCCAGGGTTTCTACGGGACGGTTGCTCTCGTGGCGAATCTCAGCCTCTCTCTCATCGATTCCTGTGTCATGTGGTGGATATCCTTTACTCTACCAGCCACACCGGTTACTCAAGATTTGCATTTTCAGAAGTGTTGTAGATATAAGCCTTTAATTATGGTTATTTGAATATATATATATATACAATATGTTGTCCTTAATTTGCATCCACATTTTCATCAGTCTGTCCCAAACCACTCGTCTCCTGAAGCTCCGCAGAAATGTAGTGAAGCTCTCTCTGTATCAGCACTTCACCAACACTCTCATCTTCTCTGTTGTCGGTGAGTTACAGCTGCTGAACGGTGAGAAATAAAAATGAGACGGAGCTTTGAGGTCCAGAAACAGCTGCTGCATTTTGATCGGTTAACAAGATCCACATCTGAAACTGCAATAAAACAGATTTCTGTTTCTGTTTTTCTGAAATAGATATGTTGCAGGTGCACTAATGAAAGTTTTGACTTATAACATCTGTTTTAGTAAATTATCACTTTCCTGTGGAAACTATGTATCTCCAAAGCATCAACTTTTCATGGGCTAAGAAAAAGTGATAATTCAGTTTTTCTTGACAACTGACAACAGTTCAGAACTTTCTTAACCCCTAAAAGAACATTTAATCCTTCTGTTTATCTTAAAGGGGACATAGCATGCTTCCTGAAAGTCAAAAGCCAGGGCTTCAGCCTGTTCTGGAGCGCTTCATCTGCAAAGTTTCCTCTACCTACCCATTGAACTGATGTTACATTGTCTTTCTTGTTACACATTTTAAAAGTGTATATTTTGAGTAAAGAACGAGAAAAAGAAGCCGACTACTACTGTTTGTTTACGTAGCCCCCGCAGCTGACGGGAGTCTGCTGACCAATCAGACCAGAGCCGGGTTCATTGGGAGGGGGGCCTTAAAGAGACAGGAGCTAAAACGGCCTGTTTCAGACAGAGGCTGAACTGAGGGGCTGCATTTACAGCCAGTATAAGATAAATAAGGAGTTTTTGTACTGTAAATCATGCAAAGATATTCCAGTAGAGCCGCAGAATATAAATATAGACGTGGAAATGTGCATGATATGCCCTCTTTAAAAATTAAAATTCACCAAATTCAAGATACATGGTTTTCACTTGACAGGGACGATATGCTCCTCGTGTATTAACGTTATGTAAATGTATTTCTATATTTGCATCTCCTTTGACTAGAAAAACCTTTTGTTCAATTTTCTAATTTTGCTGTCACTGAAGGGAGGTTTCTGAGCATTTGCATATTGTTTACAGACATCAAAGTGAGAGCAGTGTTTACTTTGTGTCCACAGCTTCCATCATATTCATCATCTGGACCACCAAAGTCTTCAAGCTGGTGGACTGCCAGACGGTCAGTTTGTTTTCTCTTATTGATTGATGGTCGTATTGTGTTCCGGTGCTCTTCTCTTCATGAGGTTTCTGTTTCTTGTTTATACAGAGATGAAAAATGAACTTTCCTTCCACTATTTTCTATTTTTATCCTCTCTGCAGGGTTGGAGGGACTTGTGGGTAGACGATGCCTTCTGGCGTCTGCTGTTCTCCACCATACTGCTGGTCATCATGGTGCTGCTGCGGCCCTCTGCCAACAGCCAGAGGTCAGGGTCAGTCTGAAGCTCGGGCTTACCCTGGAGCCGAAAACCATTACTGTGAAAATTCCCAGTAGTTGATCTTATAGGCTCTGTTCTGTTTTCTCTCAGATTCTCCCATTCCCCTCTGATTGACGAAGATGATGAAGAGGAGGAGGCCAAGGAACCTATGTTGAATGAAGCTTTTGGTAAGATTTATTATCGTCCTGCTTTCAATTGCAAGATCAGCCAAGGGTCATCTAAGAGTTACCTGTTATTGAAGACACCTGTGTCCACCTGAGAAATACCGTTTAAAGGACCAGTGTGTAAGATTTAGTGGCATCTAGTGGTGAGGTCGCAAATTGCAACCAACTGAATACCCCTCCACCTCCCCCTCCCCTTCCAAGAGTGTAAGAGAAACTTGCGAAAAACATGAAAGGCCTTCTCTAGAACCAGTGTTTGGTTTGTCTGTTCTGGGCTACTGTAGAAACATGGCGGCCTCCATGGAAGATGTAGATATAAAGGGCTCACTCTAAGGTAACAAAAACACAACTATTCCTATTTTAATGGGATTATACACTGATGAAAACATACTTATGAATATTATATTCCAAATCTGCCAAGTCCATTCCACTAGATGCAACTAAATCTTACACACTGGTCCTTTAAATTGATCAACAAAGTAGGAGTTCCTTCCCCAGACGACATCAGGACACAGCAAGTGTCAGTTAGTGTTGCCAAGTTATTTTGTCACTATTTTTGACTGAGGCTAGATCATTTTGTCTCTGATGCTTGTGATTGATTTAGCATTTATTTAATGTCATTCAGTGTTTGCTATCAAACAACACTGCCCAATCAGCTAATCAGTATTGTCTTGTAAACACATCTGTTATACATGCTAGCTAAAATATCCAGTGAGAGCTACTAGTAGAGCTGATATTTGCATATTAATATAGATTTTGTCTTTTTTTTAAATTTAAAATGAAAGCCAAATTCCAGGCTTTGTTTTAGGTTGAACTGGAGATCCACTGATATTTAAACCATACTGTAGTAGACTAGGTTTACTCCAAAAATTGACAAAAGCACTGTGGTAGATCCAAGCTTTCGGTTTTACTTAAGTCTGGATCTGCAACAGTGCCTCTGTCTTTTTTTTAGAGTAACTCTATTGATATGTTTTAGGTTAACTGAGCCGATGATTTTTCAGCTTCAATTTAAAAGGCTTTAGTGTAGATGGCAGGGCCGTGTAGCCTGCAGAGATGAAGATAAGACAGTTTTCCTCATGTTTGTCACATCAATACACTAAATGTGGAAACACTTATCACACAATCTTTCCCGAAGATCTGTCAATTGCTCCATTGTTAGCCACTGTTTTCACTTTGGCATTTCTGTAATGGACCTTTGTGATAGTGCCAGTAATGTTTCCAGGAGATTTGCGCTGCACCCGCAAAGCTTCTATTCATCGTTTTCTGTTATGTGAAAAACCCACACATCTGAAAATAATGTTCGGCCAGGTCTGCTCTCAACTTGCCTCAGAGCCTCCAAAGACGACCTTGTCAGCCGTTTGGTATAATCCAGTGCCACTGAAGGCCATGATCCAAGTCTGTTCACGCACACACATGTGCTGAACAGATTCATTTAAAAAATGTTCATCTTATGAGAATATATAACATACATAGCAAATTTAGTTACCTAGTTATGCTATAATCATATTATTGGATTGGACAAGGGTCTTTTATATGATCTCACATGCCTTTTTTTTCTTTTTTTTTCTTTTTAGAGGGAATGAAGATGAGAGGGTCAAAGCCTGATACTAACGGCTCCCAGAAATTGTTGAGCAAAGAGGTGGGTCGACTCTCTGCTTCCAGTTTGTCCACTTAATTTTTTTCTTCTTAATACACAATTAAATTGTTTTGTGTTTTTAAACTCTGCTTTTGCTAGGATGAAGACCTAAAATGGGTAGAGGAGAACATCCCTACAACTGTTGCTGATGTGTAAGTAAAGTAATTTTTAGACTGAGAGCTACAGAGATTCAGCATATTGATTAAGGACAGTTTAACAGGACAAACGCTTGTCTATAGACACTTTCACCAGATTGAACCTGTGACTTTGTGGGGCAGTACAGTGTGTGAGCTCAAGTCTGTTGTGATGCCTTCAAAAAAGAACTGTTTCATACTATAGTGTTTTAAAAAAAGGGATTTTACACTACCTGGAAGTTGTGAGAATATGGTATCAGCTTAAAAACAGTAACCCTCCTTAATGTGTCATATCTCATCATCATCTTATGTAAGTGTATTTATGTAGGAATACCATTAATTCTCAAATGGTGACATTTTGGAAGAACTTCTTCAATCTGGTAACAAGTTAAAGTAAAAAAATCCAGAGGAAATATCTAAAAATGTTGTTTGACCCCGACTTCTACTGTGTGAATGCTTCTCTGATCTTTTTCTTTCTATACAGAGCTCTCCCTGTAATGCTCGATGAAGAAGAGGTAAAGGATCTTTACTTCCTCCTGCTAGTCCCATGACTTTCAGTCACATTTCTTTGTATTTAAAATGCTCGTGGTAATGACCGTTACCATGCAATTATTCTACAATGACATTACTGTACAGTCATTAACGTGTGGTCCTGTTTTCCAGGAAATCCTGAAAACCAAGATGGAGCGATCCAAGATGGAGTAGAACTTCTGTACGGACTGAAAATGTGAGATAATGATGTGAGAATGAAAAGAAAGCAATTTCACTGAGGCAGCAATGAATGCATTCTGAGTGATCTGATTACCAAAAAATGTGGGCAAAGCCAACTGTTCTCTCAGTCACTTAAGATTTTTTTTTTTTAATGTTATTTCACAAGTATTGTGTGACACGGTAATAATAATAATGATAAGCTCAAAGAAGCATGAGTGAGTTATAAAGCCACAGGGCAGCCCTGAGCTGGATGGGATGGCTGTTAACGTTAATACGAGCATTTTGAGACTGGGGTAAAACTGGAGAAATTACACAGCAGAGCACTTTGATAAAGATTTTATCTATTTCATAGCTGCTGAGTCTCTGCTTCACTGTCACAAACTTGGCCAAAATCAAGCAGAAACACGTTTTTTTTCTGCAACGCCCTTGGCGAAAATAGAATTTTTATCAAAATGCTGTCCTGCGGTTTTCTCTTTATTAATCTCTTAATAACATTTACTGTATTGGAGTGTGTGCTTTCTGGAGTACTGAGGAGAAGATGAAAACATTTGATAAGATATTAAGTTTCTGCCCAAGGGGTCAAACTTGTAGGAGCAGGAAGACTAACTTGGAATCTGTTCGGGTGCATATCAGGATGTTTGGCAGTCATTACAGCCAAAATATCAGATGATACTAATGGAGGGGAAAACACACACTGAGAACACCAATACCATAAGATTAGATTTAAAACAACACAGCATCTAACACTTGAACTTAAAGGTTATGTTCAGAGATGTAAAAAAAAAATGCTTTTTTTAAGCATGTGTTTTATTATGTTACATATTTAATAAGTCACATGATGGTGTACATGTAAACGAGAAAGTAGCCATATGATATGATTAATCATTTAGCCAGATAACTTTCAAAAAAAAAAGAAGCAATGTTTAAATTATATAACATATGCACATAACTAACCCTTTGTTGTTTGGCTAATTGAGTAATCCTGAATATACAAATATAAAAGCCACTGTTACTGTATGTAAACACGGCTGCATCAGTGACTGTTGATACTTGAAGCATATCACTGTTGTCAGGGGGAAACAGAATACTTCTGTGTGTCTTGTGTTCACTGGAGCACGCTGTCCGCTGGGCTGGGAGAAAGTAATGACCCTCTCAGGCATGAACGGATCTCAAAGCCTGGTATATATATATATACATAAATATACAGTGTCAACAGAACTGTCTGTTACTCCGGATCACCTTCTCTGAGATGTGATCTTTAAACGGATCTGTTAAAGCAACAGAAAGTATGACTCCAGTATTGGTGATTTTCAAGCTCGTGCTGAAAAATGAAAGACTGGATGACCCTTATAAAATATGTTCCTGGTCCGTTTTCAAGCATAAGTAGTCTAAAGTTAATGATGTTTTTCTGTTTTTTTTTTTTAAGTGAAGACACTTTCTCACATAACAGCAATGGTTTAGGTCTATCTCATGTTGTTGTCACCACACCAAAGTGAAAACTTTTTTTTTTTTGTTGCTACTGAATCACAGAATCCATCGATAAGCCTTGCAGATGTGGTGTAGGCCTAAATTTAAGTGTGCATCTGTGATTTACTCTATTTGTATCCCTTTCTCACTCCCCTTCCTTTAACAGGACCAGGGTTTTATAAAGGTCCTCACTCAAATTCAGTAGCACAGGGTAGTTTAAAAATTCAATTAAATATTGTACATGATCAGTAAGTAATTTTTTATCTAAGCATAGTTACAGATTCCTTTGAGCCTGCCCCATTCACACTGCAAAATAACCTTGCCTTATATGGCAGAATTATACTCTCATCCTTGTGCAATCTACTGCAGTATGTGTGGATATTCTAAATTCCTTAATTTATGTTTTTTTTTTTTATGTGTCCAAGTCTTGTCAAGGATATTTTATTTTAGAGAGACACTCAAGCCCGTTTTCTGAATGTGAGTCTGCATTGTAATGTGAAGCTGATGATATTGTATGGCTTTTTGCATAATGTCCTGCAATAAAATTTATATTGAAAGATGGTTAAAATGTCTGTTTTTGTGTGTATTTACTATGAATGTTTAGTATGTAGGTGCCAAAGTATGTTGTTTTTTTCTACACAAGGGACTGTTGACTGTTTTAAAGTAGTATTTTAGTGCGTTCACAATCCAAAAGTGAATGTTAGTTTTGCAGGATGGCTCATGGCTAATGTAACTATTCACCTTGAAACAACATAACCATTACCAAAAACATAAATACATCATGAAATAAATTAATATAATAACTTAAAAAAAAAAAACATCAATAAAATGAAAGACTGAGGTCTAATCAGGATGTAAAACAAGTTCAATAAACATTCTGGACTTCTTTTTTATGCTTTTAGATGCTTTCTGAAAATGAAACAACTAATCCATTATTATTACTCAATGTGTCAGATGAAGTTTTACTTATTAAGCACAGAATAAAACTCTTTGAAATACTGTCCTGTCAAAGGAAATGTATTTAATTAAATTGGATCACAGACAAGACCAAGCTAGCTGGCACAAAGCTGAACTTACAGTATGTCCCCTTGACTATCTGACATTATTGCACAATGTCTGAAATCTGGGACCTCTTTTATTATGTTTTGAGCAAATTGTCTAAACTGAGATGCCATTTTTGTTCAGTGTATGTACAATTGTGTGTATGTGGGTATTAATGTATGTGCACATACTGACATACATGTTTCTTTTTACCATATTCATCATTTTTTGGCTTTATTAATTACTTATGAAATTATAACACACTGACCTTCTATTCATATGAATGTTTTTGTCTCATGTTTGACTACTGAAAGCTGTCATGCCCTACTTTTATATCATTATCAAATTGTTTTAAAAGTTTCAAGAATTGTTAAAACAAACAAACAAACTTAAAAAGAGGTCTAATATTAATAACTCAACATCTGTGAATACATTGGCCAAAATGAAACAATTTCTTTTTATCTATTTTTTTCCATTAAAACTCCTAATTTCAATGTCATGTCAAAATAATGTGTGTTTGTGTGTGTGTGTGTGAGTGTGTACATATACAGTAGGCCTGTGTGCATATGTGTTTATATGTATATATATATTTACCTCTCGTCCCTAATGTTGCTTGTGTTTTGAATTTCCTCACCTTGGAAAGCACTTTGTTCCTATATAATTATAATTAGTATGAACATTATTATAAAATAAAAGAGCTCAGTAAGGGTCCTTTACTCAATGTTTAAATGACGAATACATACAGGTGAAAAATAAACGCTCTAATGTTTCAATATCAATGTCACAGATTGTGTTAAAAAAATCAGTTTTGTCCGAATGAAATAAATTCCTCATTATAATTGTTCTGTTTTTAAAACGCCGTGAATAACATATCGCGAGAATTGCACAGCACCATTTAGTTATGATTACAAATGTAGTCGCTGCACCTTTAATGCGTTCCTCGTGAGCGCACTGACTTCAGTCACGTGCCTGTCAAACCCCATTCCCTCGCGCAGCCGTCGTCAACACAACGGAGGAAGTAGCATGAAGCTAACCTGGCTAGCCAAGACTAACTGCCACGGCCAATGCAGAGTCTTTTAACATTTTTCTTAAGTCAACGTGAGTCGTCGTCGACAAAGTAACTGTCTGCTTTTGTTCGGATTTCAGCTGCCATGAAGTGAGAAGTAACGATGTTTAGGAGCTGTAGCCGTTGCTTGTCAACTTCTAGGCTAGCGAGCTAGCTGTTAACGATCAGCTGTTGTTTTGGTCGGGGAAATAGCTTCCTAAGTCAAACTGTATAGCTTTACAGCAGTTTACCATATCAATTATCACCAGTGCAGATTTCCCTCATTGCCTGTCGAGACACTGACCTGCTCAGGTGGTTAATGGCGACACATAACGGCGTACCACCGTGACAGACTCAACAACAGCGGTCAGTCAGTCAGCGATTGTCCGACAGGCGTCAACACATTGTGGGGGGGTTTGATCAATCAGAGCGCTTTGTAATTGAATCAGCAAGATCACTTCAAGATGCATGACGCGTATGAACCAGTGCCTATTTTGGAGAAGCTTCCTCTCCAGATTGACTGTCTTGCGGCCTGGGGTGAGTTGTTTACACTTTCATATCTCTATATCAGCTACTCTTTGACATTGGGCTGATGGCCCCTTTGGGCGTTGATTGAACTGCAGTCTCAGGTGTCCCACTTGTCTAGAAGTGAAACGAATTATGTCACCACTGGCACATGAATGATCTTACTGCAAGCATGTCACAGCTCACTATGACTGAAAATATTCGTTTGATTGTAGAGCTGATAAGTTGATTAATCGATTAGTTTCCAACTATTACATTAATCACCAACTATTTTGATAATCAATTCATCATTTTGAGTCATTTTTCAATTCTCTGATTCCAGCTTCCCAAATGTGAATATTTTCTGTTTTGTTAGTCCTTTATGACAGTAAACTGATTATCTTTGGGTTGTGGGCAAAACAAGACATTTGAAGACATCACCCTGGGATTTGGGAAACAGTGGTCGACATTTTTCACCATTTTCTGGACCAAACAACTAATTGATTAATCGAGAAAATAATCGACAGATTAACTAACAGTGAAAATAATCATTAGTTGCAGCCCTATCTATATCAGCTACTCTTTGGCATTGAGCTGATGGTCTATTTTGGCATTGATTTAAATGCAGTCTCAGGTGTCCCACTTGTCTAGAAGTGATAATTTATCTCATCACTGGTACTCACATGAATGATCTTCCTGCAAGCATATCACAGCTCAAACTCTGATTGGAAATCTTTACGTTTGATGACATAATCTGCCTGAAATGACTGACAACATCCTTTGAACTGCCACTGATTTTGAGTTTATCTTCCCGCAGAGGACTGGCTGCTTGTTGGAACTAAGCCAGGGCATCTCCTTCTCTACCGAATAAAGAAGGACGCAGGTACAAAGAGCCAAGGCGATATGGGATGCAGTTGATTCTTTGTTGTATATTTGCAGACCCTCTCAACTTACCGCCACCTGCTTCAAATAAAAAACTTGCTTCATTTTTAGATGAACATGTCTCTTTTCTCCTTAGGCACCAACCGGTTTGAAGTGACACTGGAAAAATCCAATAAGAACTTCTCAAAGAAGATTCAGCAGGTAGATATGACTACAGAAAGAGAAAACCACAGACCTGAATTTCTGCATAAATTTAAAACGCAGTGGGGAAAAAGCACTAGAACTCTTAAACTTTAAGGTTTTTGGGACTACATACTGTATTGCCTTATTATCACAAATATTAGGACTGTAAACGCACACTTTGCTTTAAATTTGGCTCTTAGTTGCCGATGACCGACTCCCTCTCTTGGAATGAAGCTGAGAATCCCACACACTTCAAGACTTAATCATATGCCAAATGAAAATACCAAAAAATATTATTAGGATGGCTCAGATCAGCCTGCAGGTTGAACAATGTAGTCAAGATTGAATCTATTAACTTCCTACCCTACCAGGTAGTGGTTGGAGAGCCCCAGACAAAATGGGTTTAAAATTTGAGTTCTAGTGTCTCCCAGTTTAGCTATTGTTTTATTGTTAATGTCCACATGAATGCCTGTTAGATTTATGGTTAATTTGTGTTTCTCACTCTTTCCCCAGCTTTACGTCGTCTCACAATACAAAATTCTTGTCAGTCTTCTGGGTAAGTTTCTCTCCCTAAAGGCCTCTTTACACTGTGCGATTTTGGGCTGTCAGAGACGAAAGTTGACAGTTGTGAGAGAAACATGGTCAAATCTTTGGTTGTCAACCCAAAACGGTGCTACTAGATCTCACTGTGAGACACATGCACCCACGACTGATGTGATGGAAAGGCAAAATTTAAGACCAAATTCTCACAATGTGACTGCTGCTATGCCACATGTCTACAAACAAACCAATGGGAATATGACATAAAATGACACAGAGTACACTAGCCTTAGGTACATTTCATAAGTGCTATTTTTTGAATGAAGTGTTAGAGGAAAACACATTTTTTCTCCTTCGTCAGTTGGCACACAAAAACCAAAACAGTGGATCTGAAACAAAAACAAAGTTTGCATGACTTTGCTGCATTTTCCAGACTTTAGAGCAAGTGCAGATGGATGATGTTAACCGATGACATGTCACTACTTTCATAGACTTATTAAATTTTGTAATGCTAAGAATCACCATGTATTTAGCACACAATCCGACAGCCTCAAATTGATATCATACAGTCTGACACAGATTACGACCAAGCTTTTATTACAGGCGTCTCACACAATGCGACATGCAATAAACTTGCTTAATCAGTGTTGTTGCACAGTCTAAAGGCGCCTTTGCTTACTCCACATCTGTTCATTGTTAAACGTTTTCAGCTTTGAAACTGCAATCTTTTTGTGTACTGACACACAGCGTAGCGTTCATCTCCGCTCTCCATCTTAATTCTCCCGCAGAGAACAACATCCACGTTCATGACCTCCTGACCTTTCAGCAGATCACTGTGGTGTCCAAAGCCAAAGGAGCCACGCTCTTCGCTTGTGACCTGCAGGTCAGTTCCGGTCCCCTTGAGGTTTGGACACTATGCCAGCAGTACTGTTACTGTACAGTGCTGCTCTTGTATACATGTATTTGTATTGCACTCAACAGTGCTTGCATGCACAGTACCACAATCATACAGCTACGGGTTAGCGGACTGAGAAGGCAGATGAGTGTTGTAATCGGAAGCTGTTTTCAACATAGTCTTACAAGATCAAAACCAGCATCTTGCATGTCTAGGCCCACTTACTACAACTTATGTACAGTATAATTTACATTGTTGCTGACTGTTCCCTGAAGCTCACCATAGCCTTTCAGCCTTTTGAATATATGTTTCCTATGTTGCAGGCAGCCCTTTTCTACATTTCATTTCACTGTGGTTAGGAAAAATAGAAACTTAAAGGCTTAAAATAGGTGATCCATCATATTGAAAACAGAAGCGCATAAAGAGGAGGAGACATAAGACTAGTGGTCATAGTCGCACATGCAGATTTGCAGTGCATGTCAGGTTAATTGTTCACACCTACTGCTGTTTTCCACAAGCGCAATAACACACGACTCAGACAGTTTTTAAATCAGCCCTGCAGACAGAAATAAAATGCAATATGATGTTTGTTGTTATGGATCACATAGCTCAAGCAATTGTCAAGTCAGTGAGAGACAGAGCGGCTGCTTTGAAGACAGAAAAACACATGTATACATATTTAACACAGTGTGCTTAAAAATATACAGCAAGTGTGGAAGATATACATCATTTGTAGTAAATGGGCTAAAACATGCAAAAACATTGGTATTATCCCATTAAATTTTATGGCTGTTGTATCTGAAAGACAGTCATAACATTCACTTTTCCTTTCATTCCCACATGTCTGTGTGGCACTCGTATTTTTCCTGATTTAAAGCCATGAATTGTATATTTTGTCTCTTGTCTTTAGCAAACCGGCCCAGGAGAGGAAAGACTGAGAATGTGCGTCGCAGTGAAAAAGAAACTCCAGATGTATTACTGGAAGGATAGAGAGTTCCATGAACTGCAGGTAAAAATAAAATATATCTAAGATGTGATTCACTGCAGTATGATCCAAGTTTATAAGGTTTTTTTTTCCAATCCTTTTGACAAATTTAGACATCTTAATGTTTTCTTTTTGGCTTTCAGGGGGACTTTGGTGCACCAGATATTCCAAAGTCCATGGCTTGGTGTGAAAACTCCATATGTGTCGGTTTCAAAAGAGACTATTACCTCATTCGGGTATGTGCTGAAGAAGAGGATAAGCCTTTTGCATTAAGCTTCACTCATCTGTCACTACTTACAACTTGCAGTGATGTTGGGCACATAAATCTGTATTTTGAATATTAAAACTCTCATCCCCTGTAGACTTGAAAGATGGCTTCAAAAAGGTTTTTCGTTTGTTAAAGAGATCAGAGGCTGTAGTCAGTTTGGATTCATGGCGGTTAAAATTGGAATAACGGTAACATGTTTTCATGGTAGAAAATTTTTAAACAACCTTAGAAACCGGTTAAAGCACTCCTCAAACATAATTCACTTCCACAGTGTTCGTCTGCATGCTCAGTTTGCTTCAAACAGTTTCACCAAAATGAAATGAAACCTTATCAAGCTTGACTGAGTCGTGACTCACACATGATATGGCTTGAATCCATTGTTCTCTGAGAAGTGAAACTACAAACATTTTGAAGCTACTTTTCAAGTCTACAGAAGGTGAATGTTTCACAGACAGCATCACTTTAAAATAATCTTTTCATACCACATTTTAGAGGCAGACTGTTATATAATAAGTTCCTGTCTGCTTTGTTATCTGTGAATTTGTGTGTTTATTTTGGGCTCATCTCTTGTACTTCTTACTCCTAAAAGTCTTACCATATTATCAGTTAATGCTTGGTAGTGTTATTGTTAGCCTAATCAGTAAAGCACTTTGTAACTGACCTTACAAATAAAGTTTATGTCAATAAGATATTATTTAGAGGTTTGTGGCTTTTGGCTTACTTGTATTATCTCTCCTGTCAACCAGATGGATGGCCGTGGCTCCATCAAGGAACTCTTTCCCACAGGGAAGCAGTTGGAGCCTCTAGTTGCCCCACTGGCTGATGGGAAGGTGGCTGTCGGGCAGGATGACCTAACTGTGGTACTTAATGAAGAAGGTGTTTGCACCCAGAAGTGTGCTCTGAACTGGACGGACATCCCTATAGCAATGGGTAAGAAACAGACACAAAAACCAGTACTAGGAAGACTTCTGCACACACTCAATACTACAATATATTATACAAGTATTCTGTGGTTCTACACTTAATGATGTTTTAAGGACATTTTCTACAGTGAGTTTGTAGACTGTGAGATTCTTAGTTGCTTATTGTGCACCTTTAGAGTGTCGTGCACTTAAGTGAAAAACAAATCATGATTTGACAGACAAAAGTGTCCACAAGGATTTAAATTTTATAAAAAGATGGAACAAAAATATGAAAAATAAAGGTTGTGACAAATGACGGTGTTTATTTTTTCTAAACCTTGAACCATTTATCTCCCGATTCAATACTATCACAATACTTGGGTGACAAGTCGATTCAAAACCAATTCCAGATTGAATGAATAGAAAAAGGGGGCACTATTTTCAGTCTCTTGCTCCAGTACACTGTGTGCCAAACCATTCAAACCATTCACTGGTGTCCTTATTCCACTGAAATACAATATGAAACATAACTAGCAGATAACATAAATGGTCAGCAGGCTTTTTATTTTATAAAGTTAACTGCATTAATTAATGAATGAATTAATTTGAAAGCATCTTACAGTCTCCTGCCTGTATGGAGATAACACACTAAGGGGGAGGCGGAGAGCTCCACTGTGTTATTATTAACGTCATGTCTCCAGCGGTGGAGAGCAGCCTCTCTGCTGGACCGTTACCTCCGGGGAAAGACGCTGAGAGGGTGCAGTTATTTTCTTCACCTCAGAGTTGGTTTAAGTTGTTTAATGCTGCAGTGTGTGTCGGTCAGCCAATCTCGTTTGTTACTGCTGGAGTTCGCTGCTCCGCTAACGTTAGTCTCTGAGTGACAGCGTAGAAAGTTCACAATATACTTCATGTTTGTCTCAATTATTAAGTCATGAAATCAAAATATGCTTGCAATCGCTGCCCGTTTGGAAAATGAACTACAAGATAACTCTAGCGTGTGCTCGCTGTAGACTGTCGAGTGCTGCACTGCCCTCACAGTTGAGTTCCGCCTTTTTCATTCTGTCAACATCACATGCTGGAATTTTCAACAAAAGCGGCGTCCAGTAATACAAAAGCAGCCTGCCTTTGAGTTAAATAGGCAGGGAAAACCCTGTTGTGTTATATTTCTGCCTACATGGAAAACAAGCTACTTCATGCCCGGTCCAAGTTGCTATTTCTATTCTTCTTTTTTGATCTTCATGTCTTTGCTAGAGTTAACTTGTATCAGATACCGATAGGAAGCGACAGCAAAGTCAAAAGGACGCCCGCATGCCTTGTAACAAGAGCCAAAAATCCTGCTCCAGCTCTGTATGTGGGTTAGAAGGTGTTTTGCCAAAATGTGTCACCCATGGCAGTCCCTTTCACCCAGAGAAATAAACAAAATCACTCAAGTTCAACAATCTAGTCATCTTAGTCACATTGTAATGTGCAGATGTGTTAGATACTATATTTACAGTAACAGTGTATGATATCTTGTGACAAGCATCTATTGATTCTGCCAAGAGCATTCCCTCCTATAAATAAGACCATTTAACATTTATATAGCTTGCCAATGATAAAACCCTTCTGCAGTGGAAAAAGAAAAAGACACAGCAGAAAAAAGAAGCAAACACAAGAAGAAGAAATAGGTTTTTATTATTTTGACACATCAGGACAGAAGCCAGGCTGCGGTGGAGACCACAATTATGAAAGTTGACCTTTTGTCATTACATTACAGAGAAGTTCTAGGTCACACAGAGCCTTTTTGTTCTGTACACAAATTAGAAAACGTAGTTAGCATCTAAAATATAATTGGGAGTCTTTCATAATCTCAGATTAATTTACTTCCTCTTTGCCAAACTTGCCATCCTTGAATAAAGCTCCAGTTCCTGTCTGATAATAGTAAGTTGTTGAATTATATGCAGAATTTTTATTGCATCTGTGTAAAGTTTTCAAAATGTTGTGATTTAATTTCATTGACTGGTTAAAGTGCGAGGTACTACATGTGGACTATGCCTGTCTGTAGAGTTTATTCATTTCTGATTCAGCAGGTTTTGTCACATAGCAGTGTTTAGATACTGAATCAAACACATAAACCTTGTAAAGAATTTGGCCTAAATACTGCCATTGTTTTGACAGTTGTTGTCATCCAGCTGCTGTCTGTCTTTTTCCTTCCTTAATTTGTCTTTGTGCAGATTCTTTCTTTCCATCCTCTCTGTGGTGCTGTTTTCCACATGTCAGAAGAGGAAAGACAATTTTATATCTCTTTTATCTTGTGACAAAGACACCACAGGTCTGTTTTACAAATGAACTTTGTGACAGAAGTGATGCAGATTGTTTTTAAGCATCCTCTTTCTGTGCTCATTGGAATGCTGAAAGGAACAATACAAAGGGGAAATGAAGCCTCCAAGCAGTGGCTTCATACAGTTTGCAATTTCCTCATTTTGATATAGTCAACACTGTGGCTTTGGCATGCGTCAGCAGGGGATGAGCGCTAGTCAGTTGAGAATACTTCTAACTGACTGTTCTCACTGCTCATGGCTGGAGCAGAGGGCCTGAGCTCTCCCTGTGGGTGTAGTCTGTCCCATATCCAGAGTCCATCCTCAGTCCTGTCTAGATAGCTGTCTCAGGCTGGATTTCCTGCCCCATCAGCCTCAAGGTCTCCACTCCTCAACGGAGGCACCTGTTCGTCAGACAGACAGTGTTTGTTTGAAGTAGAGCTGCAACAATTAGTCAATTAATGGATAGTCAGCAATTAGTGGATCAACAGAAAATTAGTCTGCAACAATTTTAATAATCAAATCATCGTTCAGGAATTTTCTTTTAAGGAAAACTAGCTTCCTAAATGTGAAGATTTTCTGGTTTTCATACTATTCTATGTAATTAACTGGATTTTGGACTGTTTGTCAGACAAAACAATACATTTTGAAAAGGGACCATGGAGTCTGGGAACTTGTGATGGACATTTTTCAAGATTCACTGACATTTAACAGAATATACAAATAATCAATTTATCAAGAAAATAATCGATTAATTAATGGATAATGAAAATAATCATCATTTGCAGCCCTAGTTGGAAGGATATCAAAACTTTATAAGATGAGATAAATTAGTCTTTTTCAATGTCTGAGTGTCATTATTTCAAAGAAGTTACCCAATCAACCTCAAATGTTGAACCATTTGTTAATTTTGTATTAAGATTTTTATATTAAATCAACAACCACTGCACGTAAATCCACATTTTTAATGACTTGCAGAAGATTTGTAGTTTTATCTTTTTATCACAAACCATTCATTGGTTGACATGCATCATAACGTGACACCGTTGCCTCTTTTCAAATGTTCTCAGAGCACCAGCCTCCGTACATCATAGCAGTTCTCCCTCGCTACGTGGAGATCCGGACCTTTGAGCCGAGGCTGCTGGTGCAAAGTGTGGAGCTGCAGAGACCTCGCTTCATCACCTCAGCAGGGTGAGCCAGTCCTCTGTGTGGTTTTGTCATCCCAATATTGTAATTTGTGTTGTTTGTAAAGAGAGTTTGTGATTATTTGTGTGTTGCCATTTGGGCATTCAGTACTGCTGTATTTGAGGTAAAGAAGGCTGCAGTGACTGTTGCAGTACTGCCGGCATGTATTTACAGGTTAGATAATAAATGATGGCCTGTTTTGATGGCTACCACTGACTCCTATGCATAACACCCTTAAAAGAACATAATACATCATTTGCTGCTTTCATCATCATCTGCCTGGTTCTCATGATTATGATACTGATGTCAGTTCCTCCTTACAAAGAAAAACAACTTTGTTCCAACCGTTTCTCTATCTTGTTTTCTCCTCTTATCTTTCACAGGCCGAATATTGTGTATGTTGCCAGCAACCACTTTGTGTGGCGCCTGGTGCCCGTGTCCATAGCCAGCCAGATCCGACAGCTTCTTCAGGACAAGCAGTTTGAATTGGCTCTTCAGCTGGCGGTGAGTAGCAGAACCATTCACTTTACTATTAAACCTTGTTATTAAATTCCTGAAGATTGAATTTGTACTTTAGCTCAGAGGATGGAACATAAAAATCATTTATCTTGATTAGTAGCAGTACGTTGAAACGGTAAAACGCTCACAGCTTTGTACATTATGGTCAGCCAGTCAAGCAGTCTAGCTTTCCAGGGGCATTTCCAAGAATAAAAAAGGCCATTCATGTGTGTTACATTCCTGGAATTGAGCATTCTGGGCATGTTTTGCTGTAGCGTGATGAATTTTTTTTTTTTTTTTTTTTTTTTGTCTTGTTGTTTTTTTTTCCTGCCAGAAGATGAAGGATGATTCAGATGGTGATAAGAAGCAGCAGATACATCACATCCAGAATCTCTATGCCTTCAATCTGTTTTGCCAGAAGAGATTTGATGACTCCATGCAGGTTTTCGCCAAACTCGGCACAGGTAGGGCTCTTGTCCTTCACAGTGAACATCTGATTTGTCTGTTCAGGCAAATTTTGTAAAACAGAACCAGACATGGATCAAGTCTGCTATTCACTACAAGCACGCTGCTGCAAATCACTACAAGGACGTAGGAATATAGAACTGTAGGAATAGACAGTAAGTGCCAGATAGCTCAGACTTTTGAAAGTACACAATAGGAAGATTGTCATCTTTTGGTAAAGTGATCTAATTTGTCCTTATTTGGTAATTCTGAACCATTGTACCCTTAGGACCTGCATTTATTTACAGCAGCCTAATTGAGATGAATCTGGTCGTATTTATGAGGTTTATTCTCCTTTTTCTTTCTCTTCTCTTGAACTCATTAAACATCTGTTGCTTATTCTGAATATTATGTTGAATATTTTTTATTTACATACACATTTCCAATATAATGATGTCACATCTTGTGTATACTATGATGACAGACTTTTTCTTGCTTTAATGAGCTCTTGTTTCCAAGTCTGATTAACTGAGAATTTTTCGTGTTGTATATGTCATGGTAATGCTTTGTAATGTCAACTCTGTCCTCTAAACTCTTTTCTCTTTAATCAAGGACTACTAAACAAAGTATCTTACATGGAATACAATTCAACACATTTCATCTCCTGGGTTTTGCAGATCCCACCCATGTGATCGGACTGTACCCGGACCTGCTCCCGTCAGACTACCGCAAGCAGTTGCACTATCCCAACCCTCTGCCTACGCTATCTGGGGCAGAGCTGGAGAAGGCTCATCTTGCTCTAATTGATTACCTCACCCAGGTTTGTTTGTGTGTATGACGTCCTTAAAACACAGGAAAAATGATAAAGATCCATGGAAGTGGTACATTTTGTTACTGAGAATCTCATTTGAGGCAAACTAACAAAATTATAAGGTTTATATAACATTAAAAGCATATTAAAGGTCAAGAAAAGTGCTGTAAAATAAAGGACGGACAGTAATAACTATGAAATCAAAATCTTTCTCTCCTTCTTCACAGAAACGCAGCCACCTTGTGAAACAGCTGAATGACTCTGACCCTTCCACAACATCCCCACTCATGGAGGGCACGCCCACTATTAAAAGCCGCAAAAAACTCCTGCAGATCATTGACACCACCCTGCTGAAATGTTACCTGCACGTAAGGCCCAGACTATCTTCCATTTCTCTTTCGCCTGGAGAAATTTCAGTTCAAACATCCACCTGTTCATTTTGAACTTGAATCATTACTCAGTATTTGTAATTTAATGTCTTGCTCAATATACAGCATGCACTCTGCACAGTGTGTTGCTCTTGTTCTTGTCAAGCAAAAGCTTAACTGATCTACTGTCCTTTAAAACAAATGATTTCATAAATTAGTAAATTGAAACGCTCTGATAAACTGGCAGCAACATGAGGCAGTTAACTTGACCTCACAAGTGGCCAAATGGGTCATTCAGGTGTAGTAGCTGCAATAAAAGCAGGTCTGGTTTTGATTCAGGGAAACAGATGCGTGGGCAACAAAGCTAAACCTCTGATTTACCAGGTAATCTGTGTGTCAAACCTCATTTGTGGTCTGTGTTGGAATGAGGGATGAGATCACAGATATGAGCAGCCAAAGTAAGTTTCTCTGCAGGATAGTTGGGCTCTGTGTGAGGAGCACAACAGTCTGGATGGACCTCAAAGTCTTTCTGCCATTCTTTCATGTTGATATGTGCCAGTTCAGGTTATTTGGACTTCCAGGAAAAATGCCACCATGTGCTTCCCTTTTGGAGGTACAATAAGCACTATCTAATCAGAGGGATTCCCAGAGAAGGGAGATAATGCTGGAGGGACTTTATCAAGGAGTGCCTGGAGTATCCTTTCAGATAGTGCATACTTTGGAGAGCCAAGAGTCTGCACCAGATTATTTAAACAATAAACACACTGAAGCAGAGAGGTGAAACTAATAAGTGAAGTCACCTGCTTGTGGTCTTTGGGTGAAACACAAGCTAAACTGTAAAGGGTTGGATTGATTAATGTTTGGAAATGATGTTATGTAATCCGCTCTTGCCCTCCCCCCACATTTAGACCAACGTGGCCCTGGTGTCCCCCCTCCTTCGACTGGAGAACAACCACTGTCACATCGAGGAGAGCGAGTATGTCCTGAAGAAGGCTCACAAGTACAGTGAGCTCATTATTCTCTATGAGAAGAAGGGACTGCACCAGAAAGGTAAGAGTCTGCCTGATGCTGCAAACCATCAATCATATCACAATGTTTAATGAGTCTTAAAATCTGATAAGTCATCAAGTCTCGTGCAGAAAGAAGCTGCTTTTAATTATATACATTGTCCAATAAGATCAGAAGGATGTCAACAGTCATTTCACAGTTGTAAGGGTCCTATTGAATCTGTTATGAATACAGACAGCGCTCTGCAGAAAACCTAAAAATGTAGCTTTTAAGCTTTTTGGCTCTAACAGGTCCTGTGAGCCACAGACAAGTCTGAAAAGTGCCAATATTTAAAAAATAAAGATTTTTATTGTAAATGTGAATTTTTCTACCAGTTGTATAAGATCATGCCATTTGTTATTAAATGCAATTCAAAATCACACTAAGAAAGTGATCTGCATTACATAAAATTTGATTTTTGACTCATAAACATGATATATAGTATATGCCAGGTCCTAATTTGTGTATTTGTACTGAACTAAGTTTCTCTGCAAAAACAATTTGAATTCCATTTGATTATTTGTGATCTATGGTGTAATAATTCATTTGAAAAGGTTAGGATTTATTCAACTCCTTCAACTGTTGTTGACTCCCCTGGAAAACGGGCAGGTATTTCACTCCCTGGAGTTCAAATAGAAGTTAAGATGCTCTATTTTTGCATTAGTGGCTTATAGCTATTGTTAGCTGCATAAGCAAATAGGTAACAAAACATATTAAAGAAACAAGAACATACATTAAACTAATGTGGATAAGTTAACATTCAATAACAGAAATTAGTCAAATGGTAGATATATAATACATAAAAGCATGTTTGCATTACATTTTGTGAGTCATTTTCATACATACGTGCAAACGTTGAGTTTAAAGGGTTATCAGTCAGATTTTGTCTGTCTGAATTTCTTATGGTTCAGTCTCTGTGTCCCTGTCTGTCATCTGGATGAATGAACAGAAGTCTGTGATTATTTGAAAGGAATCTGCACTGACCTTTAATTTAAGGCAGATGCAACCTTATCAACCTAGTAAACCCTAATATAACAAAGCAGGTCACTTCCCTGTTGCTGAAATGAGTGATTGTTTTTTTTTCCGCAAGAAAAAGCTGAATTGCTGCAAAGGCGTCTCTGATGTATTTCAACTTTTTGGTTGACAAAAACACTTTTTTCAAAAATACTGGGAATGAAAAACAGATTTATTCTGCGGTTTTCTCACAAATTCTTAATATTGTTTGAATCAAGAAAAAAAAAAAGCTTGAGCAATAGCTTGTTGTACATTACAAGGAGTGTTTTCACTGGCGTTCCATCGAAGGCCATATGTGAAAGTCAAACGAGGATAGTGCATGCAATGATTCATAAAAGACTACAGACAAGTAAATCTTCTCTCTCTGAAGTCTGCTCTCCTCTGTAAAGACGGTCTGTCATCTCTCTATGTGTTTTCCAAAAAATTAAGGGTAAAAAATCCCTAGAAATTGATTGTGGTTTCTAATTTAACATGGGAATCCCTTTCCTTTTTAAATTTCCAATGAGATTAATGTTTGTTTTTCAAGCGGGAAATTATCATCAAACAGCAGACAACAGTTAAGTCAATCAACTGGATAATGACTGATATCTGAGTTTAACTGTATTTGTCAGAGTGTGGTTTATCTCTTGCAGGCCTCAACTCAACAAATAACAATAAAGCACAATGAAACATCTGTTCCCAATTTCTTTCCTGAATTAGATGTTGAATTTGAGGTTAATCATGTAAATGTCGGATCACTCAATGCCAGACCAACGTCGTCCTTTTGTCAGTGGTCTCTTCATTACCTCCTCCATTGAAATGTAACAGCCATTGTGAGCTGAATTGTTCCATTATGTTCAAAATCAATAGGTACCAGTTTTGGCCTTGTAACAAAGCTGTATTCTAGGCACGAGGTGGATCAGCTCTGTCAGGCTACACAGTTTCTCTCAGAGGAGGTTTCCTGCATGTGGTCGACTCGTCATACTCGTAGATCTGAGCTGTCTTAATGTTATTTGGTTTTTTGGCTCCATTTCGCAGCAGATTGTGGGCTGTTCTCACTCTGAGCGCGGCTGGTTTTAATCGACCTTCTGCAATTTGTGTTTGTGATGTCATGCTGCTCGAGTCTCCCCCTGCCAATTCAAACCAGCTGTTCCTGCTCACCAATTAACGCCGTGCATGTGCTTCGTCCAATTTCTGTTGACGGAGGAATTATGTAATGCAGCGCACAGCGGAGTAGATGACATCGTGCTACTTTCCATCACTCAGCCTAATCCCACATTTGTTCTCGCTCCCCCCCTTCACTCGCCTCCCTTCGCTCCTCTTCACCCTGTTTGCCCTTTCACAGCTCTGCAGGTGCTACTTGACCAGTCCACCAAGGCCAACTCTCCGCTGAAGGGCCACGAGCGAACAGTACAGTACCTCCAAAGGCTGGGTAAGGTTCAACGGCCTACTCAAATCTGTTTTAACTTAATGTCAAAGTTGTCATCTCCGCTAGATATGTTAAATTTGTTGGGGGAATTTTGGGAAAACCTCTGAGAAAACTTTCATGTTGATTGATTATGGATGTTGGATGAAACGTATAGTCTTCATCTGTCACATGTTATAGTCTTGCAGCCTTTGGAGCTGACCTAACCTACCATGTGTGTCAGTAGTTACTGTGTAAATGCATAAATATTTTTTATCTGTGCGCCAGTGATGCCAAGATAAATACTGTACTTACTGGGAAATTGGCAGTTAAAGGTGATGTGTTTGTTATCATTGAACACATCATCAATGTCGACTTAATTATGATACAGTGGTATAATTACTGAGTAATTATCTCTTGTAGCGTGAGCCCACGAGGGAGATGGTTTCCAGAAGCTTTTTAATACCTGTTGTACTGTTACTGCCTGTGTTTTGTTGCTATTAGACACTTTTCCTTAAAAACATTGCATTTGGTCACAGAGAGGAAATAGTTTCTTTCTGTCGAAGGTTTTCTTTTGGCTTTAGAATAAACATGACGAGAGAGAACTTGTTTTTTGTTTCTTTCCATCTGCCTTTCACCTGTTTTCCAATCTGTGATTTAAACTCAAGAGCAAACCGGTGAATTTCTTGTGAAATTAGACCTACTGACAAAAAAAGCTGTGTGCTCGGCAGTTGTTTCATTTGTTAATGGTAGCGATGCTTACTTATGGGCAGTAAAATGGTAACAATAATGGGCAATAAAGCAATGATAAGAATAATATCAATTGCTTTCTCCATGACCAATAAAACCATGCCATTATAATATTACAGACAAGTGCACCCCTTAGAGACAATCTAGCTGGAAATCATTTGTTTTTACTGTATCAACTTTCTTTAAAAGGCTTCAAACTTTTCCAGATCAAGAACAACAACTTCTTGCTTGTTATGTTTTAGAATATTACTTAATATGTTTCTATAATTTCACTTATATTCCACTATATTGATATTTAATGATATTGCATTGGTTTCTGTTTTATTTCAGAAAAATAAGCATTCACTGTAACACATCCTTGCCCCGCACTAGCTGTGCTAAATACGCCGAATCATTGTTGTAATCAGTTCCTGATGGTAAAATGCTGCATGTGGGTCCTTTTGAACTGATCTACAAACTGAACTATGAGCTTAATCATGTACTGTGTCTCCGTCCTTGCTAGTCTTCCTCCTTGGTGAAGTTAAACTTGCTTGTCTGCTGTAATCCCCCCCCCACACAGGAGTGGAGAATCTCGGCATAATCTTTGAGTTTTCGCCCTGGGTGCTTAAGATCTGCCCTGAGGATGGGCTAAAGGTGGGTCACACAGATTTACATAAAAAGTCACAAAAGGATGCTCAGCTTAGTTGTTTGTTTTGTTATACATGCATGTAAATATAGTTAATTACTTGATGTTTTTGTATTTATTGCTATAAGGTTGTATATAGAAGCCCTGTTTATTAAAGAGCAAAACAATCACATTAGACCTTTCTTTATAAAGTCTGACTATATTGTTTGTCCACTCACGATGAGGAAAGCTCTGCTGTAGGTTTTAAAACATCTCCTCCTGTCCAGATCTTCACTGAGGACCTAACAGAGGTGGAGACTTTGCCCAGAGACAAGGTGCTGAACTTTCTGAAGGAGGGCTTTAAGGAGCTCGCCATCCCATATTTGGAGCACATTATCTACGTGTGGGACGAGAAGGGCCCAGAGTTTCACAACGTGCTGATCCAGCTCTACTTGGAGAGGGTTCAAAGCCTCATGAAACAATACCTCAACTCACTGCCAGAAGGTACGAGTATGAGAAAAGTCGAAAATCAATCTGGCTTTTAGCTTCACAGTGTTTCCAGGCCCTCGGAAAGTCAGAAAACATTGCGCAGTAAACTTTAAAAACAGAAAATTATGAAAGTAATGTTTATGTAGAGTTTTGCTAAGCAATTATGGGTTTATTTCATTATTTTCATCCTCATACAGATATGTAGTTAGTGGTACTGACAGATACTTAACATTCAGTTTTATCTACCTGAAGCAAAGCTAAAAAACAAAGTAAATTTCTGAAACGTAAGTGTGTAATTACATTCTCACAGCTCAAGGATGTTGGGTTTCTTGCATGGTACAGGCCCCTTAGCAAAATACCCCCGCCGTGAACTTAATGCCAAAAGAGCAATTTATTTTTGTAATGTATCAATGGATTTTTATGTGATTACATCACTGCATATGGACTCGGTTTCCCCTTTGCTTCCTCATCCAGAGAGTTATCTCATTGCTTTGCAAACAGAGCCTGTCTGGACTCATTAAGAAGTCCATCCGTCTCTTTCTGTTTGTGCCTTCTAATGCTCAAGCAGGGAACAGGCACACCAGCATTTGTAGGGATGCTCATTAATGTGCACTTTGTTAGCAAAATAAACTAATAAAGACAACTAATTCAATAAATTAATCTGTCCTTGGGGCAGGTTATTGCTTGACTTTGTGTCGTGAAGCTTATTGCAGGAGGCAGCCTGTGATATGAAGATACTGTTTCTCTGAGATTATTGAGATTCTCAACAATAGAATTGGACTGTAAATATTGAAGCTGTTTCAGCTGTATAATTTATATTTTTATCTACAATATCAACTCAATTTCTGTATCAGTAAAAACATTTACATTTCTTGGATTACCTCAAGCCGAGGACGTTTCAAGGAATAAATTACAACTAGTGAATCTGTAGAAATTTGTTTTTGATTATTGACATTTTTATACCTTTTTAAGATTAGAGCTGAAGCTATAATTAATCATTCTAGTCATTTTTGTTGGTTCCAGCTTCTCAAATGTGAGGATTTGATGCTTTTCTTTGTTATATATGATACTAAACTGAATATGTTTGGGTTTTAGACTGGAGTGGTCAGACAAAACAGGACACCTCATTTGGCTGTGGGGAATAACAGTTGGCATTTTTCACTTTCTTCTGATTTAATTGACAAAACAACAAATAAATCTATAAAAATGGATCATGAAAATAGTTGATAGTTGCAGCCCTATTTATGATACATTCGAAACACTAGGTGTATGCAATTAACTATTAAATTAATCTATTAATTCAAGCGTTTGGTTGATAAAATGTCAAATTGTCATCGTTGCTCTTTTGAGAATTTTTGGCTTTTTTGCTTAAAATAATGGAACTATTAACAGATTATCTAAATTGTTGCACATTAATTTTCTGTTGAGCAACTAATCAATTAAATAGCCAACTGTTTCAGCTCTAGATACTGTAATAAAAACCTGTGTGCTATTGCAGGGGTTCCAGCAGTCGCTGCGGGGAAAGAGGACGGCGCTCTAGGAGAGTTCAGGAACAAGCTGCTGTCATTCCTGGATATTTCTATCAGCTACGAACCAGCGAGACTCATCAGTGACTTTCCCTTTGACGGTACGAACTAGGTTCACACTAGAATGACAAATGTGCAGACAGAGAACAAACAAGACATTTCTGTTTGCTTAATGAATACAAACAAGGAATAATGTCTGTAGCATTTATACCTTTAGATGTGGAAGGAATTGTTTTTGATACATCTCAGAAACATGAAGAATATATTTCCTATATTTCCCATTACCTCATGTATATACAGTATTTTCTCATTTATAGGAAAAAGTTTCACCCAGGTTGTATATATTGTATTTACGCCTTTTGACTTTGTTTTCCATCTGCAAGGCCTCCTGGAGGAACGAGCCCTGCTTCTGGGTAGGATGGGTAAACACGAGCAGGCGCTTTTCATCTATGTGCACATCCTGAAAGACACCCGCATGGCTGAAGAGTGAGTACTCCTTCAGACGCCACAGACCGCTGCGCTGTTTACTGAGCGGGAAGTCGGTCTGTGCCTGCTTTGCTTGAGAACCCCAGCAGCTGATTTGCTTAATGATTGACTTTCTGAAAAGAGTATAAAACAGTAAAACAGTGAAGGTATTAGTGCCGTTGTTTCTGTCTTGTAAGACAGAACACAACCAAAACAGATCATGTGACCTAATTGTGCCATCCTGATTGTCTGCTTGTGAGCATGTTGGTTAAATAAGGTGATCTTTGCTCATGATTTCCTCTGTGTGCTCCGCAGATTCTGTCACCGGTATTACAACAGTTTAGTTGAAGGGAATAAAGATGTAAGTATTTTTTAATTTCATTTTGTTATGTTTTGTTCCTGTTTTGTTAATTTTAGGTTCTTTGCCTTTTTGATTTTTATTATGTTTTTTTTGTGTCCTCGTGGAATTTATCAGAGCTCTGTTATGTTTGTTTTTATCATGACCATGTTTTCATTTCCTCCGCTCTGCTGCCTTCTGTTAAGTGCCTGTTTGCTGAAAGTGCTATAAAAATATAATGGATTATTTATGTCACAGTCACATTGCCAGCTCTTCAAAAAAAAAAAACCACACTATCTCCAGTTTTATTTACCCATCTAACCTGAAACGACAGCTGACGTTGTCTTATGTGTATAAAATGCTGCATCACTGGAGCGCGGAGAATGAATGAATATGTATTGGAGTAGAATCAATGAATCACTGCTGTTTATATGAAAAGTCACAAAGAAATAAGATTCCTGTTTGGACACTGAATATTAAGACATTCACTGCTATTATTAAACCAATTATTACAGGCTGAATTTTATAAATTAAATGTTCTTACAGTGACATTTTGATCCAATTTCCTCTAAAATCACCCTCATCTAATCATCAATTCTTGTTTATCCAAGCAAATACCATGACTCGTTTAGCTTTATTCCATGTTTTCATAAATGAATCCTGTTTTCAAACTGTAAAGAACTTCATTGTTGTTCATTATCGTCTTGCGTGACATTTTGTTGTTGCTGCACTAGACGCCATATGTTGGCATTTACTGTGAAACTCGAGCTGTTTTCCCTCAGCGTCATCATAACAAATCCCCGGTCATTTAATATAAAAAAAAAAAAAAAGTTCAGAGAAAACTAAGAAGTATTAACAGCTGAATTTGTGCCCCGCAGGTTTATCTGTCTCTGCTCCGTATGTACCTGTCACCCCCTGACGTCCACTGCCTGGGGCCCATCAAGATGGAGCTGTCGGAGCCACAGGCCAACCTCCAGGCAGCCTTGCAGGTCCTGGAGCTGCACCACAGCAAGCTCAACACCACCAAGGTAAACAAAGGCAGAGCAGTGCTTCATTCCTCACCGGTGTGACTTACGAACAAATAACAAATGGTTCTGTTTTTATCCGCCTGGAGTACAACATACGTTTACTGCATCGTGACAGGACGGGCTCTGTCAGTGTCAAGTGAGTTGTCACAGAGAAATAGTCTGCTGTAAAAAAATGTACTTCTGACAACACTTGGATAAAATTCTTGCACTTAAATTAAACTTTTCAATGTGACACACTCAATCAGATTTAAACTGCTCATTAAATCAGAGAGCAAGAATTAGTTTCATATTCAACCAAGGGCGTATTATAAGTTGACTCCTTGCCATGGCTCACATTAAGTAATCATCGCTAATTCAGACAAGATGTTGCAGCGAAATTGATAAGGGTCGGCATGTTTCGGCTGGATTAAAACAAAATGAAATAACATGATTAACGATGACATGAGATCGCACGAAATTAATCTTTTTGGCATTTGGTATGAAATTTAAAGCAGCGACTGAAGTGAGCGCAACTTGTTTAAAGGATTAGATTTAGTTTGTTTTTTGTAGATCAGAGATGAGAGGGGGTTGGCACTGTTGGGGGTAATCATGCTGCTCCCTTTATGATAGAAAAGATCCAGCAAAACCAAAAACAGATTTCCACCAGGGGTGCTGATCTCCCTCGAGAGGCGGCTGCGTTGCAATATGAATATCTTTTTGATGAAATCCCTTTCATATCCCCGTTATAACTACCTGCACCCAGAACCAAAATAGCAAAGAGTTAATTGGATAAAAGCCATTCTGCTCAAAACTGGCTTCTGACCTAGTTTGCTCGTCAGACCTTCCCTCGTCTTGACACGATCCACCGAATGCTGTCGAGTACAGCAGATATCCCTAGAGGAGTGTTTTATAGCGCTGTTTGGTTCTGTTTTTCAATAAAACACAGCTGCCAACTGTAAAAAAAAAAAAAAAATGCTCCACACAGTCCACATCTGGAAGAAAACAGTCACACAGCAGATTGTATATTTTACTTTTTCCATATCTTATCATAAAGGAACAGAGGCACCATCTTTGCTTCCACTATGTCACTGTAAATACTTAAATTTAAAAAAAAAAACAAGCAAGTTTAGCTGTTTTTAGTTACGTTCTGGTTGTGAAATGCACCATACTGCAATGGCTCCTGTTGTGATTTTAAGTGAATGTGATCGTGTGTGGAAGGCACCGCTCATCTGTGTCCGACCACAGACATGTCAAATTAAGAGTCTTTCAAGGGGAAAGCTGCAGGTTTACGACGGCGTTTAGGTTTAGATCGCACAGACCGGAGCTCTCCATCTCGTCTTTCTGTGCCACTCTGACTCCCTGTCCTCCCTTATTGACTTTTATGGCACCCTGCTTTCATTTCCCCTGGCTTCACTCCCAGACTCTGCTTTGCCAAGAGAGCATAAAGAGCGACAAGACAAGACTGTTCAAAAACTTTAGGCAGAACTTCTAACATGAAGCGGTTTCTTTGTTCAAGCAATTTTTTGAAACCCTTTTTTTTCAACAGTTCCTTGTTCCATAATTAGTTTTATGTAATTACAGTTATATATAGTTAGTATTATATCATTTATATAATCACAACTGGGACCTGCCCAGTATAACTAACGTCTAGCTGACAAAATTATCTCACCACAAGGTCCACAGAGTAGCTGTTCTCTCAGTAGATGTAAACTGCCTGGTTGTCGATGTCCAGTCCTGTTGTCATGGAATTGTAGATGCTGAAATTTAAATTTTTCTGACCACTTAAAGGATTAAAGTTGAGATCGAAAGTTCATTCTTGATCCTGAAACAGTAGTTGACAAGAGAACAGCAGCTGGTGAGAAGAAGACAACATGAGAAGTCCAGAACTGAACTGATAAGATTGGTTTGTCATCCGCTGTTTCCAAGGTCATGAACGAACCTAAAATTTCAACCTTAGTCTACTTTTGTTGGCTTTAAGGGATGAGTTCTGCTCAAAAAGCACTAGTTAAAGAAAAAAAAGGCGAAGTGAAAAGCTGATATGAACCGGATATTTGATTTCTGAAAGTTACCGAAATTGTCTGAAGCAGCCCTCCCACCTGTCCCCTAATTCTGATGCTGGAAAGGTGTGGGGGGGGGTTGAGATGTTTCTGAAGCTGTTCAACCATCCAACAAACACTTTTGATGAAGCACGCTGGCAGCTTAAGTAGCCCTATGTGAGCAACAGGGGTCAAGGGCTCTTCAGCACAGTAGCTGCTGAGGGAGAGCAAACGATTTTCATCCTCATTCCCAAACAAACTGCTTCTCTGTTTAACCCTCCACAAATATTTTTCAGTAAAACCTGATCATTTTAGCAACCTAGACACTCTCCACAGCTGTTTTGCTGAGATTAAGGACTGGATGTCTCTCAACTTTCTTCAACTAAATTCTGACAAAACTGAGCTTCTCGTTATTGGCCCTGAAAATACTACAAATAGCATTTTTCAGCGTATTGGCCCAAAAACACTAGGAATCTTGGCGTTTATATTTGACACTAAATTGAAATTTGAACACCATGTTAACAAATTGGTTCAGTCCTGGTTTTTTTCAACATTTCAAAAATCAGACCGTCATTATCGGCCTCTGACTCATAACGTATCATTCATGTCTTTTTTTCCTGTCTCGACTACTGCAAGTCACTTTTCCTCAGTCAAGCTTCCCTGGCAGGTCTTCAGCTCATACAAATTGCAGCAGCAAAGCTATTAACTAGGACTGGCTGTAGATCTCACATCTATTTTAGCCTCACTGCATCGGCTGCCAGTGAAGTTCAGGATCGATTTTAAGATTCTTTTAATCACTTATGAGGCCCTACGAGGTTTAGCTCCTGCCTACACTTCCGATCTACTAAGCCGTTACTCTACAGAGCGGTCACTTAGGTCAACCAATAAAAACCTGTTGGCTATACCGCGTGCCAAACTAAAAACCAAAGGCGACTGTGCTTTTGCTGCCTCGGCACCCAGACTGTGGAACAATCTCCCTCCTCCCATTAGATCAGCTGACTGTGCTGACTGTTTTAAACATTTCAAACCCCACTTTTTTTAGGCTGGCCTTTCTATAACATTCAATAACTGAAAGGGCGTGTTTAGGGTGCCGATGATGACGTAAAGTACTAAATATGACTAAAATGCCAAACATTTCTTATCATGATGTGTTATGGACACCGTTCTTGTTCTCACACAGAGATGTCGTATTAAAAAATAAAAATGTAAGTATATTATATAACAAATTATACAAACCGCCTACTCCTAGAACTTGTCTTCTAATTAACTCAGTAAGATTTTTGTTTTTTAATAGCAGTGAATTAACTTGCTGTTTGGAAGTATCAGTCAGTAACTCAACAAATAAGCTTTTATGACTCTAAAATAGAGTTGAATTCTGTGCACAAACTAAATCCCAGCTCTGTTCTTAGGGTTGTTTTTCAGCAGAACACACTCACTCTAAGCTGCCTGTGTGTGGGTATAATTAGGCTATTTGTACTGATTTGATTAAATTAAATAGACATAAAAGACAACAAGACTACTGGACGTCGATGATGTTTAGTTTCCCTGAGCGTAGAAGCACACAGGCGAGGTAAATGAGTTATTTTGTTCTTAAGGTAAGAGAGGATGCAGTTGCCAATTTTGGGGAAACGGCAAATCTAACAAGCAATACAAGGAATGACTGTTTCCAAGAGGAAGTAATTTAATATTTTCACTTTGAAACGATTAATGAGTAATGTTAGGTTTTTGAATAATGAGTCTAATGAATGTGAAAATGACTCCATTATCACTGTTCACCACAACATAAGATTACCACCACTGCCAGAGAAGTGGCTAATTTAGAAAAATAATGATTATAAATTAATGTAATTTGCTTCTCAGAAGGGGACGTTTATGATTACATTGCTTCCTGTGGACAAAGTTCTCTCTAATAATGAAGGAGTTGTAATTATTTTCTGAGCTGCTGATGTCGGGTCAGTGGTGTTTAACAAGCAGGCGGTTTTGGTTTCTGCAGGCCATCAATCTGCTTCCAGCAAACACCCAAATCCGAGAGATCCGGGTCTTCCTGGAGAGCGTCCTGGAGGAGAAGGCGCAGAGGAAACGCTGCGACCAGGTGCTGAAGAGTCTACTGCAGGCCGAGTTCCTCAGAGTGAGTTTCTGTTGTATGCGTGGTGGTTTATGTAAATTAGATTACAATTTTAGTGCCGCTGCTGCTGTGACTAATAGATGGGTAATGTCAAAGAAAATCCTCTCTTAAAGGAAAAGAGGTTTCATGTGGTGTTGATGGAAACTGATTATTGTGTTCTGACAGTGAGTTTAATAAGATAATGTGGTGCTTTATTTATGACCACAGGGAAGTATTTATAGGTTTCCTTCTGTAGAGGTCCGAGAACAAGGTCAGCTACAAAACAGCTTTCCTTCATCGGACAAATTCAGTTCAGTGACCCTTCAGCTGAGGGGCGTTCACTGACAGAGGAAGCCATAACAAAGCTCCTCATGTTGAAGGACAAATTGTAAGAACCACATGACCATCCTAACCTCAACCATTAGAGAGGAAGTTGAAGTTGAATTTGAACAATGTGGATAAATTCAGCAACTCTCTGGTCGAGGGTCTGTTGCTGGTGTTCTGAGTGAGTTTGTTAATCATGTCTTATACACACTGTATTATGTTAAATGTGCTTTATGTCACTAAATATTCAATTTCCAGGTGATGTAGCAGGGTAGTAGTTCAATCTGCAGCCGTTAAATCTCATGCAGTGTTTGGTTTTGTTAGGTTTTTACAGAGAAAAATCCTCCAGCGCATACTGTAGGATGTGATCTAGCATGCCTGAAAAGATGAAAGAACACCATTTACATAAATATACCAACAGAAAATCTAACATGTTGCAGTGGTTCCCAACCTCATTGCCTCTTAATATGAATCAGTGTTTTCTTGCAGCCTTTCATCACAGGTGACATGTTTTAGTTTGGGATCCAGACTGAAAACAGCACAGCAGGCTGCATTAGTGGGGGGTTTGTTGTTTAATGCACTTGTGAAACTATGAAGTACAATCCAGTTGGAGTAACAGATGTAATGCGTTTAAAGGCTTATGAGACATCAAAACACTGCAACATGGTTTGTAATATTCACAGACAGGGTTTTACATCTCTGGAAGGGTTACCACGGCGCTGACGGACTATTTTGTCTTTTGTTGCGACAGTCGCAAGGTAAACAGTAGAAATACGGAGTTCACGTTACAAAATAATCCACCAGGAATTGCTTGTACGTGATTGGCCTTGCCGGATGATGTCACATTGGGTTGCAACCTAAAACCTCTGTGTTTATTCACGCAATGTTGGTCTGAATGCATGTTGCAGTTGTGAGCAGTTTGATTTTGTCTTTAAGCTGTGCCATATTTCACAAGAAAATGGCAAAGAATGAATAAAAGTCCCAAAAAAAACCCATAATTTTTGTTGCCGAATTAGTTTTCTGATTTCCTTTCTCTTGCAATCATCTTTCAACACAGTGTCCGCTCATCACCACTCATTATTTCACAAAAAGGAGGATTGCAGTGTGTGATGCAGGAGTGTCACGATGTGAATGTTCTACAGTCAGACCAAAAATACTCACTCAAGGTTTTAGGGATTAAAAACGAGGGCTGTGAATTCAGCACCATGGCAACTCTGCCACAAACACCTCAAGTTTAGAGCCTCTTTCAATAAATTAAACATTCACTGCTTCCAGCTTCTCAGATGTGATGCTTTGCTGCTGTTCTTTGTCTTGTATGAGGGTATACTAAATATGTTAGAGTTTTCAGCCCTATCGAAGTTTATGGTTATTAACTCTGGCATCTCACCGAGCATGTTTTGTGTTTGCAGGTGCAGGAGGAGCGCATCTTCCACCAGCAGGTTAAATGTGTCATTACTGAAGAAAAGACCTGCAGGGTCTGCAAGAAGAAAATAGGCAACAGGTAACTTTGTTTCTCTCAGTGTAGCTGGACTCATTTTTAAGTGTCTTTCTCCGGGGTGTCATCAAAATCCTCATTAAAGTTGCTTTATGACACAGTCTGTTTTTACATGTTTTATCTCTCTATTTTAACAGATTTGTGTGTTTCTGCAGTTTTGGGTTTTTTTTGTTAACAAGATTTTATTTTCATTTTCAGTTAACTCATATAGATTTTAACTAAACGTCTGTTTATCTGCTATCACGCACTGATTAATAAAACCGGTTGTCTCTCTCTCTCTCTCTCTCTCTCTCTCCCAGCGCGTTCGCCAGGTATCCCAATGGCGTGGTGGTGCATTACTTCTGCTGCAAAGACCGCAACGTGTGTCCTACTGAGCAGTAACACCTGCACCTCCTCACAGTGACTGTTTACTAATAAATAGTCTCCCCCTCCCTCCCTGTGGACTCCAACACTCGGACATCCTCGGACTACGAATATATCAGACTGTTGTCGGAAGCCGGGCTCACTCTGCAGAGCATGGCTGGTATTTAGCGGACGCTTGTTTTGCAAAGCACCTTACAGAACCGAGAGCGCAGACATGTTTTAACCTGAGTTAACCCGGCGGAACAGTCGTTGTACAGGAACTTCTTTTCTGAAAGCGAAAGCTGCGACTTTCTTTCTCTCTGTGCATGAGGTAACAGGTGGAATGTCCGGGGTCGCTCAACAGGAGGGGAGGAAGAGAACGAGGGAGGTAAGAGTCCGATATTTGAAAAGCATGTGTCACTGTAACGCTAGAAGGGATTCACTACCCTCCGCTCGGAAGAAAACTGGCACTAGTGACAGACGCGTAGCAGAAGAAGGAGCTGCAACAACAGAAGTTAGTGCCTGTTCTCACCAGGAGATGATTACAAGCCTCAGTCTGTGGTTGTTGTTGTTTTGTTTTTTTTTTCTTTTTTCTGCCTCTCACTGTCTCCCTCTCCTTCTGTAACACTGTGTAGGCCTCAAACACCGCTTGATATGCCATATAGACTCTACTGGAGCACTGTTAAATGCCTTTTCGTGACTCTGATGATTGTACTTACAGTGAAGTCAGATGTTGATCATGATGTTTTTTTGTTAGCATGTGCTGGTACTGACTATACAAAACAACATTCATCTCACAGTATGTTTTTGTATTTACACTTTCGAGTCCTTCAGCAAACATATTCACAGCTTTGTGTGTGATTTTTTTTTTTTTCTTTTCCCCACATTTACTGTCTTAAAGGTTTGTGAATAATTACATTTAATTATCAGAAATTCACTTTTTTTAGTCTCATCTTTCTTCTTTGTATTATTTATCTGTTTGTTGTTTTTTCTCTCCCAGACGTATTAAAAGTTAATGAAGTAAAAACTTTTTAAAGGCAGATCACAAAAGTACAGCACTTTAAAAGTGGATGGATGGATGTCCTGTTTATTTATTGATAAATCACACATCCGCCTTACAGGAACTGGAAGTAATGTGAATGAATTAAGAGGTATGATTGATCTGTGCATTTTAATGGCAATATTGTTACACAGCTCGTCTGTTTACCGTCCGCCTGGGAGGTGATTCAAGAAGCAAGACTCCTCCAGTTTATTGAGGAGGAAATGCAAGCAATGAATGTATGTTTTAGATGTTTAGTCGAAACTCTTTTTCAGGATGAAATAGAACGAGTTGGGGTCAACGTCTCGTTTAGTGATTTTTTTTTTGAGCATGAGTTTAAAAACCAACATCTTTTTAACTTTTACGTACGTTGTAGCATTTACCTGCTCCTTTAAACACCTCCCTCCTCTTCTGCTCTTAAAGGTTTGCACACATTCTCTGCTAAGACTGTTTCAGATTTTTGTTTAGTTTTTTTTTAATGGTAACATTTGTACCACTGTGTGTATACTGTATAAAGATTGAGAGTGTCGATGACAAATTTGATTCTGAGGGGCGACCCAGCAGGTACCATCTGTCTGTCTGGCTTTAATCAGTAATAAACAAGCATTTCCATTCATTTTTGTCTCTGTGTGATACAACACTGTGCCAGTTATCACAGGTGATTCAATCATTCTCCATTTTTGATGTCCTCAAAAAACAAAAACAGACTGAATGAAATAATTGAATGAACCGATGATACACACATATTTCTTATATGGAGATTTACTACATACATTTTATTTATAGAGCACATTTTAAAAAAACAAGTAATGTTGACCAAAGACTGAGAATTAAAAACAGAAATGAGGATTAAAAGAAAATTAATGTGTGGAATAAAATGGTAAAATATAAATACGAAATTATGAGATTGATGATGATTATTAAACATGATCTCATAATTGTGGCACCTTTGATTGTAAATTAATTCAACATTATGACATCTTCATTTTCACATGGTATCTCTAATTTGTAACTTAGTCAAAATGAAAACGTACTGTATGATGAACTAAGTATACTAGCAAAACTTTGCCTTATTTGGTCAAAATTATGATAAACAGTATATAATTTTGATTGAGTAAGTCAGAGAATCTTTTCATTTTGACAGAGTATCTCAAAATCTACACTAAGTCCAAAATTGCAAGTCAAAATTTTGAGATACTGTATCAAATATTTTAACTTGGTTGGTGTGATCCTTTGTTGCATTTCATTCCTCGTCTCTCTCTCCCCTCGTTTCCTGTCGTCTCTCAACTATCACTGTCTAATAAAGGTATAAAATGTCCCAAAATATATTTAAGAACGTTTTTTACTTACTAAGTACAAAGTTTGAGATACTAAATCAAAAATTTACTGTATGTTTTGGATGTATCATGACTTTTTTGTGTAACTTTTCATCATTTCTTTCTGTTTATCTGTTTTTCTTTCTGGTGGCCTTCCATACTAAAGATATGAACCACTTGAAAATGTTTATACGTAGAAATAAAACACGCCAATAGAAGGTGTCTGTTAGAGCTTGTACATATTTGCACTGGATTGTGATCATATTAAAAATATTAAATGACAAATTGGCCGTTTTTAAAGATGTGTGGCATCTCCTCTTCCTGTTCCCATGAACCGTGAAGAGAGGGTCTTCATCTGGAAGTCCTTTCCCCAGATAGGCCCATTATCCTCAGGGCTGAGGCACGGGGAGAATACCCACACTGTTACGTGTCCTGTTAATGGACTTCCTACACTGAGCCGAGCCAGCTGGAGTAACAGAATCACAACAGCTCGACTGCTCAGCAACAGAGTTAGTCACACACATTCACAGTGAAGTCTGCCAACTGCTTACTACATCGGGGCCTTGGATGGATCCTGATGACTCCCTCGTCTGGGCAAGGAGACAGGATCGAGCCTGAGAACAGGGCCCAAACCAGCACAATATGTTAAGCTGACAGATGCATCACTGGAGCATATGGAGAGCTCATGGTCCCCCCTCCAACACGATTGTACGGAGGTCCCCCGTGACTTTGAAAAAGCAGTGTCCATGAGGCTGAAAGAAACACTGAACGCGCTGAATAATTCATCATGCTCCAAATTATTGTAGCTCTCCTCTTGAGACTGTGTATAAGTGTGTTTGTGTGTCTGTGTGTTTTACTGGAATGCTGTCATGTCTTGGAATGGGGCACCAGTGTGCAAATGGAAAAGATGTACCAGTTGGAAGCCGCGAGGCCAGCAGCAGTCAGCCCACCTCGGCTTTATGTTCTGCAATGCTGGCAGCAAGGAAATACCTCTTCGGCTTTTAAGAGGATTTACTGTATTTGTGCAAATATTGAGCAAATTACGATGATGATAATGTGATGAGTGATTCTAAGATGCTGAAACTTCCATCTGTTATTACATATTAGCAGCTCTATGGTTGGCAAATATCGGTCAGCCTCTCCGCTACTTTCAGACTGGAATATCTCAACAAGTATTGGATGGATTAACATGAAATTGTGCACAGACATCAATGATCCCCAGAGGATTGATCCCACTGATTTTAATGATCCACGGACTTTTCCTCTTAGAACATAGTTACAAACAGTTCAATGGGCTGAGTCAGGTTTTGAATCTGATGAAGACACAGTGCGTGTTGAAATGTTAGTCGTTTGCACCCTGATAAATTGCTAAAGTGAATTGTGTGCTCCAGTATCTCCTTTGGGGGCAATCTTTGAGAAGTGGCCCATTGAACTGTTTGTAACAATTTGTTTTATTCTGACAGCACCGACTCCGCCTGTGGAGAAGTAAGAGATTCCTTCGACTTTGAAAAATAGGTTGTTTGGCATAATCACTCCTCCTGTTGATACTGACCATTAGAAGATCCCTTCATAATGCTCCTACCATGTAATAGGGGAGTGATGGGGGACAAAATCCACAGTCCTCCTCCTGTGCAGAAATATGTTTTAGTTTATCTGAAACTAATATGAAGCTTCAGCATCCAAATGAGTCAAATCAAGTAGATATCTGTCAGCGTTACAGTCTTTTTAATGCCAAAGTCCTTCTTTTTGTTACTATATTTCCACCGCAGCTCAACAGGGAAACACTGTCCAAGGAAACACAAAGAGGGAAATTGATGCTAAAAAGACTGTGAATGTGGCAGATATCCACTTGGTATGACTAACTCAGACTGCTGAAGCCTCATGTAAGCTTCAGATCAACTTTTAAATGCATTTTTGCACAAAATGACTGTGTGGGCAGATTGTGGATTTTGGCCCCCATCACTATATTGAAAGCACATTTGAAGGGGATCTTTTAATAGCCAGTATGAACAGGAGGAATGATTACAGCGAGGAAAACCTCTTTCACTGTTTATACGGGCACCTGACTGTTGTTGAGACATGTGAACCTATCCTTTGACAGGTATCTTAAAGACTTATTTTATGATTTCTGTTATAAATTCAAAATTGTAACTGTGGTTTGGAGTGAGTCACATCTGGCAACACTGAGGATGTATCCTGATGACTCGTACCAACTGATGGGTACATTTGGGGTTTTAAGTGAAATGACTCACCGACTATTGGATGGATGACAATGAAACTTTGCACACACATGCATGTTCCACCCAGGATGGATTGTCATAACTTTGGTGATCCTCTGACTTTTCATCAAGCAGCATCAACAGATCAAACTTTCAGTTTATCCAACACATTGGTTTATGAGATTGAATGACATTCCCATCAGCCTCAAAATAAACCTTACACCTGCTAAGCATGATGTTAGCATTTAGCTCAAAGCACTGCTGTGCCTCAAGTGCAGCCTCACACAGCTGCTAGCATCACTGTAGCCTCTTTGTCTTATTTTCTGTTTTCTCTGAATCCCAAAACCCTGACAGCCTGCAGAGATGTTCACAGTTTGGGGATTGTGGAAAAGCTTTTTGCTGAACTTATTCTTTGCTGACTGTGGCTTATACAATCACAGACTTAGTAATATACACACACACACACTCACACATACACACACATACACATTGACAGCTGGCTGCCTGCTAAGACTCAGTAGGAGTAGAAATGGGGTATTATTAATACCCATTTATGAGAGGGTAGGAGTTCTGAAACACAGCCAGATATTTCCCTGGAAATTTCTCTATTTGTCATTGAATAAGTTTGGCAAACATACGTTTTTGTTTCTTTTCTTACCTAGATATGATTATCTTTCCTATGTTTTATTATGTTTGGGATGTGTGTTTAAGAGGGGTGTGTGTGTGTGTGTGTGTGTGTAAATGCTGGCGTTGCCTCTTTTCTTTCCTACTAATCCTCCATGTGCCTTATGACAACACAGCCATCTGCAGCTCCCATCGGCCCTGCAGGCTCGTTTCTTGATGTGCTGAAAATTTTGGCGCCGCTTCCCCTAATAATCTGGTGATGTGAGCTCTCAGCTTTCCCTCCATCATCACGTCAAGATGGAGAGAAAGCCGAGAGCTCACGACACCAGCAAAATGTGCGTTAATCTGCCTAGACAAAAAAAAAAAAAAAAAAAAAGATTTAATTTTATTTGCAAATGTTTACTCATGGTGTATTTGTGTGTGTGTGGAGGCTCAGGTGAGTTATGGGTGGAGTTTTAAAAATAAAGGACACAAGAGTGAGTGGCACGGCTTAACAATATCTCCACGCTAGTTTAGTGTACTTTCCTGCTCACAAGTGTCTGTATCCTGTAGCTCCACCCGTCTGGTATGAACCACAAATGAATGCTTTGTTCCATAAGACGTCACTGTTTGGAAAAAAGCTGTATCTGCTCTAACTAAATGACTGAATGAGAAAACAGTAGTACATATTTAAGGGTAGTATGTACAGTAACTTCATGGGACATAACAGTTGCTAAGTGATGTTTTCTTTGTGGGATCATTTTCTTTTTCCTTCAGGTAACTGGCCAAAAATAGAGGATGTAAGATCCTACTGAGAGCTACAACTTGAAGGGTAAATGTCAGGTTTTGGTATCAAGTGTTTCATAATCAATGGCTAAGACTTTCTGTCATAAAAGACAATTTTCCACCAACAATCATACTGGAAGAAACTCATCATACACGAGACAGAGAGGCCAGTTTCTTCACCCACAGGATCAACAAACCAGCTTCAGTAGATCTGTCTTTGATATCATATGAGATACGACGCGTTTACTGACAGATTAACCGGACGTAGCAGCTCTACATTCAGCTTAAGAAACATCTCGTAACCCTTCACAAGATCATTTGTAATTAGGTAATTACAGATTAAAAGTTAATTATTGACTTTGGAAACAGCGAAAATGTATTTAAAAGTTTTTTTTAGTCTTTGTGTTTCCTCGGACAGTGTTCAACAAAAACACAAACAGTAACAAAAAGAGGGACTTTGGCACTAAAAAGACTGAAAGATGGCGACTTGATTTGACTAATTTGGAGCTTCATATTAGCCTCAGATAAACTTTTACATGGAAGGGCGGCTGTGGATTTTGTAAGGAGGACATTTTGTCAACAGGAGGAACAATTACAGCAAGAAAAATGTGTGTCAATGTGCATTTGGGCATCTGACTTAAGTTTTAGTACAGACTTCAAAAATTGTGAACTTATCCTTTAAGGCAAAGACTTTACAAGAGTGAATTTAAAAGGTACAAAATAAGAGACAAACATGGGAATATAAATATAAGAATAAATAACCCTAACCCCCTAATGATCACAGCCTCCATTCACCAATTAAATCTACAAGGAGTCTTTCATACTATAAAGGTTTAGTTTGGACTGAATGTGACTTTAAATCTGGGACATGGTCTGATACAGTTTGGGAAACCTGCACAAGAAGTCGACCTCCGCTCAGTTCCCCTTTCACATCAGGACAGAAGCTCCGATAAATTCCTGCTTTCTGTGTGTTTGCTCTCTGACACTCTGTGTTTGCATAACACCCACCCACACACACACACACATACACACACACACCCACACACACACACACATACACACACACACGCACACACACACACACACATGCACTCAAGACTGAACTTGTACATCGCAGAGCTGGATGATCACTGGTTACAGCTGAGAGGCGATTGGCTGAGTTTACACTATCATCACGGTGGAATTCCATAGAGGCTTACGGGGTTGTGTGTGTGTGTGTGTGTGTGCGTGTGTGTGTGTGTGTGTGTGTGTGTGCATTTACACTAAGACCTTAGTGTGTTTTCCTTCTCTTCTTTCTGGAAGATGTGTGTGCAAACATGCATACTGAGACCTCTGCGTATCTCTGTCTGTGGGTTTTTGGAAGCAAGAAAGTGCCTGTGTGTGTGTGTGTGTGTGTGTGTGTGTGTGTGTGTGTGTGTGTGTGTGTGTGTGTGTGTGTGTGTGTATGTGTACGTGTGTGTGCTGGAATTTCTGTGTGTGTCTTTGCTCGCATGTCTAGGTAAGATAAGAAACAAAAATGTATGTTTGCAAAACCTATTTAATGACAAATAGAGAAATTTCCAGGGAAATATCTGGCTGTGTTTCAGAACTCCTACCTCCTAATAAATGGGCTGTTAATAATACCTCATTTCTACTCCTACTGAGTCTTACCGGGCTGTCAATGTGTGTGTGTGTGTGTGTGTGTGTGTGTGTGTGTGTGTGTGTGTGTGTGTGTGTGTGTGTGTGCTGGAATTTCTGTGTGTGTCTTTGTTCATTTTTCTGGATTCACCATTTTGGCATACCTGTCTGAAATGCCAACAGTGATTCTCAGCGGAACTAAAAGGTTGGTGACTGTCTGTGGGAGTGTCTGCAGAAAACACACAAACACACACACACACACACACATATATATATACACACACACATACACACACGCACACACACACACAAGGAAAGACAGAACTTTCTTTTAAAGTATTTATGCAATTTACAATCATAATGCAACACTTTTTTCAATCCCTGTAGGAAAATTCCTCTTCTGCTTTGACCTCCTCAAAGAGAAAAAGGTCAGAACAGAAACCCTCGAGCTATTAGAGATTCAGTATTTTGCTCAAGGATACAGCAGAGCGCCCACACTTACCGGTTTAAAGTGTGTTTGTTATTTTTCACTAGTTTCATATAATTTTTTTTCTGTCTATAAGGGCTGTGAAGCCTCGTTGTCATCTTTTCTTTCACAGCGGTGTACGGATGAACTTCTGTCAAGCTAACAGATTTATTAGTGACATCATTTTCTTATATGAAGACATACAGTATATCTGTTCTGGGAAGAAACAGCGTATATTGATCATAAAGGTACAAAATCTAGATTTGTCAGGTAATGACTGAAATTGTATGTTACGTTTAAAAACATCTGTGTTTTGTGCTTTCAGTTAAATTGCAAGAGGTTCGATTTGTTTTTTCGTTGCATTTTCTAATGAGGTTTGTCTAATGAAGTTGTAACTAATGGTTTAGTTTATAGTTAATAAATTATTTCACTAATGCTTTATTGATCAGCTATAAGACACTGATGAGAACAACTTTTGGGTTGCCAGGTTGTGGCTGGTGTTTATCCTTCTCTAGCATCACACCTGCTTTGTCTTTTCACTTATTTCATTCATCAGGAAGTTTCCCCCAGTTTGACAGTTTAACCTCTGACCTTCTGGGAAACAGCTGCAGATCACCTGGAGCAGAATTCATTCATTTACATTTAACTTATTCACATTTACAACTGCAGACTTATTGTAAGAAACCTTTAGGTTATTAACATTCACACTTACTAACTTTTTCTGTTGGTTTATTAGAAAGTGGCAAACCTTTTGTCATTTATTAAAGACTTAATAACATTAACAATTACTCTTTAATAAGCTAACATATTTATTTTTGGTTTATTAAAAAACTCTCAACCTTAGATCATTGGCGTCATTGTTCTTCTTAATCTTATAAGCGATCTATAAAGAATTATTAAATAGTTTAATAATCCATTAGTTTCACCACATAAATAGGGTGTAATCATATAGGGTGGCTCATCAGGAAGTGAACTTTTTCAGTTGCTTATTGTTGAATATTAATAAATCAAACCTTCATATTATTCTTTCCTTTCAGGATGTTGTGATTAGTGTGCAGATGTTTGATTAATCATGACCAACTTTTTAGTCCTAGTTCCCAGAGTCCACCCTGTAAATTTAACTTTGGAAAGTTTCCCATTTTCTAATGTATTTTTTCACTGCCGACATGGGAATGTGAAGCTTTGTCTTTCCATGAGTCTCAGGAGGGAGATTGTTGACACGAGTGGTAGACTGACCCTGCTGGAAACTCCAGATGCAGCCCTTGTTTCCTCCCTGCACCCATTGATCTTGACATTATTAAGGGCTGGGTTGCCATGTCCAGAGACAAAGTGCTAAGTGTGTGGTATTCCCAGCGAAGCTGCCAGTACCAACACCTCTGCATGACTGCAGTGTGCTTTTATCCTTTCCTTGTCTGAATGTGCAGAGACTTTTCCCTTCCATGCTTCGGGGCTTCACTGTCTTTCCCAAAGATAACACTGACAGCACCACTGTGAGAGGCGCAGCCCTGTCCGTACGAATGAAGACAAATATCTCCCAGCCTTGAGCCAGATGTGGCTGTGACCTCTGTGACCTTCCCGCTCTGTATACACAAGCTGGATGCGGGGCAGATCTCGTTTGCTGATGGGTTTCTCCATGACGGGATGGAGGAGGAGAAGAGGGAATAGATGGCTTACATGTATAATGAGATTAACCTCCAACTACAAAGCTTCAGAGAGACAGTAGATACAGCGGATAGACCTCTGCCTGCAGCTTGTTAGGCTTTTGATTTCTACAAAGTGTTATTAAATTATTAAAGTGTAATTATACGTGGTGATTATATCACCAGAAGAAGAAAAGAAAAGAGGTTCTATTAAGATAAATTTGTTTGATCCAACCTGAAACATAGTTGTTGGTCATCATGTACCTTTCATCTCTGCGTGTGTTTTGTTGCTGCGAGTTTATTCTCATTCCTGCAGATAACCGGCAACAAAATGTCACATCAATATGTTTCCAGCAGCTACAACTGAGTTTAATTCAAAAGGAATTTTCAAAACTTCAGCAGTAAATGTCAACCTTTTCTCTTCTTTATTCTTCTGTCTTCTTCTTCCTGTCCTCAACTGCGTTATTATTGGTTTTTTGGAAGAATTGTATAATCTCCTATTCTATTTTTTTATTCTTTCACATTTTGTCCTGTCTTCTAATGTCCCATATCGCTCTTTTTTTTAACTACTATTTTTCTTAATATCTTTTGCCTAAATTTGCTCTTAATTGATTAATCGGTCAATACAATGTCAGAAAAGAGCGAAAAATTCCAATTAGAGCCCATGACGACGACTTCAAACCCCAAAGATATTCAGTTTACGATCATGTACGACACAGAGAAGCCTGAAATCTTCACAGTTAAGAAGCCAAAAGCAGCAAATTTCTCCTTGAAAGACGATTATTTAATTATCAAAGATTATTTTTTTGTCGATCAACTAATCGATTAACCGACTAATCGTTGCAGCTCTAGTGACAAGTAAATCTTTGAAGCTTTAATCTATTTTGGCTTTGTTGTAGAATAGTAGCATCTCTATGAGCAAGATTTATTAATTTGTATATATATTTAAAGTGTAATAACATCATTGCTCCCAGAAAAACAGTAAATGTGAGGTTTTAATGTCAGAAAGACAGAATCAAAGGAGTTTTTTTGGTTTTTTTTAGATTCAAACATTGCACCAGTGTTCAATAATCATAATAGAGGTGAGAACAGTTTCAACATGAAGAAGTCAAAACTCCAGCGACACTTAATTGAGAGATGACTGAGACAAGTGTTGCTGGAGTTCGTTTTTTGACCTCTTCAGACTATTTCTCTTCTCCGTGCGCCTTGAAAGTTGGTGAAGTAGCGCCAGAAATTCCTTCTACACCGCTTCAACAATTTCAACATCAACAGCAGCCTCAATAGACCAGAATGCAATGCAGCCATGTTACATGTTGCATTTATTGGAAGCAAATGTTGGTGTTTAACTTCTGCTACTATCAAACTTCATTGTTAACCAGCATGAAATCCCAATAATTTAGTTTTAATAGTCAACTGTTTTATTGATAAGTCACTCTTTATAAAGGGTTTATGAGTTGTAACTAAAGGCTCTAGTAATGGATCAAACTGCATAGGTATGTGGCCAGGTTGTTAAAAATCCCTTTGGCTGGTGTTTGTCCTTTCTGTTTGGTGGTTATAAACGTTGGCATGTTGGTATTCCATTAATAAATCAGTTGTTAATAAATGGATTTCGGTCCTGAATCTCTGCAGCCTTTGTTCGAGAAAAAAAAAGAAGTGTACATACAGATTTTTCACAACCTGGCAACCTTAAAGATATTCTTATTATTGGCTGAACTGAGCTGCTCTGTTCTGATTATATTGAATTATTTATGAACTATTAATTAAGAATGGGACACACTGGGAAACTGAAGCCGATGAGGCAATTTCAATGGAACGTTGGTGCAGCGAACTGTGTTTTATCATAAAAATAATCATTATCTAACATCTGCAGATGGATTATTATTATACTATTGATTTGGCTGTACACCGTGTTGCCTCTCCCCCGCTGACTATGGGTCAACTTTCTGTATGTTTCTGATGAGGAAAATCTTGGCTTTCCAAACTTCTGATGTTGTAGCGGTGGGCCCAGCTGTGTGGACGCCTAGCATACTGCTGTTAGGTGGGGTTGGATGAGCTCATACTGTGGGCTGTTTTTATGTTTCTTCCACCAGAGAAGTAATAAGATGAAAAATGTCAGCCTCCTCAGCGCTGTTATGCCTCTAGGGTGTTATTGATCTGCTCTGATTTCTTTGCTGCTCTGTGTAGCCGCTTTAAGGCCGTTATGGATTTTGGAGAGGTCCTCTCAGTCTAATGTATTCTGATTTTTACTGATTCATTCGTACTTTGGCTATTGAATAAGTCATAGTTGCAGAGGTCATCTATGCAAATCCAGAATTAACTCGAGAGGAGTTGAATATTCATGATGCTGGTCTTCAAAGACTGCAAAGAGCTTTTTTTTTCTCTCTCTCTTCATGATCAATTCAGCTGCATTGCTTAATTTGCTCTGTGTAAGCTGGAGGCTCTTAATTTAAATGCATAATGTAAAATGCATAGACAGAGCAATGAGTCTTCTTATATGGCGAAGATAAATACGTTGCAGTAAAGGTGCAGATTTCATTTTGAGTCTGACTGGTGAGGGAACAGCACAGAAACAGTAAGGTGTTGAATTAAAGGGCTAGTTCACCTAAATTACACACAACAACATTTTCTCATTACCTCTAGTGGTATCTAGCCGAGCAACTGTTTTTGGTTTTATTTCAGTTTTCATGGGAACGTCTTTATACAGATGAAACGCTGCCTATAAAACTGTTGACAGTGAGGTCTGTGGATTATCCAGAGCAGGAGTGACTATGTTTCCGGGCAGAGATGCTGCTGTTGAATTTTTTAAATGTCATTTTTCAGCTTTTGGCACAAAGAGACAAACTTCTATTCATCTCCGTTGTACTGGGGTGGAGGCAGTGATCTCAGAAACAGACATGTTGAAGAGTGGACAAATAAAAACAAAACTATCTACATGGATAGATACTCTCACTATGTGTTTTTTTGTAAATTGGGTGAACTGATCCTTTAAATATAGCAATTCAAACACATATAACGAGTAAATAGGAACCTAAATGCAGCTCAGAACTGCAACAGTTAGTCAATTAATTGATTAGTTGATAGTCAGAAATTTCGTAGACACATTTTTTATAACAGATCAATTGTTTAAGTAATTATTAAAGAAAAAAATGCCAAAATTTTCGCTGGTTTCAGCTTTTTGCAAATTTCTGTTTTATATCATTATAAACTGAATATATTTAGTTATAGACTGCTGATTGGAGGAAGACGTTTAAAGATGTTTTGGGCCAGATTATTTTTCATAACTTTCTGATGTTTTATAATTAATTAATCGATAAAATAATCTGGTTAAATGATAATAAAAGAGAAAAAATAGATGCAGAACTACTCTGTTTTCCCTCAGTTCTTCTGCAAGACTGTTTAAGCTCAAAATGCATAACACTGAATACAACATATGTTGTCAAAATGACGTTTTATCGGTGGTGGAAGAAGCACTCAGATCATTTACTTAAGTAAAAGTAGAAATACCACAGTGTAAAAATACTCAATTACTAGTCCAGCATTCAAGAATGTGTGTAAAAGTCTAGACGTATAGGCAAAAAAATGTGCTTAAGAATAAAGTTTAAGTACTCATCATGCAGAATGGCCTCTGTCACTGATATTATTGAACTGCAATGTCTTAATTTGAGTTCATTTTAACTGCTTTAGTTTAATCTGGAACAATGCATCATACTTAATAAACTGATCATATGTTTTGTATGTAAAATCTTAATCTGTAAAGTAACAAGTACAGCTGTTAAATAAATGTAGTGAAGTATCATAAAGTGAATGTAAGAGTAAATACTCAGTTACTTTCCATCGCTGCTTAAAGCTACATTACACAAGGCGATTAAGGGGAAGGGCTTTGTGTTTTAAAGGGAAAGTATGTTCTTGTAACTAAAACCAACCACATGCAGCGTAAAATCGGTCCGTCAATGACACACAACAGGGAATAAGAACAAAGGACAACGTGCATCAAAACGCGTGTCAGAGGCTAAAACACCCAGGAGTGAAATAATTTATATCTCATCATGTCTTCCTTTTCCCTGTTTCCTTTCTCATCTGCATCTGAATTTATGATCTCAGCTGTTGGATGCAGATTGGACATCTTCTCCTTTCTGTAGCCAGTGGATGTATGAGTGTGTGTGTGTGTGTGTGTGTGTGTGTGTGTGTGTGTGTGTGTGTGGGTGTGTGTGTGTATGTGTGTGTGTGTGTGTTTGTGTGTAGGGGGATGATATGACTCGGCGCTAGGACCGTGGCTCTGTCAGTGCGCAAGTCCCAGCAGAGAGGCAGCGCTCCGGCAGAAGAGCCTGTTCGCGGTTTGTCTGTCTGCGCTGCGGCTCAACCCATCACCTGCGGGGAGGCTGCACCTTCTGCCGCTCATCTCCCCTCCCGCAGACGGACCTGAACCAGCCGGGCTCGCCTCCGGAGCCCTCCATATGGGCTCACCATGCGCAGGATACGGGCCAACGCCATCGCGATTCTGACCGTTGCGTGGATCCTGGGGACGTTTTATTACCTGTGGCAGGACAACAAGCCCCAGTCGTCGCCGTCGTCGTCGGCGTCGCAGACCCGCGGCAGGGGCCATGGACAGAAGGTGGTCCCCGGTCGGCTGGAGATCCACCGGGACGACAGAACCATCCCGCTGATAGTGAGTGAGCGCTGCTGTGGGGATAAAGAGAGTGGAAAGGAGAGCGGCGCTGCGCACGGCGCTGTCGCTGGAGGCGCCGAGCTGCAGGAGAGTGTGTGCTGCATGTTGATGTGCATGTGTGTGAAACCTGGGATGATGAGGATGGAGATGTTGGTGGAGGTGGAGGTGGAGGTGGTGCACAGCTTGGTGTCACAGTAGGAATATGTTGCTTTGACGGATGTATATGGATTCAAAGCGGATCCATCCCATCTCTCCCCTCTGGTAGACACACCATTATTCTACAGGCTGCACCGCACAATCTGCAGCCTGCTTATAGCTCTGAGTGTCGGTGTTTTGCAGCCTTTCCGTGCCTTCCCCCCGAGCCTGAGAGAACCTCAAGTACCCGTAAGAGGCTTTCCATAAGTCCTGTGCGTCGTGCGCAAACGCCTTGTAAACCACATTATGCTGAGACCTTTTTTGGATGGCACATGTGAGGTGAAAAACACAGGCTTTCAGCTCAAGAGGAGGCATCCTTCCTCTGTTGCCTTCTAATCTGTAATTAAAGGCCTATTTCAGTCAGGTCGGGTCTGAATTCGTCTGTTGTTGCCCGCGTCAAGGCGGAGTAGCGAAAATAATCTCTGGTAAATACTAACTGTAGGTGTGGTGGTCGTCAGGCTTGGCTTGCAGCAACCTCTCCAGGTTGCAACACGGTCTGAACAGTGTTGTTTATGCTGGGACTGTAGCTGGGGACCTGCCAGCTCAGATTAGGAGATCTGGTCTACTTGGCTGCAAGGTTTTCTGTTGCATGAAGTGTAAAGATGCAAAACCTGTAGCTTGTGCTTTTAGTCGTGTAAAGAGGGACGAAGTGAAGAAAAACAAGCGCTGAGTGGATGGATCCAAAGAGAGAAAATGAATCAAGGATGGTTTAAGTTATTTATCAAGAAAAAATATACATTTGTATGTGGTTCAATCTTCTCAAGTGTGAGGATTTGCTGCCTTTTTATGTTTTATATCACTGCAAATTGAATATATTTGGGTTTTGGACTCATGGTCAGGCAAAACAAGCATTTTAAATATGTCACCTTGGACTCTGGTAACTTGTAATTTACAATTTTCTGACATTTTATAGTTCAAATCTAACAGAAATTAAATGATAGTTGCAGCTCCAGAATAAACCCTTGTTTTTATTCTCTGAATGCTTTATACCCACCTTCCTGTCCAGACAAAGAAACTCAGAGGAATAAAGATTAGTAAAACGATACAGAAATATGACATTCTAGGGCAAAAACATAAATCAGATCTTGGTGCAGCTACTGACTGATTAAATGTGCGTATCCGGTAGTATTTTTCAGGAGATAGGGACTGTTGAGGAAATACAACTCACTGGAGCCTCTTTCACGATTTACAAGACCAGTAAAATGGTGTCAGCTTTGGCTGAGGATGTGTGCCAACATGTCAGAATGTTTCGCCCCAGCAGCAGAATCATTAAAACACTGTTCGCAGGATTTAATCATTCAAGGGCAAATGCCAAACGGTGGAGCTGTTGTTGCGTTCACACAGGCCTTACTTGAACAATCTCCTCAAGAATTAAAAAAAGGAAACCGTGATCAGAGTGTGAACGCAGGCCAGCAGTATGGCGATGAGACGCACGCAAACAAATATGGAAGCACTTTGAGTAATCAGAGCGTCTGATTGTAGTAAAAAGATCCATCCAGGATCGAGCTGATGCAGCAAACGGCCAGTGAACCACAGACCTGACTTCTAATCAGATCGTTCTTTGAACTGTATCCGTTGGATTTGAGCGTTTCCAAGTCGAGCTTTTACTTGTGTGATCTTTGATTTGCACAGCGGGGTCGTTCACCTTTGTCACCAAACTGAGATTTCCCCCCCGTTTGTTCTGGTAATCTGACCTGCAGCTCAGACGCTGCCAGCACTGCACCGACTCCAACTGTTCAACAAGAGGCGGCTGAAGCTGAAGAGGGCTTTCTTTCTTTCTTTCTTTCTTTCTTTCTTTCGTTCTTCCTTCTTTCCTTTATATTTTGTTTTACTTCTCCCCTTTCTTTCATCTTTCCTCTATTTTTCCTTTCTTTACAGTACGTCTTCCTTTCTTTCTTTTACTTCTGTCTTTTCTTTCTTTTGTCTTTCATTTTGTCCTCCCATCTTCCTTCTTTCGTTCCTCCCCTTCCTTCCTTCCTTCATGTCTTTATTTTATCCTTCTGTCTTCTCTGATTTCTTCCTCTTCCTCTCCTTCTTGCCTTCCTGTTTTATTCCTTCTATTTGTTATTTTTTATTATTCGTCTTTCCTTCCTTTACGGCGTGTCTTGATCTGTCTGCTCCCTCCTTTCTCTCCTTTTCAATCCTTTCTGTCCATCTTTCCCTCTGTCCTGTATTTCCTTCTCCTGTCTTTCTGTGATCATTCTGTCTTTCCTTCTTATTCTTCTCTTTCTTATTTCTTCCTTCCTTCCTCTATTTTTACTTTTCTGTCTGTTTTCCTTCTGTCCATCATTGCTTCCTCTCTGTCTGTTTTTGTTTTGTTCTTCCCCCCTCTTCCATCTTTCTCTTTCTTTCTTTCCTCCATCCCCTCCCTTATGTTCTTCCCTCGACCCCTCCCTTCTCTCTCTCTCTCTCTCTCTCTCTCCCCCTCTTTTCCCATAAGCTCCTTCATTAGCAGCATTTGATTCACTAATGACATCATCTGTGAGATCTGTTCGCACTGGCTCTACTTTTTCCCCCCTCATTTCCTCTGTTGATGGTCTAATTTCCCAGCAACCATTTTCACTCTCTTTCTGCAGTAAGGAGAGACTGTGTCTGAACATTGTTGTCAGTCTAATTGCATTTGAACATTTACAGTAATCAACAGTGAGCCTGACCTGCACATCTGCTGTCGTGGCCTTAGCTCCGGTGACATATTGTAAACATCTGACCACAGATGGACATCCAGCTAATCAGTTTGTCAGTTTGTCTTTATCCTCAGTTTTCACTTGATGTAACCGCTCCCATATGTGCTTCATTTCCTCCAGGACAGATACAACTCACTGTAAAGGTGATACAACATCAACTTTCCACTATTATTACTCTATTTTCTAAATTTTGGGTAGTTTTCATTTGTCTTTTTGACCAGGCTGTGAGTTAAGACCATGAGGCACTTTTTCTGACTAACTCGGCAACAATTTTTTGATTTGTGAACATATAAACACTTCACAAAAGAATTGGGTTAAATGTGCCGTTAATCTTAAACCCGGATTTGCAACATTTTTCCATTAATACACACAAAGCTTCAAAGTATTAAACCTCCACCAACTCTGAACAACAACTTGGCAACTATCTGGTTCACCCAAACAATTTATCTTCTTGTCATTTTGCCATTATTTTAAGTCAGTTTTTAAAGATTTTTTTTGACCTTGGGCATAAACCTTTATTTGGCATCCAGGCTTAATGTCCATCAGTTTAATAGAAGCAGAGATGGAGGAAGTATTCATCCTTTACTGAAGTAAAAAAGCAATACCACAAGTCCTGTATTTAAGGTTTTATTAGCACTTGTTCTTTATTATCACTATGCTGCACAGTCCCTTATAGTGGATATCCTTTATTATTATATGTATGATATTATTGGATTATAATGTGCATTTTAATGTTTAGTTTGGGTCGAGGAGGAGCTAAGTTTAACAACTCTGAATAACAATTGGGTAGTTAAATGTATAACAGATCACATATTTTATAAAATGATCCTGTGTTTTATATGTAACCAGTAACAATCAGTGTTACATGTAGCAGAGTAAGTAAGTATAAAGTAACAGCAAATAGTAAGTACAATACTTATCTAGTTGATTTCTATCATGGAATAGAAATAGTCAAAAGTGATATTTATCCCTGAAAATCTCCAGATCACTGCCAACATGTTATCAGTTCCTCTGTTCATCCAAAGCTTCTTTGTCTGAAATTACAAGAAAATATGTAGAAAATATTTTGAGACAAAAAAAACAAACAAAATTCTGCTGCATGAAATTATGATGAATAGTTTGGATTTCTCTCCAATATTTGCTTTTCATTGTGAAATGATGTGATGTTTTAGGCTTTAATAAAACAGTCAGATAAAAGAAAATTTCAATTGAACTGCTAAAAACCTCATAAATATGCAACCTGTGATGAAGAGTCACATGTATAGACCCTTTGTGTTGCTGTAAAGGATCACAGGCAAGATTTTATTGGAACCATTTGTTCTGTTTGTTTTGAAGTTTGTTTTTAACAGCGATTCCTAAAAATACTTACGTTCAGTTTTGAACCGTGATGTGAGGAGTGTTCTTGATTCATGAATGATTTAACTCGAAAGGAAAATAATACAACACATGCACAATGAGAGAGAGAGTCATCTCTGCAGTGTTAGAGAGTGTAGTCAGACTGTGGGAGGCTGCAGTTTTGCCTGGACTTGTACAGTAAGCTGCTCTTGTTCTGTCTGACTCAAGCTGCAGCTGCACACCTGGTAGAAACAAGACAGAAAAGATGATGATATTCAGGATGACAAATAACTCTTAAATGAGGTTTTTATAAGAATCATGTAAGGTCTGACCTCTTTAATGGCTTTGTCTTAATTTGTTTTTGATATCTTGAAGTTTAATAGAATGAAAATAGACAGAGAAAGTACATGTTGAACATTTTTGTGGTTTCAATTGTTTATTTGCTTGTGTCATAGGAATCCTTGTCAGCTGTTGGTTTGCCAAAAAAGAGAAAGAAAAGTTAAAAACCTGCTAATGGAAGCGTCACACAGTAATAACATACACACACGGAAAGCAGAACATATGCAAATAGTCAAGTCAAACAAGTTTATTTGTAGAGTGAAATCCCGTACAGAAGCATTCAGAGTGATAAAACAGTAAAAAATCATGTTGGCAGACAACGGAGCAAATATTTAAGATGGGAAGGATTTAGGAATTGTTAACTTCTATTTTCAAAATAAGTGTTTTTAATTAGTCCTAATGATATAGTATATAAACAAAAGTTGATTTTCTGTTTGCTTTTGTTCATGTTTAACTAGTAGAGCCGCCAGGTTGCGATTGGAAAATGCGACTGTGTGAACCGCAGTGTGAGGTATGAATAACCAACCTCAGCTCACACTATTAAACAGTATGACATGAAGGAATTTTAAATTACTTACAGCTTCATAATTTCCCTATTTAAAGTGAGTTTTGTATTAGTGGTTTCAACCATAACCCACAAGTCATTAACATTAGTAACAGTGATCGCTTGCTGTGCTTTGCTATTATTCAGCAAAATGAAAAATTTGCAGCACTGAAATGTGTCCAACAAATCAAATAAGGAGATTTTTTTTGCAAGGAGTCAAGAGCTAAATTAATAGTAAAAACATTGGCTACATGTTATTGTATATTATACAATACTGAACAAGAAAATTATGAGGTTATTAACATTTTCTTGTTCAATTTTGCTATTAAATGCAATATAGTGTTAATAAGTGTCATTCAATTATAGTTCTACATATGTACTGATAAGGGGGGCCTTTGATCATAAATATCAAAGACACATTATTGGTAAGAACTTGGTTTGGTGTGAACATTAACATACATGTTGGGAAATTACCCCCTCAAAATTAGACTGTCCCTGCACACACACACACACACACACGCACACACACACACACGCACACACACACACACACACACAGCTAATTAAAAGCTAAACAAAACACAAATGTCTTGAGTTCATTCTTAAAACAGACAGGTGCAAACATCATTTAAGCTGACACGCTGTTCCGTACTTCAGGAGCATAATCTCTGAAAATGTACATCTCTGGCAGGCAAATTAGCAAAAACATGTTTTTAAGGGAAGTAACAAACCAGCTGGAATGACGAAAGGAGAAAAAAAGTAGATTCTTGCTTGGCTGACATATAAACAAGTCATAAAAAACTCAAACCAACCATGTCACCACTACATGATACGATATTCTTTATGTCTTCTGTGGGACACCATCATCATCTGTCATTACAGACCGAGAGCCACAGAAGTGCTTCATCTCCACAATCAGGCAGATTTGACATGTATGTGATTTGTTGAGTCTTATAACTCGGCTTGAAAGAGCCAGCTGACGTTGTTCATCCTCCAGATGAGCTTCATATTTAATTCAGTGGACTGTGCAGCGAAGTGCCTTCTGTTATTTCCGTCTTATTATCCTCAGAGTACCATTTTTTGTAGCTTTTAATATTTAGTCATGATGATACTTGTGGATCATCAAGGGATATAAGATACAAGAGACTGGAAGGAGGTCAGAACTATGAATAAGAATTAAACCCCTTTACCATCATGCATTGCTACTTTGTGTGGCTCAGACCTTTAGACAGACATTTAGGCATTTAGGGTCTGGTGGAGCCATTATGACTCATTTAATTGAGTTTACTGTTGATGATGTGAAGCCAAAAGACACGAGGAATGTATCACATCACAGCTTAATGCCTAAAATATGCTTGTCAAACACTTTCCACTTGTTCCTCTCTTTGCCACTTGTTTTAACGGGTTTCTAGTTCATAGAATATCATCTCAGTGCTGTTTGCTCCTGTCAGAACAGATAAAACAGGTAAAATGAATAGTAGCAGGTTAATATAGGTCTATATGTAGCTCTGCTAGTGTCCTTTCAAATGAGATGTGGAGAATGCCGACGGACAGGTTAGAATTCTTCTTGTCTAACATGTCTACATTTTCACAAATGATCAATTTCAGATTTGTGCATCTTTGCTCCTAAAGAAATAATTTCCAGCTTTCATAGTCAAACTCAAAAAAAAAATCATAAAATAAGTTTTAGATTTGGTATCACTGGATCTGATTCTTTTCATGTCAGTAATGGGGTTAGGCAGGGTTGAATAATGTCTTTATTTTTGTTTAACCTGTGTACAGATGACTTGTGCAAACTGTTCAATAATTGTGACTTGAGTTGTGTTTTGATCATCTGAAAATGAACTATTTTTCTATGCAAAACAGTAATCTGATGATAACTAGATGTAGAGAAGATAGAAAAGTATAATCTGATGATTTAATGAATGATATAGGTGTACACTATATCGTGTCAATGTTATAGTAAATTATCAGCACGGGCCATGCAGTCATCTATGATGACAGTTTGTAAAAAAGTAGTGTGCTGCGACTTACTATCAGTTATAATGATGCCATGAGGATGTTGTTGTAGTCACATGAGGACCTAATGTATAAATAAATGTGCAGATTTGATGAGGTAGAGGACAATTCAACTGATGCATTGGTTGATCTGACCAAAGCTGCACAGGAAATGTGGCAACACTATTATTCAGTTGATTTTGTTTCATTAAAACAAATTAAATTGAATAAAGAAAGGAATGATAATATAACTATATTGCTAATTCATTTTGTTAGTATAGTTGCTCTCCTAAAAAAAAAGGTAATAAAGTGCAAGAGTAAATGCAACGTAAACAAAGATGTATATTTTTTGATTTTAAAAAGGAAATTAACAATTACAATTATTAATCACTACAGGTTAGCTTTTCCTTATGTGTCAAATTTCTAATGCAGATTCAGACACTGACTGCTAAACCAGCACAGTGTGTAAGTGAGTAAGTAAACTTTGTTTCTGTAGCACCTTTCAAGAGTTACTAAGTTCACCACAGATGCAAATAAAATACCAAACAATTTTATGGGATCACCAAACATAGAAAAAGTAAGCCACGATATAAAAAGAACAACAAAAAATCATTGATGTTATTTAAAAAGTTACAAAAATACCATGTTATACAGGTGGGTTTTAAAGGTTTTGCGTACCTGTCAGTTTAAGGGTGTTGCATTATGGGTAGTCTGTAGCTATGCCATAGCTAGGCTAGCTAGTTTCTACCTTTTATATTAGCTTTCCATTTACCTTACTTTTTACAACATTCATCCATGGTTTCTACCTGTTCTCATCGCTATAGTAGGATTTATATGCACAAACAGAGAGTATAAGTTTGTGTTAATCGCCACAAAAGTGTCTAAAAAGTTCAGGTTGAATTGCAGAAGCTAACAAATCTGCTAGCTTGATTTTTTATGTTTGCTTCCACTTAGTGAAAAACAGTAGTTACCTGGATGTAACTCCAGTTCTATGAGTACGTGTGTAGCCCTGGCTTTGCTCAGGCTTTGCTATTGCTTCACCTGAGTATGTACGACATAGAATCATTTTGTTCAGGGATTAAGTTTTCTCAATCTTCGCACTACAGAAATGGTCATTTAGTGTTGTTTTTTATTCTACCAGATACCAGAAGAAAAACCTGCAGTGTTCACATTATTCCAATGAGTTTGGTTTTAGTGGCAGCTTGTTAACAAGTGAAAGTGGATACAAACAAATGATGAATATTTCCATTTAAATTAGCTGAATTGATTCCATTAGTGTTAATATTAGATTTTGTTTTAATGTAAGTGCCAGCAATGGTGGCTTTATAGCTATTTGTTTGTTGACACTTTGCCAAATGGAATATACATCATAGCTGTCAGATTTCCCCAACAAGAACCTTTATGTCCACTCGGCTGCTCGTAATTACAATCTGAACATGATGCGAATGAGCCATTAATTAAAAACCACCGTCTTTGAAGGTATTACGGTGATACCAGTGTTAATTGTGCGCTGCGGACATGTTTGTGTGTGAATCCTTGAAGCTTTCAGGGTCACGCTGCTCTTTGGAAGAGCCTGAAAATGAGGTCACTCTCACCTCGACCCGGCATGGTGAGGAGCTTTTTTTCTAAATCCTCTAACTACACCGACCTTTAACAAAGCCTCGTCCTTCCTCTCCTTTCCCTCCATTCTTCCATCTGTCCATTCTGCTGTTGCTCCTCTATGATGAAGGCTGCTCTCATTCGTCTTTATGTATTCATCGGCTGTTTTAACCTCCCACTCACCCGTCCCAGGCTGCCAGCAAGTGTGAAAGCTCCTTGTGGAGAAAATCCATTAATTACTGAGGATTTATAGACTGTGCATTTTGATTTGATGAGTGGCCAGCCTATTTTGCCCTGTTAGCACTACACACTGACCTGAATAAGAAAATAGCATTTACATTTTAATCATTTTGGCTGGTAGTTTTCTTCATTTTAAATCGAGTGCAATAGAAAAACAGTTCTTAGTTCTTGGGTGTCCAGTGTTACAGTTTGCATTGCAGACTGAACATAGAGGTGGAACAGTTTGTTGGTTAATTGATTAAAATAAACTTAATCAAATGATCATTTTTTAACCGTTTAAATCATTCCTCAAGCGAAAATGCCAAACATTTGCTCGTGTCAGTTTCTCAAATGTTATAGCTTCTAAGTTTTATATGATATGCTGAATATCTTTGTTGAGTTCATTCTTGACCTTTAAAAATTTGTTTGACAAAAAAAAATGTTTACTCAAAGGTCCACTTAATAGCTTTTTTTTCTGTAGAGGATGGAGTTTGCTCAGTTGAATTATCATCAGGACGTCACCATGGGCTTTCAGAAAAGCTGATCGACATTTCTATAATAATAATAATGATAATAATAATAATAATAATAATAATAATAATAATAATAATACATTCAAGTTGTACCCCACTTTTCATTCGTGAGTGAATAGTGAAACTCAAAGTGCTACAGTATTAATAACATAGAACAAGTGAAGAATAAGTGAAAGTGGATACAAGTGGATACATATGTCCTATGTATTAATAACATAGAACACACAGATGAAAAAGCCTTCCTGAATAGAGAGTATTTCAGGTCTCAGATGGTCAGGAAGGCTGTCCCACAAGCGTGGCGAAGCAGAGCAGAAGGCTTGATCCCCCCCATTGTGCTGAGCTTAGTGCAGGGGGTCTGGAGAGGAAGCGCCTGAGATCCTAATAAAATATACAGTATAAGTATCTTCTAAAAATATCCAGTATAAGTATCTTTTTGGGCATTTGTATGCCTTTATTACAGACAGCAGAGAGATTACAGGCAGAACAGCTACCCAGGGAGGCCAGGCTGTGTTCACTTTGTCATACAGGAGAGATTGAGACAGAATCTCACGTCCTACTATATTGTGAGAAATATTAAGATTTGAAAAAATAAATAATATATATCCCAAGTGTATCCATCTCCCCGATCCTCAGAGGCTGTCCTGTCTACGTGGGGAGAAAAGTCAGTGTGCAGCTGCAGAATATGTTAACTACTGTCATACACTAAAAGAAACAAGCTGTATAGGAAATGTTTGAGTGATAACATCTGTCAAAAAATGAATGCCTTTTATTATATTCTATTTGATATGATTGTTTTCGGTCCTGCTTTGGCAATATAAGTTTCTGGTCTGTTGTGCTACTAAAGCTTATTTGAATTTGAATTTGAGATGCAACAAAGGTCCCCAGCCAGACCAGAAGTCCTCAACATGCTCAGAAATATGTAAATTTTACCATCTGCAGTTTCATAACAACAGCAAACTGAATTTGCTGACAATGGAGATTTGATTGAAAGTCCCAGAACAGCAATATGGACCTTGTAGTTGTTTTGTCAACTTCTGTTTCCAAGGTCAAGAATCAACCTTGATTTCTAAAGTATAAACCTCAGCTGCAGAGAACATGTAACACATCACTTTTGATTAAAAATTTCCACTTCAGTCAAAGTTTTAATTGGTCTTTTATGCCTTGAGAAAGACTTCTGACCTGCAGGTGCATGAAATCCATTCAAATCCAACTGTGGAATTCAAAAACTTAACTACTGCCTGTTTTTTTTTTTTTTTTTTTTCCCTGAACCACTTATTAAGATAGACAGTAAAAAGCAACATACCAAAGATTCCCATTATGAGGATGTGTATGAGCATGAGTTGTTCAGGCATTTCTCAAATAATAGATGTGGCAGAAGAAACAGTTTGTTGACAGAAGCGATACCACTGACAGAGCCGAGTGTTGACACCAAAAACAACTCGGGCTGCTGTGTTTGCCCCTCTGTGTGTTTACATGAGCGACAGAAAGAGGGTTCGTGTGTTCGTGTTTAATTTAAATCCCACAACATTTTGAGTTATTCATGCTCACTTTGGTATATTTAAATCGACTTTTGTTATCATTTATTTCTACTTCTGGAGTTCTTGCCTCCAGCTGATCCCTGTCTGTGTGACTGATGTGATCATTTAAACACACCTTGTTGTGTCCTCTGCAGGTGACCCAGCCCCCGCGGGTGGAGCAGCAGGGTCAGCTGCTGGGCGGCTTCGATGAGAAAGCCTACCTGGCAGGGAAACAGCTGAAGCCGGGCGACGACCCGTACAGAGAGCACGCCTTCAACCTGCAGGAGAGCGACCGGCTGGGCAGCGAGCGAGCCATCAGAGACACCCGACACTACAGGTGAGCATGGTTCACGTCTCAGCCCAGGTGCTGTCTGTCCGCTTTGATCTGCTCAACGAGATCAAGGACTAATCTTTCTTAAGCTGCACATGGATTCAGAGTTGTGTAGAGAAATCTGTCTCGTACACTTACAGGCAGTAAAAGGGTCAACTAAGATGATTTTATTGGAATGTCTTTCACTGATCTGAACATCCTGACTGCTGAGTTCAGTCCAGACTTTATCCCTCAGACAAAATAATATATAACACTCCCTTTGAGACCAGGATGCAGACACCACGTGGCTTATAATGAAGACTTGTTATAAAATTGTGAATGAATGAAATTAAATGAATGAAATTACACCCTTATTGGAAAATTGTTATGATGAAAAATAAGTTTTAGGATCTATTTTACAGTGGTTTTGACCACAGCAGTAGCTCTGTTTGTTTAGTTTATTCTGGAAAAAAAAAAATCTCAAAACAAGGTTCAACTTACTCGTTGTTTCCAAGGCTTTCAACCACATCTTGAGGCCTTCCTCGGTGGATGGAGACACTCCAAGTGAATCAGACCTTGTGTTAAGAATGTTTTTCAAACTGCGGCTTCCAGGGTGAAGAATAAACCTTCAAGCTCAAATATTTTATGTTTTTTTTGGCTTGTGGTTGGCCTTGTATTTGGTGGAATCCATACCTAAAAAAGATTTTCATTGAAAAAAAAACTATATCAAGACTTAGAGACTCATTGAAAACCTTTTTCACTCCGTGTGCAGTACAGCGTGTCCATCTTGTCCTTGTTGGTTATAGTTTCAACTTGTTCTTCTTTGCTGATGCAGTTTTTTCTGTGTTCTGTGATTTTCTAAACTGTCCCTCTCTCCCAATTATAGAACCATTTTGTCACATTTTACCTTCAAAAACCCACATATGAAAGACTGCACTGCCTCTTTTATATCTGGTAAAGGCTGCGAACATTTATTTTTATTTAACCTGTATTTATACAGGGTAGGTTGGCTCTTTTACAGCAGCAACCATTTAACAGTTGAACTGAGAAATAAAACAACAGGGACAGACATAAGTGAGTCATAAACAGAACAGAATAATAGGCACTAAAGAAGGTACAAGCTCAGTTAAAGCATTGTTTTCTCTTGTTATTTTCACAGGAATTGTCTTATTATTCTATAAACAAAAATCATCATAATAATTTGAAAGGTTCCTGTAATCACAAATAAATCTAAACATAGTGGTTTTAATCACAGTATCCTTTTTGACAAGGTGTTTTTATGTTAAGATTCCAGTTTCACTTCTTTTCATAGAATTTGCTGCTACAATTTTATTTAAAGCAGTAAATTTGGCATACATTTTTTTTAAAAAGGACAAAGAATGTCTCATCAATATTAACCTAATAATAATGTCACCTAAATCCTAAATTTGTTTCAACAAAGCATTTATAGTGGGCAGTTTTTCTGCTCTAAAGAACCTAAAATGGCTTCGAATAATAGAATCAGTGGTGTGTGATATTTCTTCTTCGTGTCTTCTGACCTGGACTTAAGGCTCCCAGCAACAGGTAATGAATTAAAAGCAGTGGGTCAGAAATCTGTGCAATTGTTGCCTGGCAACCAGATATTTCCATGTCTCTACGGCAACAATGCCGAGGTGACTCCGCAGGGCACCGCTGCTAATGACAGCTGCCCAAATTGACGCCCAGTATGTGTGTGTGTGTAATCCCTCGGTGACTGTGGATATTTCTATCGCCGTGTGTGAAGTGATTTAACATATGCATGAGTTAAGCTGCTCACTCCCACTGTTGTAATATACTTCCTTCCTCTGCAGGTGTGCATCTCTGAATTATGACACCGACCTTCCCTCCACGAGTATCATCATCACTTTCCACAATGAGGCTCGCTCTACTCTCCTGCGCACCATAAAAAGGTAAACGAGGTCATATACAAATTACCTGATTAGACAAGAACAATGTCATTAACTTTTTTTTTTTTTTTTTTTGGTTTGCTCTGTGGTCTTTCATCTCGCTCTCAATTCTGTCTCCTTCTCTCTCAGTGTCCTGATGCGGAGTCCTCCAGCTCTGATTCAAGAGCTGATCCTGATAGATGACTTCAGCTCTGATCGTGAGTTTCTGCTTTTTAACTGCTGCTGGATGTTAATGTCCTCTGTATTTAGGAGGAATTAAGGAAAGTGGAGGTTTTAACCCGAGGAGAAGTTTATATATCTTACAATAAAGCCCCTTTCACACTGGACAGAAAACCCTCTAACACCCACTAACATCTGACTTTTGTCTTCAGTGTGAAAGGGTATAATCAGCATTCATACCCGGGTCAAATGACTCCGCAGTAGTCACCGGTATTTATCGGCTCCAGCTCTGATCAGCAGTGATGTAAACTTGACACCTGGGTGGATACTCTAATTTTCGCCCTTTTCTAGCTGCTCTTTCATCTGTTTCTATCTGCACATGTCTACGACACTAAAAACAATTTTATTTGCGGATGATACAAATTTACTCTGCTGTGGGGATAATTTGGAACAACTTAGATACATGTAACTTGCAATGCTAATCTAGAACAGTTCAAGGGGACCTAACATGCTTTTTGTGATTTTCTGTTACTGTTATGTCGGATGTTTATGTTAAACTTGAGGTGAGCGTATGTAAAAATGCTCTGAACCCTCTCTGTAATGTTACCTGTACTTCCTCATGATGACATCAGATTGTTTGTGCCCACAAACAGCCGTCCGGGGCTGCATAAGGGCCAATATAAGATAAATAAGGTTTTTTTTTTTCAACTGTAAATCATGTAAAGATATTCCAGTAAAGCTCCAGATTAAAAATATAGACCTGGAAATGTGCAGAAAATAGCCTACTGGTGAAGACACATACTACATTATCACACCATCCGTGGTTCGATTCTGGCAACAGACCTGTTGTTGCATGTCGTTCCCCATCTTCCCCACTCTCTACACTGTTGCTATGTAAAATGCCTGTATTACATCTATGAAAAAACATTTTAAGAGGGAGGGTTGCACTGAGAGAATACCGACAGGCCGAATTGTAGGAAAATGTAGGAGAACAATTATGTGAGGAGACAGGAGTGGTTTCAGAGATGTATCACACTGACATGTGATATTGCAGAAAATCAGAAACTGAATCGGGGGTGAGAGCTTCCTGAGGATTTAATCACATTTAATGTAACTGATCAGTGATGCTGCTGAGAAACAGGATCAGCACAGCAACAGCAGAAACGAGCTGGAGCTGCTATCACCATGAGAAACTGCTGATTTTTATCTAAAAGCCAATTACTGGTTTAATTAACATTGACATTTAAAAAATGAGGAGTTGAATAAGTTAATAGCATCATAAATAGCGGGGTGGTAAATAAAAATAAAAAAGGGAACGAATAGGAAGGGTGATGGATGCTTCAGGGCTCTGTGCCTCAATATATTCCTTTTTCTTTATTTACTCACCGGGTCTAAAAGACCATCTTAACTCTCAGAAAATTTGATATACTGTAATTGAAGCGGTCCATAAAAGGTTGCAAAATTTTGTAAAATTTCTCCTCTTGTTTTTTTCAGAGACAATTTAATTTTCTCTGGTTCCAAGTGTTTCATTATATCCGTCATTAGATTTGAGTGTGTCGGTGCAGTTCTCTGTTTCCAATTGAGTACGATCACTCTCGTGCCAGTAGACTGACAGATGATACCATATTATGTTCCACACTGTTTTTTACTATGTTAAAGTCTATAATTCCTATAATCGAGGCATCTAAGTCGATAGGTCTATATGAAATTCTTGATAGGGTCTGCAAAATATTGCTACAATAATTTAATACCCTCGAGCATCTCCAGAACATATGAGCTAATGATGGCGGTGCAAGCTCACAGTGGTCGCATGATGGATTTATTTCTGGAAATATCTTACTGAGCTGTTGTTTAAACCAACATAAACAATGTATTATCTTGAATTGTTGGTGGCCATGTCTTGCACAAACTGAAGAGCTATGGATCTGTTCGAGGGCTGTCTGCCACCGCTCCTTCGCAACCTCTTTACCTCGGTCGTCCTGCCAAACTGATTTCAAATGTTGCATAGTTGTTGTACATGTGAAGCGAGACAGCTTCTCATATATATTTGATATACTCCTTTACTGTGAGGATCTCAGGAAAGTATCAATTCCATTTAAAACTGATTTGGGGAATTTTTTTGTACCTGTTCAAATGATGGAAATACCTTATCAATCCAATGATCAAATACTGTATTGTTAAATGAGGGTGTAAAAGAACGATTTTCATTGAGAGGGCTTTGGAGAGAACCAGCCTGCCATTCATGAAATGTTCCGACCTGAGACCAGATCTCAAGTGTATGAGAGACTACTGGATTGTCTTGTGGTTCAGGGCATACAGCGGGCAGAGCTGAGAATAGCAAAGCTGAAAGAGAAGAGGGGGAACAACATGCCCTTTCTATGTTTAGCCATAATGGAGGTTGTTTGTGCAGTCAGTAGGCCATTGTCCTTATATTACTCGCCCAATATTAAAGCTGGCAACCCCATTCCTCCTGCTGACTCTGTAAAAGTGCCTTCTTTATTCTGGCTATTTTTAACACAGATAATTTTATCCATGTTGTGAAAAAAAAACATTTTTTGACATATAATGGAATTCATTGATATAAAAATAGGATGGTCATTGTAATATAAGGTGATATAAGGAAATGGGGCCGTCTCTGCAGATCTTGCTTTGTTTGTTCGAATAGTTTTAAAAAGTTCTCCTTGTAAAGATCTGCAAATGCGTTAGTGACATCGACTCCTAAGTATTTAAACTGGGTCGAAACTTTAAAAGGCAAAGTTTCAAAAGATTGTTGATCAGCTAGAACGTTAATTGGGAACAATATAGTTTTATATTGAGTTCATATCCTGATATTCATCTAAATGTACTTAAAACAGAAACTATCACGAGGAGTGACTTAAAAGGGTTGGAAATATGTAATAATCTGGGTTATTTTTTTATGTAACTGACCAGGACTGTGGAATGAGAGCATAACCACATTTTAGTAATTACTCCTATTTGTCAGCATTAGGCGGAAGAATTATGAGCTCATGCTTTACACTCTCCACAGCGCTTCTGTAATCACCACCACCTGCGTCTCCTGTCTGTGAGATCAGCACGGCGACCTACATTCACTGTGTACTAACACACACACACACACACACACAGACACACTCAGAGGTGTCGGAGCTGGCCAGACATCTAAACATGAGTGTCTCAACGCAGTAGCAGCGGGAGCTCTATTAGCTCTTTAAAGCCTTGTTTATTCTCCCTCTGTAGCTGCCAGTCTACCTGCACCCACGTACTGGCAGAACCAACAGGGTTTGGGAACAGTTTGGTAACTGTCTGTTTCTGCTCAGGTGTCCTTGAGCAGGATGTTTAATCTCCCCCGTTTAAGGAATTCAGTATTAATAAACCATTCAAGGGCTACTGATTAACCGATTAATAGATTGTCAGAAAGTTAACTATTATGATAATCAAATAATCATTCTTGTTATTTTTTAAAGGGGACATGCTTTTTCTGATTTTCAGTTCTGATGTTGGATAGTTAAACATGGTCAAAGTTTCAAAACTTGAGGTGAACATGTAAAAATGCTCCCTCAAATTCAAAAACCAGGACTTGCAAAGTTACCTCTATTCCCCATGACCACACACGGCCACCGTAGCCTTTGTTGCTAAGGTTGTTCACGTTGTCAACTTGCATATTTTTTGATGTATTTGATAAGTTTCCATTTTGAGTAAAGAACGAGAAAAATAAGTGAAATCCTACTACTACTGTTTGTTTACATGGCCTCCGAAACCGTTGGAAGCTGACCAATCAGAACAGAGTGGGCTCATCGGGAGGGGGGCTTTAAAGAGACAGGAGCTAAAACGGCCTGTTTCAGACAGAGGCTGAACTGAGGGGCTGCATAAAGGGCCAGTATAAGATGAATAAGGAGTTTTTTGAACTGTAAGTCATGCAAAGATATTCCAGTAGAGCCCCAGAACATGAATATAGATCCAGAAATGTGCATCATATGTCCTCTTTAAGCAAAAAGGCCAAACATATGCAGGTGGCAGCTTCTCAAATTTAAGGATTTGAAGGTTTTTCTATGTTAAACATGATAGTAAACTGAATATCTTTGAATTTTGGGTGGTTGATTGGATATTTAGACAAATCAAGACATCTAAAAATGTCAACTTGGGCTTTAATTTGACAGGGCAATGACTGTCAATTAATCGGTTTGTCTACAGACAGTATCCGACAGACCAATTGATAATGAAAATAATTAGTTAGTTTTAGCCCTAATTCTCTGTACAGTCTGGTTACAGTTTGTGGCCTTTAGTTTTGACTCCGTCTGTCTGTCCACCAATAAAACGCCCCTTTATCCGACTATTTAGTTTCCTCTCTGCGGTATCCCTGTGTTGCCTCTTTCTAACGCTGAGTTTAATTAAAAGTCTCAACAATCCCTACTAAGAGAAGGAAATTAAACTGCTGTTGAGTTGGGTTTTAAAGGCGGGAGGTCAGTCATGTTCTTTTAAACCACAAAGTGCTACATGATGTTAAACACAAACAGAGTGGTGCGTGCTTCAGTACGAGTTCTGCTAAATTAAACACATTGTAAAACTTCTCTCCAACGGCATCATCATTGCCCTCATCAGGATGGATGAAGGGGTTTTTTTGGACTCATTATGTTCAGTCCATCAATTAGTCATATACATCTAAGATAAAGTATTATTTTTAAGTCACATGACTTAGTGACTAAGAGTATTGATCGAAACCTGAAACAACCTCAGTTACCGCCCTGATGAAGGCAAAAGAGGCAAAATAAATTGGGTAATAAAGCGTTGCATGTTGGAGAAGATTAATGTTTAAACGAACACGGATCCCCACACTGCCAGAAGTGGACAAATATCACTGTTACTAAATTATATTCTTTAAAAAGGACCTTTGAGTATGGCTGGTTTTTAAATCATTTAGCATCCTGATGCAGGACTGTGAGAGCAGCCACACTTTCCCACTTTCAGCCTCTATCTATCTAAGTCCTCTTCTGTGTTGAAGATGAAAAAAAAGTACATCTAGTGTTGCAAAAAGGCTCAATTCATTCATGTAATATCATAGTGGTTTTACCAGCTTTGGATTTAAATTTGTTTCTTAGATTTTTTTATTATTCTATTTTTTATTTTCAAATAACTAGCAACAACAATAAACTACACGACAACACAGATCTTTCACAAACGCTTCATTTAGATTTATGACAGGGCTAAGTATGTCCAAAGTGCAGGTGAAGGTTCAGTCAGTCAGCTGAGGCAGCGAGAGTGTGAGCTGATTGGTCGGTTGATGTGATCTGGCAGGCAGACGGCTGGAGGTGGAGGTGGGGGCGCAGCAGAGGGGAGGGATCGGCCTGTCCGAGCCTAATCCTGTTAAGGCTCGCTTTAATCATAAGGGCACTGTCCTCAATCAAGGACAGTGATCTTTACTGTGAGTACAGACGACAGCATGTGACTCCAATAGTGTCGAGACGAAAATAAACTCCGGTTAACATATGTGCCAATGTGCTGTTTTTGTTTGTATACAAGAAATTAACAGGAAATTAACAGGAAATTCATCATATCCACAGTTTGGATCCCTAATGCTAATATTTAACTTGGAAAAATCACAAATGAATATACTTTTCATGTATTTATCATTATATATTTGTTATTGAGTTGTTGATGTAGCTGTTCTTTAGTTTTCATCAGCTGGGAATTGCTCTTATATTTACAATTTTCATTTTATTCTGGGACAAAAAAATGTGTTTTTTTAATTATACTTCATTTTGTTTTGTTTTTTTCTGTGTGAACATACTACATATTTAAAACATGGGTAGAAGTAATGCCTAGTATGTGGCTGCATGCATGCGTGTGCTTTCACACACACAACCATACACACAATCTGGCTAAAAGTATACAACATCTGCTTAGTGGGTGTGATCTATGACTTTCTGCTCTTCTTCCCTGCGTGGTTAAAGCCCCCTCCTCTTCACACACACACACACACACACACACACACACACACACCAGCTGTCCCCTCTTTAGATGCACCACTAAAGCACTAATACACTCCCGCTCTCACACACACGTCCCCTGTGATGTGACAGCTTAAAACTAAACAAACAGGTTTGTACACACAGCAAATTTAATCAAGGAGGATTACAACTTGTCATGCTTGTGTCTGTCAACATAAAGGACTTGTCGCTGTTGACAGGGGGTCTGCTTGACCTACCCACAATCCCTCAGCAAGATCACACTCACTCTTTGCTCTAATGCTAATCCTCTCAAGGGTGTGTGTTTGCGTACCTGTGTTTGCATGTCATTTGTAATGTCCATACGCATCAACAGAAGGTCTGAGCCAGATATTGCTCATGTAGAAAAAGGGAGGGGATGATGGGAATGAGCTGCTCGCTGGATTTGTTTATGGAAAAAGGATTTTGAATTTAATTATCCAGTGAAATGTAGCTCTTTTGTTTGAGCGCTCAGCCCCTCCGAACTGTGTGCTTTTCTCGTGTTTATGTGTTTCTGATTATTTGCAGGACTGTGATGGAGCTCTGATGGATGTTGTGTTTGAATGTGTCATATTATACTGTAGTCTAAGTATCTTTATCAGTAGGCATGACGACGTGTTTACCAAGGGTGTGTATCTGTAACTATGTTCCTGCGTGACTGTTACATACAATGTAGGTGTAGCAGTGTGGTGTGTGAGTGACGGAGTGTGAGGTGAGGCGATGAGAAAGGCATGTCTAACTCAGTGTGTGTTCTGCTTCCACTATAACATCCCATCTCCTCTGCTCTCCTCCTCCAGCTGAGGACTGCCAGCTGCTCTCTCAGATCCCCAAAGTGCGCTGCCTGAGGAACGGCAGGAGAGAGGGTGAGTGTGGGAGGACGGTGGGGAGGGGGGGTGGAGAAGGGATGGGGGGGAAGGTACCGAGGATGCAAAGTGGCTTAATGGAAAAGAGTCCAGGCTTAAAGATGCTGCATGTACATAAAGGCATAACTGTCACTTGGTATCGTAAATAAAGAAAAAAATGAAAGGATAAGGCTGGTGGTTAAATCTCATGTGCAGAACCAAACAAACAATGAACTAATCCTACTTATAAGTACTGTTTGTATATCCAAAGCCTGATATATCTTATTCCTCTGTGTCTTAGACCTCCGTTGTTGTCCAAAAACTATTAAAAACATGTCAGTGAGCCATACTATTCCACTGGGTGACATGTTCCTTCACCACAGAGATTATGGGTACGGTAGTTTGTTTAGAAATGGCTCTAAAGAATAATAACAGTGATTTCAGTCTCCAGAGAGTAGTTCCGTATAAGGCAGATGCCACTGAGCATGTGCAGGAACACGGTTCTGTTTACAGAGCTTCACTAGCTCGTTGTGCTATATTTCACAGCCTCTTGACTTTGTACTACATTGTAAATTTCTCAAAGAACTTTGATACAAAGTCAAGAGGTTGTGATATGTAGCCTTACACAGAACTGCTCTCTGGAGACTGAAAATGTGATCGCTGTTTATAAACAAAAGTGAAGGAACATTTCACCCAGTGGATCGGTGTGTCTCCCTGATATGATAGTTTTTGGACAACAACAGAGTTCTACAGCACAGAGAAATAAGATATATCAGGGTTTGGATACACACACAATACTTGTAAGTAGAATGGATTCATTGTTGGTTTGGCTCCGCACATGAGATTTGTTGACAACAAAAACAAATATATAGTCGCCAGTCTTATCCATGAACAAAAAAAGTCATGGCAAGTTTATTTGCACAGCAGCTTTTAAATACAGAGGCGATTCAAATTGCTTTACATGACAACTAAATGCATTAGCACATCATTTAACAACAAAGAGGAAAATAAAGGAAATAAAGAAAATTGAAAGAAAATTAACAAGAAATACAGTTTTAATGCAGTTCAATGCTGTAGTAAGTTGCTCCAAATTGCACCAAACAAAACTTTTTGGTAACCTGAGCTGCAGGTAACAATCACTTTCATGATTAATTATTTTTTTCATTCATCTGTTAATTATTAAGTCCATGAAACGTGAAAAAAATAGTGGATAATCTCAATTTCTAAGAGCCTAAGGTGACATCTTCAAACAGCAAGGTATGTCTGAACAAAACATAAAAATTATCTATTTATAATTAAAGAAAACATAGAGAAGCAGCAAATCATCCTATTTTACAAGCCATGACCAGAGAATGTTTGGCAATTTAATGAATGATTTTTAATTGATTTAATTTATCAAAAACTGTTTTTGTAATCTGTCAATCAATTAACTGACCAATGATTTCAGCAGTACTGATAACATCAACATCACTTAGCTAAATTGTGTATATGTATCATCGCTTTAATCAACACAAAACAACAATAGTGTGCAGAAACAGGAAGTATACATATTCCGACGATATTTCTATCAAGCATAGATAGGATCCATAAAGTACATCCGGATTTGTTACTTCCTGTTCACAGGTATAAACACCTGACACGAGAAATTAATTTGGACAAACAGTCAACTCTACATTCTCATAAAGTCTGTGACATTTTATTCTTTGTTTTTCTTATTAAAATCACAAACTGTAGCAAAACATGCACGTATTGTCTGAGGCATCACCCGCAGGTTTCTGAATTGAATTAACTTAATCTCTGAATGAGATTAAATCTACGTCCTACAAAACAAGAAAGTTCAGCCAAACTAAAAGCCAAAGGACCCAGTGTTACTCATTTGTTTGGATATCTAACAATAATCCCACTCAGGTTGCAGCCTGTGTTGCTGCTCTACCTTGCAAACTAAAGACTTTGTTTGGGCTTATGAACCACATGCTGACAAAACATAAGCATCTTGGATTCAGGCCAGCGGTTCCCAACTGGCAGCCGTGGTACACCAGCCAGGAGTGAGCTCAAGTCTGCTTTAAAATAGTCTCCAAATCCACATCACGGAATGAAACATCAGGTTTAATCTGCATTTTATGTTTACTGTACTGTATAGTAAAAATGCACAAGAATAACTAATGTTGTGTTTTAACAAAACACATAAAAGAGAAAATTAGAGAAAAAAGATAAGAGAGAGAAGAGAAAAATATTTTTTTTTTACTTTAAACCGATTTTAATGGTTTCACACTTTCATGCATTGTTGACTTTCTCTCCTTTTATGCGTCAAACTGATGCCTCAGGTCATGAAGCACTGGGGAATTAAATGTTCCCAAAGTTAAGACACACACACACACACACATGGAGAGGCAGGCTTCTGTTGTTGATGGAAGAGAAATGTGGAATAGCCTGACAATAATTATCTGAAATGTAAAATATGTAAATTTCCTCAAGAAACATCTTAAGACTCTCTCTTATTAAATGACTTGTGTCTGCTTATTTTTTTTAGCCACGTCAGCTGCATGATTTTAGGGATGTTGGTCAGGTGGTCCACCACTGTGGCCCATACTCATACTGAGCCATTGTGTAGACGTTCATAGTACCCAGACGATGAATCCTAGATGATTCTCTGACTTTTCATCTAGCACCACTTGCAGGTCAAAGTTTTCACTTATTCAGTGAAATATCTCAACATGTGGAGAATGGATCGGCACAAAATTTAGTACAGACCTTCATGGTTCTCAGAGGATTAAACCATCTGACTTCGATGATCCCTTTCGATGACATTCTCATCAGCCTCAACTGTACTTTGTCTTTCGTGCTAAATAGCAAATGTTAGCACGCTGACGTGCTAAACTAAGATGGTAAACATTATTTATATATCTATGGGTAAACATAAACATTTTACCTGCTACACATCAACATGGTTACACCATTTTGGGTATTTTAGCATGCTGATGTTCACATTCAGCTCAGTGCATCACTGTGCAGCTAAATACAGCCTCAAAGAGCCGCTAGCATGGCTAAACGCTAATCTATTTTTATTCAGGTTTTACTGTTTTAAACTGTTTTTAAATGTTTTACATCGTTTTGTGATTCTATGTAAAATACATTGAATTTTATGTATGAAAGCTTGTCAACAAATACAGTTTATTATTATTACTGTGTGTGAGGTGAAGAATACATTTAGGATTAGGGTTCATTTTTGCTTTAAGGTCAGTTTTGACCAATTATGTGATCAGAGGGTCACATGAACCACTGGTGGGCAAAAATGCATGGAAGTGTGGTTTCGGCTCATATCTCGGATTAAGTAAAGGGTTTAGAAAAAGGCGCCTTAGCCCCAGGAGATTTATGTGACAATTCAAGAATGGTGTGTATAGCACTTCATCAAGCCTTTTTGTGTTTTGCATAAACAATGTACTACTTTACTACTCAACAGCATTAAGCAACACTGAGCTAAGCTTCTTCATATTAACTTAAATTGTTAAATTGTGTTTATTCTGTCTAACTTCATGTGTATGTGCATATTGTTTAAGGATCTCAGAGGCAGAACTGCATCTGTCATGTAACAAAATACATCTCTGAGGATTTTGTTTAAAAAAAGACAGAAGTATTCTACCACTCTGTATTTCTTGCATAAATAAATACATTTTGCTGATGCTATGAGCTGTTCAAGTGGGACAGAAAAAAAAAAATGCTGAAATTCATCCTCTAAATTAATCTGTGTAACATGACCTCTTCTTCAAGCACCTGTTTAAATATAGATAAACTAACAGTTACAAATAATCAGCTGAAAGTTATACTCCAGGGCTGCTTTTGTACTCTTTTAAAAAAGCACAAATCGCTTGTTCAACTTTTTGTGCACGTTGGCGTTATTTTAATGATCTTTGACTTTGAAAACAAAACTCTTCAGATGATGATGAGATACATCTTCTTAATTAACTGTAGATTCTTTAGAGAACAAAGACAAAAGAAAAGACAATTAACCTCCTCCACAGATCCCTGAGTTAAATGCAAATTACTGAGATTGTAGACAAACTTCTGATGAGGAAAGACACCTTTACTGCCATCACTCCTCTGCTTGTAGCGATGTTCTTAACTTGGTCTCCTTTAAAATAGATTTTACCCTCAGCTCTAAATTAACATCTTTTTTTTCTTTTTTAGCAAGCGATTTAAAGTGGTTGCTGGGGCAAAAAAGGATGGATGCACTCTGGTATCTTCTTCAGACTAATCCAATTTAACGGTTTCATTTCAGAGGGCTGTATGTTCTGTAGAAGCTTTACCAGCTAAAAGTCAAATGTAAATATCCCCAAAACACAGATTATTCCTTAAAAAAACGAATTATTTAAAGAGCAAAGGTCTTCAATTTGCTCTGACCTTGAAAGGAAAATAGACACTGATTTTCACCATTTAAAACATCACTTGTAAACATGTTCAGTCCCTCGTAATAAAACTTTAGTGGCTTCTTTCTATTTTGCAATGATGTTCAGTAATCATATAAAGAGAAATCCATTATAGAAGAGGCAGAGAGACCACATTTTTCTGTTAACAGTCGACTCAGGAGAGCAGGATGCAACGCAGCCATCTCGAAAAACTCTCCTCGCTTTCCTCAATCATTCTTTCCACCTAAATACAACCCGTACCTGGAAGCAACAACTTCAAACCTGCTCACTCGCCGAGGCATTGTTGGAAACAAAGGCAATAACAACAAATTTAGTAGAGGTTGACAAGGCAAGGCTGAGAGAGTGGGTGCATCAATCAACACTCCAGCCATATAGTATTAGACTTCTAAAAAATGTGAAGGACTTGCAAGAAAGATTATAAAATAAAGGGTCAAAATTGTGCAGCGGAGGTAGAAATATTCTGAAATGTAGTTTCTTAATATGGGTCAAGCTCTAAAAACACATCCAACTTTACCAATAATGCAATTCGACAGCATCTTGCATTAGACCTTCCCTGCCTGATGTCTTTCAGAATCAGGTTTATTGCCAAGTAAGTTTACACATACAAGGACTTTGCCTTGGTGTTGTGGTGCATGATAATAAAAATGTACAAGAGAGAATACAAGTATGATAAGACAATTAATTATAAATGATATAAAACAGAAATTTACTATAAAATATGCCAAATATATTCTAAACTAAAAAGAGCTATTAGAGTGTAAAAAGAAGAGAATGTACGAACATTGACCCAGAATGTGCACATGTTCTAGTGTAAACATATATATATATAAACACATATATAAACATATATATATACAGTATATATACTGTATTTATACAGTATATACAGCATATGCAATGTGCAAACGTGTAAATAATAATTTCAAACTCTCACAACTTGTGTGTTTGTGATGCAGACTTTCTGTTATACATCCATAGTCTCCTAAACCTGAGCCAGGATACTCAAGGAATGTCATTTGAGTAATAATGTCAAAATTGACAAAGCCACCAAAACCATAAGCCATGTTTAGTTTATGACCTCTCATGACAAGTTAAGCAAACAAGTAAATAGACTTAAATTAAACAACTCAAACTCAAACACTTGCATTTAAAAGTGTCTGAAAAAATAGCAGCCAGTCCTCCTCCTCTCTTCCCCTCACATAGCGAGTGGTTAAAACTGTAATTTGGAGGAGAGGCTACAGTTAACCGAAAACCACAAAAAGCATCATATGTAGCCTTTAACATATCAATCTTTTGAACACCAGTTGGAAAGTCAAACTTCAGTGCCGTTCATTACTATTTATCGACCACCAAAACATACAGCTTCATTCTCACACGAAATGTCTGAACTACTGTCAGTCTGTTTTGCTAACCAGGATAGGATCCTTATAACTGCTGATTTTAGACTGCAAAGCTATGATTTTATGCAACTTTTGCATTCTTCTGATTTTACTCAACATATTTTTGGGCCAACTCACAACAGTGGCCACACCTTAGATTTAGTGATCTCTAGAGGTCTGAATATTGTTGTTGATAAGATTGTTGATACTAATATATCAGATCAATGTTTGTTTTTTAACAGGACTGTCACTGGTATGGTAAAAAATGATACGGAGCGCCTCATTAAAGGATGCCATTAAGTTCTCTAACCACATGCGTAGTCAACCTCTCTCTGATGAAAACTCATCAATTCATGAAAAAGTAAATCACTTTAACTCTAAATTAAGATCAGCTCTCTACTTAGTGGCACCTCTGAAAACTAGAAAGATATACGTCTGCTCAGGAAGGAATGCCGTAGAGTGAATGTGGAAGAAAAACACATTAACAATCCACCGAGAGATCCTTATAAAATCCCTATGTGTCTCGACCAAAGCTTTACGCTGTGAGAGGCAGGCGTACTTCTCTAAGATTATCACTGAAAGCAGGAACAAGAATTTTATTTTCTACCATCGATCACCTTTTAAATCTTTCCCAGCTTTGTGAACAAATATGCCATTCTTCACAGTCAAAATGTGAGGAGTTTGCATCATTTCTTTTGAAAATCTGACTGTTAGTGCCTCTCTGGGAAATTTAAATTATTTTTGTTAAATTAGTGAAGGGGAACTCCCTAAAATTATTCTGCAGTTGAAGTCCTCCACTTGCACCCTGAATGAAATTCCTTCTATTTTCTTTAAGGAGGTCTTGGTTAGTTTGATTTGTGATGTACTCGACATTGCTCTCTAGAGACAGGCATCTTTCCAGACGCACTCAAAACAGCTCTTGTGAAGCTCTGACTCAAAAAGCATTATCTTGACGCTTCTGCTTTGAGCAGTTTTGGGCCTATTTCCAACCTGCCTTATCTGAGTAAGATATTGGAAAAGGCAGTGTTTAAACAGCTGGATGCGTTCTTACATGGCAACAAGATTTCATGAAAAATTTCAGTACAGTTTTAAAAGGGGACACAGCACTGAAACAGTGCCTGTAATGATCTTAGAGTGAGATAATAAAAATGTTTCCATTCTTTTACTTTTTGATGTAAGTGCTGCATTTGATACAGTTGATCACAGGATGCTCCTAAAATGGAATTGGTCTCTCAGGTACAGCTCTGAACTGGTTTAATACTTACCTCACTGGCAGAAGTTATGTTGTTATCCTCAGTGACCGTGTTTCAGACAAGCATGTAATTCTTTTTGGTATTCCACAGGGTTCTATTCTTGGCCTTTTACTGTTTTGTCTGTATATGCTACCACTTGAAAAAATTATTTGTGATTGTTGAGGGAATTTTCATCGTTATGCTGATGACACTCAGTTATTTATCTGTAGTGCCAGATGATACTGATGCCCTAAATCCCTTTATAAATTGCTTCTCCAGCATTGTACAGTGGATGAGTAATAATTTCCTCAAATTAAATGAGGACAAAACAGATTTTTTTTATAACTGGTAGCCTACAAATGCACATAGAGAAAAGATTAAGCAAACTTGGAAGTCTGACTCAACAGACTGGGTGTTATTCTTGACTCTTTTAAATCACATATCAACAACGTCACAAAGATTGCTTTTTTCATTTAAGAAATATTAAAAGAGTTAGACTCTACCTCTCATTTGAGATGCCAAAAAGTTGAACCATACCTGTAATGCACTCTATACTGGATTACCTAAAAAAAAAACACAGATAGGCTGCAACTTGTACAAAATGCAGCAGCCAGAATATTAACAAAAGCCAGGAAAAAATAACATTACACCAGTTCTAATGTCATTACACTGGCTACCTGTAAAGTTGAGGATTGATTTTTAAAATTGTTTTACTTTTTATAAGGCCCTAAATGGTTTAGCACCTTCATATCTCTGTGATTGCTCATGTGAGTATGTTCCAAACTGTTCCCGTAGGTCATTTAGTGCTGGCTTGCTCAATGTACCGAAAATGAAAGAATGGTGAGCCAGCTCTCTGTTATTATGCACCAAAGATTTGGAACAAACTCCCATCACAAACAAGACAAGAACCCTCTGCTGATAGTTTTAAGAAACAGCTCAAAACTTATTGTTATGATCTTGCTTTTAATTAATTTCACCTTTTGTTAACATCATAATTATTTGATATTTCTTTTATATTTCTCATACTTTTTATATTTTATGCTTTTTATAATTTGTTTATCATAATCAACTTGTTTTTATTACTAGTATTATACTATTTTTTATATATCTTAAGGATTTTATTGGTTTTTTTATATGTACATTTTGCTCCTTGTATCTCCTGTGTTATTGATTTCTGTTGTTTCTCTTGTAAAGCACTTTGAGGTGCATTTCATGACATGCTATATAAATATGTTAATTATTATTATTATTATTATTATTATTATTATTATTATTATTATTATTATTATTATTATTATTATTATTATTATATTTTATTTTTTCGTAGTTTCTTTGTAGTTATCTATTATGATGTTGGATGTCTATGTTAAACATAGCCAAAGGTGCAAAACTTGAGGTGAACATATGTAAAAATGTTCCCTGAAAGTCAAAAGCCAGGGCTTCAGTCTGCTCTTAATGCTTCATTTTCAATGTTACTTCTACTTCCCCATCGAACTGACATCAGATTGTTCGTACATGCTCACAAACAGCCGTCGTCTGTTCCGTAGCCTTTGCTGCCAGGGTTGTTCAGAAGTTGTCCACTTGCATATTTTGGATTGGATTTCAGCTCAAAAATGTTTGGATGTATTGGAAAAGTTTATATTTTGAGTAAAGGATGAGCCACTTGAGGTCTCCTGAGGGGCAACACAGTAGGAGGGGGCCTTTAAGAGATCAGAGCTAAAACAGCCTGTTTCAGACAGAGGCTGAACTGCATAAGATACTGTCAGTATAAGATAAATAAGGAGTTTTTTGAACTGTAAATAGAGTCCCAGAATAAAAATATAGACCTGGAAATGTGCATGATATGACCCCTTTAAATCAGTGAAGTACCTCTTTAATATTGACCAATAAAATGCTTTAGTTTAATGTCAACATTTCCTTTTCAACATAAGTTGGTAAAGCAGTATCAAAATGTTATCAAATTGTGGACTGGTTTCAGAGTTAAATGTCATTTCTCCTGTGCTTCCGTTCAGGTCTAATCCGATCTCGAGTGCGAGGAGCCAACACAGCCTCGGCCTCTATCTTGACCTTCTTGGACAGCCACTGCGAGGTTAACACCGATTGGCTGCAACCAATGATCCAGCGAGTCAAGGAGGTACAGACTCACATGCTCACAGTCTGCCGTCATTCACACTCTCCAATTAGACACTTAATACATGCAGCTCTCTCTCACACACACACAGTCTCGTACATTCACAGCACAAGCATGTATTTCGGAGGTGGAACACTTGCTTCATTTTTGGCTGTGATGTAATGCTTCAGGGGATTTTGCTCCTTTTCAGGGTAGATTTTATTGGCTGTGATGCAATACTCTGGCACTGCATGTTGTTAAATAAACACTCAATTTGTTCAGCTGAGATTTAAGTCATTGAATAGCAGATGTCACACTCCACTTTGCCACTGCTGGAAAGAGTATGGTGCCATTTTCGCAACCAATCTGTTTTCCACTTGATTCCTGAGTGTTTTACTACATTAGCTGGTCTGTTTTGTGTTGCTGCAGTGGTTTGTGTTGTGCATGGTGGCAGCATTTACCATCCCTCCAGGCTGCATGCTGGGCTGTTTACTGATCAAAGCTGTCTTTTTTTTTTAATGCAGTGGGAAGATTCCTACAAATTAAATTATGCAGCCCACCAGGGATACTACTATCACATCCACACATGAAGGTTTTGCAATTTCACAACAGGATGAAATGCAAAACCAGCCACCCTTCATTAGGGGGATATTTTGCTCTGTCATTTTTAATTTCACTGGCATTTCCATGTGAACCTTCGGGGGCATTTTGGCTGTGAGCCCTCACTGTTTCTGCTTCACACTGCTTTTGTGTATTAATTTCACAAAGTCATACAGGCGAAGCGCACACAGCATATAAATACACATATTCAGAGACATGGAGCATCTGCAGCGATGAACATGTGCACCTACTGAGACATGTCTGGTTTGATATAAAGCGATGTAGCTGTGAAAGAGACGTGCATCACTCACTAATGAGTAGCTAATAAGCTGTTTGCTGGATGTCTCCTCCCTCTCTTGACTTTACTAACCTGTGACTCGGCTCCAACCAGCACAGCTGCTTCCCAAATCCCCTGCCATCCCCCATCACAGGCAACCATCCCCACTGCCTCTGCAGCAGGAGCTGTTTGATTCCACATTTTTTCTCAGTAATCACTTCTCCTCTCATGTGTGCTGCCGCTAAAGTCTGACACTCAAGACAGAGCTTCTTCCAGCGTGCCTCATTTCTTCGTCCTCTGCCTTTTTACCGTCTGGTTTTAAGGAAGCGCTGCAGCAGCCTTGATACACTATTTATTCATAAGACTCTATTACAAAAACAACTTTATTCACAGACATTGAGCTTTCTTATCAGCTCTTTCTCCTCCTCTTCCTCTTTCGCAGCTCCACATGCCTGTCAACTCACAAAGAATACAAGACACAATGCTGCTGTTTAATGAAAGGAAAAGTGTTTATTTACACCATTAAAGAGTAAGCATTTGCCTCATTGAAGGACAAAAGTGTGCTGTTTCTCTAGAAAGTACACTGGACAATAACCTAAACTAAACATCCCCTCAGAACGTCTGTATGCAATAAAAGTCATATTCAAATTCAGGAGTCTCTGCTCTGCTAATGTTTTATTCAGAGGACTCTACACATTGCCAGTGTATCCACATTGTGTTTGTGTTTGCGTACACTCACCCTTGGCTCTGGGCAGCTGTGACTCATCCAGCTTGCATTACAATCTTTTAGTGTGGCATTCATGAGAGTGTCGGGTTGAGTGATAATTCACCAGCTCCTCAGTCCGGCTGCACCCGGTCGGTGATTCATTCATCTTCCCGGGACCACACTCTTGTGTTCATAAAGGCCACTGAGAGCATGAATACTGATTAAGGATCACTGTCCAGTGTTTTCTTTAATGCAACATAGTGACACTCGTCATTTTTTAAGGGGGAAAGTGCTTTAATTTAATAGCAATTAAGTGACAATTACAAATACTGCAGGATCAGAGATTTAAGTTCTGTTAAAGATACATCATATCAGGTTATAAGCACTCTCTCCTGCTTGGTCAATGTCTGAATTTAGGTGATGTTTAATACCTCTTTAGTGACTTAAAATTGAATCATTTTTTCAGACAATGGTGAGAGATTATACACTCAACAAAGAGCTGATAATTTGGCAGGATGGGCCGTATGTTGCCCCTCTCCCTACTTTTTCCCGTCTCTTCTCATGATCACCATCTAATACAGTGTTTCATAACCTCTTTGGTTTGCGACCTTTGAAATCAAAGCTATGTATACTTGTGGCCACTCATGCCCACTTGCCAGTTATGACTTGCTTAACCTCATTTTATTTGAATAGACCCTGCAGGAGTAAAATTATCCAGTATTTCACAAGAAGAAAAAAAAACAAATGAAAGAGGGAAGCGTGAAAAAATAAACAAAACTTTTTGAAATGTTTGTTTTTCTGCTTTCCAATCCTTTTGCAACCTTTCAGATTAATCTTGTGGTGGCCCTGAGACCCAAATTGGCAGCTACTGGTCTAATCCATCACAAACGCATTGCACAAATTGCGATTTTAGTTTGCAGAACTGAATCACAACTGAAGCAGAAACAATGTCTTTGGGTAAATTAAATCTAAATGGATCAAGACTGTTTTTTAAATTAGCTCCACATTAGAGACAATCCAATGAAAAAAGCTAAGTGAGTTTTAACTGTAGTCAGACAAGCCTGTAGCTATTTATACATGCTAGCTAGCAGGATAATGACTTGCAGTGCATAACTGTAACATTTTTTATTTACTGTATTGTTTGATAAGATCTTATTTTAATCATTCGAGATAAGTTGCACTTATCTCAGATTTTACTTGATCTTCCAATAATATATCATTTCCCATCATACCCAGTGCCGGACTGAACAGCTTGTTAGGTTTGCTTTTTCATGACTGTTCCAATTTTCTCAGTGTCTGTTCAGTATGTGGTAGTTTTGTGTTGATAATTGCCCATTTTGTGCTGTTTTTAGTTTGGTGGCTTCTATTTTTGATTTCAGCTGTATTTCCCAAAGTGTATTTGAATCTCCTGTGTTGGGTTGACAAAGGTGAAGGCCTGTGTTTGTCTCTCAAAACATCTTGTGCAGTACAATATTTCTGCCTGCTGCATCTGTAATATTGTAGTGAGAGATATTTTAGTGTACAATAAACAATTAAATATCTCCACACAGTGAATGAGTACCGAGCATGTACAGTAGAGAACATGATTCAAGGCAGGAAAACAGAAGTCTGGCTCTTGACCTTTAGCCCAAGCTGGACACTGTGTCCTCTGTTGGTCTCTTACTCAGAGACTAATGAGACATTACAGTGCGATGAAGCAAAGGAACGGAGATCATTACACGTCAAATGACATTTGGAAATTGTGAAATTCAGTGTGCAAAAAACACATTTCCAATTATGGAGGGTAAAGCGTTTTATTCTATACGGCTCAGTTTTCAGTTTCCTTTTTTTTTCTGTCCTGTAAATATTTTCATGATGCCCTTTTCCAGAGCGATGCACTGTACTGTGCAGTACAGATTAAGCCTATTCTTTTATCAGCAATATTAAAAGCAGCCAGATGTAAGAGACAAAATTACAGCACCCTGACACAGTAATAAATTCAGGCACAGAAAGAGAGAACAAAAGAAAGATAGGGGGTAGAGATACCGAGAGATCATGAGCGACATCCATTTTAGGAGTGCAGCCTCTTCAAGCATTCCCAAATCACAGAGGCTCATTAAAAGCCTGATAAATGTCTATTGCTTAAAGCTGTCGAGAGCATCACTTTTCAAATTGCTCTCTGGCAGAGTGGCATTTCACACTTACTCTTCCCCCGCACGCTTTAGTGCAATGAACACGAAGTTCACGACGGGTTCAGTCTCTGAGCAAAAAGAGAGGGACGATGGCTCTAATTGGAAACAGCCATTTGGATTGTCCCGATGTTAGGCTGTCTGACTACACGAACACACACGCAAACACACACACACACACACACTATGGGCAAACAACAGTGTTGGCACAGACACACATTCACAGACAGACTCACACACATATCAACACAAACACGACACAAGCAATCAAAAGCTCTCCACTCTGTCGTGTTTACTTTTAGGTTCATGTTACTTCTCCAGCAAGAAGTGGTTTCATGGTTCAGAGTTCATTTTCACGAATTCATGTCCACTGTGAACTGTGCACATTCAGCTTATCCTCTACACAATATAAGCAGAAAATGATTGGTACATTTATTTATACTCTTTATTTATATCATTAAGAATTTTTATTAAGATTTAACACAGAACACAAGATATTGCAAGGTGAAAACACGAAAACCACTAAAAAAGTCAAAGGTTACAGTCATTTTAAGCATATTTGTGAAGCGTACTCACCAGTTTGCCAGAAAGAGGGAGGGGTGCTTTATTTAATTTTAAAGTAATAATCATCTCCCCTTATCAAAACCATAAGATCCAAACAGTTTAGTCACACACTCCACCGGGAGACAAATTCATCGATTTTTACTCCTTCAGACTATTTCCCTTCTCCGTGCTCTTTGGTAGAAGGTGAAGCTGTGCCAGAAATTCTTACTGCATGAAATCTGTTATTAAACAAGCTGTAATGCGATCCAGTGGTAATTATTTAGAAACATAAGGCTATTGAAGTGATCTTAAGTGATCCGCTGAATCACCTCTATGATTTAAATGTTGTGGATTGTAATATACAGAAGATACATAAAAAACACTGACTTGTGACGTCCATCCTTGCAGAGCTGTTACAATAAAACACAGCATATAAATATGTCACATCGTTTCTAAGAGCTGTCTCAGTGTGTCTGTCTGTCCTTCTCCTCCCGTGCAGGATCATACGCGAGTGGTGAGCCCCATCATTGACGTCATCAGCCTGGATAACTTTGCCTACTTGGCTGCATCCGCCGACTTGAGAGGAGGTCAGGACACAACACACAAATCATATACACACAGCTGCGTCAAGGAAAACCCCTCTTTCATAAAAGTTCGTTATGGCACCGTGATCTCTGCCAGACCATTCCAAAACCCATGACAGCCAGTCCAAAGTCAATGGAAATAAAGTTCTTGAAGATACAAAGTTTTCATTCAACAGCAGTGGATTTTTAAAAAAGGGTTTCTACTATGACTTGTTGCTATGATTGGTATGAATATTAGGTCAATTTATGAGGTGAGATCATGCAATTTTCAGCCAAAATCAGTGGGAAACGCTTATCTGTGTTCTTGGCTACTGTAGGACTGTTGTCTGACCAAGTGATAGTAAATTTGACTGCTGGATCTGACTTTCTGTCTTTCTCGTGCTCTCTCTCTCTCTCTCTCTCTCATCAGGATTTGACTGGAGTCTCCACTTCAAATGGGAACAGATTCCCATCGAGCAGAAAATGGCGAGGAGTGATCCCACGCAGGCAATCAGGTACATCGCTCAGTATCCAGTATAGTCATCTGGGTTATAGATATACATTAATATTTCAAAATATAATGTAGATAATGGAGACAAAAACCTTTTGTACATGCATATACTATAATAAACAGACATTCCTCTGCTCAGTGAACTATAAAAAGGTCAAATTATGCTCAGACCAAGTTAGTTATTCTTAATAAGTCTGATGAAATTCTGTATTTTCTTGTTGTCAACAAACATGAAAAGTTCAAACCGACAATATGGTTGTTCATCTCTCAATGTTTTTTGACTTCTCTACCCTGTCTGTGGCATTCAGGCCCAAACCCATTCATTCATACTGAAGAGATGCAGTAAATCTTTAAAAACTGACTACAAATATATAGTTTCATTTTTACAGCTGGGCACTGTAGTTGTTAGGAAATGTTACTCAAACAAAAGTAAATTGTGGATTTGTTAGGGTTCTGTTTTCAGTTGTGGATTAATGCTCCAGTGAGTATATCTGACAGCAAGACAATGTATGTGGCATCAACTCAAACTAAACTACGGTGCCCATGTTTGTTGTAATGAAGGAACACGTCACCCAGTGCAACAGTGTGGTTTATTGGTGTGGATGGTCTACAGCTCAGAGGAATAACTGGCTACACAGAAAATGCTTGTTAGTTGGTATTTTTACTGGTTTTTGTTCACAAAAAGAAAATAATTTAAATAATATAAAACTTTTTTGTGCCTGTCTTGTATTTTCTGTCGTGTGGGAACACTAGGGATACCTAATGGTTTTCTTTGCTTTGCCCCTTTCACATCTCACTATTGCAAATAAAGATGGAAAGCTTATAAGAGTCCAAGCTTAACTACTTACTTGGGTTTGTTGTTTTCCCATAGAAACCATTACAACTCAAACAACTTGAAGTAAATTCAAGTATGACAAGCTCTATAGAATTATGTCATTTTCAGGCTTAAAAAAGCTTTCCAAATATGATTTGATGCACCAGGAATGTATGGTGATAAAATCCAAACATTATTTTGGAGATTGAAGTCATTGTTGGTTAGTTTCTCCCTTTAGGCTGTAAGTCTTTCCAAATAAAAATGAGTTAAGTGCAGAAAATATAAATGACTCCTTTCACTCCCCGTTCTGCAGGACTCCAGTCATCGCTGGTGGGATCTTTGTCATGGACAAGAGCTGGTTCAACCATTTGGGCCAGTATGACACCCACATGGACATCTGGGGAGGGGAAAACTTTGGTGAGCTCACTGATGGTTTCTCAACTTTTACTGGAATCAAAACATTACTTTTTATTAATCATCCTGTACAAACATCCTACTCATAAGATAAAACAAAACCAAGCTTGATCTGCTTGTAAAGTTCAGACAAGGACTGTAAATATTCCTGGTTCTAGTGTGCCTGGCAGTTAAAAGTATTAAGAGTATATAAAGGGTATTAAATTTTGATATGAGAACTTCCCTGGAGGTGGCAAGAAGAGGAGTAGAAGGAAAGATTACACACTAACTTTACAAAATAGAAAGCATACTAACTTGGAATATTGTGTAAAATCCCTATTTTTAGTAGTTGTCTTACAGTGTTCCTTTGTTCACTATGATGAATATTACTTTATTTGCAAAAATGTTTCTTAGGAATAAAGAAATTAAAGCTTATTTTCCCATTAACTACCAAGCAATAAAACTGTCAATTTTAATGTCCTAATTTTATGTATTTTGTTATGTTGCGGCATGCCTCTTGGCTCACGGCTCTGGACCACTGCAGATGCTTTTGGATGCTGCAGAGGTCCAACAGCCCACGCTCCGAAATGCCAAATGTGTCCTTGGAATTTGTGGGGCAGCAGAGTGATAAATTATCCGCTACAACAGATTTCATACTGCTGATTTACAGCTTATAGCCATCTGGTGCATAAAAAAAAATGTGTCAGGTGAACGTGGCCAGACAGATATTAAGATAGACGGATGAAAGGATGGATGGAAGGATGGATGGATAGATAAACAGATGGATGTATGGACAGACTGATGGACATTGCATTGACTTCCATTCATTGTGGACAGCCTAACCCAAACCCTAACCTTAATATAACCTCAATTCATGCCTCACCCCTAACCGTAACCAGGACCTCAGAAATTATGTTTTGCCTCATTAGGACCAGGCTTCAGTCCCCATGAGGATTTACTGGTCCCAACAGGGTCGGTGTTTATACCAGAAAAGGTCCCCATGAGGTAACAAAAACACATGCGCACACACACACAACCTCTTGTCTCATTTTGTGTCTGTCGTCCTGCAGAGCTTTCTTTCCGAGTGTGGATGTGCGGAGGAAGCCTGGAGATTCTTCCCTGCAGCCGTGTGGGTCACGTGTTTAGGAAACGGCACCCGTACGACTTCCCAGAAGGCAACGCTCTCACCTACATTAAGTGAGTCGGTTGGTCTGTTACAAACCTGTTATGCTGTCAGCTGTACAGTGTTATAACTCTGCAAAAACAAATGACCAACTGCTGAGAAGTGTTCTGCCTCATGATTCAGTACAGTTCAGCTTTTAAATCCAGTGTGAAGTTAAGTGCTTCACAGGCAAACGTTTGGTGACCTGAGTGGCAGTGAGATATGTATGCATGACATCATTACCCAGACAACATGTAATGTGAAAATAATAATCCATCAGATCTTTCTCTTAATATCCAGGATGGACTGAGATGCTAACAAAGATCTAGTTTTCTCTGGATAGACAAGAGTAGAGCCAGTCCTCATGGAAACGATATGATTCTGCACAAAAACTGAAAGATAAATAAATAATTTTATAGGCAATTTTTAATCACCCTGAATTTTGCACAATCTCTGCTGCATTTCCCCTCATCTGGCCCTCAGCAACAATATGCTGATTGTAAACTTAAGTAGGTCATCAGTAAGTGAGGTAATCAGTCTGTTATCACCACTTTTTAGTATTCAGCACCACATACAATCTGTGCAAGGTCACACAGATACTGAAGTCTATCTGTATTTCTTTTTAATTTAGTAAGTAACCACAATAAGATACAGAGCAAATAAGGTTTATTTTCATTATTTGGCCGGTCAGCAAAGACATTGCCGATATAAAGATGATCCCTGTTGGGAAAAAAAAGGTTGGAAATCCCTGGACTGGAAGTTTTATGCTGTTAGGAAGTTTTTTATTTCACTCTTAAGTTTTAGTGTTTTCTATCATCTTGTGAACACAGAACAGATTGTTATGAAACAGGCCCAAACTGTTTCATCTTCCTGTTTGTCTTCACTTATTGCAAATACAAGATGCAAGATGAACCTACTGATGGAGATGGAGATGTTTTTCCACTGTGGATCTGGTGTCTGAAGGCCCCCCGTGTGTTATTAAAGTTGACTGCAGGAATGCCAGCAGCCAGTCATTACTGTGTCTGAGCAGGTGTTGTGTTTGTGTCCACGCAGGAACACCCGACGGGCTGCTGAGGTGTGGATGGACGAGTATAAACAGTACTACTACTCTGCAAGGCCGTCAGCCCAGGGCAAGGCCTTCGGCAGGTTTGTCCATTATACTGTCACTCTCTTCTATCAAATTACAGCACAGACAGCAGCACAGATACAGGTTTGGTTATGTTTCATACAGGATAGAGCCTCAAGTATTTTGTCTCTTGTGATAAGAGTAGAAGTAGTAAGCAGGATTTCTTGAATTCAATATTTTATATTCTTATGTGCCCTATTTTAAGACGATTTGTATCCATGCTAACACCTTTTAATAAAACTAGAAAAACACAAGGGAGCACTCTCAACAAAAAGCCTTCTCTGGTATTAGGAGAAAGGAGTTATTGTAGTTGAACACTATTCATAAGATCCCCATTAGTTGAGTCTGTAGGTGAGTTCTCTTCATCAACAAGCTGCTGACTGTGGTCCTCTGGGCTTCGTTGGACTGATTTCTAGTTTTTTACATCTAAAACTTTCCCTCTCTACTGTGTTTAACTTGCTCTCCTCCTCATGCCATCCTTTCCTTTTCCTTTCCCTCTTCTCTGTCTCTGCATCCTTGTATGTTTTCTTCATGCAGCATCGCAGACCGTCTGACGCTGCGGCGGAAGTTGAACTGCAAACCTTTCCGTTGGTATATGGAGAACGTCTATCCTGAGCTGAGGTACGATTCACACAAGCTTATTGTAAAGAGGCACGAAGTTTAAATACATACGCAGGCTATTCAGGAGTTGCTGGATGATTTGACTGACGCGTTGCTATTATGCAACTCTTAATATTTATTTTGTTGTGTATGTTATGTAACACCAAAGAGAGCCAAAGTTGTCTTCCAACATTAAAAACCAACAAATGGAAAGTAATGTTCACACATGTTTATTTTGATTAATTATCTAAGGAGACCGAGAGGCTGAAGTGATTTTCATCCTCCATTTCATTTCAAACGAAAATAGAATAATTTAGAGAAGGAAACTCCTGTGATGATTAATGCAGCTGGAATTAATCTCTTTTTTCCCCTGGCATGTAAATCCAGAGTAATCTTACAACCCCCCAGGGTGTCATGACCCCCAAATTCAGAACCACTGATGTAAATATATGTGATGTGTATGGGAAGCTCAGTGTTCATCCCACTATCTTTTTTCTCAAGCGAAGCCTCCGCCTCTCTGGCTGCATCTGCCCCGAAGCATGCCTCCAAATAACTGTGGTTTCTCCGATTGTAATTGTATATTTTTATAAGTACATGTTGTATTAGGGCGGATTACTTAGTGGTGCGATTCAATTACTCAACAGGGCACCCAGTCAATTCAGTCCATCTGTTCTTTATTGTTGTAACAAGACCATTCACCGGCCTCACTCCTCTCTGTCAACGGTTCCCTCAGGATCCCGGAGCAGGAAGCAGTGTCCAGTGTGCTGAAACAGGGTGGTTTGTGTCTGGAGACCCGTGGGACAGACGGCCTGGGCCTGGCAGAGTGCAGGGGTATCGGAGGCAACAGGCCGCAGTCGCAGGTCAGGACACGGCCACAAGGGGGAGACAATGGGGGGGAGGGTCGCACACTCAAAGTCAGATTTATTGCCAGAAAATATAATTAATATGCAGGATTTGACCCGATGACAGAATATAAAGTCATATCAGGAATGAATGTGCTGATATGAATATACAGAAACAGGGTCAGTGCGCGACCTCAGATTCTGTGTAAATGGTCCGCGCGATAGTTAAAAGAGTTGGTTGTTTAAACGTTTACAAACCGTAATGACTGTATGACTTAAGGGACTCGTTAAAAGATTAGTTGCTCAGCTTAAAAGTTTTAACTAGCTTAATTTAGTTTAATACTTTACTAGAAAATATGACATTTTCATCAACATATTTCAACTTGAGGTCTTCCAGTCTTCTCAGTCTGTGGTCTAAATGAAAGTTTGGCTGTGTTGCCGGGTTACAGAGCCGATAAACACGTCATTAATCACCACACAAGGAAGTAGATGCCAAACCATAGTTTTGAAAACATTGCAGTAGTCACTTTTCATAACAGTTATCATTAGGTGTTTGTAGCCCGAAAACGTATAAATAAAGGCAAAAAAATTACGAAAATATGTCTCTATGTCAACAAGGAAACAGGTTTTTAGAAAACAAACTCAAGACCAACTTGGCTAAATCGCTTACTTTCCAAGATGTAATCCCAACCAAGTTCCCTGAAGAAGTAGAGTTTTACGGGTTTATGATTTATAGTTGTAGAAATGTGTAATAAATGTCCTGTACACAGCTGTAACAGTCAGAGTTACAAGCACAGAGCAGGAAACCAGAGTCTATACCAGACATGTTAGAATGCGTGACTTCTTCATTGTGGAATTGTTTTCAATGACATCCACATTATTTACATGATAATGACTGAATGAATCTTTTTTTTCCTGCAACACATCTTTTCCTTGATTTTAAAAAATTCTTTCGAACTTTTCGCTGAGACGACGGCTGTCACCATAGTTACCAGTATTTCTGTATTTCGCAGAGATGGGAACTGATTGAGCCGCTGATCCGACAGCAGGATCTCTGCCTGGCCATTATGAGCTTCACATCGGGGTCAAAGGTCAAGATGGAGCCCTGCAATACAAAAGAGGCCAGACAGGTAAGATTATGAACATGTTTTAAGTTCCACAATACATTTAAAGTGGTTAGAATTGATGTTTTTCATATTACCACTGTATGAAATGAGTGTGGCTCGTAGTGATGAACCTACAAAGGATTATCAGGATATCAGCGACTCTGCAGCTTCCTTCAGCTTTATAGAGTTTCAGCTCATTCTTAAGCTGTCTGGATGCAACTTTACTGTTCTGGTTCACTCTCAGCGCCCTCATGGTGTCATTTTTGGCTGCAGCAGGTGGAGAAAAAGCTCTAAAAGCCCTAACAAAGTTAACATAAAAACAAGCAGGAATGTGTTCTAATCTTCTGCTGTCTGTCATTTTATGAGAAGACCTCATTTTTTCCAAACGGTTATCTCATTTTGGAATCAAGCTGTTCATTTGTCCTTGATGTGCCACTCACAGTGTCGAACTCAGACATGAAAGATTCAGAGATAAGAGGCGGTTCCAGGGCAGGTTTTAAGCAGCGTGTTGATGACGCCAGGAGGCTGAGACAGTCTGAGCGGCCATATTGCACTGAGTTGATTTTATACGTGCAGTAGAACAAGCGCTCCCTTAACCTCAGACCCCACCCTGTTGCTTCCTCGTTCTCCCCTTTTGTGAATGTTAAACACTCACATCCCATGTGGACCTGCGCTGACTGCATGGTTGATTTATGGCATCGAAGAGGGAGTTATTAACTCAAACCATGTGTATGAGTGTGCGGGACACTGGCCAGGCCATCCTCTCATCTCTCTGCAGGCCCATCACAATCCTTTGAGAGTTCTTTGGGAACCTGCCCATCAGAAAGTAACCAGTTCTGCTGTGGGAGACGTTTGGCTTCTCTGTTCTGAGCGCTCAATCCACCAAAGAGGAAAAAATTACTTGTCATTTTGACTTTATCTGAATGAAATATTTACCTAAATGTTTAACTCTTTGCACCTTTTTTAAAATGCAAGTATGTAGACATATTTCAACAAAAGCTGAGTTTAAAATGATGTTGACATAAGTGTGGTATCGGGCTGCTCCATCGCCAGTATAACAGAGGTGTTTCCCTGACCACTGCTGCAAAAAAAAAGAAAAGTTTTGCAACATTTTATTTTCTTACATTAACTTTTTATTGTATTATTCATTTTTTTGAAAATAAACTCTTGATTCAACTCTAAAAGAATTTCATTAGTTTGGGGTTCTCTGGAGAGATTAGGTCCAATGCGGGTCTAAATGCTGTTTCGGAGGCTTGTCCAACAACAATAAACATAATGAAATACTCCAAAATTCTTTGGCACGAACTCATATTTCAAAACTCAGAAAACTGGCTCAAAACTGTTGCCTGTCAGCAGCTTTATTACGAGTATATCAGTGTCTTTATCTGCCTACAAAAACCATCATATCTATTTAATCACACATCACATCACCTTGTGGTTCATGTTGCATCAACACTTATTGTACTAATCATTGTTTATACTCTGAAATTGCCTCTCCTTCTCCTCCTCCAGTAATCCTACATGTTTACAGTATGTGACACACACATAATAACACTTTACATAAGTTAAAAGGATCATACACACACACGCGCGCACTCTGCGTCCTCCAGGATTTGAAGATTAACCCCTCGTTCACCTCCACACTTTAATAAGCCTCCATATGGCTCCTGAGATCTGCATTTGGTGCTGTCATGCTGAGCTGTTGCTATTTAATCAGCGAACCATTTATATCTGATGATTTATAGACGGCCTGTTTATGGGGAACACACCTTCTCGCTCTCTTTGCTTTCGGTCTCGAGGTTCTTGACGCACTTGCTCTGACACTTTTACACACAGAGACTAGACTCCGAAGAATCTCAGTGGAAAAGAATATTAGATTTACGAGGATTCAACAAAATCAAACCTACTTGATACTCAGTGGAAAAATATGTCACTTCAAAAACTCATAATATGATGTGTTGGTTAGCAAGAACTGAACCTATGCTGTTGAATATCTCTCTTCAGTATTGCAATTGAGATAAAAATTAAATGCAGCAGCTTTTTCACCCCTATGTTTTTTTTCCAGCGAGGGTTATAATATACTCTTGTAGTCTTTTGATGACAAAGCCACTCCCCAGAGCTGGAGCCTACAGTCTAATATACATCATTGCATTGTTACTGAACTCAGTAACAAATGTGACAGGATATTTTAGCAGCTAAAACAAATTGTTTCTTTTCTTGTGGGATGGTATGTGCTGTGCAATGCAGCTGGCTGTACTCTGATTTTTCCACTGTGAGTGCAGCAAGTCAATCATTCATGTGATTACAGTAATCCAGGTCTGATTCAGTCCATTATTCACCACTAACACAAACCTCCTGTGCTGATACACATCATTTATGAGTATTTATAATACAAACCAGAGAATGTGCAAGGACGTCTGTTTCTATAAAACTATCTGAGAGAGATTAATTGATATTTTTCCATCTTTTTCCTGCAGAAATGGAAGCCTAAAGGCACCGCTCTGCAGCACATGGTCAGCGGCCTCTGCCTGGACAGTCAGACCCCCACAGGCCCTCCAGTCATCACACAGTGTCGCCCCCAGGTGGCCAGCCAGTCCTGGGAGCCACAGGTGATCATCTGAGCCATGGCGGGCAGGGGGGTGGGGGGGAGGGAGGGAGGGGAGGGGACCCGGCCTGCAGAAGGACTCAGAGCATCACATCTGCACACTGCCTGTCGCCTTGCAGAGGGATGAAAGGAGTGAGGCTGAGAACTGGTCTTTTGTGATGTCAACTTCAAGCTCCTGCTCATTGTGTTTTGGTGAGAAGAGCGTCGCTAAAAACATTTTTAGGCCTTGCTGAGCAAAACTTCAGAGGTCTGTTGTGTACAGTGCTTCATTCTTCAAGGATGCTGCAGTTCTTCTACGTAATCTAAGCTTTTCACTGAAAACTGTTGCACATCTCACTTTTTATTTTCTTTATCTTTCCTGGTCAACAGTTTGCTTAAAATTGGAATAGTGATGATTGCCTCGAAACAAATGAGTGCATATTGTACTGTAGCAAATGTGTTGAGGTGCACCTGATCTACTCTGAATGAAAGTCACCGCTTGTCTTGTTGCCTGGTCATAGGTGGAGGCATGTCTGATGACTGTGTGGACCGGAACAGCTTTGTGTATAGCCAAGTAAAATCTGAGCTTTTTTATTGCTGAACAGCAGTTTTGAAAGCACCATGCAAAGCACTGTCAGGAACATTATTTATTGTTTTGCATGGTCGGACCCAAAGAATGTTTTTTTTCTGTCTCTCTACAAAGTTTTATGTAAATATTTGAAGCAGATAATGGCTTGTTTTTTGTGTAAAGTACTCTATATGTTGTTTGAAAAATAAAATGTGGTAACAAAGAAATTCCATCTCTAGCTCCAGTGTTGTGGTTATTGTTTCTGAACTTGATTTTGATATCATATAATGTTGCGAAAAAAGGACTACCTTGCCAAAATACAATATCATCTGAGCATGAAATATTTATTATTAAAAGATAGGTTTGTCTTAAAACAATAGTCAGGTTCCTAAATGAACCCTGAAATAGGTTTTGCTCACTTTAATCTGCTCCTGTTCATACTGACCGTTTGAAAATCACCTTCAAATGTGCAACGGGGGACAAAATCCACAGTCATTATCTGAAGATAATATGAGGCTTCAGCAGTCTGAATCATCCACAGTTACGATGTTTTTATTAAAAAATGATTTCTTTGTGTCTGGACAGACAGTGTTTTCCTGTGCAGCTGTAGTGAATTATAGTAACAAAAAGATGGAATTTGGCACTAAAAAGACTGCAGCATTAAAAGATATTGACTAGACTTGACTACTGTGGGTGGCTTTTGGGTCCCATGACTTGCATTTTAAGTGTATTATGAAGAGATCTTTAAATGGCCAAAATGAACAGGAGGAATGATTACAGCAAGAAAAATATGTGTCAATATTCATTTAGGCATCTGACTATTGTTTTAGGAGAGAAAAAAATAAGAACCTATACTTAAATACAGTGAAAACTAAAGAAATAATTTAATTAAATTTAATGGTTTTTGCTGCTCTTTTAAGTAACCATGAGTGACAGCTACATATTTACATGTATCCACAATTATGATCCACAAATATTCTTACTTCAAGATTTGAGATGTTTGCCAACATTACATGCTAATATGCAACACAACATGATGACTGTGTTACATACTAAATGTTGCAAAACCTTTTTCATATCACATTAGCTACACGTAAATATGGCTGAAGCTGACTAAGAGCTGTGTCGACAAATAAGAACTGAGTAAAGTCTGACAAGCTCTGAGTTTTAATAAAATGCCCTCTGTACAAAGAATAAACCCTTGTGAGTAACACATTCTCACTCCCACTCTCATCAGACTGAAAATTGTTTGCCTCACTAGTCATGAAGATAAAAAGATATTAAATTCGTTCCTTCATTTTTCACCCATTCAATTTTTTTTTTCCTCTGGAGTGAAGTTGAGCACTGCTGTCTCATTTGAGCTGATTTCATTTATACCTCAATAAAGGCTTTGCACAACCACACAGGTGTTTTAATCATTTGGATAAAGGTGAAGGTTGTCCCGCTCTAACAGGTGCAATAAAACCAACTGCAGGGATCTTTCACAGCCGATAAACTACAAAGAAGATTTCGGCTTTTGATATCGTTTTGTATTGTAAAAACTTCTTTACAGTGAGAACTTCTTGAAATGTAATTGATTCGCTCATATGAGTGAAAGCAAAATGTATCAACATTGAAACATCTATTGCACATAACATGTCACAAAAGTGAACTTTAAATTAATTACAAATAAGGTGTGAAAATGGCTTCTCCACACAGCCTATCAGAGCGGTCTAATCAAGCATAATAAGTAAAAACACCTGTGAAGGTGAACTAGGATGTAGAGGAGCTGCAGGCTAAATGCCACATTACTGAACTTACACATAATGACCACGAGGGGGCGAAATATCCTCACAGATCAGTGAAAGTCTCTCCAGCAACATTTTGCCTGTCTTGACCTTGACAGGTTGATGGATGAAGGCTTGTTGTAAAAAAAAAAAAAAAAGGATTCATAAAGAAGATTGAGTTTAAGAATGAATGAATGACAGAGAGGAGGAGAGAGAGAGGGACAGTGTGTGTATGTGTGTGTGTGTGTGTGTGTGTGTGTGTGTGTGTGTGTGTGTGTGTGAGAGAGAGAGAGAGAGAGAGAGAGAGAGAGAGAGATATTCATAACTGGTGCATGGTACAAAGAAATACATTAGCATGACAATCATTAGTATAACAGGCTCGACAACTTTGTTAACCAAAGTTCTTTTTTCTCTCTCTCTGTTAGTTTTGTAACCATCTAGGTCACAAAACATGCCACACTGCAGCTTAGTAGGCTCCAAAACTATGCGAGGAATGCGACTTAATGCTGATAAACTTGTGGCCTTTTAAAGTGATCAAGGTTTCATCATCAGGGGAGGAACAAGAACAAGGCAGAAGCTACATTATCATCTCTTTGCTTTCAAGTGTTTATATGAAGGTTTGATATGTGCAGTGGTGGAAGAAGTATTCAGAACCTTTACTGAAGTAAAAGTACTAATACAACAATGTAAAACTACTCCATTACAAGTAAAAGTTATATTATATTTTTTATGTTATATTATCCATTGTGTCAAATCTTCATCTGAAAAGTAACTCAAGCTGTCAAATAAATGTAATAGAGTAGAAAGTACAATAGTTCCCTCTGATATGTAGTGGAGTTGTACTTGTACTTGTAAATTGTTCTTAAGTTCAGTACTTGAGTAAATGTACTTGGTTGCTCTCTACCGTTGGATATGTGACAATAGATATAACATCCATATTAGTTTCTTTTTTTAAAATACTGTAGAGTGAGAAGTGACAGTCATTAAAACGTGATTGCCATGTGGGGCTGGGAGAAAAATACAGGGGGATGTTATAACTGCAGTATTTTTAAGCTGTGTGGATTCAAAAGTCACTGTGTTTGCATATCAGGCAGATAAGGAATATGTGATGAGGCGCTGGTCAGGTGACTGACATGTACCGGACACTCACAATACACACATTATCTCTCTCGTCTTTGCAAGGTGAATAGAGCTGGAGCAGATAACCAAATTCCAGCCATGGTCCCATCTTTTAATTAAAGGAATGAGGTGACTTTGGTCCACGGTGCAAAATTAGACAACCTGACCCGACACAACTAGCTAAGACACTATGAAGATTGGTGGTTCCCAACCTGGAGTTGGGGACCCCAAAACATGGTTCCAGGGTGAATCTGAAGGGTTACAAGAAGATTAAAGGGATAAGAAAGAAAAAACAACTATTTTTGTATAACATTATGTTTATTTTCTGACTTCACTCACATTTTTTGCTTCTGTCTTGTAAAATATTGGATGCTTTATCCTAGGTTATTTAGTTTTATATCAAGGCTGCATGAGACACTGAAGTCATGTCCTCTGTATTTTGTTTTTTTGAGAATCCAGGGATTTTTTAGCAAAGGCAAATGTGATGTGGAAACTTGAAGCCTCCAGTGCACATATACTGAGAATATACTGAGAATGGATTTCACAGTGAAGTAGGAGACATCTTGTTACCAGCAGTGACACTTGTGAAATGAACAATACTACTTTCACCTCTTTGCACTATTTGTATCCTGTTTACATCTCACAGAAACAGTTTCACCTGTGTACAGTCATTACTTGTGTATATTTCTGAAGATTGTTGTGTTGTTATTTTGTGTACACTGTCAGCCAGCCAAATTCCTTGTATGTGTAAACACACTTATACTAATAACTATGATTTTTTATTCTGATATTCATAGATTTGGAATTTTTAATGCGGGAGAAAGAGTAGATAATAAGATAATGTAACTTTTTTTTGTAGAAAACACATATTATTATTCAAAGCAGTTTTATATACATGACAAGACATATCTGAGGGTATCTTTAAACTCGTTGCAGTAAAAGTGAATATGTTTATATCCCAAAATGTTAAACTATTCCTTTAAAAAAGAACTGCATCTGGTTAAGTTTTTCTGATCGGGTGGGGTATGAGTTTCGAGGTGACTCATAATAACCAGCATTTGTAAAATCCTGGCAGAGGCCCTGTTTGATTTGTCATCCAGCAGCTGATCACTCCCTTGCAGTGATAAGTCTGATGCGGTGGAGGAGCTGTTACTACTCTGAATGTGTTGTAAGTTTGATCCAGGCCGCACTATCAGCTATCGATCACCTCCAATCTGCACGCGCCCGACCAATGAGGTCGCGCGGAGGCGGTCCGTTGCTAAGGAGGAAGTTTGGTTGAGCCTCTGAGTAGCAGCCATTCAGCGGCGGTGGCTGAAGCGATTGGACTGCGAGCGTCTCTCCCAACACTTTCTGTGGAATTTGAATTATTTTGGCACGGCACGGTTCGTGAGAAATAGGTGACGGCATTAACGGGGGCATCTTCTGGGTCGCAGCGGTGATCACAGGTAGGTTAAAAAGGTGTAACGTGTGTTTTAATCAGCCTGCCCGGTAAAGCTTGTTAGCTCACCGAGCTAAGCAGCAACTAGCTTGTGTTTTTTCGGATGCGGCACACGCAGCTATGTTAGCTACACGGCTCTTAGCTCCCCGCAGACCCAATTACATGGCATTTAGCTCGCTTGCTAACCTGACTAGATAACAGAATGAGGAAAATGTAAGCAATGAGGCTGTCTGGCATCTCTTACGGGGTGCATGGAAAGGTTTGACTCTCCTCTACCCAACGGGCGAAGACGTTAGTTAGCTAGTTAACGATACTCAACTTACCTGGTTAACTTAAAGAGATGAACGTTACTCAGCAAAATAATGACCCATATCGGGACTAAAATGGTGTAATAGCTGCGAGCTAGCACATAATTTGTCATATCATTTTCAGATTGTCACATGAATTACTTGTGTAATATCATCGTTACTAATGTATGCTGGCATTAATTAGGGTGTCTTCATTTGCAATTAAGTTTAGTGACATGGCAAGTTTGTAAAAATGTGTTGACACAATCGAAACATATTGTTAAAAGACAGCTTAGACATTCAGCAACCAGCTATCATACAGGTTGATTGGCTTGAAGATAAATAAAGTGTGACTCATAGTCTTAACACTGGATTTTTGTGAAGTGTGATAATGTGCCCCAGATTCTCTTATATGGAAGTGATATCATTGCTGGACCTTTTGGGTTTGTACTGTATGGGAGTGTGCTCCTGGGAACAACAACCACAGAGCAAGAGATTTCCATTCTCGCCTGCTGTCCCTGATCAGATAAACATCAGTGGTCAGATTACCTTCCACATGCAGACTTAACAAAGTAACTCTGTGATAGATTGTATGTGATTGCCACAGCAGCACACCCATTTGACAAAAACATCTTGTATAATGGACAGTCACTGACATTTGCAATGCTCTCATGAGCCATAATTGTTAAGCCATTACTGCTGTGTCGATGAGGATTGTGACATGAATTAATACAAGCTGAGATATCTATTTTGGCTCATCTAATTTTTAACACCAGGTCTTATACGTATTTGCACATGCCATCATGTAAAACTCCAGTGTGAAATCTGATCGTTTAAGTCTGTTTAAAAATGATGCTACTTGTATTTATGTGTTTACTTAACCTTTATTTTACCAGGCAAGACGGCAAGAACAGTTTCTTATTTACAATGATGGCCTTGCAAGTGCCAGAAGACACTTGAAAGGGAGTCAAGGAGGGTAGGGAACAAAAAACAAAGAAGAATGACTAATTAATTAAACAGAAGTAAAACAATTAACGTATGTTTCATAGGGGTGCAACAAATAAATATTTTCAGTGTCGATTGTTTTGCCAATTGTTTTCTAAATTGACCAATTAATTGTTCTGCCTATAAAATGTCAGAAAATAGTGAAAATGCTTATTATATTGTCTCAGTGCCCAAGATGAAAAAACTAAAGAGATTCAATTTACTACCAGAAATGGCAAAATGCATCAAATTAAAAAAGATTAAAGAATCTGAACCCAACAAATACTTTACACTTTTGCTTGAAAAATCAAATTAATCTTTTTTGTTGTTGTTGATCAGCTAATCGATTATTTGACGATTATTTCAGCTCTGATGTCATACAGTATTTATGCAGATGGTTTAAGGGTTTCCTAACAATTAGGAAATTAGATATAACCATTAGACAGGGGAAGCAGTGTAAGAAGAGAGATTAATCATTTTGCTGTTTTTTTCTTTTGGAAATTCGTGAAAGTAACTCTCGGCTTGACTCATCTCACAAAATGAGGGAGGCAAGATTGGCCCTCTGCCACCAATCCCACTGTGCAAGTCTGTCAGCTGTTTGAGAAAGAAGGAGAATGCAAGAGCAAGACTCTGTCCGAAGCTTTGTGATTCACTCTGTGGGTGAAACTAGCGTTACTCCTAGCAGCTCACTCTGTTCTCAAAGGAGAGGCCCATTCTTGGCAGCAAGCCGTACATGTGAATGCTGAGTAGTGATGCAACACGGGTAGATAAACTTGCTGTGCGATGACAAAGCAATCAAAGGGCTTCATTTTTGTCCCCTGATAGCAACAAGATAGTGGAGTTTCTTGGCGCTTCTGGTGAAAGTAGAGTGAATCCGTGATATCGGCTTAGCTTTCAGTCCTGTGCTAACTGAATAAATTTGAGATGACAGGAATGGGAGGTATGACTCTAACTTCTTTTTCAACATCAAACAGTCTGGGTTGCCGCAGTTATGTCTGTGACCATCTCACAGTTTGCTCACCTGTCCCTTTTATTTGTCATGTTAATCCTTACTTCTGGCTGCAGCTTTGATGCGGGCCATTGAACGTGCTTTGCCGATGGCGTCATCCATAACCCGTGCTTGTTGTCAACATCATGGTACAATAAAAATGGCGGCACACCAAGCTTATTTTGAACAAACTTCTACCTTTTTTTTGATATCTGTGGGCAGGTGAGAATAAGGACATGTAAACTGAGATGGTGCACCCAGATGTCTGAACATTTGTTTCTTTTCCCCTTGAATTGCGCTATGGTTCAGTGAGATCACATTCTGCTATTTTTTTGTGTGTGTGTATAAATATCATTATTGTCAGAGAGTTATGACCAAGAATGCAGATGAGTCCATCATGCATAAACAAAGTTACAGGAACTATAGCGGGATTTGTTTTGACACTCTCCTCTGCCAAAAAAGTAACCTTGTGGGATGATAGGTTACCAAAACACTGTTAATAAAAGAGCCGCGTGCAGTCTGGGGACTTTTGCTTAAAAGGCCTTTTGCACTTATAATCGGGCAGTGTGAATTGAGATGAATTGCATACAAAAAAGTCAACTTTGCGTTCATGGTTAAGCTACAAGAAAATGACCTGTAAATTGGATGGCACCTGGGTGGAAGCTGGACAACTTCTAACGATCCCTTCAGAGGACGAAAGTTCTTGTGAGCATCATTAACATCCGGGTCCGCGTGGCTTCGGTCCTTTTGCATCATGAAGAAGGCATGCAATCTGCACTGGTTAGATGTACACGAGGCACCATGTTCTGAGCTGATTGGGAACGGATCCAAGAGAGACACTCTGAGAAGATTCAACCAGAGGGGAGGTTTTAGAATCAGGATCTCAAATGTGCAGCTGACCCCATTTCAACATAAGTAGCCTAAAATAGGTTCTGTGGATCTGCAGAGTTGGTTAGAGCCCTGCGTCTTTGAGATGTATGTTGATAAGCTGTGTTATCTGTTACCGCAGAGGGAGATTGTTGTCGGTTCGTCACATTTTCATGTAGTGGTTATCACTCTGGAAGAGCTGTCACACAAAAATCTGAACAGTCACATTATGAAAACTACAGAGCATCTTTGACTATGTTTACATGACACAAACAGCAGATGACATGTTTACGTTTGTTGCATTGTTCTGACAACTCTAAAAGCTCAGTTAGGTGGTGTTGGGATAATAATCTGAAATTCAGACCTGACCAACATTGCTTTCTTATTGCACAATTACACAAATAAAAAACTTATAAGAAAACTTTCCAGTGCACATTGGCAAGAATTTGTGTTTCTCCACAAAAAAAAAAAAAACCCCTAAAAACTAAACTAAACAAAAAACCGGTGTTAACCAGATTACTGTCGGTCTCTTAACCCAGTAAAGGAAACTTGCTGAGTTTTATTTTTACATTCATGTTTTTGAAATCAGTTAAGAATAGTTACTACAGTCCATTTAATCTCATTTTTTTTTCACAAACCATGCAGTATTTGTATCTGTAGGCTGTTTCCTAATGGCCGTGTTTTGCTGTGTCAGCACTCATTTAAAAAATGAAAAACAACAAGGCATGGATGGGTGTTGCGTGGGTTTTTTTTTTAGTGCTTTGAACGCAGTTCTCTGAGTGTCCCCATTTGGGACAATATCTTTAGCTCTTAATTAGGTCTGAGGGGCTTTGAGCTCTTCTTCTTGCGCTGGCTGTTTAAACTGTTAAAAAATTAGGGCTTCAAGGGTTGGGGGGGGTGCATCACTGTATGCGAGGAGTTGCCTTTCAGGTTTGCGTCTGTATCACTCCTCGCTAGGTATGGTATGGGGCTCAGGGACTCCTTTTGTCTCTCTGGGCCCCTATATAGAGTGATACCTGAGCCTCCCAGACTGGAACAGCTCATGCTTTATTCAGCTCTCTGATCTCTGCTTTAATTACGAGTGACCCAGGACAGAGTTGACCGGTGGTGTATCTCGCAGGGTGGGAACTCTGTAGCAGCCATCAGTGCCAGCCAGAGTGCTAGAAGTGTAATATGTAGAAGTGTCACCTCAGGAGGAGACATCTATTTTTAAAACAAAACAATAAGAATGGCCAAAAATGTCACCAATATCTTACAATAACCCTGAAATATGTATTAAAATAGGAAATTAGGTCTCTCTCTCTTTCCTCCCAGCCTTTTCATTGGGTTGCCAGCTACTGGCAGCGGTTTCTTTTTTTCTTTTTCTTTTTGCAGTTTGGCCTCCTCCTTGTTTTCTGGCTCCTTGTCTGTCTGGATTATCAGGACCACTAATTATTTTTTTTACCACAAATATTTGACTGTGGCATTGACATATTCATGATCTTTTTCTAGAGGGTTTCTACGACCAAATGTTAATTACCTGTTAAAACAACATTTAATTACAGAGAGAAGTGTGTACGAGTCTTAACCTGCAGCTGCATTTGTAGTATGATTTTAAAAATGTGTCTGTGAGTCTATGTGTGGGTGACAAGAAGATCTGATTTTGGTATTGGCTTTATAAAACCACTTTTGTGCATTTCATTTCTCAGTTTCTCTGTATGTACTAATGTGAACTCCTCACTGTGTGGATAGTGTAATAACTTCTGTCTGAAGTGACGTGCACGTGTGTGTGTGTGTGTTTGTGTCTAACGACTCCCCTTCCATAGCATGTGTGACAGTGATTGTAAAGGGACTCTGTGTATGCGTGCAGGAACTATCTCTGGTATACTGCAGCTAGATATATCTGTCCTCGGTTAGGAGGCGCAGGTGACCGACTATGATGAAGAAATGACTGTCCACAGTCTTTTCCACAAACACTGTCCAGGACTATATTCCAGTCTGAGCTGAACATGGGCCATGAACATGTGCAGTGGTATCTAGGAAGACACAGCAAAAACAATAAATAAGTTTTTGCACAGATGGAGGACTGCAGATTTTTGCCTCCATCACTTATGTTGTAAGTGCGTGATGAAGGGACCTTCTGATAGTCAGTATGAACAGGAGGAATTATTATGGCAAGAAAACCTATTTTCAATGTTCATTTGGGCACCTGACCATTGTTTTAAGACAGACTTGAAAAACTTTGAACCTGTCCTTTAAATCACAATACTTTGGTGCACAGGCAGAATTTTGTCTGTAACCCTTTTTTGTCAGTTTTATTCTTTGATGTATATTTCATCAGATACTATTTGATTGATGAGTCATTTCAGTTTTATGCTGTATTTTATTCCAGAAAAGTTCTTTGACCGATGATAATAAGACAGCTTTTTATACCGGTGTGTTGGAGAAGTTTGGTTTATTTAAAGGTTTTTGTAGAAAGATGTGTTTATACTCAGCTACGTAAGGTATCAAAAGAAATACAGCTTTGGTATCAAGACCAAAACACAAGTATTCTTTATTGGCATAAACTGAAAAAGGAATCAATAATATCCATAATCTTTAATTAAAATGTCCCCAGAAACAAGCTCTCCTCCCCCAGTGTAACATATCTCGTCTCTCCAGGCCTCAATGCTGTAAGATTAGACTCTTCTGCTGACTCGTGGTTTATAGGGAAGCTCCTTCTGGCCCATATGGATCTACTTGGACCGGCACTGGCTGTTGTGTAACCGGAGTTTGTCTGATCCAAAGTCCACTGGCTTCTGTGTTGCTGTTAGATAACTGTATGAGTATGTATGAGTAGGCAAAATATTCAGCGATGAGACAGTCAAGTTCAATGGCATAATTGACTTATTTGCTTATTGCAGCAATGACTAAAGAGATATTGTTGTGGCGGTTTATGAACAGTTTCGCGTCACTGTACTGTTGACAGTGAAGAGAGGAGCAGCACAGCAGCCAACTTTGTAGCCTGGTCTAATCGATGATGAACGTTCCCCAGCACAAGAAAGATGTCAATTATTAATGAGCTGAATATCATGTTCTGTCTCAAGTAGAGAGGCTTGGTTTTTGTTTATAAATCATTTCTGCTAGCTTGCAGTTGTGTCAGATACCAGACTGTTGGTGAGAGGAAAGCGAGAGGTAAAGAATATAACACTTGTGTTGGAGAGGTCACATAGTTAGATTTACTTTGTTTTGTCAGCCCACATTCCTCTCAGATAATGTGAGGTAAGTCAGAAGCAGGTAGTTCAGCCTTTTTCCTGTCTAGGAAGGGGTTATCAGTAGAAAGGGGCGGCGAGGAACGTGTTTCCTGTGTGTTGCATCACTGTGCAGCAAGTACTGCCTTGAGCACTGCAGCTTTTTGTTTACCACAGAATTACAGATACAGGTGTACGCGCAGCATGTAGACACACACGTGTTCTACACATGTCGCTTATGTTTTATGGCAGAGACAGGTTAAGTGCGTTAGAACGCCCGAAATGCGCAATAGCAGGTTCACACTCTCTACAGTATTGCACCATTCCTCCACCACCAAGCGGTCTGCGGAGAGCGATGTCTGGCTTGTGAGAGTGCCACTGTGCTGAGTCGACAGGAGGGGAACAATGGCTTTGCTGTGCTGCTTGTCCATTTGGCCGCCTTCATGCAGCATTTCAGCGAGGGGCACCGTCGGCTTTTGGCTCTGTGAGCCGTGTTGACCAGGCCTTTGCCTGCTGGTCACTGACCCGTTGTGCCCACAGTGCCTGCAGCTCGTCAGGCCTCTGAGGGCTGCCGATTATCCCACAGTAATTGGTGCCTGGGCTCTGGCTGATCAAAGGTGCCCAGCTGATTGTGGAGCCCTGGTAATTTTCCATCCTCTGATGCTCTGCAGTCCTTGCCTACATGCCTGTTCGTCTTTCTTCCTGCCTGTTTGCCTGCCCAGACCCTGTCTCTGGACAAAGGCTCGATGTCTGCTGGCTTTATTATTCCTGTTTCTCATAAGAGATGACAGGGCATGGCTGTCCTTTCCTTGCCCTTTCAAAAAAAAACATTCATCCTCTTTTAAATGAAGTTTACGAATGTGGAAATATTGGTAGAACTCAAATTTAAAGATAATTTTAAGGTCTCAAGTTCAAGCCCTGAAGCTGTAGTGTCCAACAGCCATGTGACTTGGAAAACGTCCTAGAGCAATACACCTACACTTCAGTCATGTGCCATGCAAGTTTCCAGTTCAACCAAAGTCTACACCAGCTGATAGTATTGATTACTTTCTATTCTCTGCTTGAAGGTTTGCCAACCAGTGACGTCATCTGGTATAGTAGTGGCTTAGGTTGAACTGAAAACCTGCTTGTTTGTAACCCTCATTTTAACCAGGCATGGTTATCGAATAAAAACAATAGCAAAATGTAAAACGGCTTTATTGCCTGCCTGATTCCAATCTTTGGCTGCAGAAAATGAGCTTGATTGAGGCTGCTTGACTACGTGAATGGACGTGGCGACATCAGCTCTTATGCTCATATTACAGCTTTCCCTTTTGGACTCTTTTACGAAAGATTTGTCCAACATTTTGGAAAAAGAAGGCATCTACCATGACCACTGCATGATTGCTGGCATTAAAATAAAAGCACACCACTGAATTAGTTGCTTGCCACTTAGAGGCCGTTTCTCTCATACACACGACTCTCTATAAGCGTTAGAATCATGACATTTTGGAGTAAAACCTGTCATGATATGATCTGATCTTATTCTCACTGACATTCCTGGAGTTGTTAGTCCAGATCCAGTCTCAAACCTTTGCAGATGCTTTTAAGGCCGGTCTTGGAAATCACCTTCATCGCAGCAAAGATGGAAACCTTTGCTGTATTTCCAGATGCAGTCCTCTGTTCACTAATCTAATTTAACAACACAGCTAACACTAATCCCAGCCAGACCTCTACTAATAAGCAACATAACATCGAATCAGAAGGTAAAATACAAATCTATATATAGCCATAGGTTTAAAGTAGCCGTGGACCTCCTCAGTGTCATTTTCTGGAAATGAAGTCCTGTTCCACCCCTGTCTGTGCTGCACCATAAATCTGTTGGGTAAATACTCAGATAGCAGTTTTGTTTAATCTGTTGTATAACTTTGTATTCTACAGTCATCCTCTGCATGACAAATAACCCAACCAGGATACAAAGAACGGAGCTCAGGTACTGTACGTGAAAGGAATTCCTGAAATAAGTAAGCAGCTCAACAGCTGCACTGAATACTACAGCTCCATTTACATTCATTCTCACAAGACCAGTTTGGTTGGCTGATTCCTGACGTCAGTACAAACCCGCCTCGCATCATGTGGACTCCTGTTACTGTTTGTCTCCTTTTTCTCTTTCGGAGCTTCTAGACTCAAATATCTTAATAGTCACAGAAATCAGATTTTTTTTTTTATCCTCATATTTTCATAATTCAGTATGTTTTAAGTTCAGTTCATGTTGAGGGCAGGTGAGGTGAACAGGAAATTATTTGTGTTTGTGTGTTTGTGTGTGTGTACTGCATGCGTATGTGTGTTTCTGTGTGTCTTGGCCAGGTCAGAGGGGCAGTGTAGCGATTGCATGTCTGTTCACTCAGCAGGAAGTTCCTGTTCCACTCCATCCGTTCATCACTCCTGCTGCTAGACAAATACTGCTACTGACACACACACACACACACACACATACAGTGTAAAGGCCACTGACCAATGACACTGTGTTGCCATTTACCAGTAGCATTGTTGGGATGAAAAGCTGTTTTATTGACAACACATTGACTCTGCAGCTGGAAACATGGAGTGGGTTCTCTGTTTGATATCGATTCCATTGAGGATTTTCCATGTAATCAGTTTTCATTCTCTCTCCCCGTCCATACCACTCACTTTCATCTCTCATTTCATTCATTCTCTTTATAATCGTTTACACGCCGTCACCTCTTCATATGTCTCTGCCTTTAACTCTCTCTATCACTCGTGTGTGTGTGTGTGTGTCGCCTGCTCTGTCTTACTCCTCCTGGGCGTCTGTGTTCTGCCGTATCTAAGTGACATGCATGTTCTAAAGTGTGTATGTGATGCATCACAAAGTGTCAAAAGTGCGTGTCAATGTCAGACGCCAGCAGTGGAGTGTTTAAAGCCCCAGAAGAATACATTTCCCCTGCAGCCATCTCTAGATGATGATTGGGAGAGCAGTGAAGAGTGACAGGCCTTCATCACTCAGTGGACACACACTCTGACACCATTCCTCACTGAGAGGCTTTCCTCACCTCTTATGCACTTAAATAGCCTGCCTAATTTATCTTTCTGGACATATAAAGACAGGAAACAAACTGTTAAAGTCGCCCCTTTTTTTTTTTTGAAGAAATGCCTGCTAGTTGAAAGGCGTTCTTCATTATTTATTTGAAATTTTTCACGTTGCTTATCACTGCTCCTGTCACTTTAGCTGGAATTATCCACATTATTTAGAAACACGTGACTACAAATTATGATATAAGCAGGAAAACTTTTTTTTTTAACCTCCTTTTAAAAGGTCTAAAGGTCTAAAAACGTTTCCCAGTTCTGTGACTCATTTGTATCCTAGGTGACACCGTGACAAGCCTTGTGCAAAGAGAAAGAAAAACTGCCACTATAAAAAGTGTCTGCCAGTTTTATAATCTCTTTTTTACCAAGAAAGGGGACTGTCATGTTGTTAATGACAAAAACGGCCAGCCTTTAGTCATTCGCAACATCTGCCAGGACAGCCCTACCACATTAAAGCAAATTGTAAAGGGTCCGCTAACTGCTACCGACAACTCGATTTTAACTTTCCCCTTCTGCATTAGAAGCACACATAGAATAGAAAAATGATCCCCGTGCTTAATTCCTCCTGGAGCAAGTTAATTGGCTCCGATCACAGCATCATGTTTCTTCCTTTGTAGTCTTTCCTTTGTCGCTGAAAGCAGCGTGAATTTGTGATCATGTCACAGTCACAACATTTGATCGATAAATGTTTGATATTAACTGAGCTTTTGCCTGCGGCTGTCAGGCCAGTTACATCGGTGTGGGTCAGTGCGCTATAATCATAGCTTCTTTTTAAGAGTCATTTCAAAGCTGCAGGGCAAGCATCTCCTCTGGGTTGAAGGGAGAAGGGTGAGAGGACTTTAGGGAGGAGGATAAGCAGAGTTGGGCAAACGGGTCTCTGACTTCTCACCATTTAACAAACACTTGAATATTACTTTGTTGTGTTAGAAGAAGGGTAAGGAAACTACTTGGCTGCTATTGTAGGTCAGCAGAGGACAAGTAACCATAAACATTTAGCAACGTGTTTATACTCACAAGTTGTCAGAATTGGCTTAAGGACCAAGATGTGGTCACAAGTAAAATAACATTTTGTTTCAATTTCAGTTTCACTGTTATCATAAAGTTTCACCTAACCTTGCTCAGAAGGATTTATTATGTCTTTTCATAGAGTGATTGCTTCTTTCTTTCCTATTTAAGTTCCTGATTACTCCCTTGAGAACTAAACTGTACTTTAAATTGGTGGTAAAATTGAAAGCATTTTTACAGTTGGGAGTAGGGAGGTGGTGGTTGTCTATGTGTGTGTCAGCAGTAATGAATGTGTTTCTAAAACCCAGCTACAGTCTGTCACCTGCCCTGTTGTGGTTAAATCAGAGATGTCCGTGCTGTCAGTGCAGAGCAGTGCAAGTGTTAACCATGAGATCTTTTACTGGTAATTGCTGAATCTCAAACTAACAAATGTGTAAGAAATTTGCACAGATTTCCTTGAGCATGTCACTCAACTATTAACATCATCTTTGGTATTTTATTTTTCTCCTCTGAATCAGCAGCTCTGCAGGAAGTGCTGTCTGGTGCCTGTCTGTTTTTACGTCCATGCTCTGCATGCTAACTGGCTCGCACTAAGACAACCAGACCTGTTTAACTTGATGGAAACAGTGTGTCTGTCTGTGTTGGACATGATGTGATACAGCCCAAGCCACTCTTCTTGGGGAAATGGCTTGTCAGTTTGTGGTTAAAACCTCTCAGCCTTTCTTGACCATAACAGGTTTCAGTCTGGTCATTTTTTGTGGTTGCTCATAAAGTGAGTGTTCTCGCATGGGACTTTAACCAAAGTTCTCAGATCGTGATAATCTCTCCGCCCACTCACAAATCCACGTAGACCTTAGATCAGACCTTAGACCAGCATTCTTTCTCGGAGACTCTATAAATGTGCTAATGCCTGCTTTTTGTTGTGAGTCAACCATAAGCAGGATTAATAGATCATGTATTAACAGCACTTTGCTGAGGCCTGGTGAATATGTAACAGTGGTTATGTTTCCTCAGGTCAGAGCTGTGCTCGGGGAGAATACTCAATGTGTAGTATTTGGCTTGATCTCCCCTCCTTTCTGCAACTCTTCTAATAGCACTTTACTTCTCACAAGAACATTAAAGCTTAATAAAAGAGACAATTTGGCTCTGGGGCCTTGAAGAAGCTTGTCATCTTTCTCACTCGTGAGTGTGTTTTTTCATCAGCATTGTTTTTTCTGAGTGTGTGTATTGTGTTTTTATTTGTGGGTGTATAGCAGGCGTGAGTTTATCCACATCTGTTTGTGTGTTCTCCTTGCCGCAGCTTTGTGTGTGTGTGTGTGTGTCTAACTAGAGTGATGTCAAGGGGAAAAAGTAAACATGGTTTCCATGAGTAGCTTTTTTGCTCCGAGGTTTACTCAAAGTTTCCCAGCAGAGTTCACTTCTAGAGTGCAGACAATGTGTTGCAGTTCACTCAGTGATCGCCTCTGAGGAGCTTAAAGAATAGGTTCACAATTTTTCAAGTCTGTCTTATGGTGTGTTCACACAGAACGTGAAGTGAATTTTTCACGTGACAAGATTGCATACTAAGTCAATGCAAAGACGCGGATAGACGCGAATTTGCGTCTGTTTACACCAGTATGACTGTGTCAGTATGACTGTTGTTAGCAAGAGGACTGAACTGTAATGATGGCAGGCAGGCTGAGCTTCAGTAGCATCACTGCGCTGGCTCCCATTGTCCAGGTGGGGACTAGTGGGTGCTTGTCGTTGCTCACTGGCTGTTGGGGATGAATAAACGCAAACGATCCCACGGTCAAACTCGCAAGAGTAGCAGAGAACGAGAAAATTTGCTTTGCGTCTGGTGTGAACACAACATTAAAAAAAAACAGTCAGGAGCCCATATGAACACTGAAAGAGATTTTCATCACTGTAATCATTCCTCCTGTTCATACTGGCCAGTAAAAGATCCCCTTCAATGTGCTTTCAATGTAAGTGGTGGTTGCGGTGGAAGTATAGTAACAAAAAGAGGGACTTTGGCACTAAAAAGACTATAACGTTGAAAGATACTGACTTGATTTGACTGATTTGGACAGCTGAAGATTCATATTAGCTTCAGATGAACTTTGAAATACATTTTTACACAGAAGGAGAACATGATCAGAAACTGAATATCTTACGATTTTGGACTGTTCAGAGAAAAACAAAGGTTGTAAGAAATTAAAACTGGCATTTTTCTGACATTTTATAGACATAACAATTAATCAATAATGAAAATAATCATTAGTTGCAGCCCTAGATTCTTCTTAGATGAAGAATAAAGAACATATAACTGTTTTAGGTCAGCCGGTTTACAAACTAACAGCCACTTTATCAGCCAGTGTGCAAACTCTCACAGCCCATGGCTGCCACATGAGTGGGTACCTATTGTGTTCTCAGCAGCAGTCTGCCGTAAAGAGGTACGAGGATTGATGGAGTTGGGGCACTTAGACCACTACATCAAACCCCTCCTAGCAGGCCAGTGCTTTTAGTCAGCAGCCCCTCTACACAGCATGACTATATTGTTTACAGGTCTATTCATTTAATTGAAGCTCTACTCTATTTGGCGTACCATCTCCTCTGGAAAGAAGTTTTTTAAAAACAATTACAAAAATGCTACTTAGGGGCAAATACAAGGGACATAAATCCCAAGGATGCCTCCTTGATGCCCTGTGTGGCCTTTGGTGGAAACCAGGCTGGGACCCTGACTATTGATTCAGTCTGTGAATCATGGCCGGGGCACGCCTGAGGGGAGACGATACAGTGACAGTGATTTGCCACTCCCCGGTGCCAGGGTACTGCCCTGGCTGTTTAAATGTGGCCTCAGCTGTTGCCCGAAGTGATGTGTGGCTCTCCCTTTTGAATGGCCAGCTGGCTGGTCGACTTGCTGTCGGGCAGGGCCCCCTTAATACCACGCCTGGCCGCTCCTAGATACATGCACACAAACAGAAGCATGACCACACACGCATGTGAGATCCATAGATACTGATGCACAGTAGAGGTGGCTGGAGAGAAGAGCAACTCAATATTCCCTGTGCAGCAGTCTGGGTCCAATTTTCTTCCTCTGTCTCAGCCCTTATCCCGGTCGGTCATGTGTTCTCAGGAAACGAGGGTCATCGTGTCTCGCTGGGGGCAGGGAACAGATTGAAGGACTCTGAAATGATTCAGTGGCAGACAGGGAGTGAGTGAGCCATGCAAACAGTAGCCAGCACTTCTATTCCCTTTCCCACCGTTTCCTTCCTCTATGGAGTTCCACCCATTCGTACCAGATCGTCATCGCTCTCTTTCTGGCCTTTGAACATCTTGAATCTCCTAAAATAGTTGGCTTTTCAGGAATAGAAAAACTATTATTTTCCTGCTGACTTAGTCATGTTTCAGTATTTTTATTATTTCAGATTGCTCTCAAGCTAGTAATGTCTTCTACATTTAGCTGACATGGACAGTTTTAGACTGCAGCAAAGAACATATTATATTGCAGGTCAAGACATTGCAGTCTGCTGTTTATAGTTTGTTTTGCACTTTGTCTCTTAGCTCTGCATCCATCTCTTCATCTATCATTGTGTGAAGCTCTGGTGTCAAGTTGTTTGTGTGGATGACTTCGAAGACACGTTGCTGTACTTGGCAAATAAGGAGATTGTGATTATTGTGGTGATACTGATGGTTCAGAGTGTACAGATCGTTGAAGCAGAGAGTGCGGCATGCTGAGCCGGAGCAGCTGGCAATGAGTTGGACTGTTTACTGACAGTCTCTCTTTCCACCAGCGCGGACAGGCTGCTTTATTGTGCATTGTTTTATTTAGTAGTAGTTACGCTATGTACAACCTTGTGAAGTCAACTACAGTAATAGGCTATGATGAAGGCAGGAGTGATCCCGACAATGGGGTCACAAATGTATCAATAAATCTGTCTTACCAGGTCAAAAAAATTATGTCCAAATGTTATAGTGTTTCTCCTTGTTGTACATAACATTTTAGCACATAAACAGCTCATTTTATAAAAAAAAACCGTGCCAGTAACATTTGATTGCTAGTAGTCTTGTCAGTTTTTGAGACTTCTTGATGGTTATTCACCTTGACTGTTTCTCTGATGACCATGACTAAGTTGTCTGTCACGGTGCAGCCTACATTATAGACACCTGGACCAAATTTGGCTTTCTAGACAAAGACAAAGCTGTCTCCATTTTTGATTATTCTGAAAAAAATCGGATTCTGTCGGGAAAGCTGTCTTTTTGGACGGAAAACAACTGAGCACAGATTGGGTAGAGCTACAGAAATACACTCTGGTCTGCACATTTTCAGCAGATACCAATTATTTAGTACTGACAGCATGCAACTACTGAAAACATATAATGACAATGAATTAGCTCTGTCTGGACCAGACTGCTCCTGATGCCCCTGGCAAATGTGATACAATAATTAACTGTGCTGATGCATGTGACCCAGAATATTACATTTAGGGGTTAGCATTAATAAAGAGAACAGCAGGATGCCCAAACCCACTTTGTTTCTCTCGCACTTGAATATTGAATGTCAATATCAGACCGTCATTAAATTGATCGGTGCCCTGAGCAACGATGTTACATGTCCGTTGTGAATTTTTCAATTGCAATCGTGGTCAGTTTATTGTATTTACTGTGCAGTTATTGCTTGTAAAATACCAAAAGACTGGCTGGCAAACACATGTCCCTCTGTCGTCACCGTAAACTTACCAACCAGGGTGCCAGAGAGCAGGAGGGAGATGGTCAAATCACTGTGATGCATCTCTGGGGAACTACTGTGGCCTCCTGACATTTGACCCTGATCTTGGTCTGGTAGTTTCCCCCCAGACATCGGGGTTCTCTCAGCTCTTCACTTGTGTGCCCAGCTTTCATGTTGATGCACTTTCAGATTTTCTCCTTGTGTTTTTTTTTTTTCTATCCCCCTTTTTTACATAAGCATGCCAAGCCACAAACCGGGGCCGGAAAATTGGATTACCACGGTAACAGCATTTTTCAAATTCTCTCTTCATATGGCCGTTTGGGAGCAGAACAGAGGCACTATCACCTCAAGTCGGCCGGCTCCCCCGATAACAGGGCTCAGCCTAGATATGCCGGACGGGCATGCTTTGCATTATGGATGGTTGGCCTTATTGATTGAGGCTATCCTATCTCATTGTTGTGTTCTAACTATAAACTCAGGCTGGACACAGATAACATGTAATTCCCTGAGCAGAGCAGTATAAAATAGGATGAAGAGTATCGGCTGGCACAGTGGTGGGGCAAGTCATGAAAGGAGACAGTGAGGCCTTTTTGTCTTTAATTGCTGCCCATTCTCTCTCATTCTCCGTCTCTTTCTCTCACGCTCGCTCGCTCTCCTAGCCTCTCCCTCCCTCCCTCTATCTCTTCTTTGAAACCCAACCGCTGTACTCATCCCTAGGATCCTTCTGCAAGGATTAATCAGTTTTCCATTCCTGGAGAGATTATTCAAATACTGTTACATCTACAGCCAGCAGCAGCAGTCCCTCCCTCCATCCCTCTCTATGTCCCGAGCAGCAGCACAACACTGACTGAGGGGAAAAGTCATGTTCTTTCTCTTTTATTTTTCTTTAGTTTTGTTTCTGTCTGTGTCTCTGTTGATCCTGTGTGTGTGTGTGTGTGTGTGTGTGTCTTCTCTGTTTTTGTCTCACGTTCGCACCCTCTCTCTGCGATTACCACCAGAGTTGGCTCCGTGCGCCCTTATGTCCGTAATTGTCCAGTGAGCATGTTGATGATATTGCATGCGAGAGTCCTGAGAGAGTTGCATGCTTTTTTTGTCATTCACTGTTGCTTGTTTCTGTGTATATGGACACAGGCGGAGTATAAATGGTCCTTGTGTAATTGTACTCATTAGTGCTGGTAGGAGAACAGCCAGAGATCCTCACGGCTTCACACTATAGGAGATGTGACAGCTCCAGCAGGGTTCAGACCTTGCTGTCCTACACCAAAGCCTTTACCTCCCCACCCGCCTTTTCTCAACAGTCTCCCTCCCTTTCTCAATCTCCTTTATGCCTCTCTATCCTCTATTCCCTGCCTTTTGTTGTTTTAACAAAGTGCATTTAAGTATAGCTTTACTTTTGAGGCTCTAAAAGCAGACATGTTTCCTTTTGACATGATTTAGTGCTGTCAGTCAGTAAAATTCTCTGATGATTGGACTTGTGCTTTTGGACAGCAAGTACCCTTCATATCTGGCTTATTTTGTTCGGTCAGGCTATACCCTTTATATAAACATAGGTATACTTTCGTAATGCTGGGATATTTGTTGTTAACAGAGAAGTTTTCTCTTTAAAAAGCTTCAGTCTTAGACTCAGAATAAACATTGCTGAGGCAGAGCAAAATACTCTTCATGGAAAGTAACTCCAGTAAACCAAAATGTAGTGCAAAAACACAACATTGCTTATTGCATGAGGAGCGCGGCTCACTTTTCTCAATGGGAATAAACAGAGTTCCTTTGAATCTGCTATTGCTTTGATGAGGTCCAAACAGCAAAATTTAGAAGTCACTCCATTTATATTTAGTTGTGTTTGTTTGCTTCACTTGAAAGGACATCGCCGGTGTATTTCTTTGTACTGTTGCCATTAATGCCGACAATGATCATAAACTCTGTGATGTATTTGCCAGAGTCAGAAACTGTTACTTTATTTTATACTGCAAGGTTTTATTTACCTCCTCGAGGTCATAACTTTTCATCGATTGGATTTTTTTAGAATTCACTTCCAAACATATTTTGAAGACATACTGATGCAGTGAAGAACATGATGCTTGTTTTTAATGAGCCTCAGATAAACACAAACCTGAAGGAAAATGTGCTGAATCCTCCGACCCTACCCCTCAGTTTCTTCAGCTATCTCTCTCTCTCTCTATCTTTATCTTAACCTCTTGCTCCTCTCCATCTCAATTATTTAGCTTCCTTCCTTCGCTCTTTTCCCTCCTGCCCCTTACCTTGACTTCTCGCTTCCTTTTCTTCGTCGTCACCTTTCCCCCGTCTGAATCTGCCGCTCGATCTTCGTCTCCTTTACCTTTACCTCCCTCCTTGTCTTCGTCTCTCTGGCTCATGGCCAAACAAGGGGCTAAACCCACCTCACATGACCCATACCAACCCACCCGTTCACCCCGACACTCTGCAGCAGGCCAACACAGCCAGACTTTCCCCTTCACTGCTCATTTTGTGCTTCGCTCCTTCTGGCCCACACTGCCTGAGTCTTCATACTTGACCAGTTCATTAAAGTGTTTTGCTGCAGTTTAGTTGATCAACAGAAAAAGAATCGCCAACTGTTTCGATAATCAATCAGTTACTATTAATTATTATTATTTCGTTAGAAAAAAGACAACATTTTCTGTTTCCAGCCTCTCAAATGAATATAATATAATATGACTTAATATTTTCTTCATCGATAGTAAAGTGAATGGATTGGTGCCTGTTGGCTGGGACAAAACAAGGCATTTGAGTGATTGTGATTGACATTTTTCACAAATTCCTGACATTTTATAAACCCAACAACTAATCGATAATTGAGAAAATAATCGTTGGATTGATCGATAATGAAAATAGTCCTTAGTTGCAGCCTTAATGCAGTTTTTAAACTTGGAATCGACATGCAGGTTTTACATAATAACCCTCAACATGAAGGTAGAATTTATAAAGACTTAAGTATACTTAAATATACAGTAGACACCCTTTTCACACCAAAGCTAAGAGTATCACACCAGGATTAAACCCAAGTCCAAAGCCGGGTCAAGGAGTCAAGTCAGATGATCTGTAAAAGTTCAGGTCAACCACCTTGATGTTGGCAAGGTAGCCCATGTAGTTTTGTGAATAAAGCTTGGTGCACTGGAGAAGATTTGTGCAATGTGTTTTACTTCTTGCTTTGAAGCTCACACTAGTCTGCAACTTGTGTGCCTCGTCAAAGTTAAAAATTGGTGATCCAGGTCACTGGTAAATGTGGATTTATCTCGGGTCATTGTGTCAGTCTGAAAGGCGATCAAGGGTTAAAAAGGACAAGAACTTCAGTAGGAGCCTTAAGCTGCACTTCGGCCCTTTTAGAGTGTCGTCTTGTACGGGGATTCAAACTTTCTGGTACTGTTCATTCTGAACATGTTACATTTTGGCAGCACCACTCATGTCACATTCCTGCAAATAGTTGTAAACTCACTACTCAGGTGCATACGCTTGGCTGAGCACAAACATTCACCATGTACACACAGACGCAGCTTTCTTTCCCACGCACATGAATATATGTGCTTTCTCTTACGTTCTCGCTCTCTCCTTATTTGTCTCTCTTATATACTGCAGGACTCAGGAGAGAAGGTATGTGTGGGTCGTAAGCTGGCAGTAGCAGAAGTATAAAGTGATTTAGAAGGTGAGTTTAGTAGGGTGCTGTGAGACGAGACAAAAAAAACCATGTGGCATTAATGGACCAACACTGGCCTTCGAGACAAAAAAATATAATATTTCCAGACTAATAGTGTTCTACTGCTGATTGTCCCCAAGATGAATTCAGAGATTCTTTCCAAAATGAGATCTCCTGGCAGGAAATGTCTTCTTTCTGCGCTAGAGAGTCAGGCTGCTTCATCACAGATTTTACCAACAGCCATTTTGGAGATATTTTTCTGCAGAAAGCCCTCATGTCAAATAGTAACAAGAAAAAATGACTTAAAGAAACAAGGAATGAGCTGTAAACACAACATAAACACATCGACATCCAGCAGACAGAGCAACATTGGCATTCTTCTGGAGTCATTTTCTTCTGGCCACCTGGTGAACCGATATAACCTGACACGCCAGATGGTTTGTTACACAGAACCATCTGAGAAGTCGTCCATGGAAACTGTTTGGAAAAGAACAGGCACTTTAAAAAAAAAAAACTTGGCAGGTGATTGGATGAACCATCTGTTAATCACCGTCTATCACCATCTTACCTTGCGAGGCAGCTGGATTCGCAACGGTTTGATCGGCGGTTCGGACACAAGCGCATAACTCGAAGCCTGACGAGAAGGATTCTCGCGTGATCTTGTGATGTTGTGATCTTTCGAATCCAGCTGCCTCGCAAACTACGAACCAATATGAATATTCACTTAGCTTCTTGGTCTGTTTTGGTCTCCTCCAACCCTTGAGGGAAATATCTGGCTCTTTAGCTTGCTCGCCAGCTAGTAACGTGGTTTGTTTGTCATATGGTGCAGTGCAGGAAGTGCACAGGTTGTTTATCTGATGCCTGCTGCAACTGGAAAAAAACAGGTTGATGAGACTGCAGTTTACAGGCCGGCAAACCAAAACAGTGAGCTCAAAGACACTAAAACGCTTTGTAATTTGTAGTGTGTTAATAACTACGAGTGACGCCTTTCACACACAAGTAGTCATTTGATCCAGTGTTTGTATAAGAAACATCAACTAGTGCAGCTTTGAATAATGTTTCAAGCAAAAAGGCCAAACATCTGGTTTTGGTTCCAGCTGCTCAAATGTGAGAATTTCTCGCCTTTCTCTGTTTTTATATCATAAATTGAATATCTTTAGGTTTTGGACTGTTGGTCGGGTAAAATATTTGGAGATGTTTCCTTCTTCTGGCATTTTTCATTGTTTTCTGAGATTTCTTAGACCTACTACATTGATTAAATGAAAAAATAGGAGACAGATTCATCAATAAATCATCAATCTTTGCAGCTCTAAAACTAACCTTCACTTGGTAGTTACTTGCAGAAAATCTGTGGTTTTCAAGTTGGCAAACTTGTCTTACACAATCCAAAACCAGCTGTTTCAAAATCTGGGAAGGCTATAAAAAATAAAAAAATAAAAAAAACCCAAAACCATGATGCCTGTTTTATAAAACACTGCCTACCTAAAAGTACAGCTTCCCTGAGTATCATTCTACATGATCAAAAACACCAGTTTACTTAAAGAGGTGTTGAAGAAACACTAGCACTGTTTACACATCTTGAATCACAGGGCGGTGTCTTGTGTCTGGTGACAATATAATGAGTGAATTCAAGGTGACAACATCGACTCAAAAATGAGCACACAGCATATTGTAAAACAAAACGCTTGTAATTTGTCGCACCAAAAGACGACGTGCTGCATACATTCTAGAGCAGACAAATGTGTTTTCCTCCTGCTCCTCCTCCTCCTCTTCATTCTGCAGGCTGGAAGCATGCAGCCTGTCACTGGCACTGCAGTGAGCCCAAACATGATATGACCTAAATAAACGAGTGTGTTAAGAGAGCGCGGGAGTGAGAGATGAAGCAATATTTTTTTCCCTCTCACTCAGTCGTCTTGTTTTCAAACACTTCACTCTACTGCAGGCTACAACCTGCGCTTGTGTATGTGCGCGGACAAATACATACACACACATACGCTACACACAAGAGTCAGGTCAGTCATGACACCTGCAGATTATTTGGCTCTTACTATAAAACAGGTACTTGCCCACATCCAAGCACCTGCTTTATAGCTTTTTAGTTGTCATTTCTGCCTGAGTCTCAGACCTTGCGAACTTGTATCTCTACCTACAGCATAGCTCGGCGGTCATGGTTGTATTTCTATGAGTGAGGCCATGGACAACAGACAGTAGAATAGAGAGGCTGTACTACACACTAGCCAGAGTTTCTATTACAGAAGATGTGGAAAAGGGAGGTAAAAAACTGAGCAGCTGAAGCCAGAACTTGAATCTGCCTGGTGGTTTTCAAGCTTGGCCAAGTGACCGGCTGTCATTTAGAGTGAGTGTGCTTAGTTCACAATATGTAGCTTGTAAAATAGCCAGGCTAAACATTGTTTTGTGTCTTTTTTTTTATGTGCACTCGGCCTATTTGAAGTGCGACAAATATACTACTGCACGTGCCATATTCAGGCTCTCGAGATGTTTTGTGAGTCCATGGTCCTCTCCTGGTCCTCCCCTTTAGTGACAGAAGGAAGTTTGATGTGTTTTATGTGTGTTTCTGTGGCCTGGTCAGGGCTGAAAGCTTCATTGTGAGCTGCCCACAGAGCTGGAGCCTGGCACGGACAGATAAGAGAGCCTCACCTCAAACCCACTTTCTACCCCCAGCCATTATCGGCTCACAGGACAGGTTTCATTATGCAAACAGACAGCTCAGTCCTGTGTGTGTGTGTGTGTATGTGTAGTTAAGTAGGCGCATATGTGTGTGGTCGCTGTGAGCATGTGTGTAGGTGCACGTTGCCATGTTGCGTCTTGTTCTTGTGTGTGTGTGTGTGTGTGTGTGTGCGGACAGTCAGTTCTCCTGGATTAAAGGCCTCTAATCCCGCCAGATCCTCATCAGCTCAAAAGTTAGTGGGTCCAACTTGTTAGTGGAGGAGTATGCTCTGCTCACGTGTTAAAAGTCGGAATTGCATGGCTGAATGACTTCTGGTCCCCAGTTATGAGTTGGCTTGGGGAGATGTGAGCCAGTCTCTCGATGCTGGATGCACCTCTCACTTCTAGTTTGGATCAGCAACTTTTAATTGGGTCTCTGCTTTTTTTTTTTTTTTGTCTGATAATCTCCTCCCCGAGCCAAGAACACATACATGTGCTGTTTAAATGTAGTGCTTTTAGCTTAATTAACTCAACTATTTTGGATTTTTAGAGAAGATCAGTTCTTCTCTCCTAAAATGCTGGAGAAATTTTCATGTATGGATCAATAACTGTTGTGATAATATTATTGATCAAGTGAGCTGTACGTTTCATGACTGCTGTGATGATTGTCTACAGTTGTAAATTACAGTTGCAGTTTAATTCCACTTGATTGAGAGCAATGATTCACAAATTGTTTCCTTATTGCACGTTTAAAAAAAACAAGACAATATTTGCATCAACCACATTTTATCATAGTTCTCAAACATATCAAACAGATTAAATAAGCAACACATCTCAAAATCACTGTAATAAAAATCCTGTTAAATGTGGAGTTGCCACAGCTGATGACTTGACAGCTCACGGTTTGTGGTCGTCTTAGTAAAACAAAATGCTCAGCGGCTTGCTGGATTTGCCAGATGCGTAGCAGCAATAAAGATCTGTTACTGTACATAAAGCTCAAAGTAATGCTGACACATCTCAGTCCTCAACACAGTCTGAGAAGAAGACCCAACCTGGCAGCCAAAAAGAACTGAAATCAGACCGCGGTTAAAGCTACTTTGCTCAAAGCTTTACAGACAGGTCTTTGCTGGGGTTTTTTTTTTTGTTTTTTGGGGGGGAGAGACTGACATACATCACTGTGCAATAGTGCATTCAGTGTGGTATTTCCGTTCCCAACATCATATCTCTGTGAGCTGACTTTCTTTTCCCTTGTATGAATTAAAAACAAGCAAAGTAATTGCCTGTCAGTGAAGCCTTGACAGACAGAAAAAGTCTTTATAAGGAGTGCCTTGGTTTGGGAACCACTGATCTAGGTTGGAAACATTTCACTAAACTCCTCCCAGGAACCTGATTGCAGATGTCAAGATATTGATTAAAGTGGTCTGAAAATCTAAATTAAAGATGTGGATTGTTAACTGTGCAAATATTGTTGATTTAAAATAATCAGGATTGTCATTCAGCTGTAATCCTGCACCCCTGGTACAATTTAGCAGGTAGAAAGCCCTGTCAGTACAAGCAGCAGACTGCTCTCAGTGTCCTCTATTCCCCTTTTATTTGGGCCGTCTTGACCCCTAACACTACTCAGACTCATGCTCCGACTCTTTTGTTCCTCCCTGTGAGTCAGAGAGACATCAGTGTATGTCTTGCACATCAATGTGAGTGTTAAAAGCATCCCTATTTACAGACACCATACAGGAGGTGTGACAGCAGCAGTGTTGCACCGTTGTTATACACAATCACCAATGTTCTTGTCTGTTATAAAACACAGGAAATTGACTCATTTTTTTGTTGGTGTACACCATTGACTGCACATGAATTACTAAATATCCCATCATTACAAAATCTTATAACTGAAAAGGAACATATTATGAGAAACTCACTGTTTCAGTGCTTGTGCATATACATTTGGGTTTCTGATGTGCCTACTAACACACAGACTGTCTAATAAGACCCCCCCCCAGTCAGTCTGGTGTGGGCTGGCTTGCTCTGTACTCATGTGATTCAACAAGCCATTCAGATTTGTGCCCGCTCTTACGTCACTTGAGGCTTCATTGAAATTGTAACCGCCCCTCCATCTTTGTTTCCCCACCCACGATTTCCAGACAAGGGTAGCCATTGTTATTATTTTCACAAGACAGGACAAACACAATATGCCTAAACTAAGAGCTAAACACGCTAAATGCTCTGTTGACTGTAAAGCCCAGCACAAATCGCTATATCGGCTCCCAACTGGCACGCTGTGAGTGTTTTTCCATTACACAGCACTGCAAAGTAAAATGAGTTGTTTACCTGCTGGAGGTGTGCTGGTCATCTGCAGCTCTTCATCAAACATTATCATCACTGTGGCTGTTTCTGCTTGTACTATTCCTTCCTACATCATTTCTAACTGATCAGCTGAACAAAGAGCTCCAAATATGTCCATATCTTGTTGTCTCAACCTGTTTTATTGAAGAATAGCACCGCTAACGAAGCTGTGCTAATTCGGTGGTGAACACGTTTCATTTCCTATAAATTCTCCACAAAAGTCTCCCATTATTTAGTCATTTAAAAGATTTTAATAGAAGTAGCAAAAGCAGGACGTGGGTTTTCATCAGCAGGAACTTAACAGGACTGATATGTGCTGCTCCTTGCTAGGCTTCCTGAAAGCTGGCCAATCATGACAGAATTGCCTTATCGTAAGGGGAGCCTTAAAATGACAGGAGCTGTCAGACAGACTGAACTGAGGGGCTGCATAAAGGGCCAGTATAAACTAAATAAGGAGTTTTTTGAACTGTGAATCATGCAAAGCTATTCTAGTGGAGTCCCAGAATAAAAATACAGAGATGAAAATGAGCATAAAAAGTCCCCTTTAATATTTTTTCTGCTGTTGCTGTTAACACCTCCCAACTTTCCAGCCAGTGTTGCACCTTTTTATTTTGCTGCTGTTGACAACCCAATTTTCACCCTGGGATTAATGAAGTGCCTCTCACGACTCACAGGGAGCTCAGCGATGAATAAGCTACGGCAGAGCTTCCGCCGGAAGAAAGACGTCTACGTGCCGGAGTCGAGTCGGCCGCACCAGTGGCAGACAGACGAGGAGGCGGTCCGCAGCGGCAAATGCAGCTTTGCAGTCAAGGTGACTCTCTACACTCTCCCTCACACAAAAAAACACACATACTTACACGAAACCTCATACACACACACACACAAACTCTCTCAAACACAGAGTGCAGGCTTGACCTTATTGTGGCGCACTCATACCTCTAAGAAACTTGCATGCCGCTTGGCTCCCCAAGGACGCTGCTTGTGATTAATCATAAGCATTCAGAGACTGTGAGCACAGCTTTTATCTAGGTTGCAAAGTAATCTGCTGTAGCCTTCCAAACCTGTGGGATGTGTGTGTGCGCAATTGATTTCTGGCCCAGGAGTAATCAGAACCACTTGAAACACCAAGTAAAATATACAAAATAAAAATACGTTTCATTATAGGTGACAACATAATTCAAGGACATGCAGGGACACTGCAATGGAGCAGTGCAAGACACACTACTCAGCAGGCTAAACACACAGAATCTTACCACACACGGTATATAGCTTCAGTGCTTCAGAAATGGCGAAACTGGACCTGCTGTGCTGCAGATGGAGTGTAGACTTTGCTGTATTTTGGCAACAAAACCTTCCACTTTTGCAAACAGAAGCGCAACGGTACGCTTCCTCTCATCACGAGTCCTGAATGCTCACCTCACTCAAGATAAAGGAGAATTGAAAACGTCAGAGTCAGGAAGGAGAAAGCTTTTCTCGCGGCTTGTCAGTGGATGTGATTTGTGCATAAGCAAGTGTACAGGTTATGGTTTGATTTCACCTGTGTGTTTGCTTTATCATGTTTCCTTTGTGCTAGAAGGGGAATTGAAAATACCTGGCACGTCCCAGAGTGTGAAACGCCCTAGATTCAAGATCTCTTCTAAGCTGTCCCACGACACACACACACACACATTTAATTCTCACCTTTAGTTTGTTTGCCACTTTCTCACTTTCACTTTGATCTTTTTTTTTGGAGATTTTTAGAAATTATCTGGTCAAGAGATTTCCTTAAAGTTGGCTTTTTTCTTGTGTAAAAATTTTCTTCCTACATCACTGTTTAAGTGTGTGAAAACAACAACTATTGGCTGACTCTAATCAGCCAGTGCCTTGCTAAATTTACAACAGATACCATTTTTGATAGGTCCTGGTCTACTCCGCAAATCTCGACTGGTAAAGTTGTGAACATTGTGAAATGTATCATTCCCTGTAGACCTGATTGTCATGCTTTCATTCTTGTACTTTTGCAGCCACACACACTTCTCCACTAGCTTTTTTTTTTTTTTTTTTTTTAAATTCTCTGCACTGGCTTTCATCGTGTCGGTGCAACCTACCATGCTACTCCTCTGTATCCCTCCTCCCCCCTCCTGCTCCCTGTCTCCCGCTCTAGGTGCCTCAGAGGAGCCCAGTTGTGTGTGGGTTGGAATAGTTGCAGTGAAATGATCACTGACTGCTGCACTAAAGAGTAACGAATAGAGTGGAGTAGTGGAGAGGAGTAAAGTGGTGTGGGAAAGAGAGGAGCATTTCAGACTTTGTGGTGGTGTTAAAGACGGGATGAAATGAAGCTTTAGTGTTCTGGCTCGGGGCTTCTTACTACTACATAGTGTCCTTGGCAGGCAGAGGATAAGTCCAGTTATTCACCCATCACCAGCACTGAATGTTTACATCTTGACTGAGCACAGTCTGTGAGTGGTGTGTCATATTAAGCAGCATTTGTGTTTATATGTGTGTTTTCAAGCTGAAATTGCCTAGACAGATAATTATTCATCCTTCAAGGTGATTGTCAAAAAATGTAGACTTGCTTTTTTAATATGGAAATGTCAGTCTTTTGAGACTGCTGAAGGCTGAAGATGGATGTGAGATTAAATTGTTTGTGCATGTTGTTTACCCACTAAAGCAAATGAGAGAGAAATGTATTTATATGTCCTTGGTAAGTTTTAACTGCACAGACTTATTTGTATGGAAATGGATGTCTGCATTTTTTTGTGAGCTTGTTTTCTGCAGTTATTCACACATGGAGAAAGAAAACATGAATCTGACAGAATTATTTGCTGAAACTGATTTATGGCCAATATCCTGAATTAATTCCTGGAATCCGTCTGGATTCCATCCAGAGGATTTACACCCAACAAAGCGAACTTCAGTTAATAGATATTGATATGGTTTCATACTGATCTGCATGTGAAACACCTCCCTGTGCTTGAGATAAAAGCTAAATATTCAAACGGTACAGGAGTGTTGTCTCGTACTGTCTGTTCTTTTGACCTTTGTCTTCCTTATCACTGGCTGCTTCAAATGTTTACAGAATGTGAATTCAAGCGAGTTATTGTTAGTTACTGCACTTAGTGTTTCCTGCATTGGCAGTTACAGCACGATTATACAAATATCATGATATATAAACAGCATCTAATCCGAGCCCACTCCAGGATTAGTACCAAGTGGAACTAATCCTGGAGTGGGCCCACAAGCAAACCAGCATTTCAGTATCAAAATTAACCTACACATGTACAAACACACTGTCGAAGTGATTTAATATTTTACCTTGCTTCAGTTTGAAGCTTCTGTTAAATTTGAATGTTTTAGCCCCCAGATTGTTTCTGTCAGCTAGTTTCTAACAGGACAGAGTAAGAAGCTACACTGAAGAATTTGTTGTGACACTGCGAGCCTCCCATGCATTTACTCATCTCACCTCAGCCTCGTCTCCTGGCTGATCTCCTATTAGCAGCGCTGCTGCTTTCATTGTCCTTGCTAACCCACAGCTACCTCCTTGCATCGGTATTGTCCTAAGTACACAAACACTTTCGTGCACATCTCTGTGTGTTTATGTGTATTCCAATACTGTACGCCAACAGCGTGACTCACAGCTGTGGCGTCACGCTCTCAAAATAGCAAGGCCAGAGGGTGGGGTGTCAGGCATGGGTCAGCGTCACTCGCTCTATGTGTATCTATAAGGAAAGGGTAAGGACTTCCTCTCCAGGCCGCACAATGGCTTCTGCGGCGGTCAGGGTTGTGACTCTGGAGTGACACACAGCAGGGTGTGATGCTGCTTCAGATCCGGGAGAAGGGAAGGAGAAGGGAGGGAGGGAGAGACAGGTTTGAGGGGGGCAGCCTTTCCGTTCATTCAGTTGCAGTTAATCCCACTCACGCAGGATGTCAAAGTTATTCCTGATGTGGGTTGTTACATGATCGGAGGACAGGGTGTCTCCCAGGAAACTGGTAATTGGAGCAATCATATGATGTAATCGATCATTCACTGGCAGTTCCTGATGCATCTCGTCACTTGATTAATTAGTAACTAGATGACAGTCATAACAATTTCTTCAGTCATTAAATACACGTGGCATAAATGGTGATAGAGCACCTCAGCTTTTTTCCCAGAAGGTAAATGTTATACTATATATTGTTAAGCATAATGATGTTTGTTGAGGCACTTTAGGGATTTCTAGCACAATTTCCCAGGTGCAGGAAAAAGGGAAATCATTTGAAGAGGCCAGAACTCCAGCAACATTTGTAGAATCTCATTATTGATGCAACTTTATTGTGAGACTAACTAAGCTTGTGGTGTCTCGCAATAAAGTTGTTCTTTACACTCTAAATGTTAGTAGAGGCAGTCTTTATTTCAGGTGAGGCAACCTGTCAGTGTTATGATATGCTGCAGGAGGCCATGGAGGACCACAGTGGGGGGGGGGGGGGGGATTTGCCATCTTGCACGCACCATGTACAGTTCATACCAGAAGGATCAAACTTTTCAAAGTCAGTTTTCTCCCATCACAGCATTTCCTTACCTGATCTGAATTGTCTTGTTGTGTCGAGCCGCTCTCAGCTGGGATCGTCTGTAATTCAAAACAATTATCTGGCTGCATGTGCAGGTGAAGAGCAGCTTGTTGTTGTTGCCCCCTGTTGTTTTATTTCTCTCATGTAAGCACTCCCTCACAGGATCACACACCTGATGTTACGTTTGCCCAAATGCACATTTATATTTCTCAGTAAAATGTTTCTCCGTTTTCTCCATGGACAAAATCAGGAGCCAACCAGGGAGCAATTGAACTAAGAATGACCTCAAAATGGTAATTAATCGGGTGTATAAATCATTGGTGCCAACTCACCAGGGGATATTAGACAATCTGGACTCATTTAAATACCCAATCTCGTTCCACTATTTATTATTGTAGCCTTACTTAAACTCCAGTAGAGATAGCCTCAAGAAAGGTTTGTCGCAGCATCACTCACTCACTTTTTCTGTCTCTCTACCTCTCTCTACCCTGCAGTACCTGGGACATGTGGAGGTGGAGGAGTCTCGAGGCATGCACATCTGCGAGGATGCTGTAAAGCGCCTGAAGACGGTAGGTTTCTCTAGAAAATCCCTCCATACTTCCAGGAAAGAGGCCGCTAAATACCAGACATCCTACTTCCTTGTTATCTGTTCTTTCTCTTATCTTTTCCTCCATACTTTCCTCCTCTGTGCTACCAACATCCTACTGACTCTTTCTAAGGTTTCACGTTTTCTAACATTTCCACATTTTGAGACAGCCCTCCTCCATTCGTCAGTATGATGTTTTAGTTTTTCATCATTGATTATTCCTGCTCAGTTTTCTCTGTACACGGAGGTCTCAGCGTGGCTCAGTGTCGTCATTCGTCAGTGAGGGTCTCCACCCAGCGTGGCCCTCAGACAAACTCCATGGGTGTCAGGATTCGTTCTGAGCGTCTCTTCCTCTCTCTCGCTCTTCTCGTACATTCTCAGCCAGAGCAGATAGGCCGACATGTACTTCCTGCTCCTGTAGATTCCGGCAGAGTTGCGTAAAAAGAACAAATTCCAGTTTGGGGAGCAGGGGAAGGGAAGGGGGGAAACTGTGGAGCAATTGCTTTTCCATGTTGTCAGTTGTTTGCCAAGACCCCACCCAGGTCATAAACTCCTCTGGGTAAATGCAGCTGATTCTCTGTAGTCGGGGCCAAACTGGTGTCGGCAGGTCTGCCTCAGGGATCTGTCTCTGTATGATCAGGATTCCAGTCTGTTGAGGAGGATTAGCACATCATAGCCGGATCACAGGACATAGCTAAATTGGAATTATGTGTCAATAAAGGTTATGAAATTCCTGTTTGAAGTGTCTGCTATTAGCTTTCAGTTTCAGTTCAAGATGAGTCAGGCTTGTTGAGAATTCACACCCTGTTTCTCCTGTCATCAGAAACTAAATATAATACAAAGACCCTTTTAGTCATTTTGCATAGTCTGCTTCAGTGAGCTGTTCAAGGCTATTGAGAGTCATTTGTTAGTATGATTATACTGTAGAACATGCGTGAGACTAATTTCATAATTTGTTTGCAATTTAAATGACACTAGTACACTAAAATTTCCATAACAGAGCAGTACAGTAAACAGAAGTTAGATAACACACATGGGAGAACACGCAGAAGCAGGACTAACACATGTACTGACACATTCTGGTATAAGATGTGAACATATAGAACTCATACAAATCCATTTTTATTAGACACAAAAGTACAAGCACGTACATTACTGTGACCACAACACAAATACGGTACAACACTGTTTTCAAACTCACATTAATGCACCTGTTGTAGGCACCCATAGCAGCGTGTATGTGTGTGTGTGTGTGTGAATTGACACGTAATTTCACAACCTCACACATTGATCACACATTCGTAGCACACGGAAGCATACACACATCTAAAACACAAGCCCAGATAGGGCTCACAGGCGAGTGATTAATACAGACAGAAACACACAGGAAGAAGTGCACCCAGAGGCATCGTAGACACACAAAATCAAACACTCACAAACATATACATCCTTAGTGCACAGAGGCAGAATGCACAAAAGTTGAACCTATATAAACACACACACACACACAGCAGCACATACACACTGGTGCTTGATGAGGTCACATGGTGCACACAGAGCCCGAGGCTGTGAGGTCTTATTGAGTTACAGTCATTTTAACAAGGCGGACAAAATGGAGCCAACTCAAAAGAAGAGGCGGGTGCTTCTGCCTCCCGTCCTCCTGCAGGCCGCGACTGTCTGACCCTCCTCAACCTAATGACATTTCCTCCTCTCTCTCCTCTGTTACTCCGCTCTCTCGCTTCCTCACGGCGCAGAGGCCTGATTTATAATCCAGCGCAGGCATGGCTTTATCGATTTGTGCTCATAAGGAGGGTGGGAAATTAACATTTACCACCTTCAAAACGAGAAAAAGACTGGCATCATTTCAACGTCCTCTTTGACATGTTATTTTCCTGAACAAACTGGGATATTAGTAGTTGAATTTTATGATGTAACTGCTGCCGTGTTTGGTGAACAGTTATATACCTGTTAAGTTTATGAGTGGCCTTTATCCAACTGAACCCTGGTCTGGATGGGGGCATCTTACCTGTGCGCCTGAAAGGCTCACCTTACAGGAAATGCCAGAAAATGATCACTGTTGGTTGGCAACAGGGAGTGTATTGTGAGAAATGCATACTGTACCGTGTTCCCATGAGCTCATCCACTGGAGGTTTTTTTTTTTCTTTCCTGGGTTTGCTTCCTTGTTGTGTAACACACTGCACATGAGTATTAGTGTCTCCTTCTCCGGCCCTGCTGTCTCAACTCACAGCAACACAAAAAATAACATTTCTAGTCTTTAGGAAAGTTTTACAAAAATTAAACTTCTTTGCTTGTAATGGCGATCTTTGGGGTAAATCATGCAGAGGATTGGCAGTAAGGCTGCACTGAACAAACATCAAGTCAATTTTGTTTGTATAGCACTTTTTATGCACAATGGAAGTTCAAGGTGCTTAACATCAGCATAAAAACAACTGATCAACATGATAAAATCATTTTAAAAATACAGAAATAAAACAATTAAAAGTGAACACCAAATCAAGCACACACACAAACACACACACACACACACACACACACACAAAATAAAAATAGAGCGAAACCACTTGCCTGAACTTGTGTGGATGAATGTCTGCTATACAATACAATCATTGGAGTTCAGTGTGTGATCATCTTCTCTTCAACATGTCTTTGCCCTGACCAGCACCAGCTAGTCTCTGCATCCACCAGACAAGTCTTGCTTTGACTGCCCTTGTTGCCAGTTATCCATGTCAAAGACCAGACCTTTCTCTAAACAGATAACAATTAGCAAGGCCCTGATAGATCCCAGTTCATCCTCGCTGACTCTTTAATAAGCTAACTGTTGCCTGGCAACAAATACAGTTCATGCTAGTGGAGAGAATGTGAGTTAATGTTGCTTAGTGGTGAACTCTATTTCCAGGAATTAATAACTAAATTGGTAAGGAACCAGGTCCCACACCTGTAGGCACTTAATGTCTGGTCTGCGCTGATGAGAGGATGATGTTTCACCAAAACAATCTGGCAGCTTCAGTACTGAAGGTCCTGGTGCGAGAAAGAACAACAGTGAGCTGATGCTCTCTGACGCATAAGTAGGAAGAAAGTGTAAATAAGTGTGTTTAGATTTCCCTGTGTGAGCCCTGTGCAGGAGGGTGCGTGTTGGTGATCGAGCTGTCAATCGATGTCTGTTTGTGTGTGTGTGACAGTCGCTGCTCTGAGCTGACTCCATTGTATTCCCAGCAGCCTTTGGGACCATAATGAGAGTTCTCTCACAGCTCCGCGACCTGTGACTCAGAGGGGAGGATGGAGACGGTGAAGGAGGAGGAGGAGGCTGCACTGCGGCACCATCAACCTCCAACCTGCCCTTTTGCGTTGTCATCATGACATCACTTCCTGCTGCTGTTGGCCAGCGGCCCAGCGTCGGAGGTGTATTCTGTATTCCAGCAGTAGGAATGTTTTCTCTGTTACGCGGGAGCTCGTAGTGACCAGGAGTGTTTCCTCTGTGTAGACAGGGTGGGGCAGCCCACCAGGAGATGCTGACATGCCAAAAGAATTTCAATTGTATTTGTACATCAACACCCAGTAGCCTCAGGGCACGACACTGACAGGGTATCTAAGTCCGTTAGATGTTGTGCTCATAAGCTTGAGGTTTCAATGAGGGGTTGCAGTGTCACATGGTATGAAAAGCTGCCTCAGATGCCTTTCCACCCCAGCTAGAGATATTTCCAAATGTAGAAAACAACATAAATCAAAACTAAATCCTCACTCATTCCAGAGAACTTCCCAGTCATGTCCTGAGCTCAACTCCACTAAAAAAAATGAAATACTTATTTTCAACACTGGGAAATGTGCTGTATAGGCTGAATAACATCCTCCTCCTTACAGCTACCCTGCAGGGTGGTAGGTTTTAGATCCCTACATAACATGTCAGGTAAAGTAACATCTCTGCTGTCCAGAATAATGTACATTCTCTCTCATAGTAGGGATCGTTCTCACGAGTTAGTTGTAAATGTTGCATAGTGTGAGGTATTGCACAAGGCCTGTGACATATGTTACACAAGCTGTGATGCGTTGTATCACATCCTGCTGGTGGTTGGGATTGTTTTTTGGTTGCAGTATTACTGCAAGCCTCCAACTGATTGTACCACTAAAAGGTTTTGGCTGTGGGTGGTAAGGTTGTCTACTAAAAAGAGGCAAAGTATGCACGACTAAACCTTTTTTTTAATCTTTCATATCAACACAGAAGTAAGGCTTGTTGGCTAGAAAGTGAGTTTCCTTGCTTAAATTGTTTCATTTTTGCCATGTTGGCTTCACCTTAATCTTTCAAAACTCAGCTATCCTTTCTGCCCAGAAAGCTTTTTCCCCTTCTGTAGTTTCATCCCAACTCACTTTAAATAACTGAATATTGTATTACTTTTTTGTTGGTGTTATACATTTTTTTGTCTTTTTAAGCAGGTTTATATTGTGGTGTTGCCGAGAAATACCTCAAACCCCCCTCCCCCACACCGCCTCCCCATTCTAGTTATCTCAACCCTATAGAGATGTTTCCCCTAACCTTAGCATACTAATACTAGCCGTGCAAGCTCTACCATCATCTGCATGTCTGTGTGCGTCTCTCACAAACACACCAACACACACTAACATTCGCTTAGCTCATTTCAGATGAATCTCCAGTGCTGGTTAACACATTAAATCATGCATTAACATGGTGCTTGGAGTGCCGTCTCCACCATGGCTGTGTAACAGGAGTAGAGTGGCACTCCTTTTCACAGCTTATGGGGAGGAGAGGAACTCGCAGGGAGTGAAGGGGAGGGGGAGGATTAAGACTAGCCCGGGTCTGGTCGTGGTCTCTTTATGTGGTTACGGTGGCCTAAACTTGACCCCTGACTCTGGCTGACTGGTCAACAGTCACAGGCTTGACTCAGAGGTCAAACTGCTGTCCGTGGGAGTCTTTTTCTGTCTGCTGAACAACTATGGCATGACCAAGTCTCAGTGTAGGCATCAGAGGAAATACAATAAAATGGGATTTGGGATTATCCCCTCCACATACACGAACAGACACACCTGACATTCTGCCATCTTTATCTCCTCTGTCCAGGCGGCTTGGGGTGCTGCCTTAGCTCGGGGACTGCTGGAGTCTTTTTTAGGGTTTGTTTACATAAACCACAGAAGAAGTCACCGGTTGCTGATATGTGCGGCTCGGCAGGGGAGACGCTCTGGGGTGTCACTTCCTGCTATTTTCGAGGGCTGTGGTGGGAACAGTAATGTGGTTTACTGGCTTCCAGTGTGGGTAGTACTAACAGTGATCATCATAAAGACAATAACAACCACGGTATCACCCGTCAAAACATCTATCAGTATGGAATCATTCGGGGCTCACTCACTGACTCACTCGCTCACTCATAACCCAGCTTCACCTCCACGAAAAAAACAAACAAACAAACAAAACCCAAATCATATCCCTCCCTGCGGGCGCCAGACAATTTTTAGACCTCCTAGGTAACATTTTCATACCTTGTTCCTCCCCCCGTCTCCTCCATCCCTCTTACCCACCCTCCCTTTTACCACATCCACTTCCAGGACAGGAAATTCTTCAAAGGATTCTTTGCAAAAGTAAGTTATTGCTTTTGTGTGTCTGAGTGTGTTTCCTTTTTTTATTAGTAGCATTATTATTATTATTATTATTATTTTTTCCTCCTCTCACGTAACACCTCACCCTTTGATCACGACTGAAGGCTGGAAGAAACACACACACACACACACACACACACACATACAGCGGGGAAATCTGTCTGGAGCGAGACAAAAACAATGATGCATGTGTCTGTGAATAGGTGGGGTGGTTTAGGTGCGGGCGGGGCACTTTTTTTGTGTTTTTTGTGTGTGTGTGTGTGAGAGAGTGAGTGGGTTTTTTTTTTTTCTATTAACAGGCGTGCCTTCTCTCCCTTCAGCCCTTCTTCCTTCTTCAATGAACCAAGAATGGAACAATGAACAATTTGTGTGAATGAACGTTTGCTTTTTTGTGCACACACAAATGTTTTATTGTTGTTATTCTAACCAACGGGGACCACCACTGTTGACTGCATCATTGCACCAATTCTCATACCAACCTTCTTGTTTCTTTGATTAAAATTCGGGTACTACTGTATGGCACAGCACTCAGAACAGCAACTCCAGACTTATGTCTTCTCTTGTGTCTTTTACCTGGTGCTTTCTCTTTATTTACAGGTGTGCTTTGTGTGTTTGTTGACTTTTTTATGAATAGGTACCAAGGAATGGTACAAAGGGAAGTAATCTTGGGTAGTATGGAAAGACTGGAAAGTTCCCTCGTTTCTTACTCGTCCCTGTCCCTTTTGTGTTTTGTTTGCAGGCTGGGAAGAAGGCGGTGCGAGCTGTGTTATGGGTGTCGGCAGATGGTCTTCGTGTTGTAGACGACAAAACAAAGGTAATAAGTCCCTCCAGTCCTCTATCATGGCCTCGGAAATACTTTGATCAAAAAGAAAGGGCTGTCAGAGGAAGTTCACTTGGCTTTAGCAGCTTTAAAGGCGGAAGCTGTTGAGCAATTAATAATGATAGTGAAGCCACCATACTTCTGGTCTAGTGACCTCCAAAAGGCCCTCTCTGGAAATATGTACTCTGTGCACCTGCAGGAGTAGATGTAAGTAAACAGTATCACATTTAATGTTAGATTGACACCTGCTGGAAAGCACCAGAACTACATCAAACATATTATAGACGGTAAAATTACCCACAGAGAACTGAGTCATGTGTGATAATCAGTGCTGGGAAATAAAAAGAAATAAAAAGGATATCGAGTTCTGCCAAGACAAGTTAATTTATTAACGGAAAATATTGAGGAATGTTAAATTTGAAACATAGTGATAAATGATCCTGTCATTCAGGGCCCACCCTGAATGACAGGCACACAGAAAGGCCTGGTAGAAATGAATATATTGTTGATGGTCCACCAGCCCAAAAATGTATTTTTTGATGGCCCACCAGGATTTGTCCCAATATACCCAATGACCAGTACATATTGGCCGTAATCTACTGGGCTGTAAAACGGTGGATAAATTGTTGTGAGCGTCACACAAGCCCTGTGAAATGACTCGTTTCACTATCAGAATTTGATCCATTCAGTCCTATAACACTTGATGAGTCTAGAAGAGCTGCATGAGTAACGGACAAATGGCCAGCGCGGGAATGTCACGCCAGACATGAGATTTTAAAACTGTATACTGCGAAATACAGAGATTTATCTGGCAGTGATAGGCTTAATCAGCATCGTATGAACTTGTTTGGCAAGTGCTTGAGTGTAACGGACATTCATTTCTATGCAAATGTTCTGCACTGCAGGTTTAAGAGGAAAACTAAACACACAAATCAATGTGATGCTGATTTTTAGTATTTTACTACAATACAATAAACAGACTACACAACACACACGTCCCACCAGCCTGAATCAGTTGTAACACAATGTAACAACCAAATGATGAGATTAAGAGTCCATAATAACCAGCACAGCTCCTGTGTTTTGTGTCCCATCTATAGAAGGGTTACAGTTGAGCCCATCTAACAGGGCTGTGTGCTGTAATTCATTAGAAACTGGGAACATTTTGAATTTTTATTCTATCTTGTTTTGTTAAAAAATACAGGAAGCCTCCTTGAATGAGGAATTCTCCAGCAGGGTCAGGGTTATGTTTAGGTGAGAGCAGGGTCAGGTGCAGACTGCTGCCTCTGGACCTGGTGTAGTTTTATTCAAGCACACTTGAAGTCAGGCCTTCTCATTGAAGTACTGTTCACTATGCAATCATTCAGCCCACGTTTGTGAATTGGCTCAATCGAGTCACTTAACTTCTGACCATAGTTTTCAACCTTATGATAACGAGGTAATGGTGATACTTTTGGCAGGACCTGATTCTGGACCAGACAATAGAGAAGGTGTCGTTCTGCGCTCCAGACCGGAACTTTGAGAGGGCGTTTTCTTACATCTGCAGGGACGGGACCACACGTCGCTGGATCTGCCATTGTTTCATGGCCATCAAAGACTCAGTAAGAACTTACTGTAAAGCCTCATCACAGTATGTGAATAGTGAGAGATGAGGAAACCTGCTGTAAAACCTGATTGATAGATACTGTTTATATCCTCATTTTGAACACAAAACATAATGCAAATTAAGTATAATTTACATTAAAAGAACCTGTATGCTTTGATTGATGCTAATCTTAAGTGATACTCAAGTTATAATGCTGCTTCCTTCTCCCAAAGAATTAAAATCTCATCATAGACAATCTTAGTTGCCAGAACTACCTTGTAGAGCCTTCAAAAAGGTTTAATCTTATACATGTTTTCCATGTCATAGTTGTAAACTATTACCAAAACAATATGTCAGCCGACAGAAAATTATTTGCCTATTTGACTATTTTGATAATCAGGTAATTGATAAGATGTTTATCAAGTACAAACATCAAACATTCCCTGTTTTTAGCTTCTTAAACATGAGGATTTGCTGCTTTTCTCAGGTTTGTATCATTGTGAATTGAGGACTTTTGGGTTTTGGACTGTTGGTCGGACAAAACAAGACATTTGAAAATGTTACCTGAGGTTTCTGGGAAATCACAAAGGACATTTTTCAAGATGTTTTTTTTTGACATTTTATAAACTATAACTATGACTATGCTGGGAGTTTGGGTAAATTAGACCATTATATTAATTTCATGCCTCCACCATCAGTGAGGTCAGTGTTCTTGCTGCTGAATGAACACAAGATGATTCACTGAACCGCAGACATCCGTAAGACTTTCTCTTTTCATCGTCTGTCTTCAGGGAGAGCGTCTCAGTCACGCTGTGGGCTGTGCATTCGCTGCCTGTCTGGAGCGAAAACAGAAACGGGAGAAGGAGTGCGGGGTCACGGCAACCTTTGACGCCAACAGAACCACATTCACCCGCGAGGGCTCGTTTCGTGTTACTACGGCAACAGAGGCGGCAGAGCGGGAGGAAGTCATGAGGCAGCTACAGGATGCTAAAAAAGGTCTGTATTTTTAGTCCCATCAAAAGACTGTCACTGACCTGACCTGGGAAATGAGTCGGCCAGTTTAACCTCTGTTTATACTCCCACTTCCAAGTAATGTCATTGCTTCTTTTGTTTGGCCAAATTTGGAATATTTAATTTAAGAAACCTTTCACTCTCTGTGTGTCTGAACCTTCTCTAACAGCTGAGACAGATGTAAAGGTTGTTGGGAACTCAGGCACCAGTGTGACAAACCCCACAGCCCACCAGACAGGAGGCTCCCCGTCCCCCTCGTCCTCCCCGCCACTCTCCATGTCTGGCCTGGGACCTCAGGCGATACCTCGCAGACACGCACCTGCCGAGGCTCTCGCCAGGCAGGGCTCCTTCAGAGGTTTCCCAGCACTCAGTCAGAAGACTTCTCCCTTCAAACGACAGCTGTCGCTGCGCATGAACGAGTTGCCCTCCACCATGCAGCGCAAGTCTGACTTCCCCATAAAGAACACAGGTGAGTCCAGGATCCTGACCCAACCGTCTGTGTCCTGAGGTTTTCTACACAGCTCACATCATCTTCAAGTACGACTGCCTGTTTAGATTATTCACAAGGATTCACAGAACAGCAGGAAGTAGAATCAGGGAAGAAGGTCGTCTTGTTTTTAAAATACTATGTTTTGAATTAGTGATATTATAATAGACTTTTAAAGAAGAACAGTTTCATGAACACATTGACAGAACCAGAATAATGTTCTCTCTCCAAGCAGAGTGATGTCTTTTTTCTTATTTCTGTGAGTTTGCTTCTCTTAACGTTCTCCGTCCTCCCTCCAGTCCCTGAGGTAGAAGGAGAAAGTGACAGCATCAGTTCGCTGTGTACTCAGATCACCACAGCATTCAGCGGACCCCCAGAGGACCCCTTCACCTCAGCACCAATGCCCAAACCAGCTTCCTCTCCGCAGTCTCCTGTGGCACCAGGTAAAAAAAAAAAAGCTCCTCTGATATAACGTGTGTGCACACGAGTAACTAACATCCACATTGTGTGCAGCTTAGTTGATGGTTTACTTTGTTCTGGACGTCTGTGTTCTTTGTCAGAGAATTTTATTGAATCATTGTAGTAAAGTTCATCTATTCTAGCTGGAAAGTGCCAATTATGTAGCATTAATTGAAAATAAGCAGAATTAACTCAATTTACATACCTGGGAAGAGGAGAATGACTATAATTAGCTTCATCATCCATTTTGCAGTTGCCAGGCAAACTGTCATTATCAGTCGGGAACTGTGGCAGCATACAGTCACTGATGTTTGATGTATGGATGTTTGCTGCAGCCACAAGTTATCTGTGGCCAACTATTCTGGGCATCAGTCTTATTCATTGCTCACTGTCTGGCTGAATTTCCTGGTCATTCAGCTTTGTAGGAAATGAATAGACGTCCAGTGACTTGATGATGACGTTGCCTGTTAGAGAACGTGTGCATGCTCTCATTTTCTCATACCATAGTTTTATAACATTTATTTTATGTGTGATTAACACTCGTTAAGACTGCTAATTAATTGCATGGTAATATTATGCATGTCTAACAGCATCGGTTAGTTCATGTCATCCGACGCACAAGCTTGCTTGTACTAGCTTCTGTTTCTTATCTGCTGTAGTGAACGGCACAGTTCCTGCCTTCTCTGTTGCTGCTGCTGCTACCGCTAACCCCCCAGTTCAGAACTCAGTTCTGCCCCCTGCTCTACCTGCTCGAGACACTAACCCCTGGGCTAAGACCCCCGCAGGGGCCCCGGCCCCGGCACAGCCAGGTAAGCAGCTCTTCAGGGAGGGTGCATGTCACAGGATGCACAGTAAATGCTACTAGAATTCCAAAAATGATGGAGACATTACAATGTACCTTTGAGTTATTGTAAAAGTTGAAGGTCTTCTTATCCTTGCATGATGTTTTTGGACATTGGGACACAATAACTACATGCAAATAAGTTGTTGGTGACACAAAGTGACTGTACTTAATAAACATTAGACATTTTGTTCAAAGGTTTTGGGACACATCTTCACTTTCTGGTGGAAAGTTCAATAAGAAGTTCAATATCTTTATATCTATCTGTAAAATATGAAGCTTCAGCTCTGTCTGAATCCACCTACCAGTCAGAGATTTTGTGCCATATTTGCCCTGTTAAATGGGGAAATGTTTACTGTTATTTGCATATTTTTCACACTTAATATTCATCAGTATTTGTTTCTGTCTCATTGTACTACTGTGTCTGTCGTTCTCCCTTTTAAATGTCTGTTTGATGTGTATTCACCCATTTTGTGCCTTTTCTGTGACCTTTTTCTAGCAACAGGAAGTGACTGGTCATCCCCTACTCCAGTGATTGTAGTTCCCCCAACATCTTCTCCAGCCATGCCCTCCCACAAACGCACTCCATCAGAAGCAGACCGGTGGTTAGAAGAAGTCTCCAAGTCTGTCCGAGCCCCGCAGCCTAATCCAATCATGGCAGCAGCCTCGCCCCCCACGCAGCCGTTCACTGCTCCTGTGCCGATACCCGTGGCGCCTGTACCCCCGGTGGCCTTCGTGTCCTCTCTGCCCCCAGCGGTGCCCATGTTGCCCCCTCGCCAGCCTGCTTTCCACGCTCAGGCTCCAACCTCCTACCCAATGTCCAACGGGCTGCCGTTCCCTCAGCCCAGCGTGCCTGTGGTCGGCATCACTCCTTCGCAGATGGTGGCTAATGTGTTCGGCTCAGCCACGCAACCCCAGCCGTTCCCCGTCCCTGCCTCCACGACACCCCAGCACGATGCCCAGGCTGTCGGTAACATCAGCCCGTTCATCAAGCCCCCGCAGTCCACTGCAGTGATCCCTGCTCCCCTCCAGCCATCCAATGGTAGTGTGACCTTTAACGGAGCAGACAGCTGGGCCGCTCCCTCCCAACTCGCTCCATCCTCTCCAGCCACCCAGCCTCCATCACAGCAGCAGGAAGATGCCTTCGAGGCCCAGTGGGCAGCTTTGGAGAGCCGCTCACGCCAGCGCACCACACCCTCCCCGACGAATCCCTTCTCCACCGAGCTGCACAAGACCTTTGAGATCCAGCTCTGAAGACTGTGTGTGAGATCAGAAAGTACCGGACAACACGGAGGCCATTTTGATCGAGCCAGTTGATCGAGCAGGTGGGTGATTGACTACAGTAGAGAGGGGAATGTCCTCCTGCCTCCCTCCCTCTCTGTTTCAGTGGATAAGCTCAGCAGGGCTGAAAAGAACTGGGAGACACTTGAGAGCAGCGGGTGAATCAACAGGGAGCAGAACTCTGCACAGCAGCGAGGGGAGAGAAAAAAACAAAACAGGCTGCTGTTAACAAGGGTGCAACTCCCCGGGCATTTCATTAGCATTGTCTGTATTGTTTTGTTTGTGCTGTGGAGCGCACGGTCGTCGTTACCCTGTGTGAATATCTGTGCCGAGCCACACCCAGCCCCCTGTCAGCCCCCACTACCCACCCGGGGGCAGCTACCATTCCCTGACCCCCTTTGCTCGGTCTAGCTCACAGCACCCCCTGTTGACAGGACAAGACCTCCCTCACCTGGCAGAGGAACTGCAGCACTGAGAGAACTCAGCTTCCCAATGAGAAGCTCTCCTTAATAACTTCCCAATCAGAAGAATAGAGTGAGACAATGCCAAAATCTTTATTTTTATGCATTAAGTATATTTTAAATAGCTTTGGAATCTAACAGAAGAGTTGTAAGTAATCTTGCCAAAGGCAGAGGCTAGCTACAATGAGACAAGTTTATGTGCGTGTATACAAGAAATGACCGTATATATTATACATAAATATATATATATATATATCTATAAAGAATCTATACTGTACACACAGCTCACAGCAGTGCTAATTTTTAATGTGATGTAAAGAGATTTTGTGAAGGGACAGCTGCTTTACTTTTGTGGGGTTTGTTTGTTTTATTTTTGAAGAAAAATCTCTTTATTGTCGTCTATTATTGCATCCTGTGATTGGATGTGCAGCATCTCACTGTAAATAGGGTATCATTGCAGCAACAATCAATGTGGACCTAGCAATGGTGGTGGTGCCCAACTGGTTGCCTCTCTTACCTGTGCTCAGTTTTAATAGTTTAGTACACATCAGTACTTAACATTTTACTTCTTCTCTCTTCATTGTCATTCTTTTTTGTGTGGTAACGATCTTGTTTTTTTTATTTAACACAATAGGATGTGTCATCTCCGGTTTCTCCACCTCTTGTATTATTATTATTATTATTTTTTTTTTTTTTTAAGTAGTTGATTTCTAAATTTTTATTTTGCACAAGCACTAAAGTAGATGATTTGACCTCACAGGTGACCTTGATCAACATGGGTTAGTCAGTTGTGGTGCTGCAGTAGATGAGAAGCTGTGGTCGAAATCCACGCTGACCCGCCCTGACCTCCGTTAGCCTGCTGCGGTTCTGATGGTCAGCAGAAAACTACAGGGAGATAAAAACGGTTTCATCTCTCACTGTCTGATTTCTCTCTGTCATGTTTTTATTTTTTTAAATCAAACCTGTGAATATGATCTATTCTCTGATCTATTTTTCCATTTTGTAATTATTTCATTACTTTATTCCACTTCTTTGGAGAAATATTGAAGCTAAAAGATTGAATAAATTGATGGTGGTAGAGGAAAAAAATGGTCTGTGTTTTTGAATGAATACTGTTATGTTTTGTATACAATGTATAATGAAATGTATTAACGCTGATGATTAAACTGGTACCATTTCTTGTGGTACAAGCTAGAGCTGAAAGGATTATTCTGTTAATCCATTGACAGAAAATTAATTGACAACTATTTTGATAATCATTTAACTGTTTTAACTAGTTCATCAAACAAGAATTCCAAACATTCACTGTTTCCCTCGACTCAAATGTAAGGATTTGCTGTTTTTTTCCTCTTATATGATTATAAATTTAAAATCTTAGGGGGTTGGACTGTTGGTCCGACAAAACAAGCAATTTGAAGACATCGCGATGTTGCTGGGTGTTATATCACTGTTTATTTATGTTTCATAGTCTAAACTATAATCAGAATATAATTGGCAGATTTATTTAAAATGAAAAAGTAGCCCTAGTATAAGCACATGCATGATATAATTACCTGTAAAGTATTGAACAAATATCAAGAGATAGAATTAAATGGAGGGAAATGTTACAGCTGTTCAGTTTGTGTTGACATCACTGACAAAACTGCAGAAGCATATAGAGTAACATTAACTAGTATTCAGATCCTTTACTGAAGTAAAAGTAGAAATACTGTAGTCGACAAATACTTCATTACAAGTAAAAGTCCTGAATACAAAATGTTACTCTAGTAAAAGTAAATATTATCACCAAAATGTACTCAAAGTATCAAAAGTAAAAGTACTTATTATGCAGACTGGCTTCTTGTAGAGTGTTATTTTAGTATATTGTATGTTTTTATCACTAACAAATACATGTAAGAGCATTTTAATGTTGTAGTTCAATATGGAGCCAATTTTAGACACTTTGGGTAGATGACTAGTAGTAGCACTGCATCATATAAGTGAATTATGTTTTTAATAATAATACTTTATTTATTTAGCACCTTTCACACACTAATGTAGCTCAAAGTGAATAACACATTTAAAAAAAAAAAAAGAATATCTATCTATCTGTAAATAAATGTAGCATAAAATAGAAATACTCAAGTAAAGTACCAGTACTTCAAATGTGTACTGGAATAAATGTATTTAGTTACATGCCACCAGTGTTTATCTCTATTTTTAGACAAACTGAGATGAAAACAAGCAGTTGTAAGTTTCTAGTGGACCTGCGGTGATGTTGTTGTTCCGTCCGTCCAGCAGGCGGCGCAGCTGCAGCTCTGCGCCGTGAAGCAGCACCACCGTTATAAAAACAGCCCGGAAGACATGGAACAGCTCAGTAAAGAGAAACAAGTGTACATGTGTGAGAAACTGGCGTTGTGTTGGTTTAAAACGTAAAGGTAAGCTCGAGAATGCATCTACTAATATACAAAAAGACGGCTCTGCTGTGAGTAAAGTGTCTAATTCAGTCTAACGACACTTGGCTGTGTGAGCCGCTGTGTTAACGAAGAGAGTTAGCCGGTCAGCTAGCTGTAGCGGCTAAAAGACAACACACACGCGAGCTGAGAGCTAAATGTAGGCTCGTTGCAGTTAATGATTAATTATTCATGTGTGTCATCAGTCTGAGAAGCGTTGCTGTCGCTCTTGTTTGATGTAACATCACTTATAAACCAGCTGCTGGCTTGTTAATTTGGCGAGATCAACATTAGCAAGCTAGCGTGTAAGTTAGCTAACGTGACACAACTTGACCTGTGACCGGTGTTGCACAAAATCCTGTAACCTAGCAGATTCTGTGACCCAACTAGGAATAATAACCTTAATTTATATAACACATTTTCAAAAACAAGCTTACAAAGTGCCTCACAGACATAAAAACAGAAAATGCACAGTTCATTTACAAAATAGAATAAGTTCAATGCAGGCAAGAAATAGAAAGACAGTGAATACAAATCTTTAAATAAATGAATAAATAAATTAAGCAAAACATAAAGAAAAACTCTAATTTAAAGCCATTTATAAAATGGGTCTTTAATAGAGATATATAGAGAACAAGCATCATATTCTTGTAGAGAACAAACGTTTTTAATCCTAGTTTAGCTGTTACTAAACATGATTCATCCACAGTATTTAGAGGGTCAGTAATGTTAAAAGCTGTACAGAAAAAAAAAAGACCCCATAGATACAGAGAGGTCACAAACTTTACAGCTATAAACTTACTGTAACCTATACACTTCACCTGTCAACATCTGGTCGATCCTGGTCTTTTTCATGTTGTTAATCTTCTTAAGCACCACAGAATCTGACCAGTTACACAGAACCACTAACAAAATATGTGACCCTATCGAAATACTGTAGAAGCACTGTGTTTTGATAACAGCTATCTAAATAAAGATTGTGATAAAATAACATCTGCAGTGGCAAAAAGCCGTATTTCCTAATCAGGTCACATAATTTGATGGGTCACAGAATTCAGTGCGACACCAAGGAGAGATTTTGTCTTACAGATAAGTAAAACACAGAGATACTGGGACATAAAACACAACAAAATACATAAAACTGTGTTTAAAATGTGTTAACCGCATACTAAAAACCACCATATATGCTCACATAAGTGATCAGTGACGGCAATAACATAAAACCTGGAATAAATCCAACCATCGTCTTTATCCAACCCAACCAGTGGAGTTAAAACAACTAATCATCAGTGGATTTATCCTGAATATTTAGGAGTTTGATGGCATGAGAGACAAAAGTGTGTTACTTTGTTAGACCAGGTGATCTGAATCTCTCAGCTTCTCATATGTGAACAAACTCTCCACACAGAGGAGGGAAAGAAGACTCTAAATTGACTAATAAAGTGTTTGAAATCGCTCTCTTGAAGAAAATATGATAGGGATCTGGTAGTTACCTGCAGAGAGATTAAAAAACCCAAGTAACAACAGAAAAGTTGATGAATGACTGACATGAAACTGCTGAAATGTGTCATCAGTTTTCACACACTTAAAAACCAATTTAACCTTTGAAAGAAGTGTAATTGTTGCTGAGCTTTTCGTACAGATTATCTTTGTCAGCAGATTATTAATTAAAGCACACAGAATATTTGTAGGACTGAACCTGTTCATTGACAGTCTAAACAGAAGTGTTGGGTTTCTTTAGTTATGTTCAGTTTTAAAAAGCAGTTATCACACCATTGAATAAAATCATCAGTCACTGGACTGTAACCAGAATTATTCCCCCATAACGGGATCACAACACTAATCATCTGCAAACTTCATATCTCAACAAACTTTGGATTTAAAATGCTTTACTGTCCCACTACTGTTGAATTTACAGCAGGATAATCATAATAAACCTTTACTGTTACTGTATGTTTATGAATAAACACCGGAAATGTTTCATTCTTTTTTCTTTTTTCTTTTGTTGCAGAGAGATGCAGTGTCTGTTCAGATCACAGCAACAGAGGCAGATGTACATGGAAGCCCACTGACACAGGAAAGGTAAAACATCAGTTATCTTTACAACAATAGAACACAATGCCTTTATTGTCAATGTACATTTCCAGTACAATGAAATTTGCTTTGCAGCCCTCAAGGTATAAATTAATAAATAAACGAGTAGACAAAGTATAAAAAAGTGTATAAAAGTAGCGGCACTCAGTTTTTGAGCTTATAATATTGCACGTGGGCAGGCATTAGTGAACAGCTATAGCACAACAGGCAGGTAAACGTGATTAAGGTTATATTGCTTGATATGAATATGATGTATGAACTGTTTGGACATGGAAATCTAGTCACTGAAGACAACTTTGATCATGTGTTTCAGCCGTAGGTTTGCACTTTTCAACCTGCCGAAGATCACTACAGTTCAAGATGTCTCAACGAGGGCCTTTAACTGTGGTCATCACAACAGTACTGGGGGCGACCTTAGGAGGGCTGCTCATATGGCGAGTGTACCGTACAAAAAGGAAGAGGCTGCCTTCCATCCAGAAGGTGGCCGATCCTGTGGAAGCTCCGTGTCCCGCGGGAAACGAATTAACATCCGTAGAGCATCAATACGCCCAGCCGCCGCATCTTCTCGAGAAGGAATTCAAGGCGGTGGAGTGTCAGACCGCACAGCCGCCCCCTGCTGTACAGATACCGTCTTATGAACAGCTGTTGGGGGTGAAACCAGTGATAGTGAGCTCTGAAGAGGAATGGCAGCAGCTGTGGCCACTGATGCAAAAGGAGCTCTCAGTCGTCCCTGTGCTGGGGCTTGACTGTGAATGGGTAAAGACCAACGGCGTAAGAAATACCTTTGCATGTTTTAGTATACAAAGAGGAAAAATCCACCCTGAACTGGAGCTTTTTAGGTTTATTTGTTTAGAAATTACCTTTGGAACAGCAAGAACTGCAACGATTAGTAGTATTTTTAACTTTTTCTGACATTTAATGGCACAAACAGCCAGTTGACTTAGCAGATTAATTGAACATTATGATGATTGTTAGCTGCAGGCATTTAGACAATAAGATTGGTTCAATTATCTGAAACAGCAGCAGATTTTTGCTTTGATATTGGTCCTAAACACCCAAATCATCCTTTTTTAAACGTTGAATCTTGATACAGGGAAAAATCCTTCTTAGAGGGAGTGATACCAGTACCAATCTATTATCAGAGGGGTGGAATTTTCCTTAAGAACATCCTTCTTTTAGCATTTCAACTTTCCCGTGGTCTTGTCTGACCTCGCTGCTGTTTCCTGTTGCAGGTGTCAGTGAAGGGCCGAGCCTCCGCGGTCTCTCTGGTGCAGATGGCCTCGTATTCGGGTCTGTGTGTCCTGGTGAGGCTGCTGGCGTTCCGCAGCGGGCAGCAGCAATTCCCACTCAGTTTAGTGGAAGTCCTCCGTGACCCCCACATTTTGAAAGTCGGCGTCGGCTGCTATGAAGACGGCAAGCGTCTGACGCGTGACTACGGTCTGTCGCTGACGTGCACGGTTGACCTGCGATATCTGGCCTTACGACAGAGGTACAATTTGGTTGTTTTGTGTTTTGATTTTTAGAAAGTGAATGTTTGCTCATGTTTGATGTTTTTCACATTTTTGCAAGATATAAATCAATTGAAAATGATCCTTTCCTGTTCTGTCTCTATTTTCAGGCAAGCTACTGTAAATAACGGCCTCAGCCTGAAGTCTCTGGCTGCAGATCTGTTGAATGTATCTTTAGATAAATCTCTGGAGCTGCGTTGCAGTGACTGGGAGGCAGATCAGTTGTCGCTGGAGCAGGTAGTGATTCATTGTATTACAGCGCTCTTCACATTCTTCATACTTTTTACTTTTCAGCTCTACTTCAACGTCAAAGTCAACAATTTAAAGATAGAGTTGTGAAGTGGGCCGAGTTATTTCAGGCGCCCCCGGTTCTGGAAATCAAATCATTTTCCCCACAGACGACGTCTGGTGACTGACAGTTGGAGCACTGACATGAAACTCTTCAGGTTGAAACATTAATATAAATGATAAAGAAGTACAGCCAATACAAACGTACGAGCTTGTGTAAATGAAAATGTTAGTTGAAAAGTTTACTGCTACTCCCCAGGAGCGTTTGGCAAGAAAAATCCAAACATAGTTTAAAATACTGTTACATTCATCACTGTTTGAGTGGGAGCTAAAAGTTTGAGAGAAAACAGATTTTACAATCTGCAGCTTGAATTAATTCACTTTCAGATTCTGGATCAAGTTTTGATGCTGTTTTTTGTCCATAAAGTCAGTGATGAAACACTGAATTTGTTACAGCTCTGATTGACTAAACCTGGTAATCATTACATAAACCTATAACTTTACTCTATTTCTGTCACTATTACCTACAACGTTTTTACTTTACTTTGACTCCTGTGGTTTTTATGCTTGGCAACGATGAGGAAATCGTTATAAGAAAAACCTGAAATAGGGATTCAGATTGGGGGGAAAATCAGTGTGGTATCAACAGATCCATTCAGTTTGCAAGTTTGTGCTGTTCTCCTTCTTTTCTAAATCTTTATCTGTTCACCCCAGATGACTTATGCTGCCAGAGATGCCCAAGTTTCCATCGCTCTGTTCCTCCATCTCCTCGGCCTCCGCTCTGAAGCCGGTCCCGCCTCTACCAGTGGGAGCTCTTACTCCGAGTTGGCTGCCCACTGCCAGGGGCTGGTGGATGTGCCCTTCAGGGGCCGAGGAGATGGAGACGACAGGGCCGCTGATGGAGAAAGGAGACGAAGGACGCGGAAACCGCCCGTTTATGAAAGCCCAGAGTCTGGAGATCAGCAAGTCCCAGACCCTCGAAAGAATAACAAGAGGAAACCGCTGGGTGTGGGCTATTCTGCCAGGTGAGGGTGGAGACAAAATACTGAAATACAAGCTTCATTCAAGCTAATAAATCCTGAATGATGCTGATCCAGAATCAGCTTTTAGACATTGAAGACTTTGGGTTCAGCAGCCTCTCACTTTGCCTGTTACAGGAAGTCTCCTCTCTACGATAACTGCTTCCTCCACGCTCCAGATGGCCAACCTCTGTGTACCTGCGACAAGAAGAAAGCCAAATGGTACCTAGATAAAGGAATAGGAGGTACACTAGATAACTCCATGTGTTAAAAATAAAAACAAAATATATTTTAAGCTACAACATGCAACCTTCTCGGTTTCTTCCATTCAGTTGGGAAAATTCCCACCTTATTCAGTGTCTTTGAAGCCTTCACGTGTTGAAGAAGCAGATGTTGAACAGCCATGTTTTCAAAAAGATCTTGTCTGCTGTAACTTTGCTCCTCTTCGTCTTCCTGGAGCTTTCAATTCATTGACTTCCTGCAGTATAGCTGTTTAAAGTCAGTTACTTTACCCACAGCAACTGATTTTTGTCCCAAAAATGTCTTAAACATCACTGACAAGCCTGCCTCAGTCAAACGGGGCATTTTGGCAAAAGCACACAGGATAACAAATGTTGCACGTTGTAGCTTTCAGTCTACTGTCAATCCACTGGCATGATGGTTATTCTGAGGTGGTGAGAATATTATGGTAAAGGTTTAAACTGGGTGTCACTCTGTGCTTTGGTTAATGCAGTGTAAATAATCTTTCTGCTGTGTTTCTCACTGTAAGACAGTCATGCAGAAGAGAATCAGATCATTGCCTGAAGTTATAACGTTCATTGTTTCCAACCCAGTGCTCCAGAGTGAAGATCCTTTTGTTGTGAGGCTGCTGTTTGAGCCGTCAGGACGTCCCGACTCTCAGCAGGACTATTATCTCACTGCAAAGGAGAACCTCTGTGTGGTCTGCGGCAAAGCAGATTCCTATATTAGGTTTGACATGCTTCATATACATTTTAATTCATCTCCATTCATCTGAAATTGACAGTTGACAGCGCTCTAAAAACACTTTTGCACTAAGAATCATGTTTTCTAAAGGTGATTATTTCATTTTGGAGCACCATAATTACAAGACGGATCTGATTAATCCATAATTTGCTCTGGTCCCGCAGGAAAAACATCGTGCCACATGAGTACAGACGGCATTTCCCCACAGAGATGAAGGACCACAACTCCCACGACATCCTGCTGCTCTGCACCAGCTGCCACGCCGCCTCCAACGTGCACGACAGCTTTCTGAAGCAGCAGCTGGCTGAAGAGTTCGCCGCCCCTCAGGGTTGCGAGGAGGGAGTGCGCCTGCTGGAGGACGCGGACCGACGGAAGGTACGCTCAGCGGCTCGGGCTCTGCTAACCGCCGGGGAAGGACTGCCGGAGCAGCGACGAGAGGAGCTGCAGGATCTGATCAAAAGTTTCCTCGACATGAACGAGGAGCAGGAGCTGACGGACGAGGCGCTGCAGCAGGCTGCCAGTCTGGAGACGAGGTGAGACGAGGGGAGACTGTTTCAGTATTACCTCAGACACATCTTTGGTGTTTCTGAATCCCTATTTCTTGTACTAATCAGCCAACATATAATACAATTATCTTTATTTATATAGCACTTTTACATAAAATTAAAAAGGACAGAGATGAAGGACCACAACTCCCACAACATCCTGCTGATATTGGCTGATAACGTTCTATATGATTCATCAGTCGAGCTCTTGTAAAGATGCTCGTGTTCATCTGTTGGCTTGCAGGCAGTCTGTATAGAGCTGAATCAGTTTGATTGTAAGGAAGTTCATTTCCTCACCTTCTGACTGCTCCTCTCTCCTCTGAAGGATATTCAACGAGGCGTACGTGCCTCACGGCCTGAAGGTGGTGCACGCTTACGCTGAACAGGGCCTGCGGGGCCTGATGAACCTGGAGCGGCGCTGGAGACAGCACTTCCTCACCACCATGCACCCACGCCACCTTCCTCCTCTCTGGTCCGTCGACCACAACCACAGCAAGTTCCTCCGCAAGTATGGAGAGGACCTGCCCATCAAACTCAACTGACCGTCGGTCCCCACGCGAAGGACACAAGCAGCTACAGAACGGGACAGGAAGCTTGATTTCTTCAGCGGCCACTCTCACTTTTTTACAAGCCAAATTGCTTTTTTTTTTAGGACAGAAGAGATTGTTGTTCTACCTGTCAGGATGAAAGCACTGATCTACCAAAACGAGTCCGAGTTGTCGCCAGCGTGTGGCTGCTGTCAAGTTTTCACTCTGATGTTAACGAGGCCGTGATGAGCGCGTACCGGAGCGCCGAGTGAGACGCTGCGAGGTTTCCACCTGGACCCCCGAATGAATTCAAGCAGAGAGAGAGAGACTCTCCCCGCGGAGAGGAAAGCCAGCACTGAATCTGATAAACACTAACTTCACTAACAACGCCATGGTGGACGTCATGTGATTGCATATGGACACTTTTTCTATTAAGGAAAATGTATAATTATTTATGAAAAAAAAAGATATTGAAAATGGATTTACGAACTGATTTTTAGAAAAAGCTGCAGCCTGCTCTTAATTTCCCCCCCTAAATTTAATGAAAACTCCCAACACCCCCCCTGCAGGTTAGCAGCTTATTACCTCTATCAGTCTGGGAATAAATGATTTGCTTTGCAGAGAGAGGGTCATTTTAATATGACCTTAAATTATTTGGCGCTCCCCTCCTGCTTTTGTTTTCAGCCTATTGTCTGTTTTAAGTCAATAGATAAAAGGATGAGTTTCCCAGACGCATCTTGAAATGAGATTTCATCTTTGCCCTGTTCCTTTTTTTAGAAGATGAGCTTCATGTTGAGGTGCCTTTGGGCCTGAATGTGTTCGTCCGTCTCAAGGTTTCAGTTTGTTTTTTGCAGCGGGAGACCGATGCTGACCAAAGTTGGCTCATTCAGTTGATCAAATAAACTCCTGATGTTGAAACGTCCTGCTGCTGATTCTCCCGACGGTTTTGGGAAATCTTCATGGCTCATGTTTTAATGTGCCTCTTAATCCCCCCCAAAAACCTGAGCGGAGACTCGTCGCAGCGTCTGGACGTGACCTCGTTTCAATTTACAGCGGTTTCATCACAACGTCGTTTTTTACAGAATCCAAACTGCACAGTGGAGGGAAACAAAAAACAAGGTGCCAACTCCTGAGAGTGATTATAATAATTACCTTTAACACTAAACCCCCCCCTCTCCCTTTGCAAAGCAGACTTGCATCTTTTGAGTGTGATAAATTTATTTACAGCATATGAGACTTTAAATTATGAAAACAGCTGCTTTGTCTTTGTTCATATTTGCTCAGATGTAAGCCCCGAAGCTGTCTTTGTTTTCCTAAATTGTGAATGATACAAATAATAAAAAAGTCATGTTTGTATTAATCCTCCAGTTTGTCATAAATGAGCTTAAGAAAGACACGACCACATTCACTGTTTGTTTTTTTTTTTATTTCTTACAAAATCACAGTTTAATAAATAGTCTGTAAAAATGAGTACAAAAGCAGTTTTCTTAACATTTCATATATGAATCACTCGTGACTTTCAGGTCAAAGGAGTCTTTAGTTGGATTTTTGTCAGGAATGACTTCTTTTTTTTTTTTCTTTTTTTTTTTACAATCTAGTTTTGCTGAATTAAGGCCTCTTGATTTTGGCATCAGAACAATCTGTCAGTCAAATGTTTTTGTATCTGAAGTTGAATTAGTGTAGAGTTATGAGCTCCCCTGGTTTCACAGTTCAGTCAGGAAAAATAAGAGACACATTTTACAAATAAATACCAAAAATGGCTCAACATGCAGATGTAATCCCTAAATGCTGACAAAATGAAGCACATTTCTAGTGGTCAGTGTTGGACACTGCAGACATTTGCAACAGTAACAATGGCACATGAGGCTGCTTCATCGAAGGGGATTCCAGCAAAGTTGACTTTTTTTAAAGAATTTTATCTTGAATTAAACAAGAGGAATTTAGACAAACTTTGGGACACGCTTGTGACTTTTGGTGGAATTCCCCTTTTTAAGAAGTTAAGTGGTGACGAGGAGTGCAATCCTGTGTTGTGAACGACACTCTGACATCTTTACTGCATTACAGCGAAACCTCTGTTAGGGTGGAAACACACCTGAAGATTCAGTTTTTGTTGTTTTTTTTAAACTCAACGACACTAATTTTTCAATTTTGGATCAAATTCTGTGAACAATCCTCTTGTGTGTGTCCACCCGCACTAATGCAGAGGGTTTCAACACTAAATTACTGCATATTATAACTCCTTTTGTTCATTCCAACAAAAGACGATTTTACATATTTAAAAAAAAAATGACAAGAAATGAGAAGGCCTGTTTGATTTAGCCCCAAATCTCAACTTTTTTTTCCTTTTTTTTTTGTTTTTTTTTTTGGAAGGGACAGGTTACTTTCACATTTCAGAACACTAGATGTTACAGTATTTAAAACATCACATTAATAATCTTTTCTTTGCAGATTCAATTTCCTTAAAGGTACACTGAATTACTATAAGGCATATTCTAAAACGTTTCCAATTTGCAAGTCAAACCTCGACCCCCTAATAAGCGTCTCCGAAAGCTCAAATTTTCACTTTATATTACAAAAAAATTAAAGATATTCTTGCAGCTTTTACATTTTGACCTTCAAGGTAAAAATCCATCTACAAAGAACATTTTGCACGCGTTTCATGTGGGAGTCGTACAACCAGTATAAATGGACCTCAACTCTCTCACGGATTTCATATGAACAGAATTCACATTTTTTTTTCACACAGACCGATAAAAGATTGTCACGTTAACATAAGATGCTGCAAAACTCATATATTGCTCCACAACGGCAGCGTGGAAATAAATCTTCAGCTTTAGTACAGCGGGCTACAAACCGATAACTTAATAAATAAAAGAGAACTCAACCTCTAAACGTGGTTTGTATGAAGCGGATGATTCCTCCGGTTTTTGGTCAAAGGTTTGATGATGCAGAGAGGCTCAAGTTCTGTACAGTGTCTGTCGCGGGAAAAAAAAAAAAAAAAACAACAACTGGTGATTTTCTTTCTCACACTGGATGTTTTTTTTTGCACGGTCCTTCATGCCGTTAAGTGACCCTCGAGCCCTTGAAACAAGCTAGAAACGCTTTTATTCTAAACTACACGGGCTTTGATGACAAAATAAGAAATCTCTCATTTCTGAAAAACAAATCCAACGGCGATTCGCATGACAGGCAAAGATCTCCCTCCTCACTGCACCACCACTGCTCCTAACAACCCTAACTCATTATTGCTTGCATGTTAATACATACAGTAAGGGAAAATCATTCTCGTCTCTGGAGACAGACAGAAAACTAGAAATACTAAACAGACTCCAGCATGAATGACAACAAGGGTCCAAACTTAAAAAAAAAAAAAAGCACAACTCTGCCTAATTTTCTTTGTGCCCCCCTCGGGTTCTTTCTGCTTTAACGAGGACAGACTCCAGTATTCTGGGAAGAGACACGACACGGACGTTTGCTGGTGTATTCAGGATGTAGCAAGTCACAGATTCTTTGGAGTTTCATTCGATAAGCCGAGATGATGGAGCCTGCAGGATGTACTGTCCCGTCGCTGGATGCAATGTTTTCAACATGCTCTCTTTAGATCCACGCAAACTATTCCAAATGAATACACACACACATATACACACACGCACACACACACACACTCGTCACACACTCACAAACTTACTGCCTTTCTCGATGCAACTCATCTGAAAACACAATTGGCACAGATTATCAAAATAAATACCCTGGAAGCTTGGCACTATGCAAAAGAAAATTCACATTTTGAAAGAAATCTTATAAAAAACTATTGAATAATCTCAGTCTACTCCACGTTTTCGTTATCCTCACTATTACTTATATACTATATGCTGATGAAGGTTACACCAGTGTCGTAAACCTCTGAATGACTTAACTACCACTGAAACAATATAGCTCCTATTCAAATAGATTTTTTTTTCCACAAACATACATCGAAATGAAGTATCTAACATCTATCGGACTATAGATAGTGCTGTTGTCTGGTATGCATCTCTTTATAGTGCCTCTTCATTTTTTTTCCTCCTCTCTCTTCTTTCAAACAATCAGTTTCTTAAAAGTGATCTCTGAAACCCAGAACGAAATCTCTCTTTTAGTTCTGGGAACAGACAAGAAGTCAAGATTCCTCCTGTGTTTTTTTTATTCCGCCTCAGACAGATGTTGTTCTGTGTCTGTGTGGACGTTTGTCAGAGCAGATTACCTCACAGGTGTCCCTCCAAGATGCTGGTGACAGCCTGGTCCAGTGAAGGGCCTGACGTGGCCCTGGTCGGGGCAGCAGAGGGGCCCTGCAGGCGCTGAAGCTCCAGGATGCTGTCGATGGCACTCTGTAGATGTTCACTGAGCATGTTGTCCTCTTGGAGGGGGGGAGGCGGCGGGCTGAACCGCTGCTCCAGCCGAGGTGACGCATCCAGCCTGTAGCATTTCAGTTTTGGGGCGCTGGCGTCTCGAGGAGGCAACTCAAAGCAATCAGCCTGCGGCTCTGGCATAGAAAGAGGATTTGGGGCTTTTATTTTAGCAAAGAGTGCTGTCTGTAGGACGTCCTCAGCAGCTTTACCGGGCGGAGGTCCGTTGGAGATCTCCTCGCTGTGCTGAGGATGCTGGGGTGCTCCGTTGGGTGCCTGAGAGTGGCGTTCGTTCACAGCTCCGCCGCCGTTGGTCAGCTGCCCCGTGTGGTCCCTCTTCAGTCCCGGGTCGCAGGCCGAGTTGTGAACCACCTTACGGGATCCGGACTCCTGCTTGATGGTGAGCCTGAGAGCCCCGCGGGAGCTGGAGCGGTACGTCTTGAGTCCCGGGGGCCGGTCGGACAGTCTGGTCCAGGCTGGTGGAGACGAGGGGCTGCCGGAGGGTGGGAGGTGGGAGGGGCCAGAGGAGGGCGCACCATCAGGGGAAGACGTAGCCAAGGCCATCATAAATGACTCTGGAGGAAAGAGAAGTGGAGATAATTAACCAGCATCACCATGTTTCAAACTCCACGCTGACCCACATACACAAAGGCTTTTAAAGGGTCAGTTCACACAAATGAACAAATCACCTAATCTGAGCAGGCAGAACGATTTTAGTTTCCCAGATTTTCACCTTAACCTTAAACCCAACACACAATCATAATGTAGAATCACCTGATTAACAGGATAGAATAAATAAGTGGAGAAATTCCCGTTATTCTCCATGAGTTCAAAGAACTTTTCAAGTTTTAAGACACATAATTTGAAAATAGACTGTCAAAAGCAAAATTAAGGACATTTATGCATATTGAACAAAAGTATGGCTCCAATCATATGTTACATCTTGCTTATTTAGAGGCAAAAGATCTTTAATTAAGATCATTGACAACTGGTATCTTCTCATGACTATTAAAACATTCTGACTGGGCATATTTGTATGCATGACACAGTAATAAAAAAAAATGAATTTGTTTTTCATAATTTGGCTCAACCAACCCTTTAATTCTACTGACAATTTCCAAAGACTGAAGATCTGCCAGGCTAAATGACATTTGTTTAAAAAGATGCACAAGATATTTTCCAGACAATTTTCTATTTGATGACACACAGTAAACAAAGCACTGGAACAGATTATTATTGTGTGTGATGTTATAAAACAGTGTGGAAAAATGTTTTATTCAATGCTGAAGATACTTATTATAAAACTGTAGGGGGGGAATCTGCTCTGGATGAGGGTTAACTTGCCTTTATATCTTTCCAAGTTAATTACAGTCCTGGTTCTTTTAGCTTTTTGCACAATTCCCCTTTAATTTTAACTATGTAAACATCTGTCAAGTGACTCAGGATGATAAAGAGTCTTTCAGCTAATAGAAACAATATTTAACAATGTGCACTGTCCTTGCCTGTAAAATGAATAATAAAATAAATATTTTTTAATATATTTTTGGGCATTTTATACGTTTATTAGAGATTCTGACAGCAGAGGTTGGACGGTTGGACTCAAACCAGGGACGCTGCAGCTGACAGTCAGTGTCTTAACCCCAAAGCCAGAGAGGCAACATACATAAACACATTTGAGGTTTTTGTTTTGTCTACCGTCAGCGATCACTTGAGTTTTGTATGATAACAGAATCTCTTCTATTTCAGGGTTATTATTCCCTCAGTGGTCCCCGCTGTCCACATGCAGCTGACATTTAACAGTTTTCAAGAGGTTCCTTCCCCTTTTCCAACTTTTTAATTAACATAACAACCCCGCTTTAATTTCCTCTCGCATGTCATTTTTTTCATCATCGTGTAGTCTCTCTCAGCACGACCCTGCTCCACATTTACACAGCTTAATTACACATTCACACCTGGGAGCTGCTCCCAGGAGCAAATATGGAGGTTAAGTGCTGCACTGAGGCGCCGCTAAATTAGTTTGTGAGGAAGAATGTCAAGATGTGTCACTAATTCCCCTAATTTCCCTGTCCAGATTTCCTGGCTGAGTCCTGGGATTTGAAGCTACATCTTTTTAAACACACACATTTATGCATTTATGCACACACACACACACACACACAGAACCGCCGTGAAATAAAGTAGGTGGTGATGATGTTTGTGTTTCCCGCTGGGACACTGACCTGGGTCTCTGCGGGCTCTCCGTCTGTCCTCTGCTAAAGCGTATCGCTCTGCCTGGAGGAAGAGACGCTCCAGCATCACCATCTCTGCTGAGGGACTCTCCTGCTGTGGAAACCAGTTCACATCCCATCACACACACAGTTTGTTCTATCTGCTCCAAACTGTACCGAGAAGATTACTTTGTGTTTGGTTCATTTAGGTCCGAGCTGCCCAATTACAAATGTACAACAGGGAAAAGGTCGTAATATTTCAATATTTCAGTAGTAAACAGATGAGAGCAGCAGTCTGAAAGCTTTTGTGTGTCAAATGAGTGATGTTGATGACCAGAAGTTACTGGTTTAACCACCTTACAAGTTTCCTTTAAAAATTACAACTTTATTCTCAAAATATTCTGTTTTTTTTATCAAAAAAAATCACAACTTTTTTCTCAAAAAATTACAACTTTATTCTTGAAATATCACAACTTTTTTCTTCTGCTTATGCTTCGAAGCAAAAGTAGTGATGAAGTGTAACTTTGTAATTTAAAATTAAATCCCAAATGTCACAATCTTTGTTACGTAAAACCTTCAGAACTGTTTGAGAATAAAGGTTTTGAACTGATTGAATTGTGGGTTAATTAATATCAGCGACAGATGAGAGAGCAGTGATGCTGCGTGTCGTACCTGGGCTTCTCTAACCAGTAGCTGCCTGTATTTGTTGACCATGTCCTTGGTGCGTTTCAGCAGGAAACCAGACACGGTGTCAAACTCCTGGTCCACTGTGGGAAGAAGAACATCATCACACTCTGAATAAATATCTACATGAAATAATTACACCCTGATATAGGATTGATCCCGTCATTAGTCAAGTAATGTATGTATGAGATTAACTTCTACTGTCAGAAGACAAGACAAGAACTTTGCTCAGATATGGAACCTTTATATAGAAATGTTGGAAACTGTGCTCTGCTTTATTTTAATTTATTTATTTAATTTATTATATTTTTATTTGTTTTTTTGCTGTTGTTTTCTTTTGCTAGGGTGGGGGGATATTGTGCACATTGTTATAATGTTCATGTTTAATGTGTTTAAGTTTAACATTCAATAAAAAAAATTAAATAAAGTAACATATGTATATAGTTATACGTTACAGCTAATTTGGGTTTTTGGATTTTTTTTGGATTAACCTTTAAAATTTCTTACCAAAAATAAAATTTCAAAAACAAATTTTTATTATTGACAAAGTGGGAAAAAAAGCTTCTGAAACATGATTCAGATCATCACTAAAACTCTACAACTCCAGAGTGATATTACTCATATTATCATTTCTACTTCAGTGCAAAATGTTGCATTAGAGCTTCCTCAGTCTGAGGGCTTTCTATAAACAACCAGTGTAATCTTGATCGAAATAAATATGTAAAATATGTAAAGTCAGCTGCTTGAGAATTTATACCACGGCTCTTTTTGAGTCACTGTCCTCTATTTCTTGATTGTCTCGCCTCGCTTGTAAGTCACGTTGGATAAAAGTGTCAAAGTGCCAAATGACAAAATGTAAATCATCACACTGCGCAGAGTCTGTTGCACGCCAGTAAAGGGCTGCTTTCTGCTTTTTCTCTGTTTTTCCTTCCTCATGTAGGTTGGTTGCAGCCAAGGATTGTTTTATTCAAATTAATGATTTTGATATGACCATTTTGTCCTTTTCTCCCCACATTTAGAGAAACTTTTGTTGTCTACATAAATATTTTAAATTGTCAAATAAATACCGCACATTTTCTGTTACATTCACATTTGTTCTGTTAGTTTATTGTCACTGTTCACAGTCCCCATTCTGCACTATGTGGACTTAACGCTGCCCATCATACTGTATATCAGAGGATGACACACTGACTGGCGCCAGTTTCTAATTAAAAGATAAGATAAAACTTTATTGTCGGTTCACATGAAAATTCGTCTTGCATCAGATGCTCCAACAATCATCAGAATAGCATGATACAACATAAAGTAAGCTCCAGCAATCTTCAAAATGACACAATACAATATATAAGCAACATCTGAGAAAACACTGAGTCCTTCACCTGTCCTGTGTCATACACACACACACACACACACACACACACACACACCTCCTTGTTGGTTGGGCAGACATACAGCTGTATATGCTGTAACAACCAGGATATATTGCTTATTTGTAGCATATCCTTGACGTCATTCAGTATCTAAGTTGTACCGTATGTGTTCTTGTTTTGTCATCTAAGGACTTAAGTTACCAGCTGCTGTCAGTTTGTTTTGATATAAACAGCAGATGGTTCAATTTGGAAAGAAACTTCACTTAATATCCACAGAAAAGGAAACATGAATCATTTTGGCAGCACAGGTCAGAGAAAATCAACCGCAGCTCACTGACCTAAATTGAAGTCATCCTGAGTGGGCAGGTGACCGGCGCAGGTGTGGTACGGCAGCAGGCGTCTCACAGTGTCCTTCAGGGTGGTGAAGGCCGGGCCGGTGAACGGGCTCTGGACCGCTCTGTGGTCCAAACAAAGCTGCTGCTGGAACCTGACGAGCACAGTGACGCTCGGTGTTAGTCGGAGCTGCTGTTGACAACAGCCTGAAGACCAGAGTCACTGTCATTTGAAGTCCTCTGTGTTCTGTTACACTCTAACGTAGCCGTGATGCAGTGTGTACTCAGTTCTTTGAATATTTACCATTTAACATCTGCTGCTCTAAATTACAAGTATTTCCTAAGAAAAGTATGATGCCACACATGAGCCCGGTAGGCTGGTATGAAAGCAACAGGCAGGAACAGTAGCAGTCATAATGGTGATGATAACAGCAGTAATAACAGAAGTATCTCTATTGTTAGTCAAGTAATTGATTAGTTAATAGACAGAAAAGTAATAAAAACAATTTTAATAAACAATTCATCTTCTAAGTAATTTTTAAAGCAAAAACACCAACAATATTCTCTGGTTCATGCTTCACAAATATGAGGATTTATTTCTTTTCTCTGTTTTATATCATTGTAAGATGAATAACTTTGGGTTTTGAACTGTTGGTCGAACCAAACAAATAATTTCAAGATGTCACTTTGAGCTCTGGGAAACTGTGATGCACATCTTTCATTAATTTATGGCATTTTCCAGACTAATTATTCAATTAATGATAAAAAAAATATTTGACAAATTAATAGACAATGGACATAATTATCAGTTGCAGCCATAGTACTTGTAGTAATAGTATGGTAGAAGTAGTAGTAGCAGTCAGAGTAGCATTAATATTACTAGAAGCAGCAGTATTCTAGTTGTTGTTGTAATGGTAGTAGTAGCTGCAGCAGTAGTAGAAGTAATAGATTTAGTCGTAGTAGGAAATATTAGTAATATTAAATGATAAGTTCTCAATTTTTCAAGTCTGTCCTAAAACAACAGTCATTAACATTGACACATTTTTTTCTTGCTGTAATCATTCCTCCTGTTCATACTGACCATGAGAAGATCCCTTCATAAAGCACTTACAATATAAGTGATGGTGGACAAAATCCACAGTCCTCCTTCTGTGCAAAAATGTATTTAAAAGTTTATCTGAAGCTAATATGAAGCTTCAGTCGTCCAAATTAGTCAAATCAAGGAGATATCTTTCAACGTTATAGTCTTTTTAGTGCCAAATTCCCTCTTTTTGTTACAATCCTTCCACAAAGAGGGATTTATTTCACTAAAGAGACTGTAAATGTGGCAGATATCCACTTTTTTTGATTAACTCAGACGGCTGAAGCCTCATATAAGCTTCAGATTAACTAAATATTTTTTTAAAATTAAAACGAGGGCTGTAGATTTTGTCCTTTTGTAAGCACATTTGGAGATCTTATAATAGCAGCAAGCAAAACTTGTGTCAGCATCCATTTGGGCACCTGAGTATTGTCTTAAAACAGACTTGAAAAATAAACATCTTTAAGTAGTGGTGGTAACAGTAGTAGTGAGTCACAGAGGACTCAGATTAAAACATTAGTCTGGATTACAGTAATGTGAAAGCAGCCATCTGTTAATAAATTAGTTAATGAGCTGGATGATTTTTACTGAGGTATACAAGCTTCTCTGCAGCAGGACAAGTAAAATCCTGATGGAGCAATCAAGTCTTTAAAAAATCATTAGAGGTAGAAACAACTGTCCCTCTGTGTAACATAAACTGCTGTTATTACTGAAACAGATTTGGCTCTGTATTTATCAATGAAAATTTACACTTAAGTTGCAAGTAAAAGTAAAAATCCTTCACTTTTACTCCTACTAGCACACGCTTGACTTGCAAATAAAATTGAAGAGATCTCCAGAGGTCTCTTATGTTGGTTGAGAGTTGTCTGTTTGGGGCGTCGATGAAACAGAAGAGAGCATAAACCTATGAGACAGGTTTTGGAATGACTGTAAACTGTTGTCTCCGAATGCATATCTGATAGGATGTTACACTATTCTTTCTTTTTTCTTTTTGTATTTCAGGAAACAGAAAGAAAACTGGCATCGACTCTGTATACAATAATTTTCCATGCATCTTCATTGTTTGGTTTATTTCATGTTTCCATTTCAGCCAATTTCCTGTTATTAAAAGTCAATGACATCCATGTGAAAAAACAAAACGAGCTGATGTGAGTCTGAGAATTATTAGCTCTACGCTTGAGTGAAGTTATCTATCTCATAGTTTCAGATCAGGATGTTCAGGATGAGGATGAGGATGAGTATCGGTCGCTGCTGTGTGTGTGTGTCTCACCTGTGTCTGCGTAGTGCTGGTGTGAGCCTCTCCTCTCTCCGCTGCTCCAGACCTGCCAGCTGGCATCCAGATAACATTTTGGATGAGATCAAAGGACGGGAGACAGGGGTGCATTTTGAAGTCATTAATAACAAGTTTGCTGCATTTAAAAAATGAATCGTTTCAAAGGCTGCCATCTCTATTGCAACACTGGGGCCGATTCACTCACATTAACAGACCTGCACACACACACACACACACACACACACACACACACACACAGTTGTTTTTACTAGTTCAGGCTGATTAGACCTGATGCTGGATTGATGATGCTGGAATTACACGAGGGCACCAAACTACATGAACCAATAAGAAAGACAAAGATGTACACGGGTAACAAAACTAATATGCGGTTTGTAAAAAGTCCTCAGAGGTCTAATCAGGAACAATAAGTAAAAAAACACCTGTGTGGTGGATCATAGGTGTGTACGGCCTTTAATATCAGTTATTCTCAGTATACAACAAAATACACAATTATAAAATATATCATATATCATACAAAATAAAGGAGCAAACCACTATATCTTGTTACATATGTTATGTTAGCATTACATTCCTTATTTTTATAAACAGAGAGTTAGTTGTGTCCCATCCTATGTTTAGGCCAGTAGAGTGTCTGCACGCTGGATTTCAGCTCCCATAAAGCAACGTTTCAACCCTACCGGGTCTTCATCAGGCAAATGACAAATTTATTTAATTCAAATTACCCCAAATTAAATTTTGTCAAGTTAAATTGTGTTTATGTAAATTTTGTCTACATCAAATGTGTCTATTTGGTCAATTACATTTTCTAGTGTTGCCTTGTTATCTTTTCTTTTTCAGTAATGTATATTTTACAATAAATAATTGAACTTTTATTAATTAACTATTAAAAATTGAATTATTATTTTTTGGGAAACATTTTGTGGGATAACTGACTGTTTTTGTGATATTTTTAGGCCCTGATAATGTAATAAAGATATAATTTTACCTTGACTTATCAAGTCATACCAAGAATTGTACATATTTTTTTAAGGTTATAACTCTTTGATTGATGTGATGTCAGGATGATTAATTAATTTTTCACAAATTTTGTGTCTATATATATGTCATGTTGTCCATTTGCCTAATTAAAATCTTGTAGGTTTGAAACGCTGCATTTTTCAGTCAAATACATTTGATGGAAGCTAAAATGCTACTCTCTACTTCTTTCCTTTTTATTCTCTATTTTTACCACATAAAGAATTGTAACTTTTGTAGACTTAAGATACAAGAAGACTAACATTTGCAATACAAAATTGGATATATAGGAGTCTTTTCCAGCATTAAATTGTATTATTTTAAATCTATAATAGTGAATGTTTGCCTTCTCTCACCTTGGTGCCTGTCTGCTGGCTGGTCGGGATGGGGGCACACTCCCTGGGAGCCGGGGGCCCATGAGCCTGGACACTCTGGGCTGCAGGAGAGGGTGGACGGACATCGAGAGTAAATGCTTTACTCTCCACGGCCAAGGCAGCTGTTGGCTCTGAGGAGGGACACAAAACGATGGTGGAAGTGGTTGTGGTAATGATGATGATGATGGTGATTGGATTGCAGATTATGATGAAGTATAAGCAATGATTGTGATGGGTAACAGCAATGAAGAGGGAGAAAAAGTGAAAATGGTTAGAAAGACATAAAAAGCACCTTGTTTTGTGTCATATTTTAATGGTGTGTTTTACAAACCAGCAGGTGAAACTCACTGTTTTGTGTGTGCTGTTGGACAGTGGAGTCGTCTCCTCCTTTGGAGAGACTCGCAGACGCAGCTGTGGGATCAGGCTGCTGCTGAGGCACCGAGACGCTGACATGCAGAGGGGAGTTTACTGAAGTATGGACCAAGGACTGAGGCTGGGAAACAGACGGCTGGGCCTGGAGCTTCACCTGCGGGTGGGAAACTGACGCCTGGACCTGGGGCAAAGGCTGGGAAACAGATGACTGGATCTGTACTTGGGTCTGGGCAAATAAGGCCTGTGAGACCTGGAGCTGATGAGGAACCTGGTACTGAACTTGTGGCTCAGTGTGGGGCTGGGGAGCTGTGGTCTGGGGGACTGAACTCTCAGGTCCAGGCAGAGTAATCTGAGTGATCTGAGGCCCAGCTGGAGGGGAGAACGTTGCTGAAGCTGCTCTCCCTGTATCCTGAATCGGAGGAGAGGAGCAGAGCAGCTGTGTGTCGTCGGGGTCTGAGGGAAGCGGAGAAGCCTCAACACACTGATCAGACATCCCGGTGCAGGCGTCCTGACCGGTGACTGCATGCGTCTGCTGCTGGGTCTCTCTCTCACTGGCCACGGGGGAAGCGAGGGACTCCATCGGCACCACTGGCAATGCTCCAACCAACAACTCAGATGTGATAGGAGAACTAAGTGCTTGCTGTGGTAAAAATGACCAAGAGAGAAAATAAATCACTACAAGTAGATAAATCTTACAGATATAGATATTATAGATCCTTTAGGGGGCTAGAGGTGTTATAGTTTTACTGCATTAATTACTGTGTTATACTTCCTATCGAGATTTAGTGCTGTTATTTCACTGGTGATACTTTGTTTCTTCTTGGCATGACGGCAATTTTGTGATTCCAGTTTTGTTCTTACTGTAGTCTTTTTTTTTACATGCCTCTGGTGTAACGCTTGTTTATATCGCATCATTCTATAATAACAAGAAATTGTGTTTTATCCAACACTGTTTTCAGACTTTCACTTTTGTTTCCATGCTGACTCCTGTCCTCAACCTTTTTTTGAACATGTGTTTAGCTTTTAATAATATTGAATTATTGCCTAGTCCTATTACTAACACAATCATAAACTAAAACTATTACTATTAATATTATTTTAAACACATCACTGAGGAGGGGCACTGTCAGCATCAGCATTTCATCACTAAAAATAATCTGCAGGAGTTAACTGAAGCTCTGACCTGTTGCAGATGTTGCATAAAGGCCTGGTTCTGATTCATCGAGTGGGTCACCTCCTCCACTACTTGGGTCATGTCGGCTGGGGGTATCAAAAGTTTAGGCATCTCCACAGCTGGATCGGGGGCCAGAGGTTGTTCGGGAGGGGCCTGCAGGACTGTAACTACAGGAGGAGATGAGGACTGCAGCCTTGCAGCAGTGGGCTGCACTGCGACGTGCTGGAGAACATGTCCATAGGACTGCAAAAAGGAGATGACAGCCAAAAATAACAGAGCATTAAAACTCCTTCAAATACTTTTCAAGGTTTTTTTTGAGAGTGGGCCAGAGAGACTGGCTTTGTCACTTAAACAACAACCAGGAGATTTAGACAAAAACTTTAACAAACTTTTATTTAAATTCCCTTGATGATAAGAACAACAATTTTAAGGGGTAATTTTAAGTTGCTACTTGTCTGAGATCTGATGTAACTAGTATTTGAATGTTTTAATCAAAAAAAAGAAGAAATTAAACACAGTATGAAAGACATATTTTAAAGTGTATGTCAACTTTGACTCACATAATGCAGAAAACTGGTTGCACTGCTTTACAAGTTGAAACAATCAAGTGTGTTGAAATTCTGGACACACCTCATTTAGAGCAAACTCTTTTCTATCATCAGTTTGAAGAAAAAAAAAACAGTTTTTATATCACTTATTTGGGTGTAACGAAAAGTGTTAAATGCTCAAATGTTTTAACCCTTTATGAGCAGTGGAGCAGCAATTTTTTCCGATTTTAGGACCATAAATCGGTTTTAGGACCAAACCTGTGTGTTATGTTTTAGCTAATAAATCCATTATATTCTAATTTCCTGCTGACCATTTTTAAGCATTTTCTACCATTCCAGACATCCTCTGGTTTCTGTTAATTTCCATTCTACATGAAAATAAGCTGACTTTGGAAAGTTGCTTGAATTGGTTAATCCATGAAAATCTGCACATATTTTAAAAAAAAAATCAAAGTTACACTATCATAGTGAGGTGATAGATAGATTTTCCCAGTTCTGTGTTCATATATGGGATATCCAAGGTAATGCATTCTTGTGAACGAGTGTGGTATCCCATATTTCTAAGTCTTAAAAGTGATGATAAATAAAATGGCAGCTTATTTAGGATGGCTTTATAAATAAAAAGGAGACAATGTTGTTCCCTTCCAGTGTTAAGTGATGTCCATCCCACTCTCTCATAAAAGATACAATGATGGGTCGTAAAACTGTCAGCTGTAATAAATCTTAGAGAACTGTGATACACAGCATCAAGGGGTTTGAGGGGATGGGCAGCAGCATGCATGTAAATTACATCTGCAGTCAAGCACTGATAAAAATGATAAAAATGTTGCCTGTACAAACTACAACCTACTGTTAAAAGAGAGGCACTGCTTATTTCTAAAAAAAGAAAAAAAGAAACCACCTATAAACTTAAGCCTTTTAGTCTGTTCCTCAACATGAGTTCTAAAAGACAATTTTTCATCTAACCAGATACTCAGGTATTTATAACATGGGACTTTTTTAATTTGAGCTCCAGTTATTGTACTAATAGTGAAACTTAGTCTTATCTGAATTTAGTAAAAGCTTAAGTTTAATCAGGGCCTTTTGAATAAACAAAATCTGACTTTAAATTAGACAAAGCTTTGTCAATAGAGGGGACCAATGAGTAAATTACTCATAATAATGAATAGAGCTGTTACTAACAAATGAGCCCAAGTAATTTATATCAATGTAAAAAGGATAGGACCAAATATTGAGCCCTGTGGCACCCCTTCAAGGAAGCTAGATTGCTGACCATCTGCAACTATTGCTTGAGTTCTACCAGCAACATAATTGTGAAACCACTTACATGCATTTGTGTCAAAACCAATTGATCTAAGTCTCTCCAAAAGAAGAATATAATAATAAAGTTTATGTGCATATTGATTTAAAAAGTTTGCAGTGCATAACCTCATAATGATAATGTAACTTTGAGAAACATTAATGCAGACTTGATGTTCAATGTGTTGGATTACACCATCCAAGCAAGTTTCGTGAGTCTACTAACTGTTTTTCATACTGAATGGAAATGATAAGAAATCAATGTACATCTGGAACAGTAAACAAAACACATTCAAACTACAAAAACACAGCAGTATAGTTTGCAAAATTGTTAGCTGTGATGTAAAGTAAATGTGATTTCAGTCATGGGACTAAAACATGATAAAACACTGGTATGGTCCTTTAAGTTACTGTTCAAACTGTCACTCGATGCTATGAGTACAGTTCCAAGGTTATCCTGGTGTAAATCTGCATGTTACCTCCAGGTATGGTTGGGCAATATGATTTGTCAGCAGGTATATATGCCTCTGGATGAATTAAGTAATTGTGGCAGAAGTTGAAAACTAATGACCAGGAATGTGTTGGAATAGCCCCGTTTCCACCAAAAGTTGTAGGTACTTTGGACCCAGAGGAACTAATTTCAGGGACTAAACTTGGAACTTTCAAGTCCAAGAACCAGGTCGATCATGCAAATTAGGCCCATGAGGAATTTAAAAATTATGGCGGCATTTAGAGACGCAGTTTTAACACATGAGGAAACAACAACACAGATTTGTCCTGTTCTTTGTATTTACTGCTGCATGAGTTGGATGAAATGAATGAATGAAAAGGAGAAATGCAGAGGAGGGAAATGAAACTAAAGCTAAGAGCATCTGTGTCCACAGTATAACATCTGTTGAGTATTTGATGGTTATTTATTTCTGCTTGAGAACATATCCACTGCGAAACATTCAGAAAATAACGTTTTAGTTCTCTCATTCACTGCTTTGCTCTCTCTACCACCGCTCCCTCTTTTCATTCATTCTCTAGCTTGCTCGATCACTCGCTGCTCTCTCTCGCTCACTCTCTGGTGCTCTCGGCTCACTCACGCTATCTCTTTTTTTCTCTCACTCTTTTTTAAAATGAGCTGGGAAGCTGACAACAATACCTTACTTTACTTTTAACGGTAACAAACGGAGAGAAATGTCTTCCTCTTGTCCTAAACTGGTCCTAAATCAATGCAAGAGTACTTCCTTGTTTTATGAATGAAGCGGCACACAAGTTGAAGCAGCCGTACTACAAACCCTGCCCCCAAAGTTCCTGTACCTTTGGAAAGTACTCCCCTGCCCCTACGGGCAGGGACTTTTTGGGGGTGGGGGGGTAAAACAATCTCCCTGGAACTTACTTTAGACCCTGGTCCCTCTGGTGGAAACGCAGGTAGAGGAAGTGAGTTCCTCACAACGTTCTTAGTACCAGAGAAAAGATCCTGCAGTTAAAACACGGCTATTGACAGGATTTCTGCACCAATGTGATGAAGTATCTTCATTTGTAAGGTATTTCATTTGCTACATAAGCCAAAAAACATTTTCCCATTTGCATGTTTTATCTACAAACATTGAACTTCCCAAAGATCTACTATATCATGATATAATGTACACCTCTATTGCAATATGAAATTATATATACTGTGATAGAAGATTTTATCCACATCACCCCACCTGCCCTCCAGAGCTTGTGAGACTGAAGAGGTAGCACCTCACCTGTGGTAGTTGGTGGAAAGTCTCCTCTGAGCTGCTCCTCTCTTCTGGGACAGCTCTCTCTGGAAGCAGCACCACCGAGGCCTGCTGGAGGCTCAGCTGTCCTTCTGTCACTCCTGCCTGAGGAGCCTGGGCCTGGGCAGCGAAAGGCAGCCCCTGAACTACTGAGGGACCATTAACGATCGAGATGGAAGTGAGATCTGGGGGAAGCACCCCAGAGCTGTTGATCAAGGTAATGTGGTTTCCCAGAGCGGGACTGTGGACCAGGGTGGCACGCTGCCCCTGCCCTCCTGGAGTGTAGGTTCCAGCCAGCTGTGCCGGCATCTGGAAGACAGTAGGGGGCGCTGACTGTAGCTGCAAAGGTCCTGAAAGCACAGTGGCCTGGCGGAGAGCTAGCTGCCCTGCTGGGGTGGTGAAGACAGGGCTGAAGTTCAGCTGTCTTTGGGGTACAGTTAGGATCTGAGAGCCATCTACAAGCTGCCCACTGGAGGGAGTCACGCTGTGGACCGACGGGCCTTGGTGACTGGTAGTCAGCAGAGGTCGAGCTCCACTGGCAGGCTGGGAGATTGTAACAGGGCACTGGCCCGGAAGAAGGAACTGGTTTTGGCCTTGGAAGAGTCCCTGAGGCTGGAGCACAAAGGAGCCGCCCTGGTTCACCAGCTGCAAGCTGACCGGCTTTGGGAGCTGCTGGGTGGGCTGCGGTGGTGGAGCTGCAGGCTTCTGGACAGGAGGTTGAGACAGTAAAATATTTGGTGAGGCAGTTCCAGGTACAAACGTGAGGCCTGGAGTGGGTTTTTGCCCAGACGGCTTGGGGCTAATTTGAACCAGTCTGGGCTGAATGCTTATGGGCAGCTTGGGTTGAATGGGAAGAGGGGCACGTTGCAGAACGATGCCTGGTGCCGCTGCTGCTGCTCTCAGGGTTGGGGTGAAAAGAGGACGGCTGGTCACACTGGGCACGGCCTTATGGATGATCATACTGGAGCCCTGAACAGGACTCAGAGAGAAGGAGGTTTCTGGAGAAGGAGTAGGGAAAACATTTCCAGGCAGGAGCCCCATCAGTTGAGGAGGGGCAGCAGGTTTTAAAGAAGGGCAGCCAGGCCCGACAGCCAGGAGGGAGGGCTGGGGGGGCTCCACTGCTGCCTGGGTGTCTCTGGGCAATGCCGGAGTGACAGGCAAGGTCACAGACTTGGGTACAAATGGTACAGTGGGTGGAGAAAGGAGAGGGGCAGGTGAGTAAAGGGACAGACTGTCCCCTGGTTGGGCCAGACCTGCCTCCAGAGCCATGGTCTGCTCAGTGATGTCAGCCTCCTGCAAGCTCTGCTGGAGGATATCACATGCCACCTCCGCCTCCTCCGCTTCCTCCACTTCCCCCTTCTTTGCCTCACATCCAGGCTCCACAGCTGGCCCACCCTGCACCACCTGTGGGTCTTCTCCGCCCTCCGGCGATGACAGGAGGGCCTCTTCCAGGAAGGACAAATCCACACACCCGGGTGGAGGCGTGTCAGAGGAATCCCTGCCATCTCCCAGCAGAGAGACGGGGCTCTGGAGGGGACAGAAGAACAGTGGGAGAGAGGGAGAGAGGAACAGACAACAGGAGAAAGGACAAATAGTGAAAAAGAGGAGAGAAGTGTATGATTAGCAGGAGTTAACAGGAAGCTGTTTCAGGCACAGAAGGAGAGAAAAAAATGATTCTCCTCGGGGAAAATGTAGGTTGTTGTGACGCTGCTGGCTGTGGATCCAGACACTCACCGGGGCATCTGTGAAGAGGGAGGGCTCCCCAGAGGAGGAGTTAATGAGCAGGTCTTCAGTCTGCAGCTGGTGGGATGAAATCAGTCGATTTTAGTTCGGGCTCGCACAGTCGTGGTGAGAAATGCTTGCAGAATATTACATTACGACTCTCACACTGTCAGCCCTCCTCCACACATCTCACATGAGCGTGTGCCAAGAAATATTTCCATCTCAAATTTATCATTTGCACTATTGATTTTTTTTATTTGAGTCCCTCTCTATTTAAGGCCCTTTTGTTACCTCATTGGTCCCATGAAGGAAGTCGTTCAGGGCTTGGGGGTCACTGCGAAGACGAAGAGAGCGAAGAGATTATAATCAGAATCAAAATCTGTTAAATCCCTGTGAATATCTGGTGCAACAACAGGAGCAAAGTGACAGTTAATAACACATTAGACTAAAATATGTGTACCAAGTCTTACATAGCAAGCAATGTTCAATTTGTCTTATCACTTTTAATGATCTCATGTTCATTGCTGCTGTCTCCGAGTAAGAGTCAGACAAACTCACCACAAAACATCAAGTAGACAAGTCCCATCTTCATCCTCCATGTCAACTGAGAGGAAAAGGGAGGAAAAGAGCAATCAGATAGAGTGGTTGTGGTTAGATGGCATTTTTAGTTTACAGAATCATATCAACAGCATCACTGAGGTCGCTGTGTTTCATTATCTAAGAAATATCTCTGAAATCAGAGGCTTTCCGTCCCAGTCTGATAAGAAACGTATGCATCTCTCTGTCATGAGGGAGCTGGTCTTCCTGTTAAAACCAGACATAGACTGAAGCTCATTCAGAAAGCTGCTGCACAAAGACAAAAAAAATAGACCAGATCACTCTGGTCCTCACAAACTTCCACTGACTACTTGCTTTATGAATACAATTAAGATCCTTCTTTTGGTATACAAAGCTCTTAATGGTCCTTTTACTCCACAGTACACATCAGACATGCTCTCACTTCACAAAGCCAGAAAGTCTCTCAGGTCACATGACATCAGTCTCCTTCATTTACCTACAGCATTTTACAAACATTATGTTCAATTAAAAGCAACATAAACACCTTTTTATTTGGTTAAGCATTCTCCTTAAGCAACTTACTTGTGTTTCAGCATTGCTGTTCTTATATGTGCATGCTGTATGTACTTATTTGGCTTTATGTTATATTGTTTTATTTTCCTGTAAAGCATTTTGAACTGTGTCTGTATGAAATGGTGCCTTACAGATAAAATCTGAACATGAACTTTTTCAGTTTGATCTATGAAAAGTCAGAAAATTGTGAGAAATTCTAATAATTTCCTACAGTCCAACTTGTCATCTTCAAATTGCTGGTTTTGTCAGACCTTAAGTCCAAAATTCAAAGATATTCACAGATATTCAATTTACAATGATAAAAAAGAAAAGCAGCAATTGTCTAAATAGTTGTTGGATAATTTCCTGCTGATCAATTATATAATTAAATTAATAATTGCTTCAGTACTAACTGTTTGATAGACCAGTGGTTCCCAAGATTGTTTTTTTTTTTTACCTGTGAAACCTGTAAATAAAGTAAGTCTACTTGTAACCCCTCATCACAGGTTATGACCTCAGTGTGGACATAAGTGTTCCCTTCTCAGATCACTTAAAGATTTTTAGAGGCCAGAAAACGTGAATATATCCAGTATTTCAGAAGAGAAAACAAAATAGGGAGAATAATCTGAAGAAAAATCTATATTTTATGTAACAGAAATGTCTGGCAACACCTTAATGGGTCCTGACGGTGAAGCAAATTTCCATCATCCCATCAAGTTATAAACCGATTTCACCCACTGAACAACCCAAACTCATTGTCCAGGCGTCCAGATGGAGACAGACCACATAATGAACCTACTTCATATGTGAGAGGCCCCATACAGAGCGGTCGAGCTGAGTTCTGGTGGTGGCCTCATGGGAAGTCGTGGCCGGGCTTCAGAGTCTGGAGGCGGAGGGATGCCAGGCCGAGGCGGCGGGACGGAGACGGATACGGGTCCTCCCTCTGCTCGGGCATCGCTGCGTCTCGCGGTGCGGGAAGCCGGTGGGAAAGGCTGGATGTGAGGGGAGGGGGGGCACAAACACACCACATGCTGTCAGGTCACTTGAGGTTACCACCAGCCAAAACACATTCTCATCTCAGCAGTGAGACATAAGATCAATATATGATTCATCAGTTTCTCCTCAGCTGTGGGCAGCAGTGGTGTGATTTTTTTTTTGTTGTTGTTGCAGACATCTGGGGAGACTGGATCAAATCTTTACCAATAGCATCATATTTTTTGCCCGTATTGATTATGCCTGAGGCTGATGACTAAAATGGAAGCTATTGTTGTGGCTATCACAGACATGAGAGAAGCAAATGTGTACGCCTCAGCTGTAAATAGATGGCTCCCCCTGCGCCTTGGATGTGACTTGTCCTCATGGCTGAGAGAGGGGGGGGTGGGAGGGGGGGTGGATAGAGAGAAGCAATGTGGAAAAGCTCGGCACAGCCAATTATAACATTACTCACTGCCTTGCGCTCAATTTCCCGGGGAGGTCCCTTAAAAAAGCCAGACAAACCTCCCTCTCCGATCCCGCTGACATATTTTGTTTACAACACGACAACCGCATTAACACCCTCAAGGTACCGCATCGCCCAATGAAATCCAGGCAAACGACCCTCATCTAAACCTGCAGCGGCAAGTGCATGCTATTCTTTTGCAATAACAGGACGTGGTGGCCACAGTGATGCATTTATAGGTTACGTAAGGTGAATGTGTGTCCATGAGAAATTAATGCCCCCAAAACGATGCTGGATGTGGAGCCGCTGGCTGCTCCTTGTGGTATTTTCTTGATTTCTTTTTTTTTTTTTTTTTAATTATTTTTTGGAGTGGGACCACGGCAGCTGATGCCTGCTGTAAATCATATCGCGGTAACAAAAGATGCCTTGTGTTAAATATCATTTCCTCACAGCCGCCCCGAGCGATTCTCTTATCGTTGTGCCATTAGAGTAATTCCGCAATTCAAAAAAGCAACCAAGAGGAGAAAAAAACTCACCCCTTCTTTGTGGTTTATTGTCCTGTCAAGCGGGCCTCTGCGCCATCGATTCTCACTCAGTGGTCTTTTCAGATGCTAAAAGGAGGAGAGGGGGTGGTGGTGGGGGTGGTGGATGGGGTAGGGTAGGGTGGGATGGAGGAGGAGGAGATGGAGGAGGAGGAGGAGGAGGAGGAGGGGTGTGTTGGGGGGTACCGGGGTGGGTGTGAGAAACAGACTGGGAGAGCCGATCACAACACAAAGGTGGAAAAAAAATTTTTACAGACACACACACACACACAACTGAGAGGCGACGAGGATCCAGATTCAGCAGCGCGTCTGCAGGAGAGGAGACTGGCCGCCTCCTGCGCTCCGGCAGGCGGCAGACGCTTCAAATATCCCCGCGCTTCACCTTCATCCCGGTTACCTATGTTTCTTTCTACATTTCATTTAAGTTCATTTTTATAGTATTCACTTCAGCCCCAATCGTTTTAAACGTCCGGGTAACTGTAAGCATTTCCCCCCATTCACAGTGTAAGAAAATCAATAGACGCGCTTATTTGCCACTAGTTATATTGAGCGAGAAAAAGGGGAAATTACGATGTGCACAACTGCAAAACAAACTGTCATCCTTCTTAGCACTTTTCTAGAGTCAGCACCGTACAGTAATAACTATATAATGAATACTGTGTAAAAAAAAAAAACCGAAATGAGGAACAAAAAAGTAAAAAAAAACTAAAATGACAGAAAGGAAAGAGAAATAGAAAAGAAAGACCAAAAAGGAGAAATGACTGGACAGAAAAACAGAAACCAGTGTGTCATCTAACCTATTTTGAAAGTCCAGAAAACTACAAGTAGCCTATTTTTCCCCACGTACAGTAAAAAATAATAATAAAAAAAAAAATCAATAACTCAAGACATGCTTATTTGCCAATATTGAGTGAAAAGTGGGGAAATTAGTAATAAGACAGTAATACAGAAAAGACAGACAAGAAATATGCAAAAAAGATAAGAAAAATAAAAGAAAATAAGTAAAAGGATAAATAAATAATAAATTATATAATAAAAGGCAAATCAGAAATTTAAAAAACTGGTGAGATGAAGAAAGAAAGCAGCAAAACAAATAGACAGATGTGATAAAAGAAAACATCATTTAGAAGGTTTGTTGTTATTTAAAGGAAATCTTTATTAATAAGTCAAACATTAGAAATACAAAATCCCCCCCTCCCCCCCTCCACACACACACACACACACACAAATCTAAAACTTTGTGAAAAAACTTTTTCAAAACAAATTACTCAAACCTTTTGAACACAGGTTACAGAAAGGAAAAATAATATTGACCCCCTCCCGACCCCCCCACCCATCTTTCTATCCAGTCCCTCAGAAGCTTCACTTTGCTGCCTGCTGGGCCTGACGGCGGAGCAGCACGTAGATCTTCTCTTTGATCCAGTCCTTGTTGTACGGCTGGTACGTCTGTGTGTCGGCGCGATACCTGAGGCAGCACGAGAAATTATATTAAGTTCTTTTGTCTCAGCTGCATAAACTATGTAGAATCTGCCTGGGAGATGCCATTTACTGAGAGACATGCAACACTTTCACACAGAGGAAAAAAAACATTTATCGAGTGAGAAACTTATTTTAGATTTCTCTCTTTGATGGAGCTAAAAAGTCGAATAAAGGTAAGAATAAATGACTACAAAGAGCAATGCTGTATCATATGGACATAGTGCAGTTTTGACAGAGAAAATCCAGATGTTGAGTCGTAAACTATCAAGAGAGCGTTTTTGCACGCACATCATCAATCACAAATACATTTTGATAGTAATTCGATCCCAGTCGGATCTTCGTCAGTTCGAACAAATATATTTTTTAAAAAAAGGATTTTTTATTTAAACATACTTTTCCTACATTTTTTTGAACTGATGAAGATCCGGCTGGGATTCGATTGTCGTCTATTAAAATAGATTTGTTTGCAGTTAGTGTGCAGGCACAACAAATGTTGTGTACTATTTTTTAAAATAACCACATAAAATATTTTCCTGTTTTATTAGTTTTTACGTCACTTTACATTCCATAGTTTTGTCTAAAGCTGCTATGAAAAGGCAGTGTAGGGATAACACAAAGTGCACGACAAAAAATATTGTTTAAGTGAGACACTGTCACTTATGGTGCATATTTTGTGTTGATATTTGGTGTCTTGTGATGAGACATTATTATGGACTTTCTCTATAATAAAGCCAGTGGAAACATCTCTGACACAATTCACTGAAGGTCAGGACACACTTACTTCAATTCCAAAAAAGTATAGCAGTATACACTACTAGAAGCATACACTAGGGCTGTGCCATATGACGATATATATCATGTGACGAGAGAAAATGTCTATCATTTCATATTATGCTCCATCGTTTATTTTGTTCCTTTTTGGCTTTTTACTAGCAAAAGTTTTATTGCACTTACAGTAACGTAAAGAGTGTAGTTGTTGTCAAATTGAGTACTTGACCTGATTCACTGTCTCTGCTCTGCTGCGCTGTGTGGGCTCAGCCCCGCCCATGATGAAACAGAGAACAGAGGAGAGTAGCACGACCATAAATGACAGCAAAACACACTAGAAACTATGTTCATTTATGTTATTCAGATGCACTTTTTTCATTTCAGCTGAGTGTAGAGTGTCTACTGCGTTTACTTATGGTTGCGCTACTGTCCTCTGTGGTTTACCGCGGGTGGGGCTGCACAGTTTTCATGTACTGAAGATTATGAAACTTACACCAAACAGCTGAGGTCAGCCAGGTCGTCGATGAAGTCAAACAGCTGACTGATGTCATATGTTATTGATGGACTGTTGGGGTTCATTCTCTTTAAATGCTCCTCGTACATCTTGCACACACCTGTGCAGGCGACAGAAGATGTAAAACTTTTTAACACTTTTCCCATCAATTTGTTGAAAATTTTTAAAAAGAACATGATACATTTTCTGTGGACAGGACACCGATTTGATTTGATCCTTGCTGCTGATTGTTTTACTATTTCACTTTCAGTAAATTGTTGGCTGAGTTTGTAGTTAAATCTACATAAATCTATTTCTAGGTCATGATCGAACCAAACCATAAGCTGTATACCAACATCTGTCACTTAATGTGTGTGAAAAATAGACTACATGTCATGTTACATGTGTATTTATGAATGACTTCATAAATATTGAGGTAGTTGCCTGGTTTTATTCATACACACAACAACCATCATCATCTCCTCATGTGAGAACAGACAAGATGCATACATGACCACAGTAATTATAAATAGATTAAACACAACCGTTTACCAATTCAGACTTGAGTCATATTGTGCTACACAGATGAAGCCCATGTTGCAAAACTGCAGTTGTAACTTTTACAGAAATATGACTTGGAGCTTATTTAAACCCGAGACCAACCTGTAAAATTGCCGTCACATTTATCGAACAAGGTGCATGTCTGAATGTGACTCTTATTTGTGTTGCGATGGAGAGACAGGCAACAAAAGTGCTGAAGGTTGCAAGAAAAACATACACAACAAAACCAAATAGGAGCAGAAATGTAATTTCATATCACTGGATAGATCAGTCTGTCAGAAGAGCAGAGCAAAAAAAAAAAAAAAATCACAATTAGTTTACCTTCCATACACTCATTGACTGATTCATAATCAGCGTATGTTCTTCCCTCTGGCCTCTTGGTGGGCTGCACCAGCAGGATGGTGTGGGACTGAAAAACAAAACACACATGGTTAGACTGTATTTAAATAAATATCATCTGTTACACATCATGGAGGGAATCCCCTTCATGACCTGCTGGTCAAACAGCAGAGCACTTTCTGTTAGAGACTCCTTCAGCTCCGCTGTGACAAATAAACACTACAGGAAGTCATTCCTGCCAACTGCCATCAGTTTGTACAGTGACTCTTCTCTGTGTCAGTAGAGGGGACACCTCTGACAGTGAAGACAGACTGCCCACCTGGACTTTTATTACATCATCCATCACATCTGTTATAACTCAGATTCATATTTTGATAATCTTTAAAGTACTGTCTGTATATACTGTTACATATGTATTTACTTTGCGTACATTATTTCTGTTTCAATGTACACTTAATTCTAACATCCATGGACAATCATGCACCTCACTACCATAGCATTACCCACCTGACTTGCACTAATGTACAGTGTACTATAGCATATTAACATCATTGAACAGTGCATGCTAAGCAAATAGTATATTATAGTTATGATTATACACTCACTGGCCACTTCATTAGGTACACCTGTGCAGTCAAATGCAGTCCAATACAACAGCTCTGCCATAAATTCTACATTTATGAAGCTCATACATTCTCGGTTTTTATTAACATTGTCAGAAAGGTGATAATTCTACTTTATATTTATTATTGAAGTCGTAGTGGGTGGTGGTGGTGTTCTGGAGTGTATTATATTGAAAACTACTGTTCCTAATATTTTGCCCTCCTCTTGTATGTTAATAGAGTGGACAAAATATTAGGAACACAAATATTAGCACTGCAAGCCTTTCTAAATCAATAGTCATGTAAACAGACACATAGCTGATTCGTCATGCGATTTAATAGCTTGAATTAGCCAATATTGACCTACCTATGGGAAAAAGACAAAAAATGAACATATATAGCCACAGCAATTAGACTAACGTAGTGCTAAAAAGCAGTAAATCTGTTCTTTGTGTGTCTTTGGTTTGTTGCAAATGGGAGAAGTTGAATATTGGGCCTGATGCTCTGCTCCTGTTTGTGTTTACTGTTATAGTCACTTTAATTACTGTCAGAGTCACTTTATGTCCATTTGCTTACAGTTTAGTCACTTTACTTACTATCATTGCACATTATTTTTGCACTGTGGAATTATTTAACAATCTCCATATGTACAGGAACTTGTAGTTCAAGTCTTTAGTTAATATATAGTGCAGTCACCTTTTCAAGCAAATTTTTATTGTTATAGGTCAACTTTTATTGCGTGTATTACTAATTTGTGTGTGTGTGTTTGTATGTGTGTGTGTGTGTATGCATCTTACTCAACTAGCTAGCTAGCTGCTCAACACATTCATGCTAACGTTAGCAGACAGCCTGCAAGCTTTTCAAACAGCTCTTCTGCTGAAATAAACCGTTAAAACTGACACTTTCCTTTAAACTTGAATGAACCCCGTGAAACATAGAAAGCTGTACAGTAAATATTATATCACAGTGTACTAACCATGCTTTTAACGGTCGCTTTTGAACGGTTTTCTTGGATCCTTGCCTCTTCAGGAGCGAGTTGACCTCTGTCACCGGAAGCACAACCAACCAAAGCTGAGGCTAATTTAATCTAGTTTGTAACGGTTTTGTTTTTGTTAATTTTAGTTTCCGGGCTGCTTTACGAGCTGAAATTGAGTCTGTGTATTCACATATAAACAGGTGTGGTTTATTGGAACTAACGTTGTGATTTGAGCGTAAACAAAAATAAACAAAATTAAAAATAAATCTCATACACAGTACGTTGATCGTGAACGCAACCCTCAGGAAGCAGTTAACGGCTGCGGCCGGATGTTCTGTGAGAAGACAGGAACAACAAAGAAGGGAAAGTGTCCGGGTTTAAAACCTACTTCGGACCACGCCAGAGTACAAAATCCAGGAAATTAACAACTGTCCACAGTAGGTAAGTTTCCTCTTTTAAGCCTGCTATTCAGGAACTATGTTAACTTTGAGCTGTGGCTGGTTATCTGACCTAACCGTTAGCTACCCGCCGCGGCCGCTGCCTGCTCTGCCGTTATGACATTATTGGCTAACTAGCCATTTTAGCGACTCGCTAATGATAAAATACCACTGTGAAGAATGAATACGGTTAGATAAATAACGTAACCGCCCTCTAACTACCTGCTACTTATCAAGAAGTGACATTAGCAGAAGCTCAAGAAAATAATAATAGTAATGTGAACGTTACTTTCCCGCAGGAGTAAATGATTGAAAATCTGTTGATCAGTATTTGTCACTCTAATATCCACATGGTGATCTCTAGCTGTATAACTTACTTAAAGTATAGGTTCACATTTTTTCAAGTCTGTCTAAAAACAGGTACCCAGATTTTCTTGCTGTAATCATTCCTCCTGTTCATACTGACCATTATGAGATCCCTTCATAATGCATTTACAATGGAAGTGATGGGGGACGAAATCCACAGTCCTCCTTCTGTGCAAAAATGTTTATCTGAAGCTAATATGAAGCTTCAGTTGTCCAAATAGCCACATCAAGTAGATATCTTTCAGTGTTACAGTCTTAATAGTGTCAAAGTCCCTCTTTTTGTTACTATACTTCCACCGCAGCTCAACAGGGAAACACTGTCCGAGGAAACACAAAGAGAGAATTTTATACTAAGAAGACTGTAAATGTGGCAGATATCCACTTGATATGACTAACTCAGACTGCTGAAGCCTCATATATGCCTCAGTAACAATTTTAAATACATTTTTGTGGACTGTGTGGACACACTTTGGATTTTGGCCCCCATCAGTTACAGTGAAATTGCATTTAAAAGGGATCTTTAAATAGCCAGTATGAACAGGAGGACTGATTAACAGCAAGGAAAACCTCCTTCAGTGTTCATATGGGCACCTGACTGTTGTTTTAAGACACACTTGAAAAATTGTGAACCTACCCTTTAATGAATCAGGTGGTTGCTTTCATATTTTTTTAAAAACTATGTAAAGATTTTTCAAGTCTATCTTAATATAATACTCACATTCTCATATTTAAATTGAAATAGCTATTAGTCACCGCCTGTCCATACTGAAGTGATCCCTTCCTGGTGCAAAGTCCACCATCCTCGTTCAGTGCAAAATGCATTTTAAAGTATACAAGACTTCAACTGTCTGACTTTGACAAATCAAGTTGATATCTCCCAAATGTACAACCTCTGTGTTACTATCCGTCTGCTGCAGCTCAGCCAGGAAACACAAAGTGTTTGTGAATTTCCCACCAAAAAGACTTTAACTGCGGAACATACTCATTTTATTTGTCTAATTCAGACTGCCAAGACCTAATTTTAACTTCAGCTGAACTTTACAGTACATTTTTGCTGACTGATTATGCAATGTGAATGTTGTTCCTCATCTCCTACAGTGGTGTCATGATAGTCACAGATCACGTCACAGCCAGTGTGGATAAGATGAATGGTTACAGCATCCAATATCTCATTCGTTGTACACATGGGCATGTGAATATTGCATTAAAATAGATGGTGCACAGTTATATCTTTGTTGTACCCATTTTGTGTGTCATAATATTGTCTCCTATTTTCTATCATCAGGGCAAAAGACTTTGGTGTGCATGTGAGGACAAGTGTCAGCCAAGCCAACCATGGCGAGCAATGCAGAGGATATTGAGAACAATATGGTCAGTATGTCACAGTGGTTCTGTATCTCTGTACTTGTATTGAGTAAGGATTGCCTAACATTTTAGTGCAACCAAGGGTTTTGGTGGCAAGTGCATGATGAAAGAGCCATCTGTTTCTTAGTCAGTGTCTGACATCACAACTGGAGATATTTTAGTCTGATATTTTGGTTTTGTTTGGCCTTTCATTCTGTAAATTACCCAGGACAGGACGATTATGTTCTAATAAGTAGTGACGCACACTAGAACAAATTCTTTAGACTTTGAATCTCTGAGGCAGGAACTTTAGGAAGTGTGACACTTTCCTCCCTACCTTTTGATTTACTGTAAATAAAGGTGTGGCCTCCCTTACCTAGTGGAGGAGTCAAAGTCCCCCTTTACTGTCACAGTCCCTACTTAATAACCCTAATCCTTGTCCAATGTTCTAACAGTTTTCTTTCTCAGTGCATGTACAGAACAACAACATTTCTCTGTCTTGGGAAACTACAAAGCATTTAATTTCTGCCTTGACCAAGAAATTATGATCAGTCAGCTAGATCATAGATGAGGTCAGACAGCTTAGTCAGTCCAGTTACGGTCTTTTAACACAGATTTTGATATACTACTATACTATTACCTCCCTCAGTAACTGTATCCAAAAGTAGTCTTTATCTCTTTTGTCCTTGGGACCAACACTGGCTGTCTTCCCAGGCCTGAGAAACAATGCTGCGCACCACAGAGTGAGGTCATTTTGTACAGCAGCCTGTTTAAGAGCTGTGGCAGCTTTTCCTATTCAGAACAGTCTCTGGAGATGCTTCCTGTCTTCATTTCTGTGTACTCTGTGAGATTGCTTCATGTCTGCGCTGCTGCATGTCTTGACTCGCCTGGCAGCTTGACAGTTTTAGTTCAGTCTCCTTGATTTTCCTCCTTTATTTTGTCCTGACGGGACAGATCCTCGGGGTGAGTGGGAACCAGCGCTGTGTTGTTATCCTTGGAGGAACTGGGCTAGCGTGTGTAAATGTGCCAGTTAAGCTCTGAAAGGAAAACACAAAGAGCCTGATAACAGTTTGCTGCAATGTTTGTCCAATTTGTTGGCATTTTTGCCAACAAAAACATAATGAGTTGAGTGTAGTTGATCTGATAATATGATGGATATGCTTATCTAGAACTTGTAGAGAAAGTAGATTATTATTAATGTGGCAAATTCCCATGTCAGATTTTTCAAAATCTCTGGTTCTCATGCTCACATGGCCTCCAAATCTAGAATTTATAGACAAAATTGCAATAGTAGTGGATGCCCTGGTGGCCTATGGCAATGACCATCAGCCAAGAGCCACAACATCCCAGGGTCAATTCTGGCCAGGGACCTTAATGTCATTCCCTATCTTTCTCCCATTGGTTCCTGTGTTGTCTGTACTATCAGTCCTCCAAATTGAGGCATAAAATGACCCATAAATACTGTTCGTAGTAAGGAGTGACTGGGGAGACAGAGAGGGATGACAAGTAATGAAGATTCCTACCCAGAATTGAAACAGGAACATTACAGCTACATTTTATGTGTATTACACCTCAGGTCCATCAGGACCAAACATGTTCATATTTTATCAGTTGTTGTGACTGTACTGAACCATGCCATGATAAAAGATTTGATTAACAGGCGTTAGACCTGTAACTAACAGTTATTTTCATCATCGATTAATCATTTTGTCTATAAAATGTCAGAAATTAGTGAAAATCTATGGTTACAATTTTCCACAATTGAAAGGTGACGTCTTCAAATATCTTGTTTTGTCCGACCAACAGTCAAAAAGATATTCAGTTAACTATCATGCATGACAAAAAAAAGAGACATATCGAGGTAGAAATATGCTTTTTATACCATATTTCTCTACACCACTATTCTACAAAGTCCTGTACATTGAGGGTACATGTACAAACATATAATTCTTCTGACATTTATGTCTCCCACACTGACAGGAACAACAGGAGACCAATACGGCCCCAGAACCCACTCAGCAACCCCAAGAGGCTGGAGGGACCAGAGTTCGTTCCAGGGGAGGCTCAGGAGCTGGAGGAGGTGGAGGCGATGGTGGTGGGGGCGGCGGCGGCGGCGGCAGCAGCGGGCCGGAGCAGAACGGGCAGCCGCCCGCCGCTCGGCCTCCTCGTGTGGTGGAGACCGAGGACGATGAGGACGAGGAGCTGACCTTGAAATATGGAGCCAAGCACGTCATCATGCTGTTCGTGCCCGTGACCCTCTGCATGGTAGTCGTTGTGGCGACCATAAAGTCTGTCAGCTTCTACACCCAGAATGACGGGCAGAGATTGTGAGTGTTATGACCCTTATCAAACAGATTGTGATAGATCGGGAAATAGGGCGGGACTCCAGCCAGATTCAAAGCTCATTTGATCTCATTTGAATGAAATGTAATGTAGCTGCAGTGCCACTAGGTGGAGTTAGTATATCATACCCACATAGTTTGAATACCAAGACAATACTGTAATTGCATAAGATCATTAAAGCAGAGACTGAGTCAGGCTCAGAGCACATAAACTTGACATTTTAAATCTTAAGCCAGAGCAATCTAAAAGCCCTGTAATAGCAGAGTGAACATAAATGGCACTAACATTGAAGGCAACCAGTTGTAATAATTAAAGCCACTGCACTCAGAAAATATATTTTAATGTGTTATTAGACCTGTAAAATGACACAATACAGTGAGCTCAATAAGTTAATGTTTTCTTTACTGTATTAATTATATATTTTCTATACTTTGACTTTCTGTTTCTTTGTCTCAGATGTGTCTTTGTAATGTATCCTTGAATTTTCACCCCCAGGATCTACACACCCTTCCCTGAAGACACAGACACAGTAGCACAAAGAGCCCTCAACTCCATCCTGAACGCCACCATCATGATCACTGTGATCATCGTCATGACTTTGGTGCTGGTGCTGTTATACAAATACCGTTGCTACAAGGTACGTGTTACCACTTGTCACGTCACGCCGCACCACACGTGCTATTGTCCTATTCAGTGCAGACCTAAGGTGACTGAGATAACAATGTTTGAAGTTTGTTTTAACATAATTTAAATTGGTAGATCTGGCTGATATTCAATCACAGCCTGTGGAAATGTGTCTCCTCGTGATAACAACAAAGCTCCAGGAAGTCAATGCTGCCAGCCAAGAAATAGTCCACAAATCTCCCCATAAACCCACACACTTTTTATACAGATTAAACAAATAAGATAATTAGTGAGCTGTAGAGGTGCTTAAAGGTGGATATTGTTACCTTTGAACTAAGCCAGGCTAGCAGTTTCCCCCTGTTTCCAGTCTTTGTGCTAAGCGAAGCTAACCAACAGCTGGCAGAAGCTTCATATTTGCCATACAGATGTGAGAGTGGTATCTCTTGACAAGAAAATGAATACACATATTTCCCAAAAAGTCAAACTATTCCTATAAGAGGCTCCTTAACCCTTTTTAATATATGTCATTAGTTAGGTTTCAGTGGAGACATTTTTGCTCTCATTGATGCACCTAGAAAGTTTTTTAATTTCTGCCAAGAACAAGATTCCAGAGAAATAATCTATTGCATCACTTTTATAGCGTGAAAATAGTCACGTTAAAGGGTACTTAAGGCCCTGTACACTTTGTGTTCTTCTGAATCATTACACCTCTTAGGTGGGGTTTTGCTGGGAATTACCTTATGTAACCAAACTCCATGTACTAATAGTTTTAACAGCATGCGCTCTGACTTGCTGAACACAGGTGAACTTATTAATAAATATGGCTGCATTCCATGTAGGTGTGCCAGTTTCATGGCCCTCTTATTCTGCACGTTGGTACATTGGGGCACATGGTTTACTGGAACATTCCAGTGGAACAAAGCCATCATAATGTCATTAGTTCCACCTGTGCTTTACCTGCTATACAGCAGTAAAAATGTCTGCTGTGAGAAGGGTCTGTAAGAACAATAGAGTTGTGTAAGTTGTTCTACCCTAACAGGTGCAAAAAAAACTGAATTCAGCCCAGAAATAGTCAAGAAAATGTTAATTTGACTGTGTATATTTGATTAATAAAAAACACCAAAAACCCAGACTCAAATTCTTGCTTAAACCAGACATACACGGCACCAGACAGGTGGAGCTGAGCACATCAGGACAATGGATTTTCACTTTGTCTAAACTCTTGTGATCATTGTGTTGCCCTTTGTGGTAAAACCCCACCCATCTGGTAGTCTTGGTAGTAACAAGTATTTGCGAGTACTGATTTGTTGAAACAGAAGTCTGATCTTTGCCTTCACAGGTGATCCAAGGCTGGCTCTTCCTCTCCTCCCTCCTCTTGCTGTTCTTCTTCTCCTACATCTACCTCAAGTAAGCCACACTTCAACTTTTTATTCCATTTCCATGCTTTCCTTACATTCTCGTAAAACCAAAGTTGTCTAATTTATATTAGAGTCTTTCCAGGTGTTTCTGACATGTGATGTATCTGATCTGTCCAACAGAGAGGTTTTCAAGACCTACAATGTGGCAATGGACTATTTCACTTTGGCAATAATAATTTGGAACTTCGGAGTGGTGGGCATGATGTGCATTCACTGGAAAGGACCGCTGCGGCTCCAGCAGGCTTACCTCATCATGATCAGCGCCCTCATGGCCCTGGTTTTCATCAAGTACCTGCCAGAGTGGACCGCCTGGCTCATATTAGCTGTCATATCTGTCTACGGTAAATCCTCTCCGCTCCGTTTTGCTCTGACTTCTGTGTGCTTTTAGGGAAGAAAGCTGATCTCCTTACTCAACCTTTGATGATGTTTTTTTGAGCAGCAAAGTTCAGTCATCTGGTTCCTTTTTGCGGTTGTATTCCATAACAGGACGACAGTGTTTGAGGAAGACAGAGATGGAGACAGAGAGGAAAATTAAAAATATGTAATGTAACCATCATTATTTTAAGATAGTAAATTTAGATTTGATGAACATACTTTTTTTTTTTTTAAGAGAAAAAGAAAAACATGTTAGCAGTATAACCTTTTCTAGCATAAAACCTTTTAACAGAAACACACTCTGTATGTGTAACTATGATGTATATACCATACTCAACAGTATGTATGCAATAAAGAGTGGCAGATATCATCATTGGTGTGCTAAAAGGAAGGATGTGTCTCAAGATCTCAAACCTTTACACAGATATTTAATGTTATCTGTGCTAAAAGACAAGTCTATGAGGAAAGGAAGTCTGAGGGTGACTGGGTTATGCTGAACTTAAGACTGCCACTCTGCCAGCGAAAACAGTGGCCCATTTCCTGTAAGCTGCTTTCTTACTGATATCTAAAGTGCAGAAGTGGTTGCTCAAACTGGGGACGAATCATAATAATAGAGACCAATAATTGTAGGTGTTTGATTTTACTTCACACATTAGAGAGGTGTGTTTAATGAGAGCAGTTCATGTATAGAAGACATATCAATCATGGAGAGATTTTGGATTCGTGTTCAAAGAATCCAAAATTTTTCCGCACTTGTAAATTACCAGTAAATGAAATGTACTTGCTAAAAAATAACTTTATTGACCAATAGAATTGACTTACAGTTTGCAGAGGTTCAGATACTACCACTTAAGTACATTTAAATTATTCAGTTTTTCTTCTTTTGTCTCTGGGTCAGAGACAGTGTACACAAGGTCAAAAGATGGAGAATAACTAGTGGGTTCACATTATGATGTATCTCAAAGAGTTGCCAGTTAGTGTGGCAGTGACTTTACCTGACATCAGTTTCCTTATCTAAGAAGAAATATTTAACAGATATTGATTGATTTTTAGATCCTGGTCTAGAGTTATTCTGTCATATACGCAAAACTTTATTGGATTTATTTCATTAAAAAGTAAGTAAACATACAGTTAATAGCCACATTATTCTTTTTAACGCAATCAAACTTGTAGACGAGCTCTCTACTCCAAAAACTGTGTTTTCTCTCAGTCTCTTCCTCCGATTATCACAGATGTTATGTCAGGGTGCTGGTTTTGGTTTCTCAAAGAGTCTTCTGTTTGGTGGCTAAAATCCCTTGTCTGGCCTCTGTCTTCTTTCCTCTCACAGATCTGTTAGCGGTGCTCTGTCCCAAAGGGCCTCTGAGGATCCTGGTGGAGACGGCTCAGGAGAGGAACGAACCCATCTTTCCAGCTCTCATCTACTCTTGTAAGATGGACTCTGGTTACACACTTCACACTTCCTGTTCTTTTAGCACAGACTCTTCAATAACCTTCAGCACAGTCACTTGAATGGACACTTCAACTATTTTCAGTGCTCATAAATATACTCAAATTTAAACATTTTTCAGCACATTCACTTCAACTGTCTTCCCTTTAACTTTTGGTTCTTATTATACTGCAACTTCAACTCCTCTTAGTAATTCAACTTAAGATCAAACTTGTAAGATGGATACTGATTAAACATCTACATTTAGTTACATCTTATAGTAATAAAACAGAAGTGGGGTGAAGGAACTCTTGACATTGCCAAACAAAATTTAAGGAAAACATACAGTAGCTAGAAGCTCTTGACTTCAACTGACACTTCAACTCCATTCAGTGCTTCTACTTCAACTGACATTTTAACTGCTTTATGTGCTTCAGATATCACAAGCTGCTCCAAGTGGTTGGACATCAACTGACACTTCAGTTCATTTCAACTGCTTTAAGTGTTTTCACTTCAACTGACTCATCAACTCTCAGCATTTACACTGTTTCACTCTTCAACCCCCATTCAGCGCATTCATTTCAGCTGACACTTCATGTTCTTTTAGCACTTTCACTTCAAGTGACTCTTCGGTTACTTTCAGCACAGTCACTTGAAATGACACTTGAACTCTTTTCAGTCTTTTTTTTTTTTCAGCACAGTCACTGTCTTTCCTTAAACCTTTGGTGCCTCCATTAAACTGCCACTTCAACATCTTTCAGTGTTTCCATTAAACTGCCACTTCAACTCATTTTAGTAATTCACCATAACATCTAACTTAATTTCTAATCAGTGCTTCAACTTCAGCTGTTACTGCCATGCAGTTATAGGACACACTTAAATAAATTTATTTGATGCAAACAAACTTTTTGACCTTGAAACCTCCTAATATTTTGATTCTTTCACTTCTTCCCCAGCTACAATGGTGTGGCTCGTCAACATGGCAGACACCGACAGGCCAAAAAGGAACTCGATAGAAGCAGCTTCACCTCAACCGGAGACTCATGAAGGTGAGTGAGGTGTCAGATAGTCTGCCATCGGGACTGTGTGGTCACTCCTCTAAAACACTGATTCAAACAGTGTGATGTGTTGTTTAGTCTGACTGGTGTCACTTTGTATGCAGCCGTGGCGTCTCCGGCTCCCTCCAGTCCGTCACAGGACGACGGAGGCTTCACCCCATCCTGGATCAGCCACCAGGAGCACCAGCTGGGAACACTCCAGTCAACTGATGATAGCAGACGTGAGATCCAGCAGATGCCCTCCGCTCGTCCTGTTGAAGACGACGACGAGGAGAGTGAGTGCTAACAGTAGCTGACGTTTGTACCCAAACAAAAACGCCTGGTGTTCGGAAGAGTACACGATGGGAATGCAAACATGTGACCTTTTCTAACATTTGTTTTTCTGACGGGTAATCACAGCTTTACAGGTGAATTATTCTGAACATTGTAGATAATTAGATTATTATTTTCAGCTTAATTTTAGTAATTCACTTCAGAGCTGCAACGATTAGTCAATTGAAAGTCAATCAAAAGTCCTGCCCTGTGCAGTAGCCCAGCATAGATCATACCAGTTAAATACCAGTTTAGATTCAAAGTTATGACAGATGCAAAGAGATCAGATCTCTTTGATCGATTCAGTCATCTCTGTCATCAGTTAATTAGGCCTTTCATAAAGCTATCAGTGCCAGCAGCCCTTTAAAACACATCATGTCTGTCTCACAGCAGTTCAAAGGATCGATGGATAGTGAAAACTAAATTTCAGCACTACATACTGTCCATTGTTTGACTTATTGAATAGTTTAGCACAGAGTGAAGCGAATGAAAGGTGTAGAATATTCTTGCTGTGCTGTGACAACCATGAACCTCATAAATGTCGACTTCTTATAAGAGAGAAAAACAGTTTTTTATGAAAAAGAAAAACAACTTCTTTTCAGTTTTGTGACAATGTATTTTTCAGAAATCTTCAATGAGATTTTATGTGTTTATGTAACATCGGAAGAAGGAGAAGTTTCAAAACCCATAAAGTTTCAGTACTTCAGTTTATCACAAATCAGGAGATGCATGGTTTTTAATGGACAGTGAAGCCATCAGGTCACTGTGTTTCACATGGGTTTTATATTGATCTATTGTAGATTAATAAAAACGCTCTCAAAATAATATTAATAGATAAATAAATAGAAGAGAAGAAAAGAAAAGTAAAAATGTAAAATTAAATCAGGGCCAAATACTTAAACTCCTGATCCAGATTGGGCCATGTACATTAAAAAATATCATATTAATTATTGATATTAATATTATTAATTGAATGCTTCATCTTTAATGTGTTTGCAATGTTACAATGTTTTGTAGTTTAATGTTCATAATCAAAATGGAAGCTAATGCTTTCTTATACAACTGCCTGTCCTTCAATCTATCTCTATACACAATTAAAAATCACTATCATCTATTGGGAGGAAAACTGGCAAATATTGTTACATCATAAAATATGAGGGCAGTACATAATGATCATTTTAGAATTAGATGCCAGCCCCAATATGAAGCTGAGCTCTATAATTCAAACTTGTGAATTCCCAGATTGTCTGACTGCCTCTTCTCAGTGTATAATCATCTTTCAGTTCCCTCTTCTCTGAACACATAAAACATTTTAAGAATGTTTTTTATGTGTTCCCTTTTCTGAAATTAGTATGTATGTGAATACAACTTTATGTTTTGGCTGCAGACTGTTTTTAGTCAGAGCAGATTAGGAAGTGATTATTTATGGCAATTGCTAGGTTTCATGTTTGTACTATTTGGGGGCCCGCACGCTTTCTAACTTAAAGCTTCAGTAAATATGGGGTCGGAGCTCTTGTTTGTACTGTAATTACAGTTGAGAAAAGATTTCTATGGGGGTTGGAGGGCGTGGAGCTGAAGAGAATCTCTTGTTTGAATTGACTCCACCTTAAATGTGGTGTCCTCCTGTGTTCTCAGGGGGCGTCAAGCTGGGGCTGGGAGACTTCATCTTCTACAGCATGCTGGTGGGAAAGGCCTCGGCTGCAGCCAGCGGCGACTGGAACACCACGCTCGCTTGCTTCGTAGCTATCCTCATTGTGAGTAACCGCAGCTGCTTATTTTGGTGTCAAGCTTGAGTCACCGCAAACCTCATCTCTGTCTCTCAGCACAATATCTAACCCCACTTTATGGGAACCACTTGATTGTGTAATAGGCCCCTTTTTTTTTCCCTTCATAGCTGATTTTGTTTGGTACACAATCTTTCAATGTGCGCTTTCCTCTGTGTTTTATTTTGGCTCTCTGCTCCCACAGGGCCTGTGTCTGACCTTGCTGCTCCTCGCCATCTTCAAGAAAGCACTCCCCGCTCTGCCCATCTCCATTTTTTTCGGCCTGGTCTTCTACTTCGCCACAGACAACTTGGTACGGCCCTTCATGGACAAGCTGGCGCTACACCAGTTCTACATTTAGCAGGATGCTGCCCTGATAACCCTCACCCACATAGCTCTCCGGCCAACAACACGAGAGCGGTCCCTTTACAGCTGGGGAACAAAGGGCGATGTAGGCGCCTCTCCTGCCCCCACATCCCCTCCTAAGGACTCATGATGCTGGGACACAAGTTGTTTTTGTTCTGCCTTTCTTTCTGGCGCCAAGGGAGGGTATTCCCCACCAACAGCTGTCCTTAAATATTTTATTTTTATTTTAAACCAAGAAGTGACATTTCTCTAATCTGAGGCAGTTCCGCTGCACCAGTCCGAGGGAAGATCACTCGACTTGGGACCCCATCATCACATTGTTTGTTGATCACCGGTCTCAGGCAAAATCCAAACTAGGAGAAGTTAGTGGGAATATTTTACCTTTATTTATCCAGGGAAGCATTACAGGAGCTCGTCTGCTCTTTTTGTTTTCAGCAGCGCCCTGCTTCACATCCACACACTTTCATATCTGAGAGCTGCCCAGTCCAACCACAGTATCCTACTGTCGACCACTGAGCAGCTCTACTGGAGCAACTGGGGCTTCACAGCAGGTGCCTTGCTCAGGGACACCTTGACGGTAGCTGTTGAGGAACGTGAGACGGCTTCACTGAGTCTCCCTTCAAAGACTTAAATCAAACATCTTTCCAGTCGCAAGTCCATTTTTATGACTTGTGAGCTACCAGCGCCCCCCAAACTTAATAGAAGATTAAAAAGCCTTCATCAAACTAGTGGACACTCTATGATGATATTGATAATAGATTGGTAAATGTGTAGTGTGATTGTGTATGAGCTGTCAGTCACCAGAGCGTGCTTTCCTCACCGCTGTCAAGAATGGTTAGTTTTTTTTTCTTCCCCCACTTTAGACACGCTGAAGCTCTGAAGTCGGAGCGAGTGAAGCCCAGAAGGTTTTTTTTGCTGAACTGGAAGTTTTGAACATGTTGAAACATTTCTCGTCTCTAGAATTTAAAAAAACAAAAACAAAAAAAAAAAACAGAGTGCTATTGTGACACCAAATCATCAGAGATTTCACCATTCACCACATTCTCAGCCCTTTATTCTTACCTTAAGTCACATTTAAACTCACAGCGGAGGCCTGAAGAGGTCAAACGGTCACACACTCACACTGACACATTCACACCTGAGACTTGCCTGCCATGTACTGTCAGCCACTGAGCAGTTCTGCTGGAGCAGTTGGAGGTTCAGTGCCTTGCTCAAGGGCATTTCAGTAGTAGTTGTAGTCGTTGTCGTTATTGTGGGACAGAAATGTGCTTTTCATTCTCTTCCCTGACAGAGATTTAAGTTTAAGGTTGTTTTTTTTGTTTTTTTTTAATCTGTCCAGGGATCATAACCTGTGATCATTTGGTCACAAACTCTGAACCTTTAGGCTAAACTGCCCCCATGATGCTCGCCTGGTGCTGTCTGGAACTATGCTACATCAAACACTAGAATTATTTCTACTATACATACACAGATACTGTTGTGATTTTTTTTTCAAGATATGCAGAAGAGAAACATTGTACTTTTTGAATCATGGGAATACGTGATAACAGGGTTCCTACACAGATCAGGAAAACTAACTTACTTTTTTTTTTTTTTTTTTTTTTTTTTTTTTAATCAAATTGAAAAGGAACCAAAAAGTTAAATCAAGGTAACAAAGTGAAAGCCTGATCTTGAATAATGAAATGTGTAGGAACCTGAACTTGGTGGTTTCTCAGATGAGATAATGCTGTCTAGTGGAGGAGGACGAGCTGCACTGATTGCTCTTATGTTGTTGCACTCAAATTTCATGCTTGCAGAGAAGAAACCAAGAGGGAACAATATAATAATATTTGTTCTGAGACTGTTTTTATTTTCCCTTTTTTTTTTTTTTTTTTTTCTTTTTAGGGAATATGTTGGGTGACTGGCTTTTTTCTGTCCTTCACATGCATAATATGTGTGTTATGCAAGGTTATTCAATTCAGATTTTGTTCTTTTTTTAATAAATAATGAAACTGACAATATCTTTTTTGTTGTTTATTTTATTGAGTCTAACACAGATTCTCACGTGTTTTTTCTCAGACTGCGCAGCCAGTTTGGACCGCATACAGTATATAGCACTTAAAGTGATAATCTATGAAATTATAGTTTGGTTTGGTTTTTTTGCTGCATCTCTGATGCCAAGTGGTGACTGTGTTGGTTTTTTTACTCTGCACCAACCATTTATAAACTACCAATCAAAATATGAGCACTCACAGTACCGTGACATCTTTGCATTTTATTTTCTACTTCTAAACTTTGTGTCTCTGCATATGTCACACGTCTTTTTTTCTTCAGCCATATGACTCTCACTGCTCACGCTGCAAGATTGCAGATTTTTACATCAGCAAATTTAAGGATTTTCATAAACTTTGCCGCAAACTAAATGCTTAACCTTGGTTAGTGTGGCTCAGTGCTGGTGATGGATGTCACACAGCACAATACGGATATGCTTTACACAGAAGAAAAATAAGAAAAAGAGCTATAAAAATATTAAAATTAAATTAAGAAGCAGGGGACATTAAATCAAACATAAAGCAGCTCTAAAAGGATGAGCTTTGAGCGTTTTTTTTTTTTAATGTGGACAGTTTGGAAGAGCTCAATGCAGAGGTGATGCTCCTCCTGCAAGTTCTTGGTCACACATATCCATCACAGCAGTCTTTTGTTTTTGTTGTTGTTTTTTTAGACAGTGGTGAAAGAAGTATTCAGATCCTTTACTTAACCAATACAATCATGTAAAAATACTCCATTACAGATTAAAGTCCTGCATTCAAAATTCAATTTCAGAAAAAGTATTATTAGTAAAACTGTACTAATATCAAAAGTAAAAGTACTCATTATGCTGCTGAATGGGGCCTATAACGTTGTTTTGGATTAAGCAAAAGAATATAAGAACAATAAAAATATAAACAAGACTAAAAAAGACAAGTAAAATTAACAGAATTACAGAATTACAAAAATTTGATTAAAAAAAGGGGCATTGAAAAGGATAAAAAGAAGTGCAGCTTTAAAAATTTTTCAGTTAAAAGCCATTAAAAAAAGGAAACCAGTACTTGACTAAATGTATTTAGTTACATTCCACGGCTTAATGCTTGATATACGGCACAAACTAACAGATAAAGCTGTGTGATGTGAGCTTTTTCTTCTGTGATACTGTGCTAATCTCTCTTTTCATTTGCCCCACACACACAGAGGTCAGAGGTCAGCGCCCCTGGCGTGCTGGTTTAACAGTTCAACACAGTAACAAAACGCTTTTTTCTCTCCCGCTTTGTTTGCACTGATTTCCAGCGAACAAACCCTCCCGGGAATTGACGCAAAGCATCCCTGCAGACGGTGGGAACATTGTGGAAATTCCTCGGCGTGCTGGTACACTGACATCCTGCGCTCGCCGTCCCTTGATGCCAACTGGCCGACAGGCGCGGTTGGCACGTTGCCCAGAGCGCTGGACGCATTAGCTGTCACCATGGGGACCGTTTGGCCTCGCTGGCTGGGACAGTAGCACAGTATGGCAGTTTACCCAGAATGTTTAGCCTCATACTGCGACTTACCTAACAAACCTTCATTGAGGCCTCATTGTGGCATGGTGAGTTCAGCTGGTGAACAACTAGAGTTAATTCCATAAAGCTTCTCTTGCATCAATTCCAGACACCTGTTCTGTTCAGATTAGGTTGCACCATGCAAGGCTGCTTTCCCCAGATAAGATTAACCCTTCCTCATGATTTAATTTTCTCCGAATGATGAGGAATTACTGCTCATAGGAAGTTGTACTCACTGTTTTTCTGCTTGCAGATGTTAAATTAGATGTCATATTTCTCTTTCTAGGGCTTTGATCCTGTTTGTTGACGAGTGGATGAGACGACAGAGTGAACTGATGCAATCTGTCAATCGCTGTCATCCTCTGTATGGAGGGGACTTAGACAGGAGACTGTGACTGTGTGTCACACCTGTGTGCGTTACACGTTTCCCAGGATAGCTCTACTAAGGGGATTACCGTACAGGAGGGATGACTTCACCATGTGAGACATGAAAGGAATTGAGGATTAGACTTCAATAATCGCTCCAGACGGCCAACAAGTGCAGACACTTAACGACACAGGAGAAAGGAAACACAGCTTGAGCAAGAACAAGAGCAAGAGCTCCGTAAAGGTGAATTTAAAAAATCAGAGAAGATGTCAAAGGACAAGCTGGAGAGCCTGGTGAAGCGCATGGAGGAGACTCTGTCGGAGATGGAGCAGTTGAAGATGCACTGCGGGAAGCAGAGCGAGGAGCTGAGCCAGCTGGTGGTGGAGCTCCGGAGAGAGAACCAGGAGCTGGTGGAGAAGTACAATCAGCTCGCTGTGGAGATGAAGGAGGCAAAAGAGATTATAGAACAGTTACAAGACACAAAGTATGCCTTTAACGCGAAGGAGAGGCAGGCGCAGAAGCTCAGCCGGCAGCTCTGAAGGCCCCGAAAGGAGGATGAAAATGTGACTGTAGGTGGATGTGACCTGGGTGTAACAGAATCCTGGAGGAAAACAAGGCTGGACAAAGTGGATGGAAAAACCAGCTTATTGCAGAAGATTTTTAAAGACTGGGTGGGCATGAAGGCTAAACTGGGCACAGTTGTTTTCTTAAACATATAGGAAGTGTGTTTTTTTCTGTCTGCATATGTGTACATTTTAGGTCCAGAGGGGATGGATGCAATGCTTAGTAATTTGAATGTTAACTTAAATCCTGTGGCTTAGGGCTCCTTTTAAAGCCGTGGCTAGATTTAATGACCAGGAATCAAAACTGGAGGTCTCACATGGAAATGTGGTCCATAAGTGGGCAAAGTTGACGCACAAGGCATTGTGCTCATAAAACAACAACACGTCTGAGAGCTGCACTCCACCTGTAAAGATTTTATTTGATGACAGCCCCTGGGTATTATTTTATGTTGTTCAGTGACCATAAGAAGTGGGTGGTCACCTATTTTTGGTCTTTGTAGAATCAAAGTGCTAAAAATACCTGATTATCCCTTCCTGCCCTCAACTGTGTGAGATGTGAGATTTGAAGGTGCTTCGCTCCACACCGGATCACAGCCCATAGAAAAACAGAGCAAATGCAGCTTAATGTGTATTATTCATGTACCACAATAAAGTACTTCTGTTATCCTGCATCAGGTTTCTGAAACTCACACTTACTCACGTTGAAGTAGCAAGACTAGAGTTGAGGTTTGATGGGATTTTACTGAACCTGAATTCTGTATCGAATCCTCTTATCAAATCTGAATCTTCTTTAATCTTGTTTTGAGTTTAGTTTAACTTTTTAGCAAGAAGTTATAGGAACTTAAAATGACTAAGAAAACAAAGACATAACACTTTGGTTTTGTAGATAGATAATGTATTTGCTATTAAGGCAAATAAGAACCTTAAAGATCCTCCCAGACATGTTGTAGGACATAAAAAAAACTCCCTCTCTCATTGACAAATCCCAAATCATTGAATATGTAAATATTTTTCATCTCAAAAGTTTAACTACTAGACACAAGATGTCTCTTACTTCACTGTAAAGTCTCTTCTCAGTGTTCTCAGAGACCTCAAGTTTCTACATCACACTTATGGAATTTGTATATTGCGTCGCAGCTGGCTCCAAACTAGTTGTGATGTCACAAATCACGCTCATAGGTACACGTCTTAAACTCAGATTTAAGGTGAGCTCAGAAGATTAATGTAAAACCCTCCTTCTAGTGTCAAACTCTCCACAAACGTCATTCTGCACAGCGAGGCTCAAACATCCAACTGAAGGAAGAAGAAAAAGAAAAACACAGTTTGTTCTCAGTGTTTTGTAAGACACAGAGCTAGAGTACAGGTAATTTTTAACATGCACTATTAAAGGTACACTATGCAGGATTTTCCTTAAAAAAACAATGTGTAGACTCATACAAAAGTAATCCCTCTCTAGAAGTGTGTGGCGGTGTATTTATCTACAGAGACTCTGCCCTCTGCCTGTATTTTCTTATTATTTTGCTTGTGTTTGGGACGTTTCTGGGCGTCAACCTTTGGCAGTGGGTATGTAGCCCCCAGCCAATAACAGCACCCAGGTGTGAGGTCAGGACTTGTAGCATAGCAACCAGGTTACATCGCTGTCTCCGTCTCTCTCCTCTGCTCCGCTCTGCTCTCCTCTCTGTCTCCGTGTCATGGATGTATAAAGAGCTGCAGGTCTGTGTGTCTGCCTGACCGAAGGTGGGGCTGAGCTACACACACGCAGAGCAGAGAGACCACAGCAGACAGGGTGAAGCTCTGAATTCACACAACATCTGGGAATGCAGCACCTTCCCGCAGGGTTGTGGGGAGGTGTGGGTGTGTTTATTTGTGCTTTAGAACGTAACCGCCAAAAAACAATCAGAAAATAACATTTTATTTATCTGATTCACAGCTTTGGTCTCGCCAGCACTGCCCCCTCTCTTCATTCACTCTCTAGCTCACTCGACCACCGCTGCATTCTCTCTCTCTCTCTCTCTCTCTCTCTCTGTGAGCCGGGGAGGAGGGGCCGACTTTGAATGCTGTGTGTTTACAAACACCAACTGACAAATCCTGCATAGTATATCTTTAATACTGATGCATCAATGTGTAAACTGTCTAGTGGTTCCCAACTAATATGTCAGGCCCCTCCAAAGGGTCACAAGATAAATCTGAGGGGTTGTGAGATGATCAATTGGAGAAGAATAAAACTATCTGAGAGTTTTAGAGGGGAAATGTCTCTTTGGTGGAACTGTTAACAACTCATAGACATCTGAAACATGACAAAGAGACACAACTACACACTGATTTTATACAAGACCTCACAAGACAGAAAGGTTTTGAAGCCACTGGTTTCATCTTTAACAATTAAAAGTAGAAAAGTAACTAATAACGACAGCTGTCGGATAAATGTAGTGCAGTAAAAAGTACAATATTTCCTACTCAACTGTAGTGGAGTAAATATTTCATTACATTGCATCACTGTTTATCTGACAGCTATACTGTAGTTGCAAATGATATTTTACATACAAAACATATCAGCTGATGATATATGATCCATTAGTATACATTAAAGGAGACATATCATGCTTTTTGTGATTTTCTGACATTTTTATATTGTTATAATGTCGGATGTCTATGTTAAATTCTAAAACTTGAGGTGAATGTATGTAAAAATGTCAACCTGCTCAGACGCTTCTTTGGATGTAAAGTTACGTCTATTTCCTCATCGAACTGACATCAGATCATTGGCACATGCACACAAACGGCCGGCAGTTCAGTAGTCCTCGACACTAAGGTTGTTCCACAGGTTGTTCACATTGTCCACTCACATATTTCGGATCGAATTCAGGCTCAGACATGTACAGATGAATTTGAGAAGTTGACATATCGAGTAAAGGGCGAGAAAAAGAAGTGAAATCCTACTACTACTGTTTGTTTACATAGTGTCTGGAAGCCAACCAATCAGAACAGAGTGGGATCATTGGGAGGGGATCCTAAAGGGGCAGGAACTCAAATGGCCTGTTTCAGACAAAGGCTGAACTGAGCAGCTGTATAAGATAAATAAGGAGGTTTTTTTTAACTGTAAATCATGCAAAGATATTCCAGTGGAGCCCCAGAATAAAAAAATAGACCCGGACATGTTCAAGATAAGATTATACTACCCAACAGTACGTAAAATAGTTCAAAATCAAACCAACTACAACAGTAAAATGCTACTTACACATTAATACATCAACAATAATAAAGTAATAATATAATATATGACAGCATGACACTTACAGGGGCCATTTTATATACCTCAAACCGTGTATTTTCCAGTGTGGTCAAAGGATCTGAGTACTTCTTCCACCACTGCCTTGGCTTATACTATATGTCATATAGTAATGAAAACACCCTTGCACTACACAGAAAATATACAGCAGTAAATACTGTGCTACAAACTACTTATTATGCTGTATATAGGCTACTGTTTGGAGAAACTGGATGGACATGGTGTGTTTTTTCATGGCTATAAATAGATGGCACCGTTGATTTTTTTTCAATGAAATGGTTGAGATGGATCTGGAGGAGGACACTCAAGTTGTGTGTGATGGTTCATTGAATTTAAGTGGTGTTTTGACTGACAAGAGGCTGAATAGACGCCTATTTTGCATTTTGGTTCAAACTCTTCCTCCTTTCATAAAGGTTCTGGTCACCTGTGAAGTGCTATGACTTTAAATATTTATTCTGAAGCCTGTGAGTCATTCATTCTGGCCTCAACATGTAAAATGATCTTTCAGGGTCACCAGAAAAACAAATATGTGGCTTGAATGTGGTTTTGGTGGTATATTTGGCATTAAAAAAGTTTTTCTTTGGTTTACTCACTCATATGAAAAAAATCCTGAGGCCACCACGGCTCTCTCTGGCTCATTCACACACACTTTCTGAATGAATCACAAGCACACACACAAAAACTCTCCAAAGCTCTTTCTACTGAAACAGTAGAAAGTTAGCTCAAGAAAAGTACACATTACAGAAGGAATATATTTTTATGTAAGCCCACAGTCATATAACTCTGCACAGTTTCAGTAGTTCTGGGTGTTTCTTTTTAGAGGCGAGTTTGAGAAACCTCACCCCCCAAAAAAGAAGAGAGGAGGAGCGGTGGGGAGGGGGGAACTTTTGGGGGAGTTGGCAGATGTTTAAACATAGCTTTAGTATAGTGGCTGTGGTGGTTTCCTCTTATAAACCCAAAATAGTCACTTTTCTATGTTGCTTTCATGCTATTTCAACGTGTCTGGGATCATATGGCGATTTAATATCAAATTCTTTTGAGAGCTGTTGTGTAATTTTGTGTAATTTAATAGTTGAGAACATAAAATCAAAGATCAACTTCAGGGACTGATTAAATTTGATTATTGCTTTTTAAACCCTGATGTTCCTTTTTTATAGCTCAAAAACATACTTAACATCGTTTTATCAGCTTCGTATTTCATAATGTTCCCTAATTTTACGAGAGTTGCTCATAAACATGATTTTGAACTGATAACATGTGTCAGAAGTGCTGTAAAACATGGTTAAAAACATTGTATGATCTTGTGCTCTGTACTATATTTGTGACTGTTGTTGATAGCACTTTATCCAGAACACTTTCTCTTATTAGAGTTTTGTAACAGTTTGTTTGTAAGACGTTTGGGAGTCAGACCTCTCTGGAGTCTAACTGACTCCAAACATAAGTAATGCCACTATGTAGGATAACATACTGTTTGTCCTGGAATTAATTTATAAATATAAAATAAATATGGCTTCATGCATAGCCCATATAACATATAAAACAGGAAACATGTCTTTATTTCATGTAATAACAATGTTTATGATCATTCTGTACTCTGTTGTCTGCATCAAAATGTGCAAGCCCACATTTCTGTCAAAGGAAAGGTTACCACTTCAATACTTTTCTACATATTGGGTTTTAATAAGGTCAGAATAATACTGATTGGTCTTTTTTGGTTCAAAAGACCAATAAATATTCAGGACAAACTAGTATTGGTTTGAGATAAACACAAGGAATAGAGATAAGGCTCATTAGGTGTTACCATGGATAAAGACCTTCATTTACAGGACTATTAAACAATTGAACTCAATACAATAATATGTTCACAGAATTATTAATAACTGATGAATTGTGGACTCTAAGTTCTTATAGTGGCTGTCAACATCTTTGCACTGTCAGAATGTGTATTAGTTTAGATATATGTAGATATTATATTCACATATACTCTTACATTCATTCTTATGTGTCAAGGAACTTATGTATGATTGTATTATAATCATGTGTATGTGTGTGCTGTAAGCCAGTAGTATTCTGAAAATGTACTGTGAGAGAAAAATGGAGTCTTGGGAGATTATCCTTAAGCTAAAAGAACAAAAATAAACAAAAAGAAGAAGAAGAAGAGAAAACATTTAATAAGAAAAACAGTTAATTGAGTATTTTTTTTAAAAACTCAGATCACTGCAGTGGGATCTATATGAAGCCAAACAATGAGGAAGTAAAGCCAATGTGAAAATACCGAAGGTTAAGATCATCATATTGAGTCCTACTGAACACACAATCCAGTGAATTTCTCTTTTGACACAGTAAGGCAACATTTGGGACCCATTTTCAGCTAGAAATGATAACTCTGCCTTTCCATTAGACCCAAAACTTCCCAGGGAGATGACTCATGAAGATAACCCTGGTATTACATGTGTGGCATGTGCAGTGGGAGAGCATGATAATGACGCGTTGGTCACAGCAAAGTGGGAATAAACTTTCTCAAAACCCCATTTAGGATATGCTGATGGGGACCTTACAACAAACGAACACTTTGATTAGCTGTTATTTTTATAGCCTAGTCCTAAATTACAGACTGTGCGTCAAAGATCCCCATCTCTGTCAGGAGGGACTGTAATTGGCCTCGATGCGCGCTGGTTAAAAAGCGCGGTGATGACGCCGCGGAGGAGGTTTAACCAACAGGACTTTCTCTTCTTCTTGTCGGTTTCCTGTTGGACGCAGAGAGAGAGAGAGAGAGAGAGAGAGAGAGAGAGAGAGAGAGAGAGAGAGAGAGAGAGGAGGGGGGAGAGAGACAAAGAGGTCCAGCCAGATAACCGTCCTCATATATCCAGGACACCACAGCTCCTTTCAGACGCATCTTCAAGTCAAAGCTCCGGAAAGAAACCAGCTGTCAGCTCTTCTGCGCCCTGAACCGTCCTCCGCGAGGATCCAGCAGCGGTTAGGACTCCAAGAAACCGACTTTTAAACCAGTGAACAGGGTGAGTAGCTTGATGATTTCACCTAAATGACACTGAGGGCTTTCTTTGATATGGTATTTTCTTTAGATGGCTTATATTAGAGGAAATATCTTTTGGATTTAGGAGGAGCTGGCTGCTCAGCGACAACAGAGGCATTCATTAGCGAAGATGAAAAATAAGTTTCAGTCTGGGAGAAAAGCTTAAAAACAAAATGTTAAAAAGAAAGTGGATCATCAGGAGAATGAACCACAGAAATATCATAGCAGCATTATAGGAATATCAGAGAAGATAAAATAGGTCTGTAGCCTATAAAGTCATTTTACCACATCGAGATACTAAGGAAGACACAGGGATCAGTTAATCATTTACAGTCCATTTATTATTGTGTCTCTTAGAATAACATAGTGGAGTTTTTACCCTCGTTTTGCCAGATTAAATCCAGAGATATAGTTCGAGGCTGACCAGGTGCCCAATGTAGACAAACATCACACACAAAACACAGAACACAAGACTCTGCTTGCCACTTGCTGATTGAATAATTGTTAATTCGTTGGATAAAAGCTTGTAAAAGCCTGAGATTTAAGAGTTTTAAGAGCTGGCACAATAAAAAAGTGAGTGATGAAGGAATCTGACAGGGGATTTTTAATAGTTTATTGCTTGGTTGTGACTGATAAGATGTTCAGTCTGAGGTTGGATCAGTGCTGAAAAGATCAGTTGGTTAATTGATAAGGAAATACAGTTTTTTTTTTTATAGTAGATTAATCATTTAAGTTACTTATCAAGCAAAAAAGATCAAGTGTTAATGTTTGCCATGACTTTAACACTGCAGCCTCCAAACGGATGTTGTTGTTTTTGATATTTGTTCAGTAGCTTTGTTGTTTTGTAGGAGAAGCCAGTAACCAAACATTCTTATTAAGGGCGCTTGATTTGACCAGGTTCCTTCCAAAACACTAAACTATGTAGAGCTGCAACGATTAATTGATTAATCAATTAATTTTTAACAATTTTTGGGGGCACAAATGGTAAACAATCTCTTGTCTAGCTTCCCAAATGTGAATACTTTCTGGTTTTCATGCTCTTCTTTATGATAATAAAGTGAGTATCTGGGTTTTGGATGATGGTTGGACAAAACAAGACGCTGTAAGCATGGCCATGGGCTCTGAGAACTTGGGATGAAGAAAATAATCGGTAGATTAATGGATAATGAAAATAATCGTTAGTTGCAGCCCTAATGATTATCTCATGTTACACTTAAGGTTAATATTCAGTAAGGCAACTGCTGACATTATTAGTTGATCAATCAGTTCATTTATGGTTATAAATTGAACCTTTTTGGCTTTCAATTGATCATTTAAAGCAAAATAGTTTTATATATATAAGTTATATAAGTATTATATCATTGTAACTTGAATATATTTATGTTTTGGGTTGTTGGACAAGCAATTTGAAGATGTATTATTTGGCGCTGGAAACCTTTATAGACTAATGAATTAAATTATTAATGGAAAAACAGTTAACCTATCAATTAAGAATGGAAATAATTGGTATTTAGGTGTTTCTGTCATGTAGTGGAGGGATGTTGGACCCCCCTTTTCCTTTGTACAGAGTTATTGAGATGTGGGGGCTTTTGGTGCAGTGTTTCTGTGTGCATGTGTTTGACAAAGACAGATTAGATATTGAGACTGTCTCTGACTCTCCTCACTGTTGGGGCATTTGGTGGCCAAGCCTGGCAGGTCAGAGGTGGTTTGGCAGCTCCAATAGACCCCCCCGCCCTCCTCCCCTCCCCCCGCGTCTCTTTGGGGGCAGGAAACCCTCCATTTGCCCTGGGAAAAAACAAACAGCCACTCCATATGCAACAAAGGATACATTTTTAGCTCAGTTAAGCAATTAAGTGATGAGATAGTGGAGGGAAATGATAAGGCTGGAGGTGTCACAACTTAGCTTAACTTAAAAGAGCCGTTTCCTTATAAAATGACCAATGAAGACAATGATGGGTGTTCATGCTTGTGTTGTTGTTGCTGGAAAGTGAAATCCACATAACAGGTTGAAAAAAAAAATCCTGCAAAATGTTTAATTTCCTTTCCAAAACCACGACATAAACTCAGCGATGCGTGGCGGTCAAACTAACCGAGGCTGGTTTTTCATGAGACATTCATCAGTAAGAGAAACACTACTAACTAGACGCACACAGAGCATACAGATGCTCATCCAGCTGTCGATTATCTGCCGCGGTTGGTGGCTGCAAACCAAACCACAGAACACACTGTTGCATCATGTACGTTTAGTGTGATCATCTGTGCTCTTCACATACTTGAAAATCTGCAACTAAGTCTTGACTACACCCTGATTTATAACAGATTTGTATGCTTGGCAGTATTTTAGGAAATGCTGTAGGGCAACAACGCATTGATATCCGTCAATCAAAACTGCAGCTGATAATGTATTTGGATTGTTTCGTTTTTACAGTTTTGCATCAGATAATCAGATGCGAATGAGTAGCTTTGCTCAGGGATCTCTTACTGTCTCTACTTGCTATTGTAAAAGTTGACCTGTGTCTCACATTAATCTCTGTTTCCTGTCTATTTGCCCTGGCTTGTTTCCGAAAAAAGTTGCTCAATGTCTAATAGCCTCTATTAGTCACAGTGATTTACTGGATGTCTCGTTCTTTTTTTTTTTTTTTTACAGAGAACAATGAAGATGCTCCTGCCTCTGGTAATCCTTCAGCTGTTCTTGGCTCCAGCACTCATGGTAAACTCCCAGTGGATACATTGTGGATACATGCACACATACTAATAAAAAACTATGAAAGCTGCATGCAAATTCCCCAAATACAAATATCTGAGACATCAAGCTGCTCTAATAATAATTAACTGTTATAATCTACATCTAAACTACTAAATGCTCTCTTTTAAACCTCAACAGTCCATACAGTATTTTTGATGTAATGCATCTGTTATGTAAGACTAGATCCAACATCATATATTGGTAATGCAACATAATGTCAAGGATTGTTGCAAATAGTATGTTTGTGACATTTTTGGCTGACAAATACTAGTATATTTCATTATTAAGTCTTTTTGGGGGGCTTTATCAATCTGATGTTTTTATGTTTTACAAAATGTAATAAGGGACAACAAAAAAGACTCAAGAGGTATCCTTACTTCACTTTTATAAAATATAAATTCTGTGCATTTTAATCTCTATTATATGAATGATTTATCTCTTATGTTTACCTCGCGAGTTCACGACTTCACAAGATCATGCGAGAATCCATCTTGTCCGGCTTGAAGTTTGTGTCGTTTGTGTCGGACTAATCAGCGTCCTTTGAGGATTCTCATATTATCTTGTGATCTCGCTAATCCAGCTGCTTTGCAGGTTAAGACAGTGATAGACAGATAGTCAGATCCAATCACCTGCCAAGTATTTTTTTTTTTGAAAGTGCCTGCCCTTTACCGAACAGTTTCCAAGAAGGTTCAGTGTAACAAACCATCTGGCGCGTCAGGTTATAGAAAACCAAAATGCTAACAAAATTTTGTTTTCTCATTTATAACAGTAAGACAGATCTTCCTTTTGCTCAAAACTTTCTTTGCAATCACTGTATAAAAATACATATCATGTTAGATTTGGTTGACAAAAGAATTTAATTTAGTAGTTGTTCTTGACCTTTTGATCATATCACACAATCTTCCTCTGCAGATGGAGTTTGCGCAGTTTATCATGGAATTATAGATGTTCAAACTTCCATTTTTTTCTGAGCACTTAAAGGACCTTTCATCCATGTTGCCACAAATACTGAAGTTCATTCTTGACCTTTAAAACAGCAGCTGACGAAACAACCTCACCAGACGTAATGATAGATTGAGTTTGAAAGCAAAGAAAAAGCTTTATAACATGGGTTAATGTGGATTTTTACTTTGTGATTAAGTGTATAAGCTGCTATTTTGTGTCCAGGTGCCCAGTGTGGATTACTGGGATACATGGGGCCCTTATGGAGAATGCAGCCGCACTTGTGGCAGCGGCGTGACCATGAGAACCAGACGCTGTATCACTCTCAGGTATGTTTTCTGCATGTATTTTCAATGTACCTACATATACATCAACATTCCTGTATACATGTATTAACACAAACTGCATATGAGCTCACAGTTAGTCATTGTGAGGCCCTGAATACACACTCAAACAGGTCTTTTATCCTCCATGAATAAAGCTAATTGTGAGGTTCATGGGCACGCTCTGTACTGTATCTTGATGGTAAAAGTATGCCTCGAAGTCATGAGGACGTAGACTTGTCTTATATCCAAAACAGACTGCAGGGAGGGGCCTTTTGACATTAAAAGGACTTTTCTTTGTTGGGTGTTGCCTGTTGGCTGCTGAAGAGGATCGGATGGGGAGAGAACATTTCTATCTGCCCCTTTTGGTTGAAAAAAACCACAGAAGTGGTATAAAAATTAAACACCAGTTCTGTTCTTTTCAAGTAGCATTTCTTTATGTATAGTTTTCTCTCCATTTTTGTGTTGCTTCTAAATGCTGCTGCTCTTATATCTGACAGCACAGAGGAAGGAGTGATAGGTGTTGTTGCCAGCTTACATTATAAATATTATGTTCAGAGCTTCTATTGCTGGAATCCAGCCGGCATGTTGCCTCATGTAACACATACTGTATAGTGATCTGTATTCATGATCTGGGAAATGGTGTGTGTCTTATTTTGTTTTCCCCCGCTTAGTAATGGAAGAAGTACTCAATTCTTCCACTTAAAGTTAAAATGTCAAAGATTTTTATTTAAATAAATGTCTGTTAAGTCACTATCTATCGCCGAATGAGGTAACACAATGGTGATTAAGCCTTTGGCCCACTGATGAAAGCTCTTGCATCTGCAGTATTCTGATTATTACGAACTGAGTGTCAGTGGCGACTTTGCTGCCATGCATTCAAATCACAAGCGGCGCAGTTTATGATGCGTTTTCCATCACCCAGTGGTTGATCCCAGAGAGGGTAGGCGGACCTAATGCAACAGACTCGCTCTTCAATTTGCTTGTGCTAGCATGACGTCATACAGCTAGCGACACTGTTTAGATCTCTGGGAGTGAGGTCAAGTGAGGTCCAAAAACACACCTGCAATTACCGCTTAACGTCATATGGTGCCGCCAAAGAAAATAAAACAAAGATCTTCGAGATTGCCACTTTAAGTAAAAGTATTAATACAGAAATGTAAAAAATGATCCATTACAAGTGAAAGTCCTGCATTCAAAATCTTGCTTAAGTAAAAGTACAGAGGTATTATCAGCAAAATGTACTTGAAGTATCAAATGTAAAAACACTTATTCTGCAGAAAAATGGGCTTATTATTATATATACTGATTATTATATAGGACATTATTACATTGTTAAAACTGGGGGCTTTACAATTAGTGCAGCAATACAACATCCTCTATCCTTAGATCCTCAATTCAAATAAGGCAAAAAATCCCCCCAAAAAACCCTTTTAACAGGGAAAAAATGGAAGAACCTCAGGAGGAGCAACAGAGGAGGGAAACCCTCTTTTAGGATGGATAGACATGCAATAGATGGACTCTGGACTTTTCTCCAAACTTTGCATTTTTGTAAAATAATTTCACCTGTTTGAGCTTCAAACTGTTATTTAAATGAAACAATCTGACACGTTTAGAGGGGAAATGTCACTTTGGAGGAGCTGCTAACAACTAGCCGTAACTAGGCTGGACTGCAACAGCGGGGCCAGCTTTATAAACATAAATGTCCAGCCCTGACTGAGTGACTGAGTGACTGAGTGACTGAGTGATGAAGTTACACCATTTGTTGGCTGAAGGCGGCCGAAGCTAAGTATCCCAGAATGCATTTCAACCCAACCGGCAGCTGCAGAACTGTTAACATGTCACTTTTTAATATTTTTTGAGGTGAGAAAGTAACCATTTAGAATCGCAATATGCGGTCAGTTTATCCAAATAGCACCTGTTTAGACGATCGGCCGGTTAACGTCCGTCTTCATCCACATCAACGTAATTTACTGCATCACTCTGTCAATGAGGTTATTTTTTGTGAGAAAAAAATGTCAGTGGAGCTTTGAGTTGAGATTGTTTTGTCACAGTAGTCAGGTAGGTGTATTGAAGCTGAGCTGCTGCTGTCAACAGGCAAAGTGATTGCAATGATGATTGAAAATGATACGCCAAGTCCAAACTTGATATTTAGAAAGGCCCTATCTCAGATTGGCTTCTGTCAAAGCCCGGCACACTTTCTGGGGGCTTGGTCTCCATGTGTCGCCACTTCCTGTATCCATCGTTTCCAGCCATATGCAAGGTTTTGACCTACTCTTGTTGGAACAAACCAAAAAAACTTGGGTACCACTGGTTTAATCTTTAACAAAGCCGTTTATTTTATAAACTCAACATGTTTTTTATGTAAAATGTAAATCTGAGAAATGACTAGTAACAAAAGCTGTTGGATAAATGTAGTGAAGTGAGTCAAAAAGTACAATATTATTCCCTAGAAGATACTGTAGTACAGTAGCATAAAACACAGTACCTCAAAATTGTACTTAATTACAGTATTCCCCCACCACTTCCACTTCAATTGTACTTCAACCTCTAATCAAAGGTCACTGCTGCTTCAACTTTTCCTCAACTCTTCAACTTGCTATATGCAAGTCTTTGATTGAGCAATAACTCTGATGGTATTTCATAAAAAGAACAAGATTAATGGAGGGGAAGGGGGGTGGGGGGGTTTGGAAGAAAGATGCCCCCCAGGCAGAACACGTCTGTAATCAGCCATTTCTTTAACATGTCCAAACAGTTTTCTGATAGTACTTGATATTTTGTAGTCGCAGTGAGCCATGACAGGTCTATGAAGGCTGCTTGATGACGAAGTTTTGATGTTTTCCATTAATCTGTTCAGCAGTGCTGGATGCTTGCTTTCAACATGTTTGTGCAGTCAGTCAGTGAGTCAGTAGTGAGTCTTTTTCCCCCATATCGAATGACGAATAAAAGGGAGAAGTCCTGCCCACTATTTCTACTTCACTGGATGGTTTATCGCACCTTTAGATAACTGTGATTACACTGGTTGAATCATTGTGTGCTTTACAGGAACTCCCATTTTGCAATTCATTCTTTATTTTTTTACCTGGCCTCCATCAAGAAGATCCAGTCTTTAAAGGATTTAAAGTGGGCCCAAGTTTGTTATTTTGTTAAACATGGAATAAATCTATGCACTTGCAATTTATAATCTTAATTTTGTACCAATAGTTGTCACTTTTCATTTTAAAATGAAAGTACTGGTTGATGCGCCAAATGTTTATTTTCCATTCCTAGCTGAAAGGTTGCAGGCTGGATGTTGTGAATAACTGTTTGGACATGTTTTAGTTTCAGTTTTGGCGTGCTGACAGGAGCGTGTCTTCTCTTCAGGCTTAAGGGCAGGTACTTTTGGAGGTGACTTAATCATGAGTTACCAGCATGGCTGGAAGGGAGGGCAGCACAACAATCTGCTGTCTCACGGCTCACCGCTGCGAGCGTGTATGTTTGTGCGAGGTTTGGGTTCAATAGTGCTGATGTTTAGGCTTCTGCTGTCTGGGTTTTCCGGGCACAGATTAAAGAGGAATGCCTCTAAATGTCAGAGCTGTACAGTTTCACCTAGTCATTAAGTTGATTTTTAGGCTGATGAAAATACTTTTTTGTGGCTTAGAATTTAGTAGATTAATATAAAGGTCTCCACTGACAGACAGTTCTTGTACTGTACGTTACAATAATAATGATAACTTCATTTGTGCAACACCTTTCATACATGCTATGCAGCTCAAATTGTTAAAGAAATGGTGGCAAAGAAGCAGAGAAGGGTATACTAGCAATAAAATTTCAAATAAGATTAACAGAAATAAGTAAACATTCAGTAACATTCAATAAGAACCAGGGATAAAGATATAAGGATATAAGGATATAAGTTACATGGCGGATATTTATGTTCAAGTTGTTCCACGGTTTTGGTCTAAAATAAGAAAACATTGCTTCTCTATATTTCTTTGCTTTAACTGTCAGTACATTTAGTGCTGTAGTGTTCAATGACTTAAGGCAGCAGCTGGGAGTATAGAGGGAGAAACAGTCAACTAAATATGGAGGTGTTAACCATTCACAGCATTCAGTTAAAAATAAGGGTTTAATGTGTAATGCTCGCTTTTACTAGTTTTTGCGTAGACTCTGGCAGCTGCATTTTATACCAACTGAAGTCTGTTCACTGATTTTTTTTTGGTAATCCATTAAAAGAGTGTTTTTGGATATATGGTCTGACTTTTGCAATATTTCTCAGGTGGGGAAATGCTGATGTAGTCAATATGTTTACTAAGGTTTAAACCCTCGTCTATGATGACACCCAGGCTCTTTGTCTCAGATCGAGTCTGCTTTGCCAGAGTCCACGTAGAATTTTGCCTCTTTTAACACCAATAACTGTAATTTCAGTTATGTCTTCATTTAATGTTAATGTTCAGGTTTGAGCGGAACGACTTCATTGTACTTAAATACTGTTTTGCCTCCTGATGACTGTCAGAGAATCATGTGTAATATTCTGTGGAAGATCTGCTTTAAGTTAAACGCTAACATCAGCATGCTAACATGCTCACTATGACAATATTAACATGCTGAGGCAGGAGATGTTTACCAATGTCACCATCTTAGTTAGAATGCTGACATGTTCTTTTTAGCACTTAACACAAAGTAGAGTTTGTGTTTCAGTACTTCAGTATGATAGATGGAAAGTCAGAGGATCACCAAAGTTGTCACAATTCATCCTGAGGGAGACATGTATGTTAAATTTCATGACAATCCATCCAGAAAATGTTGAGATATTTCACTACAAATCAAAAATGTCAACCTCACGATGATGCCAGAGGAAAAGTCAGTGGATCACAAAAGTCTTTAGGATTCATCCTCTGGGGAGCATAAATGTTTGTACAAAATTTACAATAGTTGTTTACATATTTCAGTCTAGACCAAAGTGGTTGGCCGACTGATTTGCACCTGCGTAGCTAAAAACAACTCAGGTATGACTTTAACCAACAGCGTGAAGTATTCATGCTTTCTTTTCTCCATACAGGACTGATGGGGGACACAACTGTGTGGGACCAGACAAGTCTTATCGCTCCTGCAACATCCAGGTGAACAAACACATCCAAAACAACTTCTGCTTTCAATTCTTTGTGTGATAGAAACTCTTTGTTTGTCGTATTTATCTTCAGTGTTTGCTTGGTTTATATAAATCCTTAACTGAGCTGTCTCAAGGATGAATAACAACCAGCACTAAAGTAAATAACAGTGTTCTCTTTAAATGTTGAGCTTCCTCCCTAATTAAATAAACCTGATGTGTTATATTGTCTGTGTTAGTTAGCCATTTCACTTTTTTTTAAACCTGTATTCATGTCCGCTTAATTGTGTGTTGACCTTTGACCTCTTTGTTCCATTCAGGACTGTCCAGAAGGATCCAGGGATTTCCGTGAGGAGCAGTGCTCCCAGTTTGATGGGACTGACTTCCAGGGGAAACGCTACAAGTGGCTCCCTTATTATGGAGGTTAGAAGCAAAGCAAAAGATTAGTGTTTTTGGATTCACATGACTGTAACACAAACTGGCAATACAATCACTAATGACTGTAAAACATAGATTAAAATTAAACGAGAGAACTTAACTTTTACCCTGAAATGATGCTCATCTCTCTGGCAGCTGAGAACCCCTGTGAGCTGAACTGCATGCCAAGAGGAGAGAACTTTTTCTATCGTCACCGCAGCTCCGTGGTCGACGGTACACCCTGTCACCCCGGACGTAGGGATGTTTGCGTGGAAGGAGTCTGCAAGGTAGACTGCACGGGATATAAGATGAGATGAAAAGATCAAATGAACGTTACATCTGAGAAGCAGAGAGGGGGTTTCCTATAAGATCTGTGGTAGATCTGAGGATATACCACACTAAGATCTGAAAGTATGTGTGGTGTTCAGAATCTTTTCTACTGTATTAAGATGATAATCAGTGTAGAGCTGCAACAATTAGCCAATTAATTGATTAGTGAATCTACAGAAAATTAACCAGCAACTATTTTGATAATGGTATAATCGTTTTAGTAATTTTTTAAGCAAAACTGTCGAATATTTGCCGGTTACAGCTTCTCAAATGTGAGGATTTTAGGCTTTTTTTGTCGTATATGATAGTAAACTGAAGATTCTTCATGGTTTTTGAACTGCTCGTCAGACAAAACAAGACATTTAAAGACATCACCTTCTACTACTGGAAAATTATAACTACAATTTTTACAAATGTTAATTGAGAAAATAATCATCAGATTAATAGATAATGAGAATAATCATTATAATCAGCCCTAAGTCAGGGTCATTTTCTATGTTTCACAGACTAAGGATTTCTTGGATCATTACTTAAAAAAACAAAAACATCAGGTTTACACACTAGTTATGAAATCAGATGGCAATCTCTGAGATAACATCCTCTGAGGCCACCAGCAAATAAAGCTTTGATGAACCACATTTATTATCCTTAAATGTGACTCTATAAACTTCTTTACTCTTAACCTACAGTACATTTGTTGCGTCTAAGAGGCAGAGGTGAAAAAGAAAAAAGGACACGTCTACCACACAAGTTATATCTAGGTTTAAGATTCATTTTAATGCTTCAAAGCATCTTAGTTGACCAGTGGAAAGACCTAACCGTGGGGGCATTTTGGCCTCTGAAGGGCAGAACTTGGTCTTCTTCATATAGTTTCCCAAACAAAAGTGTCCTATAAGTTCAACATTTTGAGAAAGATTTACATTTCATTAGTCTCAACATGTGCTTGCTGACTTTTCCCGAGGACATCCCCACAGAGGAATCCCTGCTGTCACTTTTAAGTGCAGTTTAATTGTCTAATAACTCAAGTGACATTTTTAAGATCAACTTGTTTGTTGACCAAAGGAACAAATTATTATCTATTATAGGCTTATGTAATAGAAATGTAATTCCTTTTAAAATGTTCTGCTCTTAGTCTGACCCTGCCCTCTGTCTTTTAGTTCATCATTCACATAATATGAGCGGCTACATGACCAAACGCTTAGCAGAGGTGAAACAGTGCATGTTAAATGAACTTTGGAGGTTTGTTTTAAGAAAAATGACTAATAACCAAATCTGTGTTGCAGATTTGATGTTATGACATAATTAATATGTCCCACCCATATTTTTTAGTAAAACAAAGAGAAAATATTTCAGAGGTTTAAAGCCTCACTTTATTAATCAGAGTGGACGCAGCCAAAGGAGCCCAACAGCAGGATCAAAGATTAGTTTCACTATGTGGTAATGTCAAACACTTCTCCTGTCCTCATTCTGTTCTCATGTAATTATTGCAACAACCTATTAACCTTTTCCTCAGGAAACACCTCCACTGTTTAACCTCTGACATCACGTCTATATCAGCTAGTCTGTGGATAGCAGCAGCTGCCCAAACCTCACTCGGTTCTCATGTCTTATTTTTAAACATTATTGCTCCTTTATCTAAAAAAAACATATTTCGGCTCCAGATTTATGTTCCCTGGTTTTAAAATTGTTACTTTCACAGAAACAGTGTGTTCCCACTTATATTTTATTATCTCAGTTCTTGTTAATGTTAAATCAGGTCTTGGTTTGGCCCATGAACCTGCAATTTTGTGATTGGATCTTTGCCTTCTTGAGGGTTTATGCTATAACATAGACTTGGCACTTGTTATACAATTGTGTATATATATATATATATATATATATATATATATATACATATCCCATAAAACAGATTTTGGATCTTCACTGGTTACTAAAAACTTTCCAATGAAACTCTGATGAGATAAAATTTTATTGCCTTTTTTCTGTTGTCTCTAATGAAAAACTGATTAAATTCTTGGGAGGTACACCACATCTAATCACTGGAGGGAACAATGAACTTTAAAAGTCTGAATAATTCAGTCACAAAAAAAAAACAATATAATTGAAGTTTTGAAAACTGTTAAAACAAATACAAGTATCTGTGGTTGTAGAGGAACTTAACACCAAACTAATATATTGATTCGACTTTAGTTTCGAATCAACTTTTGCTTATGAACTATTTTATTGTTTTTCCCTCTCCAGCGTCTGGGCTGCGACAACATTTTGGAGTCTCCTCAGCAGGAAGACCCCTGCCTGCAGTGTGGGGGTAGTGGACAGTCCTGCCACCTTGTCAAAAACACCTTCTCCATGCGCAACCTGCCAACTGGTATGAAGCACATTTCAACTTTGTCACACACTAGCAGATCTTTTCATTCACCACATTTGTCATTGAACTCTCTCTATCAGTGTTGTTTCAGAAGGCTCTGAGAGAAACATCAGAGATTTTAGTCTGAGTTTGCAGGACTTCATGTTACTTTATGTTTCATCTGCATCTCAGGCTACAACCAGATGTTCATCATCCCTGTTGGAGCCACCACGATCAGCATCAGAGAAACTGTGGCCTCACGCAACTACCTTGGTGAGTTTGTGTTTGACTTTTTAGGGCCCTGTGTACTGAATGTCAGAGAAAAAGATGAGAGAGAGGAAGAGACACAAATTAATAATTTAACAACAGTATGAAATGAGATGGTCATGAATAGAAAATTAGTGATTAAAGAGAGCAGATTTCAGGCAGCAAATATGAAGCTTGTACTTTAAAGAATACCCAAATGTAAAGGTACCCTGTGGAGTTGTTGTCCTCTAGTAGCACTATGAAACAGTTGTTTATGAGTGGGTCTCCATTTGGTTTGTCTCATGCATGAGGACACACAGGACATGATACACAGTCCTGCCAGTGGTTTCACACTATTCTAATGATCTAAAGGGGAAGTACAGTAGAAGACTGCAGGCTAATAAATCGATGTAAACAATGCAGGAATTCAAAGACTTTAAAAATCGACCTTGCGAATGTTTTATGAGGAAGGAAATGTTTTTGTTAGACCTCAAGAATACCCTCAATGTGCTTTGGTGAGAAACACTATGTTTACATGAAAACCCCACAGAGAGCCTTTAAATCTGAGCCCTGACATCCAGCTGTGAAAAGCAGAATACTGAACTGGCCATCTGTAGTACCTGGCACCAAAGACCAGCCAGTAGCAGATGTCCAGTTTACCATGCTGGTTTCACTATTAGATCCCAGGCTTAACACAAATTTAGATTCATTTATTCTTAAACCACTTTTAAGGACATTTGACAGCTGACGCACACTCTAATCCAGTGTGACTGCATAAGACCGACCTAGTGAAGGAGAGAGATGACAACAAACATAGAATCAGAAAAAAAAACATTTACAGCTGGTTTGAGTGTATTCTGTACATACAATGACTGACACACAATTTGCTACACACGGCCAGCTATCAAGAACCTGCGCGGGGAGTACTACCTCAATGGCCACTGGGTAATTGAGTTTTCCCGGGCGACACCCATCGCTGGCACCGTGCTGTACTACCAGCGAGGCGCTGAGGGTGACAACATCCCTGAAACCATCATCGGCCGCGGCCCCACCACTGAACCACTTGTTGTTGAGGTAAGATCATACTGACGATGAGATTACCTTTGTCTTTATTTATTCATTTAGATATTTATTTTATTCAAGACAGATTTAGGACATTTCTTACAATGTTTTAATGTTTATTAAACCCCCAGAATACAATTGTCCTGAGGGAGGCACACAGTGAAAGATTTTAGGATAAAATTTCATTCAATGCCTATTTAATCATCTTCAGGGGAAGTAGGGATTTTGACCTGAAAGTGGTGCTACAGAAAGGTCAGGAAGTTCACCAAAAACATGATCATTCATTGTCAGAGGACCATGAATATCCACAGCAAAGTTCATGGAAATCTGTCAGTTAGTTAGCTAAGAATCAAAATATTGTAAGGTGGTGCTATAAGATTGATTATTGACTCAGAAAACAGTGGGATTCATACTCTGAGAACCATAAATCTTGCCAGCTGAACAGAGTTTGATCTTTATCTACAACCCTGTCCTCTGTCCTCTCAGCTGATCAGCCAGGAGCCAAACCAAGGAGTGGAGTATGAGTTTTACCTTCCTAATGGGCGCTCCAGAGAGGGCTACTACTGGAGTTTTGGATCGTGGTCTGCCTGCAGCAAAGAGTGTGGATCAGGTCAGAAAAAAACATGCCCTAAATACAGAACCAGTACTTGACAACCTGTTATTGTTTGAAGCTTTATCATCCTGCTTTTCGGAAAGTGAAACAAGTCTCTTCCTTTGTTAGGTTACCAGTCCCGGCTGGTTTTCTGCACCATTGATAACGAGTCCTACCCCGACTACCTCTGTGCATCTCTGCCAAGGCCACAGAGCAACCGTACATGCAACATCCATGCCTGCCCACAAGTCCGCAGGTAAGATACAGCCAAACTTCACTGATGAAATGTGAAATTTCAGAAGAATTTGGCAGATTTTCCCAAACACAAAAGCACCTAGAATCAGAGTTACTTTCTGTTTCATTATAAGTGAACAGAATCAAGATGAAGTCAGTCTGAAAATTGTTTATTTTTGTTTGTGCTCATATATTTACTGACGAACCAAAGGTAATTTGAGAGCAGCTTTTTTGACTGTTGTTGATGTGTTATGACTGTGAAAGGATGGCGTACCTGTATCCACCACAGCTGTGGAGATCCTCAAAAAAACCCAAAGCCTATATATTCAGGTAACCCAGGTTCTGTGGTCGTACAGTAGTGGAGCTGTAGGTGACTGCAAACACAGGGGGAGACCTACATCATTATTTAATAATGTTCACTGATCACTGACTTCCCGAGCATGTGAAACCTACCCAAACTACCTAAATCATTAGTTACTGACCTCTAAAAAGTGCTGAAATAATGTCATAAACATAAGTCAAAACATAAATAATGATTGATTAGTCAGTAACTCTCCCCCTTCAGATGTGTTTGACTCTAGCGTCTGTGTTTAGTGCAAAGCCTGTTCCTCCATGTGGGGTGAGAACGAAGGCGTGGGGCAACTGTCCAGCTCAGAGATCTCCTTTCAACCCTTTAATGGCCCTCATTTGTCTTAGAGACGCTTAACGTCTCCCTGCAGGGAGACTAAACGGTGATTTGATGCCAGACTTCCATCAAAAACCTCCCTCTTTAACCTGTGTTCCCTCTACCTGATCTCTGATCTCGGCTGCTGCCTGATTGCTGTAGCAAAACCTCTCTGTCTATGTCTATTAATGTAGCTTATGTGTTGGTGTGCTGCTTAGGTGTTCATAGGTCAAAGGTCGTCATGCAGGGGTTGTGGGGATTGTGTACATCTGAATGAGACGCAGCGGCAGTGGTGTGGTAGTAAATAGCCGGGGCTTCAGTCAGTGACTCTCTGGTATTTCCTGCTTTTTTTCTTTGATGCTGGTGCTGCTCAGAAACCTGAGATGTTTATGAAGCTCGGGTGACGCTAACGGCACCCTCATTATTCCTCAATTTAAAGATATATTGCATGAAAGACGAGAAACATCTGATGTTCAGAAAGAGGTAAAGTGTGGGTGATAAAATGTGAGCTTGCTCCTCTGAGTTGCTGTTTTAACGCGTCTTTCCTGTTTGTTTTATTATTGCTTCTAGTAATTACTTTATGTACAAACTAACCAGGAGGTGAAAACCACTTCCTGTACTTTCAGCTGGGAGTGACTGGTGGCTGGGTTTCTGGACTTTCATCAGCACTGCAGTCTTCAAAAGGATGTGTGGTTTTTAGCATAACTATGTGTTTAGTAGTTCAGAGTAATGAATATTATGTGCTTCTTTTGAAGTGCCAAGGAACAATTTGGCTAAAACCATGCATCCTTTTATGAGCATTAATTGCATTTTGAAGGGTTTCATCCCAAAACTTCATCCCTGATTTTTATCTGAACTAGGAAATCAATATTTATTACTTAAATATTTATGGTTAATATTCAATCAATGCTGAAACAAATAGTCAAATAATCTATTAATCGATTTGTTGATGGACATAAAATGAGTCCATACAAATTAAGTCATAATTTAAAATCATTTTTCAAGAAAAAACACTAAACCTTCCCTGGTTCCTGCTTCTCTTCCTGTTTTATATTATTAGAATATTAATACATTTGGGTTTTGAATTGTTGCTCAGAGAAAACAAGCTGAGAAATTGTGATGGACACGTTTTACTATTATTTGACATTTTAATCAATTAATCAATAATGAACATAATCATTGGTTGGAGCCCTTTATTTAATACAGATTTCTATTAAAAAGCTGCATTCTGCAAGATTTTAATGTCAAAATTTCCGTGTGTGGCCGTAAGTAACAAGTGAGGTTTCATCTTCCCTTATTTTCAAAATTTTCTGAAGGAAATTAAAAAAAAAATTCTTTCAGAGAAAGTAGAAAATTAAAACATAAGCACCAAATCCAAACAACAGCGAGCAAAAACCTCATCCAGAGAAAGTTTGACTTCTCAGCGTTAGATCTGTCGTTTATCTCTCATCAGATGAGGACTTTTCTTTTTGAAATTCATTCCTCTAGTGTTGTATCCTCTGACCTCTGTCTCCTGTCTCCCCTCCCTCCTGGTGGGTTCCCCAGCTGGAAAACCGGAGAGTGGAATGCCTGTTCAGTTACCTGCGGTGGAGGCTCTCAGGTGCGTAGCGTGCAGTGCATCTCCCATGATGCCTCAGGACCTCGTGTGGTGGAGGATGCCGTTTGTGCCGCCTACTCGGAGGCCCCGCCCTCTCTGCAGACCTGCAACATGCAGAAATGTGCAGAGTATAAAGTGACCAGGTGGAGCCAGGTGAGAGAGCACGCTGCAGGTGACAACAAAGGGCTGAAAAATGAAACCAAACACACTATTTGGTCAAAAAACATGATTTTAAGATTAAAGCTATATCAAATGATTATGTAACATCTGAACTTTTCTGTGTTTAATACAATATACATTTATCAGTGCGTTTAGCTTGGCGTAACTACCTTGGTACTTTTATTCAGCTGGAGAGAAAAATATTCTGTCTGCTGCAAAGTAAAAATTTTTTAGCCTCAATTCCCAACTTATGACTCTTTGCCACCATATTTTTGGCTGAACAAAAGACGGGAAACAAGTCAAAAATCTTCTTTCAGTAGCAAACTGAATATTTTTGACTCCAGCTGTAAGAATAATCTTGGGAGAATCTGGAAATGTCTTCAAAACAGTAACAAATCTTGTTAAATGACCTGTTGGTTTATTCTGTATTTAGACAAGAAATGCTTAGCTCTAGTACTCAAATGTAATCATCCAAGTGAAAAGTCTTAGATGTAAAACTCAGATTAAATGCGAAGCTCGAACTGAAGCTAGAAAAGTCCTATAAGCCCAAAACACAACACTAGATGGGAGGTGGGAACATATTTAAATAGCGAATGTAAGGGAGAGAATTTATACTTAAAACTATGGTTTTTTAGATGAGCAAAGAACATTTTTCCTCTTTTCTAGCGCTTTACTGAAATGATATCATCCTTTAAACATTCAAGAGTGTTATAAAAATCTGTGCTGTTTTGCCTGCAGTGTTCAGTGACCTGTGGTACAGGTGAACAGACCAGAGAGGTCACCTGTGTGGGTTCAGGAGGCATGAGACTGGAGGAAACGTCCTGCAGCTCTTTGCTCCGCCCATCCGCTGTCCAACCCTGTGAGATGGCTGCCTGCCCGAGACAGATCGGCTGGCACATCGGAGAGTGGGGACTGGTGAGTTCAAATATACACACATAGCAACACATTTTTCCTGTCACATAAACCGCTCTTTTGATTCTAACAGACAATAAAGTCTTAATGATGATCCTCTCTCTCTGTTCCCCACCAGTGCTCTAAGAGCTGCGGCTCCGGCTCACGAGAGCGCCAGGTCATCTGCTCAGACCAAGAGAGGAACCTGTACCCTGTAGACCAATGTAACGCCAACCCCAAACCCTCCACAATGGAGCGCTGCAACACCCAGTCATGCTACAGCCCACAGGGTGAGCATATATGCAAAATGGGCTCCTAAGTTATTGTTATTGCTCGCTTTATTGTTGCCTCGTTGGATAAATTCATATGACATGTTTATGGAACTACACCTTCATTTTACCGCTCTAATAAGAGAATTAAGTGTCAAGAAGAACTGTGTTGATAGCATGAGCCACAAAGAAAACAGTAATACCTGTTGAAAATTCATCAAGTCAAACTATATGCTGTGCTTACGTTGTTGGTGTGTTGTTCTTCCTGCTCTGTGTGCAGTGGTCCCCAGCGTTCAGGACCCAAGAGGACATGACAACACACAGACTGGCTTCCAGCCCTACGTGCCAGACCAAGCAACAGGTTAGACTCAAGTTTAAGTTTAAGTTTAATTTAAGAATTAGACTTATAGCTCCTATGAGTTAGTCTGTAAGTCAAAGATAACAGAGGGGGCGAAAAGTAGTTGGACTGATGCTTATTTTCATGTGTTTTTGTTTACTGTGTAAGCATCAGAGAGAGTGAAATATGACAAAATGCAGACAAGCTCATTAGTGTAAGCTGTACTTTCTAAAAACTTCATCATACTTTGTGAATAGTTTATAACGTGAAGTTAACTGCTTTATTGAAGTTTAAGATAATTTATTAATGATTTAATATATAGGCACGAATTAGGAACACTTTTGGTTTGCCAAGTCAGGAAAAATAAATTTGGTTGGTGTATATCCTCCTCCTGAACAACTTGTTTTGTATTTTTTTTGCTACCTGTTTTTTCCTAGCTCTTTAATTCATCATCAAAATAACAGTTATACCGGCGGTTGTTTTCTGGAAAAGAGCTACTAAATACTTCAGACTACAGTCTATTCATCAACAGCCTGTTCACATTTATAACTGCAACTTGATCATTTCACTAAAAATTAAAACTTTTTCCTCTAGTGTTTGTACCAAAGAAATTAAACTGTAGGTGTGATCGCTCCCTTATTCCTCCTCTTCTGTTCCCCCGCACCCCTCCTCTCTGCTGATATAACTCCTGTCACTTTGTCCCCATCCGCCCCCTCCCACTTACCCGTCCTGCCCCTGTCCCAGCACTAATTATCCAGGCCTGATTGACATGTTTTCAGGGGTCCGTGGGCATTGTCAGCCTGATTAAAATATTTCTGAAGCACTGAAGTGTGCCAGTTCTTGCTGTGGTGTTTCTGGCATGTTCTGGCATTCTCTGGCACCGTGTGCTGTCCCAGTGGTCAGGAATTTCAAGTTTGAGAGATTGTGTGTGTGTGTTCTGTTCTTGTGATTTTATTTACTCTGATTACTGGTACATCAATCTCAAATCTCTGTTTTAACTTGTCATGAATGGTTAATTATGGTTGTTTTGCAGCAGTTCTGTTCCTGTTTGCATTCTTTTGTCACAGCGCACACTGTGCGGCCTCAAGCACAATTAGTAAAACGATGTGTGAACATCTCTATTGCTTTGTGTAGCGTTGTCTGTTTAAAGCACCATGAACTGCAGTGTGGGGTCTAGTCTGTATGCTCAGTGTATGAATTCTCCCCCTGCTTGGTCTGATCTCAGCCCGCAGGACAGACACAGCGGATTCGACCCACACGAACACAGTCCACGACCCTTACAACGCCGCTCCGGCCATCCACTGCAGCCAGTCCCACTATGGCTGCTGCCCAGATGGACGCACTTCAGCCGGGGGCCCCCAGGGTCTGGGCTGCCCACAGACTCCTGTTCAACCATCCTGCACTCAGACCAGGTACCCAGCTCTATCCTGTCATTACCCTGTGGTTGAGGTTACATATGGAGTCTGTTTTAGAGTCTTTGTCTGGGCGTCAGTTTTATGACTCGGTGACCACTCTAACCAGAGATTGTTTTGCATTACGCATGACCACAAATTACCACCAACTGACCACACTGAGGTGGAGGTTTTCATGGAAATGTTTAAGTTGCATATTTTTTTGCTATTTTTGGCTCAAAGTTTCAGTACAAACTGTTTTGTTCTTTGAACCTGCTTCCTCTTGTCTTGTGTGTTAGTTATGGCTGCTGCAGAGACGGAGTGACGGCTGCCCAGGGCCCCAACAAGGAGGGCTGCGTGGAGTATGTGGCCGCTGCTCCCACTGTAAGCAAACAAACAGGAAATCTTTACAGTCGTACATTTACTTCAGACTCTTCTATATTTATTATAGACAATGGTGAAAATGTACTGACTAGACTGAAGATAAAAAAAATAAAATAAAAACAATGTGTGGAATTAAATCCAGAGAGTGTGAAATTTGGGTATATTTTCATAATTGTTGTTTTTTTAAATGAACACTGTACTATATTAACTTCATAGACAAAAAAGAAGTTTATAAAATGTGTTAAAGAAATCACATTTAAAAAATGTTAAAGAATATTAATTATATGTTTTAGGGGGCAAAATATTTTCTTTAACTTGATGAGTGATGATATTTCTTCTTCTTCTAATCTGTCTTGTTCCCTCAGGCTGCTCCTTCTCTTCCCACTGAGAATGCAGTACAGTGCCGAACCACCACTTATGGGTGCTGTTATGACCGCACCACACCTGCAGAAGGACCCAACGGGGAGGGTTGCCCCAACCCACCCAACCACAGTAAGAGACTGAGAAGACACAAACACATACATAAAATAGTTAAGAATGTTATGGTCTTTTGTTTTGAGAGGAAATGTTGCTACTTTCTGGTTGTAACGTTAAAGTCCTCTGCTGTTGGCATCGAGAAGTCCCCTTTAAGAGATTTAGGGCTCTCTAAGCAGGAGAAAATAATATTAATGCTTCTTTCTTTACAATTTTTTATCAGATGATCTAGAGATTCTAAGCTTTAACCTCATAGTTGTGACTAATGTACTGTAAATCCAGTTTTCTTTTTTAGAGAGAGTTAACATCTTGGTAGTGCTGAGTATACTGACTTTAAACAAAGATACGGCACCAGAGAACTGTTAGAAACATTTATAAATAAATTTGTTGGGTTTTTTTTCAAGAACAAAGGCTCAGATCATAATTCCAATTGATAGAAGCTTTGTTAGAAAAATGAATGCGTATTATTACAACCTCACTAAATAACAACATGGTGCCATAATGCACTGCAAACCTTCCATAGATCAATATGTGATTTGATCTTTGAAATTGGCTTGTGACTCGATGAATCTGCATGTTGGTAACTTTTCCTGCTGTGTTTCTTTGCTGTAGTTGAGCGCTCTATCTGCTCCCTGCCTCGCGCCGCCGGCTCCTGCAGTGGCTGGACATCACGCTTCCACTTTGATGTCATCACCTCCAAGTGTGTGCAGTTCTGGTACGGAGGTTGCCACGGCAACAGCAACAACTTCATGAGCCGAGCAGATTGCCAGAGGGAATGCCAGGTACCCGCACCCAACCAGCAACAGCCAGGGCCAGCCGCCACCCCCAGAGAGACGCCGTCTAGAGGAGGATCTACCTCTGGAAGGACATCTGGAGCAGGCACCGCATCTGGAGGAGGGTCTAGAGGAGCTGGAGCAGGAGGGTCTACAGGCGGGCGTTCACGCAACATGGGGAGGGTTTTCACAGTCCAGGGTGGCTCGACCTCTACCGGCAACCAGGCCACAAGTGCTGCCACACATGCCCACAGGGCCAGAATCTATATGCGTTCCCGCCGGCCTTCCTCCGGCACTGCTGCTCAGCACACTGGCCCATCAGCAAGGTAAGACCTTCAGGACCCCGGGAGCAGGGCCAAAAGCTCATTCAACAGCCTTCCTACCCCTGCTGAAGGAGCCCCAGTCCACTAAGCTCTGCTCTGATTCTGAGTAAGGTCAGACAATGAGCTGAAGATTGAAAGTCACACTGTCCAAAGACAAATCACTTAACAACCTCAAAAATATGATGATCAAGTTTTTTTTTTAATTATTGTGTCATAAAAGACAATACCAATGAACATAAACCAGATCCAGAATTTTCAAATAGCACTACAAAAAGTCCAAAAATAAAGAATACCAATTCACATAATTTGGATTAAATCAGATTTTTAGACTTTAATGTTTCCAATGAAATGTATCAGACACTAATGAAGCATCTGTAATGGTGAAACCAGAAGTGAAGACAAAATAGTCAATCGTTCCTTCTTTTCAAAGCCTTTGAGACAAGTTAAAGAGTAATTTAACACCCTCTGAAACTCTTGTTTCTGCTGCCCTCCAGTGGTTTAACTTCTCACCTTGCTGCAGTGATGTACAACTGTACTCCAGGCTGTGTCAGTACACCATGATACCACACTTCTGGCCACAAACACTCATTAGCTGTGGTCAGAAGAAAAACAGAGAGGGCAGAGAAACAAGACTTTTCAGCTTGGTGTTAAATGACTCTTTAAAGACATTATATTAAACAACCATTTCCATTTTCATATGTGCTGTGCTTTATTTTATGCAACATCCTCATTATGTAGATGCACATCATTCTTGTGATGCTAATATAATCTAAACATTTGCCTTGTTAAATACAACACAGCTTAATTTGCTACAGAGACATCTACCTAAGTTCTCACATTCCTTAAACCTTGACAAAACGTCAGGAGAAGCTGACAACCTCACAGCGACCCTACATGGACAGCTCTTCTGTTTATGCTTCTGGGACTTTTTCACTATCTGCCTACAGTTGTGTTGGTTGTCTTGTGCTTATTTGCGCCTGCTACCTCACTATGTCAGCCACCACCCTCAGGGCTCTGTGTTTGTCACCTTGATGTCATTAGATCAAACTAATAAAGGTTCTGCTGTGATGCTTCATCTGTACTCGTTTGTGTGTTGTCACTAAACCCTGTCTGTGTGTTTAGCCTAATCCTAGTTTTCACATCTGTAGCAATTAGTTCACGGGGCAGCTTTTTGGGAAACAATGTCTTTCTGGGAGCTTCTCATATGTTTCTATATCTGGGTTTTTCTTCTGGTGCAGGGGAAGTCACCCTTTGTCTCCTTGTGTATTGACACCACCTTTGATTTTTAACATTTTCAGTACATGTGTGTATGTGTTGTTTGGTGGGTGAGGGTTGCAGTGTTTGTCTTGTCCTTATTCATGTTGCATAGGCCAAAGCTGGGTTTCTGTCTTTTCTCTCTGAGCTTTCTCTGAGCAAACTGCTGAAGCCTGGTTGTGGGCAATCTTTATGCTTGCTTTGGTGACTACTAATAAAAGTACCAACAGTAGAGCATAAGGTGACTCTTTCATTCTCTTCCCCCCTTCAATGTTCTTCTTCTCTTTCTATCTTTGTTTCTCTCTGTCATGTTTGCCTCCTCCTGTCTTCTTTCCTCCTTTCCTCTCTTTCCTCCTTGTTTGTTTTCCCTCATCTTTCCTTCAGTTTGACCCTTGGCGGAGTGACCATCGATAAGACCGATCCGTCCACTGTGGAGGCTGTAGTTGGCCAGACGGTTGTGCTGCCCTGCAGAGTCAGCCCGCCACCGTCATCCACCGTCATCGTAGAGTGGAGAAGGGATGGCGTCCCTCTGTCTACCCACAGGTCAGTAAAACACACACACACATATCCACTACATGGTTTAATCTAATCTGTAGAGTCAGTGGTTACAACCTCAGAGGCTTGATATACTTTTGATTTAACTCTTCATTTATATTTTCTGCAGGCATCATCAACGGCCTAATGGTTCCCTGTTAGTTGGTCCTCTCACTAAGTCAGACTCTGGTTGGTTCTTGTGCGTGGCCACTCAAGAACGAGAGAGAGACCACCGCTACATCTACCTGTCTGTCTCAGGTAATTTAGCTAAACAATATTTCCTTAATCTTGAGTTAATCTACGATGCAATGTTCCTCTGAGACTCAAAATACACAGCGTGCACCTACAGGATGAAAATCCTTTGTAGAAAAATGTTTAGACAATTTAAAGATATTCACTTCTAAATTTGTGCTTGTTTATTTAATAGGAATAAAGATTTACCAAGTGTTATCATTTTCTGTTTTTGTAAATGTATCATTCTTTATCAGTTTTTGTTTCTCATTTTAATGAAATGCAAATCTTTTCTTTTTTTTAAATCTACATTTTCAAAACATACATGGATATACATTATGTATCTACAGTGTAGATGGTCCAGTAAATTCCACATTGTACACCTTTAAAAGATCAGAGCACTCTAAGAAAGCTGAGCACACTTCCATCTGGTGTGTGAGCACCTAATTGGGGCCAGATTCAGTCAAAAAGTCAAAATTTGACCGACTTTAACCCTAATCAGTCCGTCCTACGTAAATCCAGAAGATTGGAGTGAAGTCCTGATGTCGTAGATGATGTAACAGGTTGTGTCAGAACACACTGACCTTGACAAGTTAGCTGGTTGTTATGCATGGTGTAATGTGGTAATGTGACATTATGTAAGTGAATTATGACTGGAGCACTCACTCTGTGTGTCCAATCGTGTGTGTGTGTGTGTGTGTGTGTGTTTGTGTGCATAGAGGGATCATCTCCGCTGATTCCCACCTCACTGCCCGGAGATGGTCCATTCCCAAGGTGAGAATAATCTCTCTTTGTCTCCATAAACAGAAAGCTTTAATTATTATTCCCTCTGTGAAATAGAAAGGTGAGAAACTGAAGATTATAAACAACAACACTTTAAAATACGGACATCATTTCTCTCAGGTTCAGTATCGAGCGGTCAGGTTCATCTGTGCTGGAGATGCGAGGAGGACAAACTGCCAAACTGCCTTGCACGATTGTCCCTCCTTCTGCACTTCAGTCTGTCAGCATTCAGTGGACAAAAGATGGACAGATTCTCAGTGACTCCAGGTACATTTGTATTTGATTTTAATACTAAATTTATATCTAATTATGATTCAAAAGAATTGTCAAAGTCTAAAGAAAATCAAACATTTATTTGTGTGATGTGTAAGATTCTCTGTAAATAACTCATGTTGGACTTCAGTTTAATACAGAAATCTAAATGATCATTGTAATTATACAGTAAAACAACAGATTCCAGCTGCAGTTGTAATTAATTCTTAAAGATTTCTCTTGTGACTCCTAAATGAATGGTTCCATGCATTTTTAACATCAATATATCCTGTTAAATTTATTTTACAACTACAACAAACAAACGGATCCATGGTCCGCATAACTGTGAGTGCTTATTTTATGCGTGCAGTGTTGTTAGTGCAAGTGGCTCTCAAAATTATTCCCACAAACCCTTTGTGTTACCCTTCAAGACGTTGCTTCTCGCCCACAATGTGTCACTCCAACTCCATGAACATTTGTCTATTTACTGAGTAAGACAAACATGCTGGAAACAATTTTTCTGTCAGCCGTTAACTCCCTCCAACACTTGATATTTCCTGAAACTGTGGAAGTTCCAGCTGCACTGAAAGAACCAGTTGCTTCCTGTTTGTAGAATCAGTGGTCTAGCTGGATTATGGTAATTATACTGCAATGTTCCAAAAGTGATGATTTATTGATGTTAAATGTTGTGTTGTAGGTTTACCCAACATTCAGATGGCACCCTGATCGTCGGCCCGCTGAGGTCTGAAGACTCTGGAGTCTACACATGCACAGCTTCCACTCAGCAGCAGCTGGAGCAGAGACAGCTGCAGCTCAAAGTCCAAGGTGAGATTTATTTACATCTTTGCCATCATGCTAAACACATGATAAACCTTACATACTATGTAAACCTGTTAAATATGCTAAATATGAGCATCCAAAGATTTAAGTCAAATCTGACAACGTAGAGTGCTGTATGTTCATTATGACTGACAGAGACATTTAGTTATATTGATGATGTAATGTCACAAAGTCACCAGTAGAGGTCAGTAAAGGTTCTAGACTCCCTGATACCCCATTGAGTAATCTGTTTTATTTGGTTTTCCCTCACAAGGCTCATGAATGTGTGTTGTTTCAAATGTTAAATCAAATAGATAATATACAGTATTATATGTATTTTACATATCTGAATGTCATTAAAACAGACAGTGTTTGAGGTCCGTTGCTATAGGTGACATCCCAAAAAATATGCATGGATTTATGAGGGTTTAAGAATTTAAAAATAAATCTGACCTTTTTTCTGGTTTCACTATCTAGCAGACCTGAGGATCACTACAGCTCCTAATAACATCCAGGTGTCTGAAGGCAGCACAGCTCGGCTGCCCTGTGTGGTGTCAGGAGACAACGTCAATATTGGCTGGTCCAGGTACTTAATAACTTGATCTAAGCTGGAGTATTTATCCTATTAGTACTATAGTAATAGTAAATATAGTAATAGTAATAGTTGCTTACTTCTGATCTCAAGAACAGTCAGCCCAGCATGTAGCTACACTTGCAGAGTTTGATGTCAAAGCAAGATACAGACACCTCCACCTCAATCTAAATGGCAACTTAACTTTTAATCAACTCTGAGCCACATGTGAGCTCTTTTGTGTATGAACTAACACAGCTGCCTAAGAAACATTTAATAGTAGTGTCCAATTATTTTTTAACCCTTGAAATTTGGGCACTATGTGGTAGGCTACATCTCCCACACAGTTCTCTCTATATTGATTTAAATTTACTCCAATTAAATCTGAGACTTGGCATTTTAATGTAGTATCTATTACTTTATTTCAAACTGAATGTGCTGAAGGCCAGAGCCTGAAGAACAACAAGTGTATAACTGTCTGAATACTTACTGTCTGGACTGTACTAATGATGAGTGTGGCACAAACAAAATAATGATACTTTTTAAAGGATATAAGTTACCTAAAAGGTCTACATGGTCAAATAATCATGTTTATTTAAAGGATAGTCAGGTAATGTTTGTCTTCAAAACTTCAAAATGTAACTACTTACATTTTCAGTCATTGTACAAACATATGAAAGAGGTGACTCTGACTTGCATTAGGTTATATTGTCTGACAAATAGAAAATGTAGAAATCTTTATTTGTTTCGAGTAAAAAAACAAAACAAACAAAAAAAAAACAAACACGGTGTGACTACTGTCTGGCATTTATACCACAATTTTTCTAAGATAATAATTTAATGTGACTTTTTCTACAGCTCAGCTTCTTATTTTCCAGAACAAATAACTTCTCAAAATAACATCAATTGTTTATCCTCTCTTCCTTTAGAAATGGTGTGCCGGTACGTCCAGACGGGCGAAGCATCCTGCTGTCATCTGATGGCAGTCTAATCCTGTATAACGTAAAGCCTTCGGATGAGGGCACCTACACCTGTAACGCTTACACCGGCATCTACTCTGTGAGCGCCACGGCTGAAGTGAGGGTCACTAAAGACACGCAGCAAGGTGAGAATAATAATCTAACTCATCATCTCATCAAATCATTGTTTGAGCCACTTTATTCTAGATACTGTCATATGATCAGAAATATGATAAACAATAAAAATATGTCTTCTGCTGTCATATCTCGATACAAATTTTAAGTTTTAGCCTCTTGGTTTATCTGAAAAGTTTGGACAATAGTGACAAGCGTTAACAAATAAATAAGGCCGTAGCCTGATAATTAGACTGAGCTGCCGTCTCATTTCACTTCATTATTCTGACTACTACTAATTGAAGTAGCTTCATAAAACACCAGGCAATGTTCTGTTTATTGATCTGACTTTATGAAACAAAATTAAAAATGTAGTAGGGTCAAAGAGTAACGCTGTCTCTCAATTTTGCTGTTGCAGATGTTGATGTGCCACCAGAATGCGTGGACCAGCCTGAGCTTGCCAATTGCGAGCTGATCGTTTACGCCAGACTTTGCTCCAGCCCGTACTACTCCAGTTTCTGCTGCGCCAGCTGTACCAGGCATACGCAGAAGAACGACAGGTTCAGTTGGCTGGGGTAAAGCTGCAGGTTGGGTTTTAAAACTCTGGGTCGGGTGGTAGAGGGGACTGAGGAGGGCAGAGTTTGAAACCTTGGAGCCGTTTCGGAGGACTGCATTTGTAAAACCTGAGCTTTCAACTCTGAACTGCTGCGATTGCCAAAAGGACTCAAAACACTGACGAGGTTGTGCCGAATCACAATTCAAGAATGCAACAAAAAAGGGATTCATCGCTTTCCTGTAGGTGTAGTTAAATCTGAATTAGGAGTTCTACAGGGAGTCTGTTAAACACTGAATTTGGAAACATAAACTAGGTGCCTTAAAAATGGAGGTACTGTATAAACCTGTGAAGTCTGTTGAATGTGATGAAGCAAAAGTCAGACTTTCTCTTTGTTTATTGCTCTGCCACGTCTTAACATAAGTTATTACTCACTGGACCTACATGCTCTCTGTTTTCTAGAGAATCATGTTAATTTTATTATTAGGCCATTTAAAGGATTGTTGTGAAATTATTCAATATCTGTCGTGCTGTTTTGACCATTACCCTTTTTAATCAATGTTTTGGCGTTTCACTGATACAGGGCTGTACAAGGAGCTCATACCAGAATATGGCCTTTTATTTTCACCTCATATTGTTTATTTTTATGTAATTATTTGACAATAAAAATAATATTTTGATAAAACCTTCTGGTGGTTTGATGTATGTGAATCCTATTCATGACTTGCAGTTCTTGTTCACACCACAAGGGGTCATGCAACATGACAGAACATGAGTGTTTGTGTCTGGTTGCTGTACTGTGTTAACTGTTGACTAATTAATAACATCTTGTAGATTAAATTACATTCCTAAATGTATTAAGTTTACTTTTTATTATTTAATTTAGCAATAATAAGATTCAGTTGACTGTTTTAAACATGATCTGTTGTTGTAGAGAAGTTGTAATCCAACAAAACTTCCAGCCTGGTATTTTAATGAAAGCCTTAAATATAAGAATGAATTACTTTGAACACAGAGGCATGTTTACTCTTAGGAGTTCTTAATTTTATTTTAATAGCATCGTCAGGAGGTTGAGGTTTTGCAAACACATACCAGGTGGGCCAGATAGTATCAATTAGGCTTCGTCACAGAACTAGAAACAGTTGGGGTTTTTTTCATATTTATTTGAAGGTTTCAGGCCGTTACTCAAGAAGGGTTTATGTCTATTAATAGAAAATGCCTCCATAAGAAGTATAAGTAAGCAATGTCCCATATTATATTTGATTTTTTTGATATTGTTGTATATGTAAATATAATTGAGATGAAGGTGACAATTTCAACATGAAACATGCCTGTCTTTGTAAAAACTTTGCTCTTCTAGTTGTTGAATATCAGTGAAAGGATTTGACATCCTTAATCTATGCTGGAGGCATCAGGTCGTTGTAGTTTGACTGTTACTTCTCTCAGCTTTAAGATTCTGTGCAGTTTGGATCATTTTGTTGCAGCAGGTTTGATGCTTTCTACTGAAGTCTGCTAGTTCAACTCAGGCAGTATGATATTGTACAGAAGTAAGAAGTACAGAACCGCAGCAGGTTTCAGCCATGGTCCAATTCAAAACTCCCATATGAAGATATTTTATAAGGGAGCATTTGCTGGATTTCAAGTTGCTCACTGTGTTTACATCTCAAAATATACCTTATGAAAAACTATCGTGCACCATTTAGTGAACAACTAATTTAAGTCCTATCATTAGAAACTGTTGATGGAATGAGATGTGAGGACCATTTATTGACTTACTGAAAAAGAGCCCCATGGTGGATTTTTTAAATTAAAAATTTTATCTTTCCTAAAGTATAAAGTTCTGACCTAAGTAAGTTTGAACAAACCGTTTAACATCAGCAGTTTCCTTTCATCTTTTTTGTGTGTGTGTTTTCGTTTTGTTTATTTTGTGTATTTTTTTTTATTATGTTTTGTATGTTTGCCATATATTCAAACAGAGTAAATACAACAGGGGAACAAGAAATTAATAATTTAATGCTCCTAACATTTACTTGTAGGTAGTTAGTCTTTATTAAGACTTATTTTCTGTTAAAGAGAAATGAAAGCAAATATGTGTTTCAACATATAAACAACAACCAAAAAACTAACTCAGACTAAATAAAATGACCATCTCACCAATGCCAGTCAAGTCCATCAGGACCAAAAATCACAAAACAGTTTGAAAATCCAATATGGATCAATTAAAATTGGTTTGCCTGGGACTAAAATTAATCACACAAGCTTTATTTGCAAAGTTGCAGAGGTTATGAAACAATGTTTTTTGTTTCCTAAAACAGCAACTCATAAATTTATCTAACGTTCAGGGTTGGTAGGGGAGATATAATTATCTTGCTCACAGATGTCAGACACATCATGTTTCTGTTGTCAGAGCAGACATTGTTTCCTGTTTATCTGACTCCAGCGAGCAAAAAACATGTTTTGATTCCCACTGTTCAAAAATATTTTTACAGTTTGATGAAGGACTGTTGGGACAGAAGCATCCAGTAAACTGAAAAAGCTTGTGCTTTAAACATAGACACATGGTTTATAGTATCTCATACAGTGCTTCACATGAAAATAATGAGATAATAATAATAAGACTACAATTACATTCAAACACTTAGACTCTTTTTAAATCAACTGTTGATTGTTGTTTTATGCCCACCTGATTCGGTTTTGATCTGTGTAACTGCAATAAAATTCATACCTTAACAAATTTAAATTTGAGTAAACATGTGTTGTGTGTTACAACACACTCATGTTCATTCTGTAACCTCAGTTGACACAGAAATGGCAGCTTTTCCAGCTGTTTGCTCAGAGATGTGCAGGGCGGGGGGTTGGTGCAGAGATGCAGGTGGACTCTGTGAACCGGAGGTTGTGGTAAAGTGGAAGGTTGCACCTTTGTCATTTCTCAGCACAGAGAACGATCTGCAGGCTGCTCTGTGACCACATCCTCTCCTCTGCTGTCGCTCTCTACTCCTCTGCAGGGTTTCAAGCCCCGGTTTGTCTCCCTCACCAACAACAGCTTTGACCTCCTTCTGTACACAGATGAGAAGGTTGATTTCCTGTTATGTGGTAGACTCACACTCTCACATTTACTTTATTACTGTGAGTCTTTAACGTAAAGGAAGATGATTCATAAAGATAATATAAACTGTCATACTTAGTTGTGTAAAGTGGAAAAAAACTAGATACAACTCAGATAAACTCACTTTAATCAATAATTTATAAAAGAAAGAATATTATAATTCAGATTAGTTGTCTGGATTTAATTCATCACTTAAATGTCACCAGAAAACAACACTTCAGTCACCTTTCAGTTTGCTCATTGGAAAATCTTGTTATGACCCAACTGAAGCAGCTTGTGATGTTTTCCTGAGATAAGGTATTTCAACATGAAATATCTGATTTCTCAGAAAACAGGCAGAAAGGCGAGCAGCTAAAAATACCCCACACTATCTCTGGAAAAAGTGATGTTGAGTGTAAGATGAGATGTGAGAGCAGTGACGGGGGTCAGTATCCAAACTACATATCAGCAACAATTTGGAGCAACTGACAAACATATCTGTCTAATCCTTTCTTTCTTTCTTTCTTTCTTTCTTTTTTTCCTGTAAAAGAACCACAGTGTATGAATAGTGTCTGATATGAAGATGAATCTGGTTTAGATAAACACTATGTAAATAAAGTCTTACTGCCTGAATCTGTCATGAGAATCATTTGTAGGACAAACTATAAAAACTCAGTAGGACACTCAACATTTATTGAATAAATGAAAGCAAAAGCTTTTCAAGATTCTCTGAAATACTTTTATTGAAAAGAAAATGTAGCAAACAAGCAGTTTACAACCACACACTACCACACATTATACAGACGTATTTATAAAAACGTGATGCAAAATTATTTTTATGCCAGTTATAGCTTTAATATTGTAACAAAAATATGCCTGAAACTGTTCATCTACTGTGTGCAGAATTACTATTAAGAGCGCGAATGCTTTGTAACACACAACATAGTGGAAATATAAGAAATATAAGTTCAATGTTCTCAATCTTTATTTACAGAAACTAACAGAATCGATCTCTGAGAGTTCACTTGTTCAGGCTGCAGCTCAGCTCTCAGTTGTGCTTTCCCTGCAACAGAAAGAGAAGGACACAATGTCTTAATGTCATGAGCTCTTTTTACTTATTATTCAAATATATGGAGCCAGTTTTTATGTCAAGTACAGGAAACTGAAGCTAATCAAAGCATCTAAGCAACAGAAACAGAACAAACCTGAAGCTTCCACACCAGAAACACAACAAAGGCTCCATAGACGCTGCTCTTGACGATGAAAACACCGTAGGAGAGTTTGGCATTATTTGTGATCTTCAAATATTTGCCTGCAGAAAGTTCAAATACCCACATAAGTGACATGATTCAAAGACTAATTATTCAGTTATATGTATATCCTTATATAGGTAGAATTAATGCATTGAGGTGTACAGAATCAAAAAATAATATATTTACCTCTTGTCATCGTCACCTCTTTATCCGATAGAAGAATAAACATGGATTAGATGAGTACAGATGACCGTTTACATGTTTTCGTTGCAAAAATTTAATTAATTTCTGAGTTTTACATCAACATACCTTTTTCACCAAGAATTGAATCCTGATAAGATTTGGTTTCTTTTCCATCAAAGAAGCTGACAATGCAGGTGAAATGACTGTCAGGTGTGTACCAATCATTGGCAGAGACCCTCAACCTGCTGGTGATGCTGTAAGTGCCTTCTTTCAGCAGGGCAGTGTTGTCCGTCGCCACACCCTTGATGACTTTCTTCCCATCGATCTGCCAGAATACACTGACATGGTCTGGGTAGAATTCAGTGGCCACACAAACTAAGGTCTTCCTCCTGTGCTCGTATTTCTGCTTGCGACATTCTTTTGGCGAAGGTGGAAGCACTTTCACTGTTGGTGGTGATACATCATTTTCTATAAGGACATGAATCATTAGATTAGAGTTGCATTGTCAAAATCCTGGAGATCAACAACAAAACAATGTATAATTGTAACCTGGAAAATCCCAAATACACCATGATCATTGCAGGTGGCCAAACTCACATTGAGAGTCATTAAGATTTCATTTCAGATAAATGTTATGAAGTTATTCCAGTGATCTTACCAACAACTGTTAGCCTGGTTCCTTCTCCAAAATAAGCAGGATAATTGCCAGAGCACACTGCTGACTTGCATGTAAAAAACTGACACTGACCTACAAGGACTGAATGAACCTCTAACTTCTTTACAGTATGTCTACAGTACAGTCACAATATCACAATTATCACTTACTGATTCATTCACTTTGTATATTTTTTAAAAACTTTTCCCCTACATTTCTTTACCAATTCAAGTAAATATATTTAACTTTGTTTTGAAACTGAGACAGTGTTGGCTGTCATGAATATTATAAACTGCAAAAATGTCACAGTTTAAAGGTTAGAAATAAACTATAAAAGTCAAACTCTGATGCCTGGACCAAACGTAGTGTGAGATTCTTATTCTATAGATTTTATATTTTCTTTGGCACTTTTGACACAGTACAACTCCAGAAAATCACAGAATAAGACATTAAAACATTTACAACAATAATTTTGCGGATTTAGATTAATTGATATGATTTCTATAATTTTCTTACCCAGGACTGTTAGTCTGGTGCCACTGCCAAAGTAAGCAGGCTCATTGTTGTTCACACTGATACAAGGCTGTAGAAAAACTGCTCAACCTTTCAGCACTGAAAGCTGTAAACTCTTTGTGTTTACTTTCACATAAACTAAAAACCTTCATGTGTAGAAAATCTGCAAATAATACATATTCATACCAAATGAACTCATTACCTAAAAGAATTAAACGTCTGGTTTGAGATCCATTCAAGAGAGATAAAAAACATCACTCAACTTTAACCTGATATAACCAACTGGTTTGCTGTTATATCCTGTAGAATATTACATCAGTATATATTCAATGATAGTTTTGTCTTACCTAAAACAGTGAGTTTAGTTCCAGCTCCAAAGTAAGCTTCTGACTGAGAACTCACAGTATTTCATAGTGCTGATAAGAACTCACTGAGAGTAATAATCTGGGCGTTGAGCCAAATGTTTTATTGCTGCAGTACTTTTACTGGAGAACATAGAAAAGACTTGTTTTACTGACACAAGCTAACTCCTGTATCAAGTTCTTTTACAGTATAAATTGTTTTATGCAATTGAATAAAAGGTCTAAAGATATATTTTTTAATACTGACCATTTTTCTTACTCTCATAAATTAAAAAAGCTGTGAATCATGCTCTGTGAGATTATTTTTGCAGGTTTTCTTACCTAAAACAGTGAGTTTAGTTCCAGCTCCAAAGTAAGCTTCTCTGTTGGAGCACAGAGTGTTTCAATAGTAACAAAAACTCTTTCTACTGCTTCTCTATCTGTTACCCTTCAAATTTATTTCACTATTTGACTTGTTAAGACTTCCACTATTTTAGTTTACAAAACAAGAAAATCATCTTAGACTTATTTTTACCTTTTGAACATATATTCATGCTTTTTGTGGCTATTTTATGATTATTAAACCTAGTAATGGCTGTAAACAGTTTTATCACTCTTACTGTTTTGGAATCATCTTTGGAGTAACTTTACATTTTAAAAACATCTTAACGAAACAACACCAGAGTAATATTTAATGAACTTTTAAATGATTTCTTACCTAAAACAGTTAGTTTTGTTCCAGCACCAAAGTAAGCCTCTGAAGCACCAGAGTCACAGTGCACTTGATCAGTGCTCAAAACAGCCCAAGATGCTGCTTTGACTTTGCTTCTTTACTTTTTTAGATTTATATTAAATGCAACTTTCTTTTGCAGTAAAACCAAAAGCTTTCACTATAGCCTGTGTTTTTTTACATGATGCAAGCAAAACAGTTTCTCTCAATAATCAGCCTAAGTAAAACATAAATAAATGTTTTACTTCTTTTACATATTTGACTTCTCTTACAGGTGGATTCATGGGGAAAACAATTGACGTCTTACTTACCAAGAATAGTTAGTTTTGTGCCTTGGCCGAAATAAGCTTCGTTCTGACACAGTGTTTCAGCTTAACGCCAAAAACTACTGAGCTGAACTTGAACTCAGGTGCAGTAAGTTTCTTAAGGAACGACTCAATTACAAAGCTTTTTACATTTGTTCTGATTTCTTCTTACCTAAAACAGTCAATTTTGTTCCTCCACCGAAGAAAGCTTCACCACCACCAGAGTCACAGTGCACTGGATCAGTGCTCAAAACAGCCCAAGATGCTGCTTTGACTTTACTTCTTTACTTTTTGGTTGCCTTTTAGTATTTTTTGTATTAAATATCACTTTTCTTTAAATTCAGAAACCAACATCTGCTGCACTACAGTCTGGTTTTTACAGCTTGTACACAATTTTAACTGTATCCCTCAACAACCAACATGTAAAACTTCAATATGTTTTATTTGCCTCACAAATGGATTCATGAGAAGAAATTTTGACATCTTACTCACCAAGAACAGTCAGTTTTGTGCCTTGGCCGAAATAAGCTTCGTACTGACACAGTGTTTCAGCTTAACGTCAAAAACTACTGAGCTGAACTTGAACTATAAAGACTAGATGCAGTAAGTTTCTTAAGGACCAACTCAATTACAAAGCTTTTTACATTTGTTCTGATTTCTTCTTACCTAAAACAGTCAATTTTGTTCCTCCACCGAAGAAAGCTTCATAACCACCAGTGTCACAGTGCACTGGATCAATGCTCAAAACAGCCCAAGATGCTGCTTTGACTTTGCTTCTTTAGTTTTTGGTTGCCTTTAAGTGTTTATTGCATTAAATATCACTTTTCTTTATATCCAAAATCCAACATCTGCTGCTCTACTGTCTGGTTTTACAGCTTGTACACAATTCTAAACTGTATCCCTCAACAACCAACATGTAAGACTTCAATATGTTGTATATACTTTACAAATGGATTCATGAGAAGAAATTTTGATGTCTTACTTACCAAGAACAGTCAGTTTTGTGCCTTGGCCGAAATAAGCTTCAGCATTGACACAGTGTTTAAGCTTAACATCAAAAACTGCTGAGCTGAACTTGAACCATAAAGACTCAGGTGCAGTAAGTTTCTTAATGAATGACTAAATTACAAAGCTTTTTACATTTGTTGTGATTTCTTACCTAAAACAATTAACTTTGTTCCTCCACCGAAGAAAGCTTCATTACCATAAGAGTCACAGTGGGTTGAATCAGTGCTCAAAACAGCCCAAGATGCTGCTTTGACTTTACTTCTTTACTTTTTGGTTGCCTTTAAGTGTTTATTGTATTAAATATCACTTTTCTTAAAATCCAAAAACCAACATCTGCTGCACTACAGTCTGGTTTTTACAGCTTATAAACAATTCTAAACTGTATCCCTCAACAACCAACATGTAAAACTTCAATATGTTTTATTTTCCTCACAAATGGATTCATGAGAAGAAATTTTGACGTCTTACTTACCAAGAACAGTCAGTTTTGTGCCTTGGCCGAAATAAGCTTCAACATTGGCACAGTGTTTAAGCTTAACATCAAAAACTGCTGAGCTGAACTTGAACTATAAAGTACATTTAGTTTCTTAATGCACCACTCTAATTACAAAACTTACTTCAACTTTATCATCCTTCACTTACCTAAAACAGTCAGTTTTGTTCCTTTTCCAAAATACGCTTCATTGGCATTGTCACAGTGCAGAAATACTGAGCATGAAACTCCTCTGTCTTTCTCTACCAGAATTATCTTTAGATAGTTTTCACTAATCCTTCTATCAATACTGAGACTCTAAAGCAATGTGACATTTATCAAAACACATTAATAAACTGGAATATTTACCTAAAACCGTCAGTTTGGTTCCTTGGCCGAAGTAAGCAGGCTGTTGGTCACAGTGTTCTAACTTTAGCTCAATAGTTCAGCTTTTTCATGACAACTGATTTTTCCTTTAATGTTACACAAACAACTCAACTGTTTTATGTTTGTTTAAGTGAACTGAAGTTGTGAGAGTTCTGACTTACCCAAAACTGTGAGTTTTGTTCCCTTTCCAAAGTAAGCTTCGGCTCCAGTGTCACACTGAATCCCTCCTCAACCAAAAAGTCACAAAACTTTCCATAATCAGCATGTTTAGAAACAGTCTAATAATCCACAGGATGAAGAAGGTTCAAACATGCAGGATGAGCTTCATAATGTCCAAAGATGTTTTGTTTTTGTCAAGATGAGTAAAACAAACATCCAAGTTCTCAAAACATGAATTTAAAGTCATTTAAAAAATATTTTTTCAGCCAAATTTCCTCATTTAAATTGACTTTACAATACTAAAATGGTCTGACATCCTGCACACCTTCATAATATTGATGTTTTCTGCTCTACCAAGTATCCAAAGTAGCATGTAGCAGTCTACACAATGGATGTTAATGGGAGGAGGTTTTTGTACGGCGGCTCTATAGGATTGTATCACCGTGGCCCCCTGTCCCCACGGTGAAAAAGCATCACACAAAAACCTGAAGTCTCTTTCGTTGCCTCCTCTTCGCTTCCCCCACCCAGCTTCCCCATATCTCAGCCTCCATCTCTCTCTGTCTGTGAGAGCAGCTGCACAGGTCGGGCTGACTGACGGCTGAACCAGCTCCAACCTGACTGCTGCTATTTTTGTGACAGCTAAGAAAAGAAGCAAGAAGAATAGAAGGAAAAGAGAAACTGTGTTTGTTTTTAGCTGCTCAGAGGAAGTGACATCTCTCCTGGTCACACCTCTTTATCCCACCCAGCTGTCAGAGAAGTGAGGAGGCACATTTACTGAATAACATACAGCGACAGATGTGGCTGATAATGTAGGATATGGAGCATAACATTACATTAAAGAAATCAATTTATTAATTGATATCAGTGATGATGCAATAATGTTTTCTAATGATTTTATGACTGATATGAGAAAGAGAAGAATCATAATGTTAATGATTATGTTATTAATCAAGATTATCATTATAAATGAATTATTAAAAATGTTACATCATTTATGACATCATGAGGCACAATGTTTGTCAAACAGTTTGTCATTCCACTGTGTAAGAGTTCATTATATTATTATATTTTATATATGCATTTGAAAAAAGACAGCACCTATCAGTTATTACATTATCAGCATCAGACATCAGTGTGTTCAGTGAACAATCTGTTTCTATAAATAAAAAATAAACATTAAATTAAACATATTGAATTAATGTTATATCATACCATAGCATATTATTATCTGTCTTTTGAGGACAGACTTTTTTATCAGACAGTTGGAGATAGTAGAAACATGGTGAGAGAGAGAACAAAGGTCCCCAGCTGGACCTGAACTGGGGATGTTGAGGTTATTACATATATCATATGTATGAGTATGTATATATGTATGAGTTGCATACAATATAACTGCTATATGATACGCACTTCATACTTATAAAACTTTTTATGTCTTTTTATTTCTTCTTAATGGAACTTACTGTGTTGTGAGGCATCATTCACACAATGTTATATCACAGCTGCTCAGGAGAGGTCATTTATTTTTAAGGGATTTTAACTGTATCCTACTAATTCTTTACTTTTAAGCCATTTTAATTACACTAAAGATTAGAATGGCTCCTTAAATATATGTGTAATCCTACATGAGTCCAGTAGAGGTCAGTGTGTGCTAACCTTTTAAGCCTGATATGCTTTTAATCTTGTCAGGAAGCACAGGGAGAATTATAATAAAATAACAAAGTAGAGACTTGACTTGATTGTGACACAGATGAGAAAGCACAGAGGACATTAATACTGAATGTGACAAATACTTAAACACCTGGTGCCTTATCTGAATTGATCAGCTCTGTGGTGCTGCTGAAACATGACTTGCGGTGAGTTCTTGTACCTTCACTGAATTAATAGATGTTCATTGTGCTGTTGTTTTTTAAACATATTTTTTTTCTGTAATTAATGGTCCGATCCTTATTTTCATGTCACATTGATGTTACACTGTCACACTACAACAAAATCCTGACTCTCAGAGTTCAACACATTGGTCCTTGTCACTCATCCCTCCTCTTGTGTTTCTCTTGAGGTTGTTGTTTAGCTGTTGAGGCTTTCTGAACCACTGTGCTATACTGGAGGCGCAGTAATACACAGCTGAGTCTCTGGCTTCAGCAGAGTGTATCACCAGAGAGGAATTAAGCAACGTAGACCGGGTCATGGTGTACTTGGAGTCATTGAAAGGAGCTTCAATGTTTGTTGAACCTTGACTAGTAGAGTATGATACCAGCTGTATTTTTTCCCCACCGCTGCTTTGTCTGTACCAGTACATGTTGTAATATTGCTCATCATCTTGTTCACACTGCAAAGTTACAGTCTTGTCTCCTTCATGACTGATTAAAAATGGAAGCTGTTGAATTTTCACACAGACAGAGAAATCTGGAAAATAACAAAGAAGACAACAAGTAAACAAACAACAACTAAAGCAAGAAAATCTTACAAGAAAAAACATTATTTTTCTTTCAATTGAATTTCAATGTTCTCACTGGAGAAGATAAGAACTGCAACCAAGAAGACGTTCATTTCCACTGTGGTCAAAGGTTTTAGAATAAAAACATCAGAGCAATCTACATTACAGTCATAACTCTGTCTTCATTTACTGCTACTGCAATCAAAACATATGAAATATGATCTGATCCTCCCTGTCCTCTCTGTTTTTCAATCTTTAACCATGAACTCCCTGCCCACATTCATTCACTTTCACACAGTCATGTGTCAGCACAGCTACACTCTCCTAGTGGACACTGAACTGCAACTGCAGCCTTTCTCAAGAGCTCTGTGAGTGGTCCCTGCAGGACTTTAGAGGAGATTGTGAAGTTATTACTGAATCTACAACAGATCAGGTTGTTAACAGGAACTGAAATGTAATTGATTATCTCTTCATCTCTCACTGTTTTTCTTCTGCGTTTTATGGGTGTTTTGTGTGATGAGGTTACTGAAGTCTTACTCAGACACTGGGTTCACCTCTTGCCTCTGAAATCATTTAATTTCCATTATTTGTGTAAGAAAATAATAATAAAAGAAACCTGTTGCTTTACAAAATAGTTACACAAACTGTCAACAAAATCGCCTGGGATAAACAAAGGTTAAAAAAGCTTGGGCTGGATTGTGAACTTTTTTCACTTTTTTGTGGGCCCATTTAAATATTTGTAATATTGGGCTTTACAAAGAAACTTGACTTGACTGAGAAAATCACAATCGAGCCAAACATGAATTAACATGCCAATTACATAGCTGTAAACCCTTCAAGTCATTAAAAACATCACAGTTTGTTGCATTTGACAACTTGAATCTCCACAAACGGAACATTAGCTTGTTTTTTACTTTGCACACAGAAAAGAAACCAGCTGAAAATAATTTATTCTGCTCTGTTTCAACAGCTTCATAGTTTTTGCATGGAGAGAAGATAACGTCATGGATCAGGTAAGCATTAAATATTCACAATTTTACAGTTGTATCTGCAATATAGCAACATAATAATTGTGAGATAATGACATCCATCATTGTGGTGGTAGAGATATGATGAACCAATATATTTAATGAAATCAATATAGGGCCAGTATGTCATATTTATCTTCCATTAATATAAAGTTCAGGACTTCAACTGAAAACATATTATTATCATTGAACAGTTCCACTGTAACAATAAATCAAATGAAACACAGCTCCTTCCTGCTGTGAGCCATCTGTGACTGACAGACTTGATATTTGTACGACTGTCTGGCCTGTGTGCATCACTGTGACTGGCAGCACAGTAGTAGGTGCTGCTGTCATTGAGAAACAGCTCAGTAATCTGAAGGGTGAAGCTGTTTTTGGATGCTTCTAGAGAAGACTGGAAGCGCCCCACAGATTGGTCATTCTCTTTTAGGAGGGACTCCATTTGGGCTCCATAGTGGTTTTGTCGATACCAGAGCATGATGTAGCTGATCATGCTGAGCCCTGGACCCATGCTGCACTCCAACCTCACTGTGAGTCCTGGGTGAGACATTTGATCTCCAGACTGAAGAACTACAACACCGAGACCTGCAGCACATGAAGGATGATGTTTCATTGTGTCTCACCTCGATGTACAGAACATTAAATTGAATGATGGAAACTTGATAAACTTTCAAACAGAAAACCCACCTGAGTGTAAAATAAACAATAGATAAAGGACTGTGACAAACATGTTAGCGAAGAGTCTTCTTCCAGCTGAATGATGCAGAGTCATACATCACTTTGTTCAGCACAAAGGAAACATGAGGTCACATGATCACATGATTGGAAAGTAGGACTGACTGTTATTGTCATTCACTGATTATGAAGTGTCACTTTGAGTTGCATTGAAAAATGAATTCTTTTCCTGCATTGATTTGAGGATCAAGATGTATTTTATTTGTATTTTAATGTATATATATTACATTATGGGACATCAACATTATTCTGCAAATATAAGCAGATTAATACTTTTGCAATAGGTGCATTTATATTTAGAGGCTGCATGTTCAGTTACTCCATCATATATTGTATCTAGTAATTAATCAAAGGTACCTTAAATAGCAACAACAATACAGCATATTTTCAACTCTTAAATATCTGGAACTCTGAGCAGCAGCTGTCATTAGTTTCTATGCCACAGCAGGTTTTTAGTGAAGCAGTTGTATTAAACCACATCACTGTGTGCTGGCAGCGCAGAAATACACAGCCGAGTCTGATGAATTCACTCTGCGGATGATCAGAGATCCTCTCACTGCATCTTCACTTGTCAGATTAAATCTGTTTTTAAACTGGTTCTCGTAGTTTGGTTCACCCTGCAGGACTGTGAACCCGATGAGGCTCATAGACTGACTGCTCTGTTTGTGTTGGTACCACAACATTACTGGAAGGCTGCTGTCATCATGACTGCAGTTAATCCTGAGCTCCTCTCTCCCCTCCTTCACAACCTGAGAAGAAGACTGTTCAAAGGTAACAGTCTCCACTTTACCTGTGAAGAAAATCCATTCAAGTTTATGCTGATATATTGTTTGAATATAAGTACCTAAATTTGTCAGAATTCATCACTGAATCTTGGGTTGAAAAATACACAGTCGTATAGACACATTATATTCAGAGAAAAGTGCTGATAATTGATGTTACATTGACATTGAGTAAAGGCTTACATGTAAGCATGAGCAGTAAAAATCCAGATGTGCATAAAACTGGAAGCATCCTGGAAATACAACTTCAATCAATTTCCTGTTCAGTATAAGAACAAATAAAATTTGAAATTTTCACAACTCTCTCACAATTACAGATGGAGCATCTGCAACTTTTTAGCCTACATGTCAAATGACAGATGGCTGAGTTCCTCTCCTCATACATCACACCTCCTCTTCCCCACCTTCTTCCTCTACTAGCAACTGATCTTGTGAGTGACAAAAATGTTTTTTTCATGTTCTGCCTGCCTCTTTAGTGCACTTAATATAATATCCATACATTACCAATTTATGGATATTGTCTTGGTGCTGTGGTTTTAAGCTTTAAAGTCATGAGAAATGGCTGATTGTAAAGCTGGTGATTGAAAAATGTAAAGTTTTTCAAACGTTTCACCAATAATATGTTGTATGAGTGATTCTGGAACAAAAATTTCAAGAATGTTACAAACTAAAACCCTGTCTAACTGAGTCCAAAGCTGTGAAAACTTAAGCTTTATGTACTGATTTTCTTTTGTAATTGAATTATTTAATTGTATAATGATTTAATAATCTTTTTTGTGTATACTACCACAAGCATACAACTCTGTTTTATACTCTGTTCATAGCTGTTTCTTTTTTCTTTTTCTTTCTTTTTTTTTTTTTTTTAATTTTTTTTAACTTTTAACACTTTTGATTTTAAGTCAGTTTTGTGTCAATTCTGTAAGTAAAGCAGTGCCTTTTTGTTATTAGGGTTGGCAACAAATACCAACAGTCTGCAGGTTTTTTCATTCCCATCAAAGACGAGGAGAACTTGTCTATATGAGATTTAGAATAGAGGCAATTGAGCACCTGTTCTTTCCACATCAAATTTGTTTTTATGGTTTTAGAAAGATAGTCATAGCTAGCTGTCATTGAAGGCTGGTAACTTAACTCCCTTTACTTTATCTTTTTTAACATGAAAAATTATAATTCTAGTATAGCTTTAGATTATTGTCAATGGAAAATATTAATTGATGTATATAAATATAAATGTATTTCTTCTCAGTGTAGAAGGTGAAATCAAAACCAAAAACGTCTTAGAATATATGAGTTGATGTCGCAGTAAATCCTGATTACCACCTTCAGGGCCGGCCATGACTATGTTGGTGCCATGGCAAGATTTTCGATTGAATCACCCAAAAAAGTGCAACAATGGTACTTCCAGCCCAGACAAAAAGACAAGTTGGGATCAAGGTACATTCAAGAGTGTTTGATGGCATGGCCTGAGGTACCACATGAAGTTTGGTGGCTGTTGGGTGAAAACTGACCAACCAATAAGGCTTTGAAAAACAAACCTGATGAAAACCTACGCAATTTAATGAGGGAAAAGAAGAAAAACATTGAGATGGGAGAACAAGTGCACATTTCCAAAAACTGTAAGCAAACAAACCTGTCAGTAAAAAGAAAACAAAAAAACAAATATCCCACTCATTTGGCCTAATTAGTTTCCCTAGGCCTATGTGGCCTATGACAGGAGCCACTCTTGATCCCCTTTAGTGATTGTGTTGTTATGCTGTTGAGAATAATGTTTTATCATTGACAGTAACATCCGTTGCTTGTTAGCTTGTACTGTAAACATGTTCAATTAAAAATCAACTGTTGAGTTGATTGGATGAACCTGCAGACTGGTTGGGTCTTGGTGGAACGTGATTGGTCACTGCTGAATTTGGCGGTTTGCTTAAATGGACAATGCCCCGCCCACTCGTAATGCCGTTAATTTTGAAAAAGAAAAGAGAAATGAATCGTAAAAAAAGTCAAGGCACACTGCCTCCTCAAGGTAAAAAAAAAGTTAAAAACTTTTGTTATACTCGCTACTTGATAAAAACAGCAACCTTTTGTCGTGTTTAAATGAATAATTCAGTTTGTAAAACTAGCGGAAGACCGCCCTGAAGACGTTATTTGTCACTTCAACGGTTGTTCCTAACGCCAACGGTTGGCCACAAAAATGTAGAGAATTTTTCAGTTGGAAATAACTTGGAAATGTTCCAAAAGATTTTATTCTTCTCCGAGAAGCCGTGAATCTCAGCTTTTCTTCAACAAGGTAGGCACTTAATACTTGTGCTAACGTGTATATGTGGCTGATGTTTTGGCTTTGTTAAATTGGAGTTTGAATGCTCGGCTAAGCTAACGTTTGAATAGCTCACTGATGTAATTTGAAGCTGACATTTTAATAGCTAACATTTGTGAAGCTGTTGGTTAACGTTTCCTGCTCTCTTACTGTCGTGTGTTTTATATGTTGGTGTTGGTTGTCTGCTGTCGGCTATTTTTTTCTCACAGAAGTAGCTAAGACATTGTGTCTGCTAACTAGTTTAGTTGGCTTACTGTACCTGTTAGCTAGTCCGAGTCCGAGTGTCAGTTAACGTTAATTTCCACATCAACGGTTTTCAGTCACATCAGCGGTTGTTTTGAATCCTCACCCAACGTTTTGCCATAAATGTGAAACGTTATTTCAAGTCTGAATAAGTTTCTCTGTTCTGTTCTTAGCTTCTTGGTATTTTTTCAAAAGGTTTAGCTATTAGTTAAATTAATAGTTTAGCAGATAACTAGTCTTCATGGACACTGGTGTTGTATCACATTCTTTCCCCGGTATAGGAATTTCAGCCTGTATTGCCACTGCAAACGTTTTTGTCACAAGTTACTTTATCAAATACTCTTACTCCATACCACTATAGTGAACTGACATGGTCACAATTTGTGACAGCTGTTAACCAAAGTTGTGTGACCCTATATGCCGGTATTCAGATATAAATACCTCATCTAACAGGTGAACTCTCTGGTCTTTTATAGCTGATCCTGTCACATATTCTGTCAGGTCACAAATTTCTGTATACCAAAAACACAGATCTCAAAGTTTGTGATCACTATGGAGGTACCATGTTTGGTAATAGCTGTCAAGATAAAGCATGCGATTAAGTATGATTAATAACGTTTGCAGTGAAAATATAGCTCAAATTCCTAGTTAGGTCACAGATTTAAATGCAAATTTTGCTCTTATGCTCTTGTCATCTACGTTTTTGTAGTATTGGGATTAATTGAAAATTAATTTATTTTAGGGGCTGAGTATTTTCTTTTGGTTGTTGTTAGACAGTTTGAGTAAATTGAACATGCATTTCATTTCATAATTGCAAAAAAAACATAGAAATCTGTTTTTGTTGTGTGTTTCTGTTGAGACACAGTGATGATGTCACCTTCTGTTGGTGGTAAAATGTGCATATAAGCACCAGAATTGGATTTGGAAAAATTTGGCAAATCTGAAATAGCTGGGATGTGATGCAGTGTTACTAAATATTTTTTTCTGAGAAAATGAGTTTGTAATTTCATGCATTTTTTTGCCTGTATATTGCAGCCTTAAATTCCACCCCAGTCCATTATGTAATTTTAACGTTATTTGTCAGTAAAATAACTTGAACTCTTTCATATGTACACGATTCTTTGAGACTGTGAACAGTAATTTTATTCTCAATGTGTTTGTTTGTGTTTAAAATCACAGTCTGTGTTTTGGATGTCAGAACAATATTTCAGTTGTTCCACCAGCTTGCCTCTCGGGATCTTGAATTTGAAAACACCAAAGAAGAGAACAGGGTTTTTAGTGAGGTGGTGACATTAAACCACATCACTGTGTACTGGCAGCACAGAAATACACAGCGGAGTCTGATAGATTCACACTTCCAATGTTTAGAGCTCCTGTTTGGGTGTCTTTTCTTGTAATCTCAAACTGACCTTCAAACTGCTTCTCATATTTGGGTTCACTGCCACTGTAGCTGGAGCCAATTAAATTAATCAGACCGCTCCCTGTTTGCTGATACCAGAGCATTAATAGAAGGCTTGTGTCATCATGACTGCAGTTAATCTGGACCTCATTACTCTCCTTCACTATCTGGGGAGGAGACTGCAGAAATGTAACAGCGTTCACCTGACCTGTGGAGAAAGCAGGTTTAGATAAAACTGTTATTGAAGCAGAGCATGAGGATACAATATATGTATTTAACATAATTGTTCAGCTTGTTAAACATGAATAATGATGGTTTTCAGATCTTACAATAAAAACAGATGAAGAGAAAAGCAAATGTGTGCACAGATGAAGACATTGTCAAGCACTGATGTGAGAAAAAGTATTGCCCTGAGAAAAATAAGGCTCAGGGTAAATAGGGAGGGCGTTGTGTCTGTGTTGGTTAATTCATCACCACATTCTCTTGATAAAAGCTGCATGTCATGTGCTGTGTCTCCACCTAGCGGTTGAATCTCCAGTATCCTGCTGTACTGTATTTTGCGTTCTTGATTATAATCAACTGAGTTTCTGCAGACTTGATCAGATGAAATTGGATCAATTTTCTAGATCATCATCTAGACATTTCAACAAGCCCTCATACTTAAAATAGGTTGTTTTTCAGTGATATTGAAATTGGCCCATGTGGGTGTTTCAAAAAATGACCTGGATGAGCATTTTCTTTCTTTTCACATTTATGGTTAAGTGGGCATTAAAAAGCCCTGACTTAAAATAGCTTAAGAACGTTGGGGACATGTTGTTACAGGTAAACAAAATGTGGGGGTCGCGTTTATAATGACTGAAATAAGTCAATATATCCATGTGACTTTATCTGCACAGTGGAGAGAGCTGGACAGTAAGATCACATAAATCTATGACTGAGAAGAGTCATGGCATCACTACCAATCAGTCAGTACAAATTATCCTGATCTTTTTTTATCAATTAAACCACTCTGAAATGTTCACTGTGCTGTATATTACATTACTATCATATTCAGTAAATGTGATTATGATCTTTATCATAATTGTATTCATAATTTTCTTTTATTTAGTAAATGTATACAGTTCTGTGAAATAAAAGGAACAAATAACATTATACTGAACCAGTTAACAGTAATGAAGAGTTTTTTAGTTGGTGGTTTTAGTGCTTTACTGTTGGTGTGCTGTTATCTGCTGGATCATTATGGAGGTTTTTGTATGAGGGAGTCACTGTCTTTATTACTGTGCATACAAGCTGCACCAAAATATTCTCTGCTGTCTTCAGGGTGTCTCAGGTTCAGGATGTGAAGATAAGCTGTTTTCTCTCCATCTCCACTCACATTGAAGCTGCTGTTAAATGGCGACTCAACTTTGGGGTTTTTATATCGCATGTAGGCAATCAGCTTTAAGGCTGTGTCTCCTGCGAAAGGTGTTTTCAAGACTTAGCTGATAAAGGATGGTGTTTAGTTTTTGTCTTGTTAAAAAGAGATCTGTCTCAACATGCATATCGTTCTTTGCTGTATTTCCACTCAAATCTCCAGTGATATTGAAATGTCTGTCATATAACTCTTCATAGCTTATTCTGCTATATTCCACATATCCAATGAGTTTTAGAGCCTTTTCTCCAGATGGTTGCTGGTACCACAGCATCACTGTGTAGTCAGTTTGTTCATGGGTGCAGACAAGCTGCACATCATCACCAGCCTCTTTGATGAGAGCAGAGGAGGACTGATGGATCTGAACTTCAACAAAAAACCTGCTGTAAGCAGAGTTGGACAGATCATTGATTTAGGATGTGAAAGTAAATGCAATGCAATGCAATACAATATTTATTTCACAATGAAGCAGTTGTTACCTGTGAGTAAATAGCAGAAGAGAAATCTAATCATCATGGAGTTACTGGAAGGTCGTGGATGAAAAAGTTATGAAAGAGTCTTTGGTGTTAGTGTCACATTTAAAGAGTAAACAAATGTGATGTAGAAAGGAGGAGTGGCTTAATTTACTTCCCTATCTAACTGATATCTATATATATCTTCCTTTCAACTGATTCCCCCACAAAAATGTTTTCATTTTCATTATGTATTAGAAACTGTTCTGCGATGGCTTGCCTGGTAAAAGGAGAAGAAACCAATAAGAAAGAAACGCAGCTGCATTAGCTACTGTGATGATGATATGATTACATCAAATCAAAATACAACCTCAACAGCAGGTGTCTGGGAGCAGGTTATTCCTCGTCTTACTCCAAACCACCAATGATAAAATACTATGTGGAGTTTTTGTAAAGTTCAGAGGGGATTTTTGTTAGCGTGCTTCTCTGGCTGCACAGTAGTACACTGCACTGTGCTGTTGTCCAATTGTTGGAACTAAAAGAGAGCCAGTCTTTGCTGTAGTGGCACTCAAATCTCCAGTGTTATCGAACTGTTCTTTATATGTCTTTTCCATTGTGACATCTGCTACATTCAAGTATCCAATGAGTTTCATAGCTGTGTCTCCAGATGACTGCTGGTAAAATGAAATTGAAAGTAATTTGTAGGAAAAGGATGATTATGTTGTCTTTTGTTTGGTAATAATTGTACTGTTGCTATGATTAGCAGTGTATCAGCAGTTCTGCTGATGATTTCCAACCTCCTCTTTGCACAAACCTCCCATCTTCAAATAAACATGTACGTGGGTGGTGTCATAATGTTTCCTCCTCTTGACATTATAACCACCACCATCACCACTACACACCACTGGCTGAGTATAAAGGTCCCATTAAAGATATACTGCCTCCTTGTGATAAGAAGAAACACAGGTGCAAAGAGGCTGTGAGCTGTAATACGGAGATGAAAAACTGTGATGGGGAGGTTTTTGTACTGAGGAGCAGTGATATGTAGCACTGTGGAAACTAGCAGCACAGAAGTAAACTGCACTGCTGTTCAGGGCGAGTCTTGTAATTGTTAATGTGCAGGTCTGTTCTTTCTCCGCACTCCCTTCCATCATCACATCCACACCAGGCTCTGGATTTCCATTTTTTCTTAACATGTATCCCAGGTACTGTAGCTGTCTGTCCTCTAGTTGTTTGTACCAGAGGATCTGGTTGTAGCTCTGAATACTGTGTGAACAGCTGATTTTGGCAGTTTCTCCTGTTTTGTTGTACATGTGAGCTGGAGTCTGGTGGACTTGGTCACTGAGAGAGGAACCTGTAGAAAAAGGATCCACAAAAAATGCACAATAATATACAGTCTTTGGGTATGAGGGTGAGTAAATAAATGTGAAAGTAAAAGAACGCTCTGCAGGAGTTTTGGATGATAACCTGTGAACAGAATTTGTTACTTTACCTGAAACCAGTATGACATAAAAGGTTACGCAGAAGAAAACTATCATCTTAATGTCTTCTATTACTAAATTTAAAAACATTGTTGTTCTCGGTCCTGTGTTTTTATCACCGTTCATGCAGTTCTGTTCTACTGATTATTCACTCTGCTATTTCTGGGTAAACCCTCTTTAGGAATATTTTGGTGGGTGGTGCCATAATGCACCGTCCTCTTCCTGAACAACCACACAGACATGCTGCCACCTTATGAAAAGAAACAAAATAATGAGAGTGAACCTTTTTTGTTTCGACTCAAATCTCCATCTAATTTGAAATATTTCCTAAGTTGTTCTTATACATTGTCATCCTGAAACAGTCCATATCCAATGAGTTTCAGAGCTGTGTGTCCAGGAGACTTCTGGTACCACAGCATCACTCTGTTGTCAGTTTGTTTATGGGTGCAATAAAGTTACACCTTTTCACCAGCTGTTCAGATGACAGCAGAGGGAGACTGATGGATCTGAACCCCCAGAGAGAAACCTACAAAAGAAACAAACTCAGGGTTTATCTGCTTGAACAAAAAAACAAAGTATAAACTTGTTAATCCAGAGAACAAACCTCATTACCTATAATATGATGAGAGAGTCGAAAACTAATCATTTTAATTCTTTGTCCCATGAAGTTTAAATTCTCTGTTTAAAAAGGATACAATAATAATAATGATGAAGGTTATGAAAAGACCACTCTGGCTATATGACTGGACTGAAAATGGGAACAAAAGGAGACATGAGGAGGAAGTGAAGCTTGACTTCAAATGGCTGACGAAGGTCTTTTCAAGACCACAGATGATGAAGGATGGTGTTTAGTTGATTAGTTTAAAGCAGATCTGCCTCAGAGAGAGCAGAGGGAGACTGATGGACCACAACTACCAGAGAACAGCATGCTATAAGCAGAGTTGGACAGATTATTCATTTTACTATGTGAAAATAAATACAGTACATTTTATTTCACAATGAAGCAGTTGTTACCTGGTGAGATACAGTATTTTAGTTATGACAGGATCTCTGTTAATTAGTTCTCACTAAACTGAATAAACAAATGAAATGTAGAGAGGAGTGGCTTCATTTAGTTGCATATGAAACTGATATCTATGCTCCTCCTTTCCCCTGAGTCTCCCACATAAGACATTTAGTCTTTTTATAGATTTATTACAAATTGTACTGCAATGGCTCATCTGGTTAAACGAGAATAAACCAATAACATAGAAATGGAAACAGTTGCATTAGCTACTGTAATGAAGATATGATTACATCAAACCAAAATACAACCACAACAGCAGGTGTCTGGGAGCAGTTTATGTGGAGTTTTTGTAAAGTTCAGAGGGGATTTATGTCAGCGTGCTTCTCTGGCTGCACAGTAGTACACTGCACTGTGCTGTTGTCCAGGTGTGGGAACTAAAAGAGAGCCATTCTTTGCTGTATTTCCCCTCAAATCTCCAGTTATATTGAACTGTTCTTTATATGTCTTTTCCATTGTGACATCTGCTACATTCAAATATCCAATGAGTTTCATAGCTGTGTCTCCAGGTGACCGCTGGTACCAGAGCATCACTCTGTAGTCAGTTTTATCATGACTGCAGACAATCTGCACTTTGTTAGCAGTTTTTGTGATGAGATCTGAGGGAGACTGATGGACCTTAACACCCAGACAACCACCTGGACACAAAACAAAAATAGAGAACTTATTTACATTGTGATTTATGATAAATTACACTAATGACATATGCAAAGAAAGTAATGCTTCAAGTTATTACCTGCCAGACAACAGAAGACTAGAAAGCAGATCATTTTGACATCCTCAACAAAAAACATTTTTAAAAGCCTTTTAGAGTTTTATGGATTCAAGTTTCTGGGATCTGACATCAGATATCACTGTCACCATTTGCAACAGAAATCCAACTGATGACTTATTGGGGCTGACTGAAGTTTGAAAAGGAAAAGGAAGTGATGAAAAGCCATCACTGTACATTAGCTGGCAAAGATGAAAGCCTGAAAGGAAATGCAGCTGGCTGGGAGGAGTTTATTCAAGTTCCCATTCAAAAGCATAATAGTTGATAAAAGTTGTTTCAGAGTTTTTGTATGAAGCAGAGAGGATCTGTAGTCAGTGTGCATAGCTAGCTGCACAGTAGTACACTGCAGTGTGCTCAGGTGTCTTTAGGTTGGTTATAAACAGAGAACTGTTCTTTGCTTTGTCTCCACTCATGTCTCCAGTGATATTAAAATGTTCTCTGAAAGGCTCCTCGTGCTCTATGCTCTTTTGATACACATGTCCAATGCGTTTCAGAGCTCGGTCTCCAGGGGATTTCTGGTACCACTGCATGAGTCTGTAGTCAGTTTTTTCATGACTGCAGACCAGCTGGACTTTGTCTCCAGGTTTTCTGAGTAGAGCTGAAGGACTCTGGTAGACTTCAACAGCCAGACAAACACCTAAAGAAAGAAAACATGAGTGAACAATGTAGAAACTATAGGTGAAGAGGTATTCCTGAATTGTAAAAGTGATTACCAAGGAGCCAAGAAAAAAAGACTAATGTGAGCATGTTGACTTGTTTTCTGAATGAACAGTGAACACTGAGTGACTCTAAGCTCTTTAGTTATACAACAGTTACTAAAGACACCTAACACCTTCCCCTCAAAAGCAGCTTCATAAGTTTCACAGTGTTACATGTGTTGAGTATTTCTGGAGCTCCAGCTCCACCTACAGGACAGATATAAAAGTCAGGATTTTAAAAAATCAGCAGATTTATTGTGAAGCAGTTTTTGTTCAGCTGCTCATACTCCCTTCTATCGTCACATTCACACCAGGTTCTGGACTTCCTTTGTTAAAATCCATATATCCCAAGAGCTGTAGCTGTTTGTTGAATTGCTTGTACCAGAGGATTCGATTGTAGTTGTCAATACTGTGTGAACAGCTGATTTTGGCGGTTTCTCCTGTTTTGTTGTACATGTGAGCTGGAGTCTAGTAGACTTGGTCACTGAGAGAGGAACCTGTAGAAAAGGCGTCAACAAATACCACAGATCATGTAAGAATAAACACTGGTAAATCCAGTAATGTAACAAAGCTAAAATAGCAGCACTATATAATATAAAGATATGATTACATTACCCGAAACCAGAATAACATCAAAGATTATGCACAAGAAAATGATCATCATGTATTCAGACCAAATGTGAGATCAGTCCAGTGATGGCTACTGTGTTCTCATCACAGTGTATGCTGGTATGCTGATTATTTCTCAGTTATCAGAAAGACAAACACATTTTTTAAGGTGGGTGGGGCTATCGTACATTCTCCCCTGTAAAACATGAAAACCTGAAAACCGTCATTTCATCTACCAGTACATTCTACTGGTTATACTTTCACCTTAGCAAAGGAAACACTTGACTTGTAATAATCCCTCAAACTTTTATACACAACAGCCCATTTGTAAAAGGTTTAACTAGCAAATGCAATCTTTTGTGTAATAATGCAATAGAAGATGTTAGTTTGTGGAAAGTTTAGCAGTGAGTATGAATTTTGTCCCATGTTGTAACTACAATTAATGTTTAAACTTAACATTAAAGTTAAAAACTATAAATGTGAATAACAATCTGCTGTTAAATGCAATATTCTTGTTATTAAAACGCCCAATCCATTTGGATCGTAGACATTACAGATGTATTAGCATATGAAGGAATTTCATAATAAAAAACTACAAAAAAAAGTGTTTGTGTTTCACAGTTCATAATTTAAAAAAATAAAATTTTACTCCAGTATTTACCAGTATTAGTAAAGAAAACACCTTAAATAGCACTAGGGCAGTGGTTCTCTAACTTTTTCACAACAAGGACTCCTAAACTGACACAAATCAGACCACAGATCCCCATTTGATAAGAATTTGTCCTAAGGTCCCCCATCGGACAGGATTTTTGCTTTTAGATGTTTTGGTACAGAAAGTGTATGAAATCCATGAACAAAATAGATTCTGTCATTAAGTTACTTATGGATCGAATTATAGTTGAAATTTAATTATTCCCCTTTTTACTTGGGACCCCCATTAACCCCGTCAAGGATGCCTTGGGGTCCCCGGACCCCACTTTGAGAACCACTGCACTAGGGGACACTGAAGTGGTTGTTGCCTACTTAATTAGTCTGCGTATTTAAAAAAAAGTCTGTATATTAAGTAATGTGTTTTGAATTTAGATAACGAGACAATCCTGCTTTTAATGCTTATTTACGGCACCATTAAAAGTTAATACAATGAAACTATTGACAGTCATCAGCAACACTGAAGTGTAATGATCCTGTTGAAATGAGATGCATGATACAGTAAGTATTACATTGCTTCACATCAGGAACTTCCTGTTAATATCTGATCCTGGTGAGACGGAAGACCAACATTGGTTAGAATAGGTTAATACAGGTGCGAAGAGGCTGTGAGCTGTAATACAGAGATTAAAATATGTGTGATGAGGAGGTTTTTGTACGGAGGAGCAGTGATATGTAGCACTGTGTAAACTAGCAGCACAGAAGTAAACTGCACTGCTGTTCAGGGTGAGTTCTTTAATTGTTAATGTGCAGGTCTGGCCTTTATCTGCGCCACCTTCCATTGTCACATCCACATCAGACTCTGGATATCCTTTGTTAGAATACACATATCCCAGGAACTGTAGCTGTTTGTTGAATTGCTTATACCAGAGGATCTTGTCGTAGCTCTGAATACTGTGTAAACAGCTGATTTTGGCGGTTTCTCCTGTGTTGTTGTACATGTGAGCTGGAGTCTGGTAGACTTGGTCACTCAGAGTGGAACCTGTCGAAAGGGTGTCAACAAAAACAACACACCATATGAGAATAAACACTGGTAAATCCAGTAATGTAACATAAATAAAACTAGAAACAGATGCTGTTGAAAACTTGTATGTAATGTATCAAAATTTTGATACATTACCTGAAACCAGAATAATGTTAAAAGTAATTTGTAGGAAAAGGATGATCATGTTGTCTTTTGTTTGGTAATAATTTTACTGTTGCTATGATTAGCAGTGTATCAGCAGTTCTACTGATTATTTCCAACCTCCTCTTTGCACAAACCTCCCATCTGCAAATAAACTTGTACGTGGGTGGTGTCATAATGTTTCCTCCTCTTGACATTATAACCACCACCATCACCACTACACACCACTGGCTGAGTATAAAGCTCCCGTTAAAGATATACTGCCTCCTTATGATAGACTGTTAACTTTCTCATTCCCAAGACCAAGAAAAAAATTAACTATTTCTTTAGTAAATCTTTCTGTGTGTCATTCTGATATGACTGCAGGACATATATTTTACAATGTTGTGAGTCCAGATATATCAAGTCTACATTATTAATTATTTATATTATTGTTAAATGCTGCATTATTATGTAATAGTAATAGCATCAAATCCAGGATCTCATGATGAACCAGCTGACTAATGTGAGTCATTCAGTGTGTCTCTGCTTTGTGTTATCAGCAGGTGAATGATTGTGATTGTGTAACTGGTTTCATCAGAGAAGGTTTTTTGTAAAAGACAGAGGGTTTGTGCAGCACTGTGCGTCACTGGCAGCACAGAAATACACTGCTCTGTCCTCAGATTGACTCAGCTTTGGAATATGAAGAGATGACAGACTTCTACCATCACCACTCACATTATGAGTCTCTTTGAATTTATCTTCAACAGCTGGAGAAGAGTATCGTACATAACCAACAAGAGCCATATCACTTTTCCCAGCAGACTGTTTGTACCACTGGATCATATTAAAATTAGTGTTTGAATGGCTGCAGTTTATCAGGATTTCTTCACCAAGATCTTTGATCATGGCTGCTGGAGTCTGATGAACACTGTTCTTTGAGAGTTCTGTGAAAGAAATGTGAAACAAACAACTTTAGTGGAGAGAAAAACCTGCAGTGAACATATTTAGAACCATATGTCATAAGTTAATGTAATATTACCTGTTAAACAGAACGGCAGAGCTGCTAAATGTATGAGGAGTCTGATCATGATCCAAATGCAGATGAAAACAAAACAATAATGTCAAGTGCAAACTGAACAGAGCTGTCTGGATGTAAAGGAGGAGGAGGAGTCGACATAATGGACGTCACCTTTTTTCATCAGTGGATTTATACAGTCTACTGTTGTGTTGGTTAATACAGGAAGAGGCGGCTTTAATGCTGATATCAGTGATTTCCTGCTACAGGCTGCAGTTAGATACAGATGTGCTTTTCTTCAGTGTAAAGTGATGAGAGAGGGTTTTTGTAGAGGCAAGAAGGTAATTGTGTCACTGTGCCTACTAGCTGCACAGTAATACATGCCACCGTCCTCTGACTCTCTGAGTTTTAGTACATGAAGTTGAGATTTCACTGAACCATCTCCAGTCACATTGAAATGTTGTTTGAATTGATTCTCAATGGTTGGCTTAGTATACTGAATATATCCAATGAGTTTAAGGTTAGAGTTTCCCGTCGACAGCTGATACCACAATATTGTATAGTATTCACTGATTGAATGGCTGCAGTTGATTGTCTCTGAACTGTCATAGACTGTATATAAATATGGACGACACGTCTCCACTCTCTACCACTATGCAAAAGTGAAGCCAAAATATCTCCTGTTCTGGAGCTGCCATCTTGCTTGTGTGACGTCGTTTGGTGCCAGAGTCTGCGCAGTAGAGTCGGGTGGCGGGATGACGGCCCACAGAACCATAGATGAACTCTCTAAGATTTTTCTTTATGCATCCATGCACAGAACATGCCCCCTCAGCTGTTCCGCGGCCTGACGGAGGTTTGAGAGCGGTTGTCGCAGCTGTCAATCATGATGTCATTCCCCCTTTCTATATCATCAAATAACTAATTAAAAACAAACTTGTAAGAAAAATGAGCACTTGGACAAACATCAGCATGATAAGAAATACCTGAAATGACAGAAACCATCTTTGGGAAAAATTTATTTGACGTGTAGCTTGATTTTTTTTTTTAGTTTGGCTCATGTCCCATCCACTAACATGGAGGGGGCGGGACTTATAACCTATACTGCAGCCAGCCACCAGGGGGCGATCGAGATATTTTGGCTTCACGTCTGGGGAGCTGTCATGGCGTCCATCTTTATATATAGTCTATGTTCCTAATATTGATGATGGAACTTGAAGGACTTTAGTGCTCAGTGAACAACCTGCATTTAAGAAAGAAAAAATATTAGGAAAACAGAAATGGTTATAAAATATATATCTTTTAGAAAACAGTTCTAATTTCTACCTACAGGAAAGTGAGAGAAGCAGCAGAGTGATGCTGTTGAGGTTTCTGATCATGATGTCCTCCTCTTTGTCTCCACCTTGACTGACAGACTGAACAGATGTTGAGGGACAAAGTCAGAGGGGAGGAGACAGAGATTTGGATTATGTGAGCAAGTTTCTGGTTGCTCTCATACTGTGATGTAAAACTTCAATTTGTGGATCACCTGCCTTGTGACAATGTATTTTGTATGGTGTTAATCGATTGGCAGACAATTAATCAACTCCTATTCTGATAGTGAAATAATATATTAAGCTAAAACACCAAACATTTGCTGGTTCCAGCTGGTTGGATCAAACAAGCAATTCGAAGATGTTCACTTTGCTCTGTTATTGGTGGTGGATATATTTTCACTATTCTGACATGTATTTTAAACAAATGATGAAGTGAAAAGAATAAGGAATCAATCAATAAATAATGAACATAATACTCAAAACCTAGGTGTACAATAATATAATTTATTGTATATTTTCTTGTTATCAAATATTTTGAAATGCAAACATTTGTTGAGCACAGCTGCTTGAAGTTTCTTGTGTTCCCTGTTTCAGTATTTTCATGTCCCTTTTATATCCGAGTTATCTGTCTTCTCATTAATTCTTGGTCTTAAAAATGCTCTTTATTCCTTTCTCCTCTCTAATCTGATGTTGAAGTGATTTTCATCTTTTTCAGTTTATATGTTGTTACAGTGTTTGTAATCATTGTGAATACAGTAACTCAGTCTTGTGGTTTTCAGTCTGACAATCGTTCTTCTTTGCTGGAAATTTGGCCTCACTGAAGTCACTTTCATATGTATGTGTGGGATTTGGGGTCATGAAAACGTTTTGCTTCATCCTTTCTCCTGGCTGCTGTCTGTACCAGTACATGTACCAATATGAACTGCCCTTAGTGTGACTGCAGTTTATTGTTGCAGACTGACTCACGTTCCTCCACAGCAGAGGGATCAGTGTGACATCACTCCCATTAATTAGACCTGTGGAGGTAAAAAAAAAAAAAGTGTTACAGAACCACCAGTGAGTCCTCTGTATGCAGTCAGAACATAAAATCATCATTATGTCTTTAAAGCTAAAGTGACAGCTTCTCCTTTCAATCCTTGGCCTCATGATGTACAGTACCTACAATACAGAGCAGAGCTGCAGAGAGTTTGATCAGACCAGCTGGGATCATTATTGTGTTCTGAGTAAAATGAAAATGAGAGACACTCAGTCTGTGTGATGGAAGGTGTGACGTTACAACAGAGTTTATTTCTGTGTTGTAAGTTACAGGTGGGAGTGTGGCTTTATTGTGAGTTGTTGTGTGTTGTACTTGAGGTCCTCCTACAGTACAGCAGATAAATACAGTTGGTAACAGCTTGCTGAGGTTTTTGTTCAGCTGTCAAGTGCATCTGTATCACTGTGTTGACTCACAGCACAGAAATACAAGCCTTTATCTCCTGGTTCCAGATTCTTCACTGTGAATGTCCCACTGGCAGCGTCAGGCTTAGTAGCTGAGAATCTCTCATTTTTGAAGTCTGGTTCAAAGTCAGGTTTACTGTTTGGAACAGTGAACACAATGAGTTTCATTGTTTCTCCTGGCAGCTGTCTGTACCAGTACATCTGGTTAAAATTAGCAGTCTTAGTGTGACTGCAGTTCATTGTGGCAGACTGACCCTCTTTGCTCCACAGCAGAGGGGTCTGGGTGACATCACTCCCATTAATTAGACCTGTCGGGGTCAACAATTGCATGTCATGTTACAAGACCAACAATAACTCCTCTGCATACAGGCAGAATGTTCAACATACAATCATTAACATGAATTTAAATCTTCCACAAGTTGGAAGAAGTAAAAGTGATCATTTTTTCTCTCATTTAGTAACCACAATGATGTACCGTACCTACAATACAGAGCAGAGCTGCAGAGAGTTTAATCAGACCAGCTGTGATCATTATTGTGTTCTGAGCAAAATGAACTTAGAGACCAGAGTCACCGTCAGTCTGTGTGATGAGAAGTGTGACGTTACAGCAGAGATATAAAGAGTTGCAGGTGGGAGTGTCTCTGCAGTGTGATGTCCTGTGAACTGCTGTATCAAACTCCACATCAGAGTGTAACTGGAAGTGTTTGTGGTGCTCAAGGTCCCCCTACAGTACAGGAGAGAGAGATGTACAGTACAGGAGATAAATTGAGTTGGTAGCAGTTGTTCCAACAGTGTACTGGGGTTTTTGTTCAGCTGTCAAGTGCATCTGTATCACTGTGCTCACTGACAGCACAGAAATACAAGCCTTTATCTTCTGGTGCCAGATTCTTCACTGTGAATGTCCCACTAGCAAAGTCAGGCTTAGTGGCTGAGAATCTCTCTTTGCTGAAATTTCCAAAGTCGTGATTTTCTTTGCCGAGTGTTGTGAACACAATGAGTTTCATTGCTTCTCCTGGCAGCTGTTTGTACCAGTACATCTGAATGTAGCCAGCACCCTTGGTGTGGTTGCAGTATATTGTTGCTTCTTCATCCTTGTTTTTCCACAGTATGGAGGTCTGGGTGACATCACTCCCATCAATTAGGCCTGTGTGTAAAACAGAAAAAGTTACCACTAATTGATTGATTAATTAATTTAACTCAAACAATGACATTTGTCATTGTCTGCTTTCATCATTTAAATAAAAGTTTAAGACAGTAATGCAGTGACATGATTTACTGTATTTAACTTTTTATCCAGAGAAAAAATACCAATAAGCTGAGGAGACCATGTTTGACGATGTCCATGTTCTGGAGTCTCATATATGACTGTTAGTGTACTGTAGTTAGACAACAGAGATATGAAGAGTTGCAGCTGGGTGTGTCATTGAAGTGTGTGACGTTCTCTGACATTGTAAACTGCTGTATAAAATCTACATTGTCAGTTTCGTGTAGATGTGTGGATATAAGTGTTGCTGGAGGTTCCCCTACATTCAGATCAGTCCCACCGACGAGCTGAGGAGGCCTAATTGATCATGTGTGGTGATGAGTCCAACACATTTAAAAAATGATGAGGCTGCACTTATAATATGAAGCAGTGATGAAAAATGTTAACATTTTATCAGTTCTAATATTAAATAAAGTGTTTCAGTTAAATTCTAAAAAGATGTCTTTATTAACATTTACGTACTGTATGAAAGAGAAAGAGAGCTTTGAGTCATCATAGTGGTCTTCTTAATATGAGATCCAGCCACAGTAAACATGCTGAATGACTGAGGCTGTTTTTTATAAAGGGAAGTGGGAAGTTAAAGGCGTTGCTCCACAGAAAGGACCTCCCATTAAAATCACTGATCTCATTCACAAGATAGACCAACATTGGTTAGAGTGGTTTATTCCAGGTGCAAAGAGGCTGTGAGCTGTAACACAAAGATTAAAAATGTGATGAGGTTTTTGTACTGAGGAGCAGTGATATGTAGCACTGTGGAAACTAGCAGCACAGAAGTAAACTGCACTGCTGTTCAGTCTCAGTCCTTCAATTATTAATGTGCAGGTTTGGTCTTCATTTGCATTCCCCTCGATTTTCACACCCATTCCAGTCTCTGGGTTAGCAGCGGTCACTAACATGTATCCCAGGAACTGTAGTTGTCCGTTTGACTGCTTATACCAGAGGATCCGGTTATAGCTCTGAATACTGTGTGAACAGCTGATTTCGGCAGTTTCTCCTGTTTTGTTGTACATGTGAGCTGGAGTCTGGTAGACTTGGTCACTGAGAGAGGAACCTGTAGAAAAAGCACCAACAATACACAATCACATTAAATGAGGATGAATACTATTAAATAGAAAAATGAGAGAACACAGGACAGGAATTGAACATGATAAATAGAGAATATGTGGACAAAACATTATGTATTTGATTAAATCAAAGCCCATATCTCTTTCTTGAACCTCAATCCCAAAATGTATCAGAGTCTATAGCCTGTAACTGGAATAGCTGATTGTTTGCCAAATAAATATAAATCCACCTTTTTAAAGAAGAAATGTCTTAAAAGACTTCTGTACCTGAAACCAGAATAACATTAAAGGCGATGCAGAAGAAAAGGATCATGTTGTGTTCTGGCCAAATTTAACACCAGTTTGTGTTTTCGTCACACTTTATGCTATTGTGCTGATACTTTCCACCTCCTTTACTGAAAAAACCCTCTTATCAGGAAAACAAACACAACTTCTTTAAAGTGGGTGGTGTCGTAGTGCATTCCCCACCTCTAAACATTAAAACCATCATGTCAGCTACCACCACACACCACAGGCTCAATGAAGATATACTGCCACCCTGTGAAAGGAAGCAAAACAGCAAAGACCTGTAGTAATCCCTGCAAACGTTTGTACACAACAGAGTATTTGTAAAATTTTGTATTTAACCAGTAGTTTTTAAGTCCTGTTTGAATTTTACAGAATTTATTTTATGTAGCTGTGGCCCTTAATGGATGAAATAATGCATGTTTGTTTTTTCTTTGTACATAACAGCTTTTACAGTGATTAATACTTGAACTTGAACAATTATAGTATTAAACCACAAATTTAAAAACAGTCACAATCACATATGAAGAAGAGTTAAATGTATATACATATGTAAAATAAGTATTTTTGTGTTTCTCAATTATTATTGGTCTAAATATTACAAAGTAAACTAGAGGACATGTCTAAAATGTAGACTTGGTTGTTTAGAAACTTCTGGTAATGTAGTATGAACTAATATGATGGGACAGTCCTGCCTCTAATGATTATTTATAGTAACAATAATAACAACAATATTTTTTTAATCATGAAACATTGTCATTGTCATTTTGAATGTAAACATACAAGCAGATGGATCTGATATATGTGGTGAGAATTTAAGACATCATAGTGATGCTGTTGAAATGAGATGTAGCCCTGAATGTCTGAAGCTGCTCTTTATAACAGGAGGCTTCACATACAGAAACTCCAGTTATAATATCTGATCTTTGTGAGAGGAGACCAACAGTGGTTAGAACGAGTTAATACAGGTGCAAAGAGGCTGTGAGCTGTAATACAGAGATAAAAAAAACTGTGGTGATGAGGTTTTTGTACTGAGAAGCAGTGATATGTAGCACTGTGTAAACTAGCAGCACAGAAGAAAACTGCACTGCTGTTCAGGTTGAGTCCATTAATTGTCAATGTGCAGGTCTGGTCTTTACTGGCACTCCCTTCCATCGTCACATCTACACCAGGCTCTAGATTTCCTTTGTTTAAATACACATACTTGGACCAATTCTATTCACCTTATATATGCTTCCTTTAGGTAATATTATTAGGAAACACTCCATAAATTTTCATTGTTACGCAGATGACTCCCAATTATATTTATCAGTGAAGCCAGATGAACCCAATCAGTTAAACAAACTCCAAACATGCCTGAACGACATAAAGACCTGGATGACCTGGAATTTTCTACTACTAAATTCAGATAAAACTGAAGTTATTGTGCTTGGCCCTAAACACCTTAGAAACACATTATCTAATGATATAGCTACTCTGGATGGCATTACCCTGGCCTCCAGCACCACCGTAAGGAATCTGGGAGTTATCTTTGATCAGGATATGTCCTTTAACTCCCACATAAATCAAATTTCAAGGACTGCCTTTTTTCACTTACGTAATATCACAAAAATCAGGCACATCCTGTCCCTAAAAGATGCAGAAAAACTAGTTCACGCATTTGTTACTTCTAGGCTGGATTATTGCAATTCCTTATTATCAGGCTGCCCTAACAAGTCTCTAAAGACTCTCCAGCTGGTCCAGAATGCAGCTGCATGTGTATTGACTAAAACTAGAAAAAGAGACCACATTTCTCCCATTTTAGCTTCACTACATTGGCTTCCTGTAAAATCTAGAATAGAATTTAAAATCCTTCTCCTAACTTACAAAGCCCTTAATGGTCAGGTACCATCATATCTTGAAGAGCTCATAATACCGTATTATCCCACTAGAACACTGCGCTCCCAGTATGCAGGCTTACTGGTGGTCCCTACAGTCTTTAAAAGTAGAATGGGAGGCAGAGCCTTCAGCTATCAGGCTCCTCTTCTATGGAACCATCTACCGGATTCAGTCCGGGGTGCAGACACCCTCTCTATGTTTAAGAGTAGGCTTAAAACTTTCCTTTTTGATAAAGCTTATAGTTAGGGCCGACCAGGCTCGCCTTGGATCAGCCCTTAGTTATGCTGCTATAGGCCTAGACTGCTGGGGGACTTCCCATGATGCACTGAGCTCCTCTCTCCTCCTCCTCCTCTCCATCTGTATGCATTCATGTAACATCAATGCATGTCACTAACTTTGCTTCTTCCCCAGAGTTTTTTGTGCTTTCTCATCTCACAGGAAAACCTGAGTCCCGGGCCGAACCTTCGCGGTCCTTCACAGTCCTGATGGCATCCTTCCCTGGCTATTGCTGCTTGTGCTTGTTGTTGTTGTTATGATTGTTTTTCTTCTGTCCCCCCTCCCCCTTTCCCTCTCTCTTTCTCTCTCTCAACCCAACCGGTCAAAGCAGATGGCCGCCCACCAAGAGCCGGGGTCTGCTTGAGGTTTCTACCCGTTAAAGGGGAGTTTTTCCTTACCGCTGTCGCCAAGTGCTTGCTCATGGGGGAATTGTTGGGTCTCTGTAAATTAAAGAGTACGGTCTTGACCTGCTCTATGTGAAAAGTGCCTTGAGATGACTTCTGTTGTGATATGGCGCTATATAAATAAAAATAGTTTGATTGATTGATTGATATCACAGGAACTGTAGTTGTCCATTTGACTGCTTATACCAGAGGATCTGGTTGTAGCTCTGAATACTGTGTGAACAGCTGATTTTGGCTTGTTCTCCGATTTTGCTATACATGTGAGCTGGAGTCTGGTAGACTTGGTCACTAAGAGAGGAACCTGTCGAAAAGGTGTCAACAAATACAACACACCATATAAGAATAAACACTGGTAAACGTAACATGAATAAAACTAGAAACAGATGCTGTTGAAAACTTGAATGAAATGTCTAAAAATTTTGATACATTACCTGAAACCAGAATAATGTTAAAAGTAATTTGTAGGAAAAGGATGATCATGTTGTCTTTTGTTTGGTAATAATTTTACTGTTGCTATGATTAACAGTGTATCAGCAGTTCTATTGATTATTTCCAACCTCCTCTTTGCGCAAACCTCCCATCTGCAAATAAACATGTACGTGGGTGGTGTCATAATGTTTCCTCCTCTTGACATTATAACCACCACCATCATCACTACACGCCACTGGCTGAGTATAAAGGTCCCATTAAAGATATACTGCCTCCTTATGACAGGAAGGAACACAGGTGCAAAGAGGCTGTGAGCTGTGATACAGAGATGAAAAACTGTGATAGGGAGGTTTTTGTACTGAGGAGCAGTGATATGTAGCACTGTGGAAACTAGCAGCACAGAAGTAAACTGCACTGCTGTTCAGTCTCAGTCCTTCAATTATTAATGTGCAGGTTTGGTCTTTATTTGCATTCCCCTCGATCTTCACACCCATTCCAGTCTCTGGGTTAGCAGTGGTCCCTGACATGTATCCCAGGAACAGTAGTTGTCCGTTTGACTGCTTATACCAGAGGATCTGGTTGTAGCTCCCAAAACTGTGTGAACAGCCGATTTTAGCAGTTTCTCCTGTTTTGTTGTACATGTGAGCTGGAGTCTGGTGGACTTGGTCACTGAGAGAGGAACCTGTAGAAAAGGCATCAACAAAAACAACACACCATATAAGAATAAACACTGGTGAATACAGTAATGTCACAAAGTTCACTAAAGCTTAAATATCAGCACTGTATAATATAAAAGATTTGATGACATTACCTGAAAAGAGAACAATGTTTAAAGTAATTTGTAGGAAAAGGATGATCATGTTGTCTTTTGTTTGGTAATAATTTTACTGTTGCTATGATTAGCAGTGTATCAGCAGTTCTACTGATTATTTCCAACCTCCTCTTTGCACAAACCTCCCATCTGCAAATAAACTTGTACGTGGGTGGTGTCATAATGTTTCCTCCTCTTGACATTATAACCACCACCATCACCACTACACACCACTGGCTGAGTATAAATGCCCCTTTAAAGATATACTGCCTCCTTATGACAGACTGTTAACTTTCTCATTCCCAAGAACAAGAAAATTAACTTTTTTCTTTAGTAAATCTTTCTGTGTTAAATTCTGATATGACTGCAGGACATAAATTTTACAATGTTGTGAGTCCAGATATATCAAGTCTACATTTTTTGTTGTTTTCAAGACAAGATATTTGTGATTTAAATTCCACATTTTCCCAAATAGTTAAAAAACACACATTAAGATCTGTGGAGAAACACTGCACCCTCATGCATGTGATAGTAATAACATCAAATCCAGGATCTCATGATGAACCAGCTGGCTGATGTGAGTTCAGTGTGTCTCTGCTTTGTGTTATCAGCAGGTGAATGATTGTGATTGTGTAACTGGTTTCATCAGAGAAGGTTTTTGTCAAAGACGGAGGGTTTGTGCAGCACTGTGCGTGTGTCACTGGAAGCACAGAAATACACTGCTCTGTCCTCAGATCGACTCAGCTTTGGAATATGAAGAGATGACAGACTTCTACCATCACCACTCACATTATGAGTCTCTTTGAATTTATCTTCAAAACCTAGAGAAGTGAGTCGTACATAACCAACAAGAGCCATATCACTTTTCCCATCAGACTGTTTGTACCACTGGATCATATTAAAATTAGTGTTTGAATGGCTGCAGTTTATCAGGATTTCTTCACCAAGATCTTTGATCATGGCTGCTGGAGTCTGATGAACACTGTTCTTTGAGAGTTCTGTGAAAAAAATGTGAAACAAACAACTTTAGTGGAGAGAAAAACCTGCAGTGAACATATTTAGAACCATATGTCATAAGTTAATGTAATATTACCTGTTAAACAGAACGGCAGAGCTGCTAAATGTATGAGGAGTCTGATCATGATCCAAATGCAGATGAAAACAAAACAATAATGTCAAGTTCAAACTGAAGAGAGCTGTCTGGATGTAAAGGAGGAGGAGGAGTCGACATAATGGACGTCACATCTTTTCATCAGTGGATTTATACAGTCTACTATTGTGTTGGTTAATACAGGAAGAGGCGGCTTTAATGCTGATATCAGTGATTTCCTGCTACAGGCTGCAGTTAGATGCAGGTGTGCTCTTCTTCAGTGTAAAGTGATGAGAGAGGGTTTTTGTAGAGGCAAGAAGGTAATTGTGTCACTGTGCCTACTAGCTGCACAGTAATACATGCCACCGTCCTCTGACTCTGAGTTTTAGTACATGAAGTTGAGATTTCACTGAACCATCTCCAGTCACATTGAAATGTTGTTTGAATTGATCCTCAATGGTTGGGTTAGTACGCACAGTATATCCAATGAGTTTAAGGTTAGAGTTTCCCGTCGACTGCTGATACCACAATATTGTATCGTATCCACTGATTGAATGGTTGCAGTTGATTGTCTCTGAACTGTCAGCACTTCCTAATATTGATGATGGAACTTGAAGGACTTTAGTGCTCAGTGAACAACCTGCATTTAAGAAAGAAAAAATATTAAGAAAACAGAAATGGTTATAAAATATATATCTTTTAGAAAACAGTTCTAATTTCTACCTACAGGAAAGTGAGAGAAGCAGCAGAGTGATGCTGTTGAGATTTCTGATCATGATGTCCTCCCCTTTGTCTCCACATTGACTGACAGACTGAACAGATGTTGAGGGACAAACTCAGAGGGGAGGAGACAGAGATTTGGATTATGTGAGCAAGTCTCTGGTTGTTGTCGTGCTGTGATGTAAATTTTCAATTACTAAAACACCTTCACAATGTATTTTATATGGTGTTAATCGATTGGCAGACAATTAATCAACTCCTACTCTGATGGTGAAATCATATATTAAGCTAAAACACCAAACATTTGCTGGTTCCAGCTGGTTGGATCAAACAAGCAATTCAAAGATGTTCACTTTGCTCTGTTATTGGTGGTGGATATATTTTCACTATTCTGACATGTATTTTAAATAAATATTGAACTGAAAAGAATAAGGAATCAATAATTAATGAACATAATACTGAAAACCTAGGTGTACAGTAATATAATTTATTGTATATTTTCTTGTTATGAAATATTTTGAAATGTAAACTTTTGTTGAGCACAGCTGCTTGGAGTTTCTTGTGTTCCCTGTTTCAGTATTTTCATGTCCCTTTTATATCCGAGTTATCTGTCTTCTCATTAATTCTTGGTCTTTAAAATGCTCTTTATTCCTTTCTCATCTCTAATCTGATGTTGAAGTGATTTTCATCTTTTTCAGTTTTTTATGTTGTTACAGTGTTTGTAATGATTGTGAATACAGTAACTCAGTCTTGTGTCTTGTGGTTTCCAGTCTAATAATCATCCTTCTTTGCTGGAAATTTGGCCTCACTGAAGTCACTTTCATATTTATGTGGGGGATTTGGGGTCATGAAAATGTTTTGCTTCATCTCTTCTCCTGGCTGCTTTCTGCACCAGTACATGTGCCAATATGAGCCTTAGTGTGACTGCAGTTCATTGTTGCAGACTGACTCACGTTCCTCCACAGCAGAGGGATCAGTGTGACATCACTCCCATTAATTAGACCTGTGGAGGTAAAAAAAAAAAAAAAAAAAAATAGCGTTACAGAACCACCAGTGAGTCCTCTGTTTTCAGTCAGAGCATAAAATCATTAATATGTCTTTAAAGCTAAAGTGGCAGCTTCTCCTTTCAATCCTCGGCCTCATGATGTACAGTACCTACAATACAGAGCAGAGCTGCAGAGAGTTTGATCAGACCAGCTGGGATCATTATTGTGTTCTGAGTAAAATGAAAATGAGAGACACTCAGTCTGTGTGATGGAAGGTGTGACGTTACAACAGAGTTTATTTCTGTGTTGTAAGTTACAGGTGAGAGTGTGGCTTTATTGTGAGTTGTTGTGTGTTGTACTTGAGGTCCTCCTACAGTACAGCAGATAAATACAGTTGGTAACAGCTTGCTGAGGTTTTTGTTCAGCTGTCAAGTGCATCTGTATCACTGTGTTGACTCACAGCACAGAAATACAAGCCTTTATCTTCTGGCAGCAGATTCTTCACTGTGAATGTCCCACTAGCAGCATCAGGCTTAGTAGATGAGAATCTCTCATCTTTGAAGTCTGGTTCAAAGTCATGATCTGTTTTTGCAGTTGTTGTAAAAACAATTTGTTTCATTGCTTCTCCTGGCAGCTGTCTGTACCAGTACATCTGGCTGTAGCCAGCACCCTTGGTGTGGTTGCAGGACATTGTTGCACTTTCATCCTTGTTTTTCCACAGTATGGAGGTCTTGGTGATATCACTCCCAACAACTAGACCTGTGTGTGAAACAGTAAAAGTTACCTCAAGTGAATATTTTAACTCACATACAGTAGAGTATTTTACAACCGTTGTCATTGTCTGCTCTCATTCCCGAAATAAAAGTTTTAGTTGTAATGCAGAGATCATTGTACTCAGTCTGGATGATAATTTAGTGATTCAAACTGTTTGACTCTCAGTTGAATAGTGCCGTATCATGATGAAATGCTCATATCATGTTAGTGTTTTGCAGGTGTCCAAATGTAAATATTCCATTGTAAATTGTTTGACATGTATAAATAGTTTTACTGATGTAAAGCATAATAGTGGATTGTATTAATTTGCCATGATTGATATTTTTAGTTATCAGTCAACATTCCTATTTCTATCATGATATTGATTTCAACCATATTTCTCAGCCCCAGATCTCACTGTACTTTACCTTTGTTCCAAAGTAGAAATAGTAAGAAGCTGAGGAGACCATGTTTGATAATGTCCATGTTGTAAAGCACCAAGTCTCATATATACTGTAACTGTCAATGTAATTACAGAGATATAAAGAGTTACAGGTGGGAGTGTCTCTGCAGCGTGATGTTCTGTGAGCTGCTGTATCAAACTCCACATCAAAGTGTAACTGGGAGTGTTTGTGGTGCTTGAGGTCCCCCTACAGTACAGGAAAGGGAGATGTACAGTACAGGAGATAAATTGAGTTGGTAGCAGTTGTTCCAACAGTGCACTGAGGTTTTTGTTCAGCTGTCAAGTGCATCTGTATCACTGTGCTTACTGACAGCACAGAAATACAAGCCTTTATCTTTTGGTTCCAGATTCTTCACTGTGAATGTCCCATTAGCAAAGTCAGGCTTAGTGGCTGAGAATCTCCCATTTTTGAAGTCTGGTTCAAAGTCATGATCTTTTTTTGTAGTTGTTGTAAAAACTATTAGTTTCATTGTTTCTCCTGGCAGCTGTCTGTACCAGTACATCTGGTTGTAGCTAAAATCCTTGATGTGGTTGCAGTCTATTGTTGCATTTTCACCCTTGAATTTCCATATTAGTGAGGTCTGAGTGACAACACTCCCATCAACTAGACCTGTGTGTAAAACAGTAAAAGTTAGCACCAGTGAACATTTTAACTCACATACAGTAGCCCTGTAGACTAGTAGACCATTAAATTGATGTTCAACATTTGCTTGCTATACGTAATGATAAAGGTTAAAGGCTATAATGTAGTGGGTTGATCTCACCTTTTATCCAGAGCAGAAGTGTCAACAAGCTTAGGAAACCATGTTTGATGATGTCCATGTTGTAGAAGTCAGACACTGAAAGAGGTATAATCTAACTGTCAGTGTAGTTACAGAGATCTAAAAGGTTCCAGGTGGGTGTTTCATAGATGATGTTCTCTGATGCTGTTAGCTGTTGTGTAATCCATGTGATGAATCAGTGTATCATCAAGTGTAACTGGGAGTGTTTGTGGTGCTTGAGGTCCCCCTACAGTACAGAAGAGAGAGATGTACAGTACAGGAGATAAATTCAGTTGGTAGCAGTTGTTCCAACAGTGTACTGGGGTTTTTGTTCAGCTGTCAAGTGCATCTTTATCACTGTGCTCACTGACAGCACAGAAATACAAGCCTTTATCTTCTGGTGCCAGATTCTTCACTGTAAATGTCCCACTAGCAGCATCAGGCTTAGTAGCTGAGAATCTCTCTTTGCTGAAATTTCCAAAGTCGTGATTTTCTTTGCCGAGTGTTGTGAACACAATGAGTTTCATTGCTTCTCCTGGCAGCTGTTTGTACCAGTACATCTGGTTGTAGCTAAAGTCCTTGGTGTGGTTGCAGGACATTGTTGCTTCTTCATCCTTGTTTTTCCATAGTATCGAGATCTGGGTGACATCACTCCCATCAAGTAGGCCTGTGTGTAAAACAGAAAAAGTTACCACTAATTGATTGATTAATTAATTTAACTTAAACAATGACATTTGTCATCGTCTGCTTTCATCATTTAAATAAAAGTTTAAGACAGTAATGCAGTGACATGATTTACTGTATTTAACCTTTTATCCAGAGAAAACATACCAATAAGCTGAGGAGACCATGTTTGACGATGTCCATGTTCTGGAGTCTCATATATGACTGTCAGTGCACTGTAGTTAGACAACAGAGATATGACGAGCTGCAGCTGGGTGTGTCACTGAGGTGTGTGATGTTCTCTGACACTGTAAACTGCTGTATAAAATCTACATTGTCAGTTTCGTGTAGATGTGTGGATATAAGTGTTGCTGGAGGTTCCCCTACATTCAGATCAGTCCCACTGACGAGCTGAGGAGGCCTAATTGATAATGTGTGGTGATGAGTCCAACACATTTAAAAAATGATGAGGCTGCACTTATAATATGAAGCAGTGATGAAAAATGTTAACATTTTATCAGTTCTAATATTAAATAAACTGTTTCAGTTAAATTCTAAAAAGATGTCTTTATTAACATTTACGTACTGTATGAAAGAGAAAGAGAGCTTTGAGTCATCATAGTGGTCTTCTTAATATGAGATCCAGCCACAGTAAACATGCTGAATGACTGAGGCTGTTTTTTATAAAGGGAGGTGGGAAGTTAAAGGCGTTGCTCCACAGAAAGGACCTCCCATTAAAATCACTGATCTCATTCACAAGATAGACCAACATTGGTTAGAGTGGTTTATTCCAGGTGCAAAGAGGCTGTGAGCTGTAACACAAAGATTAAAAATGTGATGAGGTTTTTGTACTGAGGAGCAGTGATATGTAGCACTGTGGAAACTAGCAGCACAGAAGTAAACTGCACTGCTGTTCAGTCTCAGTCCTTCAATTATTAATGTGCAGGTTTGGTCTTCATTTGCACTCCCCTCGATCTTCACACCCATTCCAGTCTCTGGGTTAGCAGTGGTCACTGACATGTATCCCAGGAACTGTAGTTGTCCGTTTGATTGCTTATACCAGAGGATCTGGTTATAGCTCTGAATACTGTGTGAACAGCTGATTTTAGCAGTTTCTCCTGTTTTGTTGTACATGTGAGCTGGAGTCTGGTGGACTTGGTCACTGAGAGAGGAACCTGTAGAAAAAGCACCAACAATACACAATCACATTAAATGAGGATGAATACTATTAATTAGAAAAATGAGAGAACACTGGACAGGAATTGAACATGATAAATAGAGAATATGTGGGCAAAACATTATGTATTTGATTAAATCAAAGCCCATATCTCTTTCTTGAACCTCAATCCCAAAATGTATCAGAGTCTATAGCCTGTAACTGGAATAGCTGATTATTTGCTTAATAAATATATATCCACCTTTTTAAAGAAGAAATGTCTTAAAAGACTTCTGTACCTGAAACCAGAATAACATTAAAGGCGATGCAGAAGAAAAGGATCATGTTGTGTTCTGGCCAAATTTAACACCAGTTTGTGTTTTCGTCACACTTTATGCTGGTATGCTGATACTTTCCACCTCCTTTACTGAAAAAACCCTCTTATCAGGAAAACAAACACAACTTCTTTAAAGTGGGTGGTGTCGTAGTGCATTCCCCACCTCTAAACATTAAAACCATCATGTCAGCTACCACCACACACCACAGGCTCAATGAAGATATACTGCCACCCTGTGAAAGGAAGCAAAACAGCAAAGACCTGTAGTAATCCCTGCAAACGTTTGTACACAACAGAGTATTTGTAAAATTTTGTATTTAACCAGTAGTTTTTAAGTCCTGTTTGAATTTTACAGAGTTTATTTTATTTAGCTGTGGCCCTTAATGGATGAAATAATGCATGTTTGTTTTTTCTTTGTACATGACAGCTTTTACAGTGATTAATACTTGAACTTGAACAATTATAGTATTAAACCACAAATTTAAAAACAGTCACAATCACATATGAAGAAGAGTTAAATGTATATACATATGTAAAATAAGTATTTTTGTGTTTCTCAATTATTATTGGTCTAATTATTATAAAGTAAACTAGAGGACATGTCTAAAATGTAGACTTGGTTGTTTAGAAACTTCTGGTAATGTATTATGAATTAATATGATGGGACAGTCCTGCCTTTAATGATTATATATAGTAACAATAATAACAATAACAATTTCATATTTTTTTAATCATGAAACATTGTCATTGTCATTTTGAATGTAAACATACAAGCAGGTGGATCTGATATATGTGGTGAGAATTTAAGACATCATAGTGATGCTGTTGAAATGAGATGTAGCCCTGAATGTCTGAAGCTGCTCTTTATAACAGGAGGCTTCACATACAGAACCTCCCGTTATAATATCTGATCTTTGTGAGAGGAGACCAACAGTGGTTAGAACGAGTTAATACAGGTGCAAAGAGGCTGTGAGCTGTAATACAGAGATAAAAAAAAAAAACTGTGGTGATGAGGTTTTTGTACTGAGGAGCAGTGATATGTAGCACTGTGGAAACTAGCAGCACAGAAGTAAACTGCACTGCTGTTCAGGTTGAGTTCTTTAATTGTCAATGTGCAGGTCTGGTCTTTACTGGCACTCCCTTCCATCGTCACATCTACACCAGGCTCTGGATTTCCTTTGTTTAAATGCACATATCCCAGGAACTGTAGTTGTCCATTTGACTGCTTATACCAGAGGATCTGGTCGTAGCTCTGAATACTGTGTAAACAGCTGATTTTGGCGGTTTCTCCTGTTTTGTTGTATGTGTGAGCTGGAGTCTGGTAGACTTGGTCACTGAGAGAGGAACCTGTCGAAAAGGTGTCAACAAAAACAACACACCATATAAGAATAAACACTGATAAATCCAGTAATGTAACATAAATAAAACTAGAAACAGATGCTGTTGAAAACTTGTATGAAATGTCTAAAAAATTTGATACATTACCTGAAGCCAGAATAATGTTAAAAGTAATTTGTAGGAAAAGGATAATCATGTTGTCTTTTGTTTGGTAATAATTTTACTGTTGCTATGATTAGCAGTGTATCAGCAGATATACTGATTATTTCCAACCTCCTCTTTGCACAAACCTCCCATCTGCAAATAAACATGTACGTGGGTGGTGTCATAATGTTTCCTCCTCATTATAACCATCATCATCACCACTACACACCACTGGCTGAGTATAAAGGTCCCATTAAAGATATACTGCATCATCCTCTTCCTGAACAACTACACAGACATGCAGCCACCTTATGAAAAGAAACAAAATAATGAGAGTGAACATGTTTTTATGTTTCCACTCAAATCTCCATCTAATTTGAAATAATTCCTAAATGGCTCTTCCATGCTGTCATCCTTGAATTGTCCATATCCATATCCATATCCATATCCAATGAGTTTCAGAGCCGTGTATCCGAGGGACTTCTGGTGCCACGGCATCATTCTGTAGTCAGTTTGTTTGTGGGTGCAGAAAACTTGCATGTTTTCACCAGCCGTTCGGGTGACAGCAGAGGGAGACTGATGGATCTGAACCCCCAAAGAGAAACCTACAAAAGAAACAAACTCGGGGTTTATCTGCTTGAACAAAAAAAAAACAAAGTATAAATTTCCAATCCAGAGAACAAATGGCATTACCTATAATATGATAAGAGATTAGAAAACAAATCATTTTAGTCCTTTCTCCCATGCAGATTGAATTCTCTGTTTAAAAGGATACAATAATGATGGTGATTATGAAGGTTATTAAAAGACCACTCTGGCTATATGACTGATATAAAACTTTGCTTTCCATATATTCTGTAAAACACTTAAAGCAAGGAATTTTTGCCCATGGTCTTAAATGAAAACAACATTCAAGATGTCCAATGTTTAAATAAAATCTTAAAATATATAAAATATTCAATGCTTAATTGTTAAATTAAATTGTAATATGAGGCCTGATACCTTCCTCTTTTAAACATGGTAGTGAAAGAAACAACAGCCTGATAGCTTACAAACATGAACGCACGTCTTGTCCTGCAGCTTAACCTGTTGAACAAGCCACCAAACAATCATTCAGCGGGGAAAAGTGCATCGCTAACATCAGTTAGCAGCTACGTAGCAAATTAGCTGTTCAGCTGCAGCACATTAAACAGCATGTAAACATAGCTGCAGATGTCACTGCAGACCCGTTAAATGCTGGTTTGGTCGTTGCTCTTCAGAATCCCTGTTAGCGTTGCGCTGTCTGTCCATGACTTGTACTTACAGCAGGGAGACTGATGGACCACAACTACCAGAGAACAACATGATATAAGCAGAGTTTACAGATTATTCATTTTAAGATGTGAAAATAATACAGTACATTTTATTTCACAATGAAGCAGTTGTTACCTGGTGAGTAAATGTAACACATGGAGCGCTGAATTACTGTAAAGTCACTGATGAAATACAGTATCTAAGTTATGACAGGATCTCTGTTAGTTAGTTCTCACTAAACTGAATAAACAAATGAAATGTAGAGAGGAGTGGCTTCATTTAGTCTCATATAAAACTGATATCTATGCTCCTCCTTTCCCCTGAGTCTCCCGCATAAGACATTTAGCCTTTTTATAGATTTCACTAGAAATTATTACAAATTGTACTGCAATGGCTTAGCTGGTGAAACTAAAATAAACTAACAACATAGAAATAGAAACAGAGTTGAATTAGCTACTGTAATGGTGATATGATTACATCAAACCAAAATACGACCACAACAGCAGGTGTCTGGGAGCAGTTTATTCCTCGTCTTACTCCAAACCACCAATGATAAAATACTATGTGGAGTTTTTGTAAAGTTCAGAGGGGATTTTTGTCAGTGTGCTTCTCTGGCTGCACAGTAGTACACTGCACTGTGCTGTTGTCCAATTGTTGGAACTAAAAGAGAGCCATTCTTTGCTGTATTTCCACTCAAATCTCCAGTTATATTGAAATGTTCTTTATATGTCTCTTCCATTGTGACATCTTTAAAGTTCAAATATCCAATGAGTTTCATAGCTGTGTCTCCAGGTGACCGCTGGTACCAGAGCATCACTCTGTAGTCAGTTTTATCATGACTGCAGAAAATCTGCACTTTTTCAGCAGTTTTTGTGATGAGATCCGAGGGAGACTGATGGACCTGAACACCCAGACAACCACCTGGACACAAAACAAAAATAGAGAACTTATTTACATTGTGATTTATGATAAATTACACTAATGACATATGCAAAGAAAGTAATGCTTCAAGTTATTACCTGCCAGACAACAGAAGACTAGAAAGCAGATCATTTTGACATCCTCAACAAAAAACATTTTTAAAAGCCTTTTAGAGTTTTATGGATTCGAGTTTCTGGGATCTAACGTCAGATATCACTGTCACCATTTGCAACAGAAATCCAACTGATGACTTATTGGGGCTGACTGAAGTTTGAAAAGGAGAAGGAAGTGATGAAACGCCATCACTGTACATTAGCTGGCAAAGATGAAAGCCTGAAAGAAATGGCTGGGAGGAGTCTGTTCAAGTTCCCATTCAAAAGCATAATAGTTGATAAAAGTTGTTTCAGAGTTTTTGTATGAAGCAGAGAGGATCTGTAGTCAGTGTGCATAGCTAGCTGCACAGTAGTACACTGCAGTGTGCTCAGGTGTCTTTAGGTTGGTTATAAACAGAGAACTGTTCTTTGCTGTGTCTCCACTCATGTCTCCAGTGATATTAAAATGTTCTCTGAAAGGCTCCTCGTGCTCTATGCTCTTTTGATACACATGTCCGATGCTTTTCAGAGCTCGGTCTCCAGGGGATTTCTGGTACCACTGCATGAGTCTGTAGTCAGTTTTTTCATGACTGCAGACCAGCTGGACTTTGTCTCCAGGTTTTCTGAGTAGAGCTGAAGGACTCTGGTAGACTTCAACAGCCAGACAAACACCTAGAGAAAGAAAACATGAGTGAACAATGTAGAAACTATAGGTGAAGAGGTATTCCTGAATTGTAAAAGTGATTACCAAGGAGCCAAGAAAAAAAGAATAATGTGAGCATGTTGACTTGTTTTCTGAATGAACAGTGAACACTGAGTGACTCTAAGCTCTTTAGTTATACAAGAGTTACTAAAGACACCTAACACCTTCCCCTCTAAAGCAGCTTCATAAGTTTCACAGTGTTACATGTGTTGAGTATTTCTGGAGCTCCAGCTCCACCTACAGGACAGATATAAAAGTCAGGATTTTAAAAAAATCAGCAAATTTATTGTGAAGCAGTTTTTGTTCAGCTGCTCATACTTCTCACATCACTGTGTTTACTGACGGCACAAAAATACACACCGCTGTCCTCCAGCTGCAAGTCATTGACAGTGAGAGCCCCGGTCTTTATGTCATCTTTGATGCCTACATATTTGTTTTGAGGGGCCCTCCCATAGTCTGGTTGCCCATTAAAAACTGTGTAGACAATGAGGGTCATGCTCTCCCCTGGACGCTGTCTGTACCAGTACATCTGGGCGTAGGAAATATCTTTGTCATGGCTGCAGTTCATCTTTGCAGATTCGGACACATTACTCCAGCTGATTTCAGGGTATTGGTTCACATCTTGGCGTTGACCTGCATGGAGAAAATACAAAATTTAATGTAATTTGCATTCCATTTGGAAAAATGTTTTACTTTTTGTATTGCATACATGTGAATGTAAAAATATTTTACTGAAATCCACTGATACTGAAAGATAGACAGCCCAGTTTTGTAGTCAGAATTTGAGGCTGCATGTATCATCAGCCCATGTTTCCATGTTAATAAATAATTATAATAAATAACTATCAAATCTACACATCTCTAATCCTGTTACACTGTTTAGTTTTTGTAAATATATATTGAAATCTAGAAAAAACCCCAATAACACCTGAAATGTCAGCAAGGTATAATACTGGCTGCACAACAGATTTATTTGAAAACCTGTATTAAAATTTCTTAAAACAATTTTCATGACATCACCTGAAACCAGAATAATGTTAAAAGTAATGCTCAGGAATAAGATGATCATTTTGTGTTTCCTGAGCAGCTATATTGAAGAAAATAAGATCAAGTTGCTGTTGCAATGAATCATTATGTTTTCCTCAGTGTATCAGCAACTGATTATTTCCAGCCTCCTTCTTGAGTAAACCCTCCCATCAGCAAACCAACATGAAATCATTAGATGGGCGGTGTCATTGAGCACCATCCTCATCTAAAATGATAACTATCATGTTAACTACCACTACACCCCACTGGCTCAGGATACAGATCTGACTAAAGATATATTGCCAGCTTATTAAAGGAAAGAACACAGGTGCAAAGAGGCTGTGAGCTGTGATACAGAGATGAAAAAAACTATGATGGGAGGTTTTTTGTACTGAGGAGCAGCGTTTTGTAGCACTGTGGGAACTAGCAGCACAGAAGTAAACTGCACTGCTGCTCAGGTTGAGTCCTTTAATTGTTAATGTGCAGGTCTGGTCTTTATCTGCACCACCTGACATTGTAACATTCACATCAGACTCTGGATATCCTTTGTTTAAATACACATATTCCAGGAACCGTAGCTGTTTGTTGAATTGCTTGTACCAGAGAATTCGATTGTAGCTCTGAATACTGTGTGAACAGCTGATTTTGGGAGTTTCTCCTGTTTTGTTGTACATGTGAGATGGAGTCTGGTAGACTTGGTCACCGAAAGAGGAACCTGTAGAAAAGGCATCAACAAAAACAACACAAATAAGTTTGACTTTGAAAGAAACTGTGAAGAAAACTGTCCTTTCTTTGATTACTTAAAACACAATGCTTCCTTTAAATCCTCAGTTGTACATGTACTATTCACTTTATGTAAATCAGTTTCATATTTCAGAGCCCGCCTTTAATTATTATGTATATTAACAATAACAACAACAATAATAATAATAATAATTATAATCACAATTTCACATTTTTTAATTATGAAATATTGTCAGCATAATTTTGAATGTAAACATACAAGCAGGTTGATATGATATATGTGGTGAGAATTTAAGGCATCATAGTGAAACTGTTGAAATGAGATGTAGCCCTGAATGTCTGAAGCTGCTCTTTATAACAGGAGGCTTCACATACAGAACCTCCCGTTATAATATCTGATCTTTGTGAGAGGAGACCAACAGTGGTTAGAACGAGTTTATACAGGTGCAAAGAGGCTCTGAGCTGTTATACAGAGATAAAAACTGTGGTGATGAGGTTTTTGTACTGAGGAGCAGTGATATGTAGCACTGTGTAAACTAGCAGCACAGAAGTAAACTGCACTGCTGCCCAGGTTGAGTTCTTTAATTGTTAATGTGCAGTTCTGGTCTTTACTGGCACCACCTTCCATCGTCACATTCACACCAGGCTCTGGATTTCCTTTTTCAAAATTCATATATCCCAGGAACTGTAACTGTTTGTTGAATTGTTTGTACCAGAGGATCTGGTTGTAGGTCCCAAAACTGTGTGAACAGCTGATTTTGGCAGTTTCTCCTGTTTTGTTGTACATGTGAGCTGGAGTCTGGTAGACTTGGTCACTGAGAGAGGAACCTGTAGAAAAAGTGTCAACAAAAACAACACATCATATAAGAATAAACACTGGTGAATACAGTAATGTCACAAAGCTAAAATTGCAGCACTGTATAATATAAAAGATTTGATGACATTACCTGAAAAGAGAATAATATTTAAAGTAATTTGTAGGAAAAGGATGATCATGTTGTCTTTTGTTTGGTAATAATTTTACTGTTGCTATGATTAGCAGTGTATCAGCAGATATACTGATTATTTCCAACCTCCTCTTTGCACAAACCTCCCATCTGCAAATAAACATGTACGTGGGTGATGTCATAATGTTTCCTCCTCTTGACATTATAACCACCACCCTCACCACTACACACCACTGGCTGAGTATAAAAGTCCCATTAAAGATATACTGCCTCCTTATGACAGACTGTTAACTTTCTCATTCCCAAGAACAAGAAAATGAACAATTTTCATTAGTAAATCTTTCTGTGTTAAATTCTGATATGACTGCAGGACATAAATTTTACAATGTTGTGAGTCCAGATATATCAAGTCTACATTATTTATTGTTGTCAAGACATTTGTGAGAGAAACACTGCACCCTCATGGATGTGATAGTAATAACATCAAATCCAGGATCTCATGATGAACCAGCTGGCTGATGTGAGTCGTTCAGTGTGTCTCTGCTTTGCGTTATAGACACTGATGTCTTCAATTAGCTGTCAAACCAGCAGTTGGATATTGGTGCAGCTGTTAAAGTCACCTGTATCACTGTGTTGACTCACAGCACAAAAATACACAAATCCAGTCCGATAATCCTTCTTTTTTGCTGGAAATTTCATATTTATGTGGGGGATTTGGGGTCGTGAAAACGTTTCGCTTCATCTCTTCTCCTGGCTGCTGTCTGTACCAGTACATGTGCCAATATGAGCCTTAGTGTGACTGCAGTTCATTGTTGCAGACTGACTCACGTTCCTCCACAGCAGAGGGATCAGTGTGACATCACTCCCATTAATTAGACCTGTGAAGGTAAAAGAAAAAAAAAAAGTTACAGAACCACCAGTGAGTCCTCTGTTTTCAGTCAGAACATAAAATCTTTAATATGTCTTTAAAGCTAAAGTGACAGCTTCTCCTTTCAATCCTCGGTCTCATGATGTACAGTACCTACAATACAGAGCAGAGCTGCAGAGAGTTTGATCATACCAGCTGGGATCATTATTGTGTTCTGAGTAAAATGAAAATGAGAGACACTCAGTCTGTGTGATGGAAGGTGTGACGTTACAACAGAGTTTATTTCTGTGTTGTAAGTTACAGGTGAGAGTGTGGCTGTATTGTGAGTTGTTGTGTGTTGTACTTGAGGTCCTCCTACAGTACAGCAGATAAATACAGTTGGTAACAGCTTGCTGGGGTTTTTGTTCAGCTGTCAAGTGCATCTGCATCACTGTGTTGACTCACAGCACAGAAATCAAGCCTTTATCTTCTGGCAGCAGATTCTTCACTGTGAATGTCCCACTAGCAGCATCAGGCTTAGTAGCTGAGAATCTCTCTTTGCTGAAATTTCCAAAGTCGTGATTTTCTCTGCCGAATGCTGTGAACACAATGAGTTTCATTGCTTCTCTTGGCAGCTGTCTGTACCAGTACATCTGGCTGTAGGTATCATCCTTGGTGTGGTTGCAGGACATTGTTGCACTTTCACCTTTGTTTTTCCACAGTATGGAGGTCTGGGTGACATCACTCCCATCAACTAGGCATGTGTGTAAAACAATAAAAGTTACCACTAATGACCATTTTAACTCACATACAGTAGAGTATTTTACAACCGTTGTCACTGTCTGCTGACATCCCCAAAATAAAAGTATTAGTTGTAATGCAGAGATCATTGTACCTGGTCTGGATGATAATTTAGTGATTCAAACTGTTTGACTCTCAGTTGAATAGTGTCGTATCATGATGAAATGCTCATATCATGTTAGTGTTTGTTCCAAAGTAGAAACAGTAAGAAGCTGAGGAGACCATGTTTGATAATGTCCATGTTCTAAAGCTCCAAGTCTCATATATACTGTAACTGTCAATGTATTTACAGAGATATAAAGAGTTACAGGTGGGAGTGTCTCTGCAGTGTGATGTTCTGTGAGCTGCTGTATCAAACTCCACATCAAAGTGTAACTGGGAGTGTTTGTGGTGTTCGAGGTCCCCCTACAGTACAGGAGAGAGAGATGTACAGTACAGGAGATAAATTGAGTTGATAGCAGTTGATCCAACAGTGCACTGAGGTTTTTGTTCAGCTGTCAAGTGCATCTGTATCACTGTGTTGACTCACAGCACAGAAATACAAGCCTTTATCTTCTGGCAGCAGATTCTTCACTGTGAATGTCCCACTCGCAGCATCAGGCTTAGTAGCTGAGAATCTCTCTTTGCTGAAATTTCCAAAGTCGTGATTTTCTCTGCCGAATGCTGTGAACACAATGAGTTTCATTGCTTCTCCTGGCAGCTGTCTGTACCAGTACATCTGGCTGTAGGCAGCATCCTTGGTGTGGTTGCAGGACATTGTTGCACTTTCATCCTTATTTTTCCACAGTATGGAGGTCTGGGTGACATCACTCCCAACAAGTAGACCTGTGTGTGAAACAGTAAAAGTTACCTCAAGTGAATATTTTAACTCACATACAGTAGAGTATTTTACAACCGTTGTCATTGTCTGCTCTCATTCCCGAAATAAAAGTTTTAGTTGTAATGCAGAGATCATTGTACTCAGTCTGGATGATAATTTAGTGATTCAAACTGTTTGACTCTCAGTTGAATAGTGCCGTATCATGATGAAATGCTCATATCATGTTAGTGTTTTGCAGGTGTCCAAATGTAAATATTCCATCTAATTGTAAATTGTTTGACATGTATAAATAGTTTTACTGATGTAAAGCATAATAGTGGATTGTATTAATTTGCCATGATTGATATTTTTGGTTATCAGTCAACATTCCTATTTCTATCATGATATTGATTTCAGCCCCAGATCTCACTGTACTTTACCTTTGTTCCAAAGTAGAAATAGTAAGAAGCTGAGGAGACCATGTTTGATAATGTCCATGTTGTAAAGCACCAAGTCTCATATATACTGTAACTGTCAATGTAATTACAGAGATATAAAGAGTTACAGGTGGGAGTGTCTCTGCAGTGTGATGTTCTGTGAGCTGCTGTATCAAACTCCACATCAAAGTGTAACTGGGAGTGTTTGTGGTGCTCGAGGTCCCCCTACAGTACAGGAGAGAGAGATGTACAGTACAGGAGATAAATTGAGTTGGTAGCAGTTGTTCCAACAGTGCACTGAGGTTTTTGTTCAGCTGTCAAGTGCATCTGTATCACTGTGCTCACTGACAGCACAGAAATACAAGCCTTTATCTCCTGGTTCCAGATTCTTCACTGTGAATGTCCCACTAGCAGCGTCAGGCTTAGTAGCTGAGAATCTCCCATTTTTGAAGTCTAGTTCAAAGTCAGGTTTGCTGTTTGGAACAGTGAACACAATTTGTTTCATTGCTTCTCCTGGCAGCTGTCTGTACCAGTACATCTGGAAATAGCTAGCATCCTTGGTGTGGTTGCAGTGTATTGTTGCATTTTCATCCTTGAATTTCCACGGTATGGAAGTCTGAGTGACATCACTCCCATCAACTAGACCTGTGTGTAAAACAGTAAAAGTTAGCACCAGTGAACATTTTAACTCACATACAGTAGCCCTATAGACTAGTAGACCATTAAATTGATGTTCAACATTTGCTTGTTATACTTAATAATAAAGGTTAAAGGCTATAATGTAGTGGGTTGATCTCACCTTCTATCCAGAGCAGAAGTGTCAACAAGCTTAGGAAACTATGTTTGATGATGTCCATGTTGTAGAAGTCAGAGACTGAAAGAGGTCTAATCTAACTGTCGGTGTAGTTACAGAGATCTAAAAGGTTCCAGGTGGGTGTTTCATAGTTGATGTTCTCTGATGCTGTTAGCTGCTGTGTAATCCACGTGATGAATCAAAGTGTAACTGGGAGTGTTTGTGGTGCTCGAGGTCCCCCTACAGTACAGGAGAGAGAGATGTACAGTACAGGAGATAAATTGAGTTGGTAGCAGTTGTTCCAACAGTGCACTGAGGTTTTTGTTCAGCTGTCAAGTGCATCTGTATCACTGTGCTTCACTAGCAGCACAGAAATACACTGCTCTGTCCTCAGATCGACTCAGCTTTGGAATATGAAGAGATGACAGACTTCTCCCATCACCACTCACATTATGAGTCTCTTTGAATTTATCCTCAACAGCTGGAGAAGAGTATCGTACAAAACCGACAAGAGCCATATCACTTTTCCCAGCAGACTGTTTGTACCACTGGATTATTTCAAAATTAGTGTTTGAATGGCTGCAGTTTATCAGGATTTCTTCACCAAGATCTTTGATCATGGCTGCTGGAGTCTGAAGAACACTGTTCTTTGAGAGTTCTGCAGAAAAAAATGTGAAACAAACTTTAGTGGAGAGAAAAACCTGCAGTGAACATATTTAGAACCATATGTCATAAGTTAATGTAATATTACCTGTTAAACAGAACGGCAGAGCTGCTAAATGTATGAGGAGTCTGATCATGATCCAAATGCAGATGAAAACAAAAAAATAATGTCAAGTGCAAACTGAACAGAGCTGTCTGGATGTAAAGGAGGAGGAGGAGTCGGTTAATACAGGAAGAGGCGGCTTTAATGCTGATATCAGTGATTTCCTGCTACAGGCTGCAGTTAGATGCAGGTGTGCTCTTCTTCAGTGTAAAGTGATGAGAGAGGGTTTTTGTAGAGGCAAGAAGGTAATTGTGTCACTGTGCCTACTAGCTGCACAGTAATACATGCCACTGTCCTCTGACTCTCTGAGTTTTAGTACATGAAGTTGAGATTTCACTGAACCATCTCCAGTCACATTGAAATGTTGTTTGAATTGGTCCTCAATAGTTGGGTTAGTACGCACAGTATATCCAATGAGTTTAAGGTTAGAGTTTCCCGTCGACTGCTGATACCACAATATTGTATTGTATGAACTGATTGAATGGCTGCAGTTGATTGTCTCTGAACTGTCAGCACTTCCTAATATTGATGATGGAACTTGAAGGACTTTAGTGCTCAGTGAACAACCTGCATTTAAGAAAGAAAAAATATTAAGAAAACAGAAATTGTTATGAAATATTTATCTTTTAGAAAACAGTTCTAATTTCTACCTACAGGAAAGTGAGAGAAGCAGCAGAGTGATGCTGTTGAGGTTTCTGATCATGATGTCCTCCTCTTTGTCTCCACATTGACTGACAGACTGAACAGATGTTGAGGGACAAACTCAGAGGGGAGGAGACAGAGATTTGGATTATGTGAGCAAGTTTCTGGTTGCTGTCGTGCTGTGATGAAAATTTTTAATTCATGGAACACCTTCCTCGTGACAATGTATTTTGTATGATGTTAATCGATTGGCAGACAATTAATCAACTCCTATTCTGATAGTGTAGCTCTGATAGATATATTAAGCTAAAACACCAAACATTTGCTGGTTCCAGCTGGTTTGATCAAACAAGCAATTCAAAGATGTTCACTTTGCTCTGTTATTGGTGGTGGGTATATTTTCACTATTCTGACATGTATTTTAAACAAATAATGAAGTGAAAAGAATAACGAATCAATCGATAAATAATGAACATAATACTCAAAACCTAGGTGTACAGTAATATAATTTATTGTATATTTTCTTGTTATGAAATATTTTGAAATGTAAACTTTTGTTGAGCACAGCTGCTTGGAGTTTCTTGCGTTCCCTGTTTAAGTATTTTCATGTCATATCCAAGTTTTCTGTCTTGTCATTAATTCTTGGTCTTTAAAATGCTCTTTATTCCTTTCTCCTCTCTCTCTCTAATTTATTGTTGAAGTGATTTTCATCTTTTGTTTTGTCACAGTGTCTGTAATGATTGTGAACACAGTAATTCAGTGTCAGACTAAGTCATGTGTCTGTGGTTTTTGTTCAGCCTGACAAGTATCTGCATCACAGTGTGTGTGCTGCTGGCGGCACAGTAATACACTCCGCTGTCCTCTGGTTGCACATTTTTCACTGTGAAAGATCCCGTCTCAGCCTCAGTCTTTATAGCTGAGAATTTGTCCTGGCTAAAATTTCCAAAGTCATGCTGGCTGCTGAAAGGCACCGTGTAGACGATCTGTTTCATAGTCTCTCCTGGTAACTGTTGATACCAATACATCTGAAAGAAACTGCCACCAAGGTTGTGACTGCAGTCCATGTGAGCAGAGTGACCCGTCTCTACAAGTAACCTTGAGGTCTGGTTGACCTTCCTACCACCTGGAAACAAACCATAATCTATTTTCAGTTACATTGTACTTTTCAGAAATGAAAACTAATGCAAAGATGTTAGCAGAAGTATAATACCTGCAGTACAGAGCAGAGACACAGTGAAGATGAGAGCTGAGATCATTTTGAATCACTGAACACTGTTACAGCACAGTGAGACATTCAACAAAGCAGCTGATGGCAGAATCACATCATCTGTCCAGTCACATGATGGAGTCCTCTGTACAAAAGGTGTCGTTACTGTGAGACAACACACATCTGTGATACTTGTCAGTTAACATTCAGCCATTTGTCTTGATCACCTTCTGCTGGTAGTCAGACAACATGACACAGTGTGATAAAAACATGTTTGATGGTGCTTGGGTCCTGTTGCTTCCAGGTGCAAGTCACCATCTTTGACAGTAAAAACAGAGGTGATCGTAGCTTATAGATAAAATGTTAGTTGTTCAAGATTCAGGCAGTTGTCTTTCATAAAAAATCATCATAACCATCATAACCTCTGAAAAGTATGTATGAAACTTGAAATTTTTGAATTAAAGGCTCATAAAAATGATTCAAAAAGAAGAAAGAGAAACATCAGCCTGAATTTAATATGAAGAATAATTTCAAACTGTGATAATACAACTTTAGGAAGGAATATATAAAATTATTTGTATTTTAGTGGGATTATATTGAGTACATACAGGGCTTCCTTTTCTGAAGTCATTACCCTTCATTCCAAATATATAATAACACTATCAATGCTGTGAGACAGCCACATGTTGTGAGACACTGCAGTGTAACACTTAAACTGCACAGACACTGTTATCATAAGTAATGGAAATAACACTGAACACCAACCAAAATCTAAAAGTGCAATTAGTGTGCATGTCTAGAGCTCCCTCTGCTGATAATTATAGACACTGATGTCTTCAATTAGCTGTCAAACCAGCAGTTGGATATTTGTGCAGCTGTTAAAGTCACCTGTATCACTGTGTTGACTCACAGCACAAAAATACACAAATCCAGTCCGATAATCCTTCTTTTTTGCTGGAAATTTCATATTTATGTGGGGGATTTGGGGTCGTGAAAACGTTTCGCTTCATCTCTTCTCCTGGCTGCTGTCTGTACCAGTACATGTGCCAATATGAGCCTTAGTGTGACTGCAGTTCATTGTTGCAGACTGACTCACGTTCCTCCACAGCAGAGGGATCAGTGTGACATCACTCCCATTAATTAGACCTGTGAAGGTAAAAGAAAAAAAAAAAGTTACAGAACCACCAGTGAGTCCTCTGTTTTCAGTCAGAACATAAAATCTTTAATATGTCTTTAAAGCTAAAGTGACAGCTTCTCTGTATTGTACAGTACCTACAATACAGAGCAGAGCTGCAGAGAGTTTGATCAGACCAGCTGGGATCATTATTGTGTTCTGAGTAAAATGAAAATGAGAGACACTCAGTCTGTGTGATGGAAGGTGTGACGTTACAACAGAGTTTATTTCTGTGTTGTAAGTTACAGGTGAGAGTGTGGCTGTATTGTGAGTTGTTGTGTGTTGTACTTGAGGTCCTCCTACAGTACAACAGATAAATACAGTTGGTAACAGCTTGCTGAGGTTTTTGTTCAGCTGTCAAGTGCATCTGTATCACTGTGTTGACTCACAGCACAGAAATACAAGCCTTTATCTTCTGGCAGCAGATTCTTCACTGTGAATGTCCCACTAGCAGCATCAGGCTTAGTAGCTGAGAATCTCTCTTTGCTGAAATTTCCAAAGTCGTGATTTTCTCTGCCGAATGCTGTGAACACAATGAGTTTCATTGCTTCTCTTGGCAGCTGTCTGTACCAGTACATCTGGCTGTAGGCAGCATCCTTGGTGTGGTTGCAGGACATTGTAGCACTTTCATCCTTGTTTTTCCACAGTATGGACGTCTGGGTGATATCACTCCCAACAACTAGACCTGTGTGTGAAACAGTAAAAGTTACCTCAAGTGAATATTTTAACTCACATACAGTAGAGTATTTTACAACCGTTGTCATTGTCTGCTTTCATTCCCGAAATTAAAGTTTTAGTTGTAATGCAGAGATCATTGTACTCAGTCTGGATGATAATTTAGTGATTCAAACTGTTTGACTCTCAGTTGAATAGTGTCGTATCATGATGAAATGCTCATATCATGTTAGTGTTTTGCAGGTGTCCAAATGTAAATATTCCATCTAATTGTAAATTGTTTGACATGTATAAATAGTTTTACTGATGTAAAGCATAATAGTGGATTGTATTAATTTGCCATGATTGATATTTTTAGTTATCAGTCAACATTCCTATTTCTATCATGATATTGATTTCAACCATATTTCTCAGCCCCAGATCTCACTGTACTTTACCTTTGTTCCAAAGTAGAAATAGTAAGAAGCTGAGGAGACCATGTTTGATAATGTCCATGTTGTAAAGCACCAAGTCTCATATATACTGTAACTGTCAATGTAATTACAGAGATATAAAGAGTTACAGGTGGGAGTGTCTCTGCAGTGTGATGTTCTGTGAGCTGCTGTATCAAACTCCACATCAAAGTGTAACTGGGAGTGTTTGTGGTGCTTGAGGTCCCCCTACAGTACAGGAGAGAGAGATGTACAGTACAGGAGATAAATTGAGTTGGTAGCAGTTGTTCCAACAGTGCACTGAGGTTTTTGTTCAGCTGTCAAGTGCATCTGTATCACTGTGCTTACTGACAGCACAGAAATACAAGCCTTTATCTCCTGGTTCCAGATTCTTCACTGTGAATGTCCCACTGGCAAAGTCAGGCTTAGTGGCTGAGAATCTCTCTTTTCTGAAGTCTGGTTCAAAGTCAGGTTTGCTGTTTGCAACAGTGAACACAATTTGTTTCATTGCTTCTCCTGGCAGCTGTCTGTACCAGTACATCTGGTTGTAGTTAACATCCTTGGTGTGGTTGCAATGTATTGTTGCATTTTCATCCATGAATTTCCACAGTATGGAGGTCTGAGTGACATCACTCCCATCAACTAGACCTGTGTGTAAAACAGTAAAAGTTAGCACCAGTGAACATTTTAACTCACATACAGTAGCCCTATAGACTAGTAGACCATTAAATTGATGTTCAACATTTGCTTGTTATACGTAATAATAAAGGTTAAAGGCTATAATGTAGTGGGTTGATCTCACCTTTTATCCAGAGCAGAAGTGTTAACAAGCTTAGGAAACCATGTTTGATGATGTCCATGTTGTAGAAGTCAGAGACTGAAAGAGGTCTAATCTAACTGTCAGTGTAGTTACAGAGATCTAAAAGGTTCCAGGTGGGTGTTTCATAGTTGATGTTCTCTGATGCTGTTAGCTGCTGTGTAATCCACGTGATGAATCAAAGTGTAACTGGGAGTGTTTGTGGTGCTCGAGGTCCCCCTACAGTACAGGAGAGAGAGATGTACAGTACAGGAGATAAATTGAGTTGGTAGCAGTTGTTCCAACAGTGCACTGAGGTTTTTGTTCAGCTGTCAAGTGCATCTGTATCACTGTGCTGAAACACCTTCACAATGTATTTTATATGGTGTTAATTGATTGGCAGACAATTAATCAACTCCTACTCTGATGGTGAAATCATATATTAAGCTAAAACACCAAACATTTGCTGGTTCCAGCTGGTTTGATCAAACAAGCAGTTCAAAGATGTTCACTTTGCTCTGTTATTGGTGGTGGGTATATTTTCACTATTCTGACATGTATTTTAAATAAATGATGAACATAATACTCAAAACCTAGGTGTACAGTAATATAATTTATTGTATATTTTCTTGTTATCAAATGTTTTGAAATGTAAACATTTGTTGAGCACAGCTGCTTGGAGTTTCTTGTGTTCCCTGTTTCAGTATTTTCATGTCCCTTTTATATCCGAGTTATCTGTCTTCTCATTAATTCTTGGTCTTTAAAATGCTCTTTATTCCTTTCTCCTCTCTAATCTGATGTTGAAGTGATTTTCATCTTTTTCAGTTTTTTATGTTGTTAAAGTGTTTGTAATGATTGTGAATACAGTAACTCAGTCTTGTGTCTTGTGGTTTCCAGTCTAATAATCATTCTTCTTTGCTGGAAATTTGGCCTCACTGAAGTCACTTTCATATGTATGTGTGGGATTTGGGGTCATGAAATATGAATATGAACTGCACTTAGTGTGACTGCAGTTCATTGTTGCAGACTGACTCACGTTCCTCCACAGCAGAGGGATCAGTGTGACATCACTCCCATTAATTAGACCTGTGGAGGTAAAAAAAAAAAAAAAAAAAAGCGTTACAGAACCACCAGTGAGTCCTCTGTTTTCAGTCAGAACATGAAATCATTAATATGTCTTTAAAGTTAAAGTGACAGCTTCTCCTTTCAATCCTCGGCCTCATGATGTACAGTACCTACAATACAGAGCAGAGCTGCAGAGAGTTTGATCAGACCAGCTGGGATCATTATTGTGTTCTGAGTAAAATGAAAATGAGAGACACTCAGTCTGTGTGATGGAAGGTGTGACGTTACAACAGAGTTTATTTCTGTGTTGTAAGTTACAGGTGGGAGTGTGGCTGTATTGTGAGTTGTTGTGTGTTGTACTTGAGGTCCTCCTACAGTACAGCAGATAAATACAGTTGGTAACAGCTTGCTGAGGTTTTTGTTCAGCTGTCAAGTGCATCTGTATCACTGTGCTTCACTGACAGCACAGAAATACAAGCCTTTATCTCCTGGTTCCAGATTCTTCACTGTGAATGTCCCACTAGCAAAGTTAGGCTTAGTAGCTGAGAATCTCCCATTTCTGAAGTCTGGTTCAAAGTCAGGTTTGCTGTTTGGATCAGTGAACACAATTTGTTTCATTGTTTCTCCTGGCAGCTGTCTGTACCAGTACATCTGGTTGTAGCTAAAATCCTTGGTGTGGTTGCAGGACATTGTTGCATTTTCATCCATGAATTTCCATATTATTGAGGTCTGAGTGACATCACTCCCATCAACTAGACCTGTGTGTAAAACAGTAAAAGTTAGCACCAGTGAACATTTTAACTCACATACAGTAGCCCTATAGACTAGTAGACCATTAAATTGATGTTCAACATTTGCTTGTTATACGTAATAATAAAGGTTAAAGGCTATAATGTAGTGGGTTGATCTCACCTTTTATCCAGAGCAGAAGTGTTAACAAGCTTAGGAAACCATGTTTGATGATGTCCATGTTGTAGAAGTCAGAGACTGAAAGAGGTCTAATCTAACTGTCAGTGTAGTTACAGAGATCTAAAAGGTTCCAGGTGGGTGTTTCATAGTTGATGTTCTCTGATGCTGTTAGCTGCTGTGTAATCCACGTGATGAATCAAAGTGTAACTGGGAGTGTTTGTGGTGCTCGAGGTCCCCCTACAGTACAGGAGAGAGAGATGTACAGTACAGGAGAGAGAGATGTACAGTACAGGAGATAAATTGAGTTGGTAGCAGTTGTTCCAACAGTGCACTGAGGTTTTTGTTCAGCTGTCAAGTGCATCTGTATCACTGTGCTCACTGACAGCACAGAAATACAAGCCTTTATCTTTTGGTTCCAGATTCTTCACTGTGAATGTCCCACTAGCAGCATCAGGCTTAGTAGCTGAGAATCTCTCTTTGCTGAAATTTCCAAAGTCGTGATTTTCTCTGCCGAATGCTGTGAACACAATGATAAAATCCTTGGTGTGGTTGCAGGACATTGTTGCTTCTTCATCCTTGTTTTTCCATAGTATCGAGATCTGGGTGACATCACTCCCATCAACTAGGCCTGTGTGTAAAACAGAAAAAGTTACCACTAATTGATTAATGAATTAATTTAACTTAAACAATGACATTTGTCATCGTCTGCTTTCATCATTTAAATAAAAGTTTAAGACAGTAATGCAGTGACATGATTTACTGTATTTAACCTTTTATCCGGAGAAAACATACCAATAAGCTGAGGAGACCATTTTTGACGATGTCCATGTTCTGGAGTCTCATATATGACTGTCAGTGCACTGTAGTTAGACAACAGAGATATGACGAGCTGCAGCTGGGTGTGTCACTGAGGTGTGTGACGTTCTCTGACACTGTAAACTGCTGTATAAAATCTACATTGTCAGTTTCGTGTAGATGTGTGGATATAAGTGTTGCTGGAGGTTCCCCTACATTCAGATCAGTCCCACCGACGAGCTGAGGAGGCCTAATTGATAATGTGTGGTGATGAGTCCAACACATTTAAAAAATGATGAGGCTGCACTTATAATATGAAGCAGTGATGAAAAATGTTAACATTTTATCAGTTCTAATATTAAATAAACTGTTTCAGTTAAATTCTAAAAAGATGTCTTTATTAACATTTATGTACTGTATGAAAGAGAAAGAGAGCTTTGAGTCATCATAGTGGTCTTCTTAATATGAGATCCAGCCACAGTAAACATGCTGAATGACTGAGGCTGTTTTTTATAAAGGGAGGTGGGAAGTTAAAGGCGTTGCTCCACAGAAAGGACCTCCCATTAAAATCACTGATCTCATTCACAAGATAGACCAACATTGGTTAGAGTGGTTTATTCCAGGTGCAAAGAGGCTGTGAGCTGTAACACAAAGATTAAAAATGTGATGAGGTTTTTGTACTGAGGAGCAGTGATATGTAGCACTGTGGAAACTAGCAGCACAGAAGTAAACTGCACTGCTGTTCAGTCTCAGTCCTTCAATTATTAATGTGCAGGTTTGGTCTTTATTTGCACTCCCTTCGATCTTCACACCCATTCCAGTCTCTGGGTTAGCAGTGGTCACTGACATGTATCCCAGGAACTGTAGTTGTCCGTTTGACTGCTTGTACCAGAGGATCCGGTTATAGCTCTGAATACTGTGTGAACAGCTGATTTTAGCAGTTTCTCCTGTATTGTTGTACATGTGAGCTGGAGTCTGGTAGACTTGGTCACTGAGAGAGGAACCTGTAGAAAAGGCATCAACAAAAACAACACATCATATAAGAATAAACACTGGTGAATACAGTAATGTCACTAAGTTCAATAAAGCTTAAATAGCAGCACTGTATAATATAAAATATTTGATGACATTACCTGAAAAGAGAATAATATTTAAAGTAATTTGTAGGAAAAGGATGATCATGTTGTTTGGTAATAATTTTACTGTTGCTATGATTAGCAGTGTATCAGCAGATATACTGATTATTTCCAACCTCCTCTTTGCACAAACCTTCCATCTGCAAGTAAACATGTACATGGGTGGTGTCATAATGTTTCCTCCTCTTGACATTATAACCACCACCATCACCACTACACACCACTGGCTGAGTATAAATGCCCCTTTAAAGATATACTGCCTCCTTATGACAGACTGTTAACTTTCTCATTCCCAAGAACAAGAACAAATGAACAATTTTCTTCAGTAAATCTTTCTGTGTTAAATTCTGATATGACTGCAGGACTTATATTTTGCAATGTTGTGAGTCCAGATACATCAAGTCTACATTATTTGTTGTTGTCAAGACAAGATATTTGTGATTTAAATTCCACATTTTCCTAAATAGTTAAAAAACACACATTAAGATCTGTGGAGAAACACTGCACCCTCATGGATGTAATAGTAATAACATCAAATCCAGGATCTCATGATGAACCAGCTGGCTGATGTGAGTCGTTCAGTGCGTCTTTGCTTTGTGTTATCAGCAGGTGAATGATTGTGATTGTGTAACTGGTTTCATCAGAGAAGGTTTTTGTCAAACACAGAGGGTTTGTGCAGCACTGTGCTTCACTAGCAGCACAGAAATACACTGCTCTGTCCTCAGATCGACTCAGCTTTGGAATATGAAGAGATGACAGACTTCTACCATCACCACTCACATTATGAGTCTCTTTGAATTTATCTTCAACAACTAGAGAAGTGAGTCGTGCATAACCAACAAGAGCCATATCACTTTTCCCAGCAGACTGTTTGTACCACTGGATCATATTAAAATTAGTGTTTGAATGGCTGCAGTTTATCAGGATTTCTTCACCAAGATCTTTGATCATGGCTGCTGGAGTCTGATGAACACTATTCTTTGAGAGTTCTGCAGAAAAAAATGTGAAACAAACAACTTTAGTGGAGAGAAAAACCTGCAGTGAACATATTTAGAACCATATGTCATAAGTTAATGTAATATTACCTGTTAAACAGAACGGCAGAGCTGCTAAATGTATGAGGAGTCTGATCATGATCCAAATGCAGATGAAAACAAAACAATAATGTCAAGTTCAAACTGAATAGAGCTGTCTGGATGTAAAGGAGGAGGAGGAGTCGACATAATGGACGTCACATCTTTTCATCAGTGGATTTATACAGTCTACTGTTGTGTTGGTTAATACAGGAAGAGGCGGCTTTAATGCTGATATCAGCATTTCCTGCTACAGGCTGCAGTTAGATGCAGGTGTGCTCTTCTTCAGTGTAAAGTGATGAGAGAGGGTTTTTGTAGAGGCAAGAGGGTAATTGTGTCACTGTGCCTACTAGCTGCACAGTAATACATGCCACCGTCCTCTGACTCTCTGAGTTTTAGTACATGAAGTTGAGATTTCACTGAACCATCTCCAGTCACATTGAAATGTTGTTTGAATTGATCCTCAATGGTTGGGTTAGTACGCACAGTATATCCAATGAGGTTAAGGTCAGAGTTGCCCGTCGACTGCTGATACCACAATATTGTATAGTATCCACTGATTGAATGGTTGCAGTTGATTATCTTTGAACTGTCAGCACTTCCTAATATTGATGATGGAACTTGAAGGACTTTAGTGCTCAGTGAACAACCTGCATTTAAGAAAGAAAAAATATTAAGAAAACAGAAATGTTTATAAAATATTTATCTTTTAGAAAACAGTTCTAATTTCTACCTACAGGAAAGTGAGAGAAGCAGCAGAGTGATGCTGTTGAGGTTTCTGATCATGATGTCCTCCTCTTTGTCTCCACATTGACTGACAGACTGAACAGATGTTGAGGGACAAACTCAGAGGGGAGGAGACAGTGATTTGGATTATGTGAGCAAGTCTCTGGTTGCTGTGGTGTAAAATTTCAATTCATGGAACACTTTCCACGTGACAATTAATTTTATATTGTATTTATCGATCGGGAGACAATTAATCAACTCCTATTCTGATAGTGAAATAATATATCAAGCTAAAACGCTGGTTGGATCAAACAAGTAATTGGAAGATGATAACTTTGCTCTGTTTTTGGTGGTGGGTATATTTTCACTATTCTGACATGTATTTTAAATAAATATTGAACTGAATGAATGAATCAATAAATAATGAACATAATACTCAAAACCTTGCTGTACAGTAATATAATTTATTGTATATTTTCTTGTTATCAAATATTTTAAAATGCAAACATTTGTCGAGCGCAGCTGCTTGGAGTTTCTTGTGTTCCCTGTTTCAGTATTTTCATGTCCCTTTTATATCCGAGTTATGTGTCTTCTCATTAATTCTTGGTCTTTTAAATGCGCTTTATTCCTTTCTCCTCTCTAATCTGATGTTGAAGTGATTTTCATATTTTTTCAGTTTATCTTGTTGTTACAGTGTCTGTAATGATTGTGAATACAGTAACTCAGTCTTGTGTCTTGTGGTTTCCAGTCTAATAATTGTTCTTTGCTGAAGTCACTTTCATATGTATGTGTGGGATTTGGGGTCATGAAAACGTTTTGCTTCATCCTTTCTCCTGGCTGCTGTCTGTACCAGTACATGTGCCAATATGAACTGCACTTAGTGTGACTGCAGTTCATTGTTGCAGACTGACTCATGTTCCTCCACAGCAGAGGGATCAGTGTGACATCACTCCCATTAATTAGACCTGTGGAGGTAAAAAAAAAAAAAAATAGTGTTACAGAACCACCAGTGAGTCCTCTGTATGCAGTCAGAACATAAAATCATCATTATGTCTTTAAAGCTAAAGTGACAGCTTCTCCTTTAAATCCTCTGCCTCATGATGTGCAGTACCTACAATACAGAGCAGAGCTGCAGAGAGTTTGATCAGACCAGCTGGGATCATTATTGTGTTCTGAGTAAAATGAAAATGAGAGACACTCAGTCTATGTGATGGAAGGTGTGACGTTACAACAGAGTTTATTTGTGTTGTAAGTTACAGGTGGGAGTGTGGCTGTATTGTGAGTTCTGTGTTGTACTTGAGGTCCTCCTACAGTACAACAGATAAATACAGTTGGTAACAGCTTGCTGAGGTTTTTGTTCAGCTGTCAAGTGCATCTGTATCACTGTGTTGACTCACAGCACAGAAATACAAGCCTTTATCTTTTGTTTCCAGATTCTTCACCTTGAATGTCCCACTAGCAAAGTCAGGCTTAGTGGCTGAGAATCTCTCATCTCTGAAGTCTGGTTCAAAGTCAGGTTTGCTGTTTGCAACAGTGAACACAATGAGTTTCATTGCTTCTCCTGGCAGCTGTCTGTACCAGTACATCTGGCTGTAGCTAACATCCTTGGTGTGGTTGCAGTCTATTGTTGCATTTTCACCCTTGAATTTCCACAGTATGGAAGTCTGAGTGACATCACTCCCATCAACTAGACCTGTGTGTGAAACAGTAAAAGTTAGCACCAGTGAACATTTTAACTCACATACAGTAGCCCTGTAGACTAGTAGACCATTAAATTGATGTTCAACATTTGCTTGTTATACGTAATAATAAAGGTTAAAGGCTATAATGTAGTGGGTTGATCTCACCTTTTATCCAGAGCAGAAGTGTTAACAAGCTTAGGAAACCATGTTTGATGATGTCCATGTTGTAGAAGTCAGAGACTGAAAGAGGTCTAATCTAACTGTCAGTGTAGTTACAGAGATCTAAAAGGTTCCAGGTGGGTGTTTCATAGTTGATGTTCTCTGATGCTGTTAGCTGCTGTGTAATCCACGTGATGAATCAAAGTGTAACTGGGAGTGTTTGTGGTGCTCGAGGTCCCCCTACAGTACAGGAGAGAGAGATGTACAGTACAGGAGATAAATTGAGTGGGTAGCAGTTGTTCCAACAGTGCACTAAGGTTTTTGTTCAGCTGTCAAGTGCATCTGTATCACTGTGCTTCACTGACAGCACAGAAATACAAGCCTTTATCTCCTGACACCAGATTCTTCACTGTGAATGTCCCACTAGCAGCGTCAAGCTTAGTAGCTGAGAATCTCTCTTTTCTGAAGTCTGGTTCAAAGTCATGATCTGTTTTTGCAGTTGTTGTAAAAACTATTAGTTTCATTGCTTCTCCTGGCAGCTGTCTGTACCAGTACATCTGGTAGTAGCTACCGCCCTTGGTGTGATTGCAGTATATTGTTGCATTTTCACCCTGGTCTTTCCACATTATGGGGTTCTGGGTCACATCACTTCCATCAATTAGACCTGTGTGTTCAACAATAAAGGATACGATAGTGAACTTTTTCTTGTTGCATTCTGACATCATATCAAAATGATATCTAGTTTAGTTAAAAGCAAAATATGAAAATAAGTGCATGTTAACTCGTGTTCGTAAACCAATCCACAGTTGATTTTATTGTAAATTACCTGTAGTCCACAGGAAGAAGACGGACAATCTGAAGAGGTCTTGTTTGATGATGATAATATCCATGTTTTCTTAGACACAAACTGCCAGAGTCTCTTATAGTTAAAGACATGAAGAGCTACAGGTGGGAGTGTCTCTGCGTTGTGATGTGATCCTGAGAGCTGCACTACACACATCTACAGTGTTGTCATTCAAAGTATTGATAGGTGTATAAATGGTAGTCGAGCGCCCTCTACTGTGCATCACTGTGATGTACTTAAACTTTCATTCTGATCAGTTACACTGACAAACAGAGATCACATTTGATGCTGTTATGTTCAGTTATGTGGTGAGTCACAGACGCAGAAGATGGACGATCCAACTGAACAAAATTTACAAAAACAATGATTGATAGTAACTTCATCTTCAATTCATCAGGAAGACACCTCCAATAGACTATTTGATCACCTGATAATCTAATTGTTCCTTTTTCACAACTGCAGACTTGGCGTAGTTATGAATTATGTCTTATTAATTGGTACCAAATTCTTATTCTACTCGTTTGTCTAATTGTGATTCAGACATTGCAGTTGAAATCAAGGTTGAGAGGATTGATCATTGATTGTATCATAGCTCTGACTGTATGCTGTGTTGCAGGTTTATCCAGCAGATGGCACCATGATTATCAGCCAGCTGAAGACTCAGCCTCTTCTCAGCAACAGCTGGAGCAGAGACAGCTGCAACTCAGAGTCCAAGGTGAGTTTTAGTCACACCTTTGCCATCATGCTAATCACATGATTAACTTGACATACTTTACATTCTTGCTTGCTAACATGACAAACGTGAACATGTTTAAATCCAGTAGCTAACATACACATCAACATGCTAACAGTCCAATGGTCTCTATACTTAGTTTAGAGATGCAGTTCAGATGAAAAGTGAGCAAAGTCTGACTGAGCTGAGCCTGACAAACTGAATCTGAGCCCCACTATTGGTCACAATGTAGGAAAGTAGTCAAAATGATTTTATTTATTTATACAACAATGTTGACTTGTGGTGTGTAAGTAGCATTACACCTTCATGGGTTCACTTATTTAACTATCAAATCTGTCTTTTTACTTTATTAGGAGGTTTTAAGAGTTGGACACAGAAAAAAGAAAATGAGATCTCATTAATATCTGTATCACAACATACCATAACAAACACCAGTGTACTGTGTATTCATCATGGTTTCCCAGAGACTTGCAGTGGGAACAAGTTCTGTTCATATTGTAATTTCACAGTTTCCAACAGAGGTCAATAAAAGTCATAGATTCCCTGATGCTCCTTAAATGCTCAGTTTTTCCTTTGCAGCGTTCATGTTCTCTGTGTGTGTTTTACTTCAGATGTATGTTGATAGATAGATGATACATTATCTGCATTTCTGCATATATAAATATTATTAAACTGACCATGTTAGAGGTTCAGTTCCTCCTGGGGACATTCAGAATAAATACAGGACACAGCTTCCCATTCACTTGAATGAGAAAGTGTGTCCAAACATTAGACTGGTACTGTATGTATGAACTGATGGTAACTGATGGTATGATGGTAAAGGGATTTTGGAGAAAACTTGTAAAGTCTGTTAAATGTGATGAAGTTATTACTGGCTGAACCTACTGAGCCTGTTCTGTTTCCCAGAGAATCATGATGATTTAACTTTCAGGTTATTAAAAGGATTTCACACATAAATCACATGTAATCAATACACTTTTATTGTAGTGTCACATACAGGGAGCTTCTCTTTTTTATTTTAACTCATTTTGATATAACCTGACATTTTGATAACCTGTGTGTGACTCGATATTCAGTTTGCACCACAAGGGGTCGTTCAACATGACAAATGAAATGTGTCGTTCAGCTGCTTGAAACTGACCATGTGGGTGCAGCTTCTTCCTCGTGTCTAGTTGCTGAAGTGTAGTAACCCAGCACCAACAAATAATCATTGAAATCTCCTCGATTACATTATATCTGCAGAAGTTTCAGTCTACTACACCAAACGTTATCTGTCCAGGTATAGTTTAGTGTTTAATATCCATGTTAAACAGAAACCTTCCAGCCTGGTAGAAGCAGCGTTCAGTTTTTATGCACCACACATCTGGAACAAACTCCCCGAAAACTGCAGGTCTGCTGCAACTCTGTTCTTTTAAATCAAGGCTGAAGACTTTTCTGTTTGCTGCTGCCATTTATTAAATCACATTTTGAGGCTTTTGATTAATATCTTTATTTTTTTATTTTCCAATTTAACACTTATGAATTGTATTAAATAAATGTATGTCTTTTTATATTGCCTTGTGTTGCTTTTACAATCTGTCTTTATGCCTTTTATACTTTATGTGAAGCACTTTGAATTGCCTTGTTGTTGAAATGTGCTATAAAAATAAACGTGCCTTGTTCTGGTATTTTTAGCTTTTGAAGTAAAGTGTTACCAAGTATTTCAACGTAAACTTTGAAATTATTCTCCTGTGTGGCTCATTCAGAATTGCAGGGCTCACACACTGCTTTAACTGGACTTAAATATTACAGAGAAAGAGAGTATGAAGCCTTTTATTTTGTGCTTCCTAACAAAAGGAAGAACAGCAACTTCTTATCATAATTCATTTTAAGGTTGTGGTTAGTGGGAGTAGATATAATTATCTTGCTCACAGATGTCAGACACACCATGTTTCTGTTAGTGTCTCTCAGACATTGTTTCCTGTTTATCTGACTCTAGTGAGCAAAAAACATGTTTTTAAAGGAAACAAATGGTGAAATGAGGAAGAAATCTTCCTTAGTTGGATTCCCACTGGGGTTTCAACTTATACCAGTTTTGATGGAGGAACGTTCAGACAGAAGCGTTTAATAAATCTCCATGATATGCTTTAAATACAGTTATGTATTGTGTCTAACTTAGTTATTCACGTGAGGATGATTTATTTGAGATTACAATCGAACACCCTGTTTTATATTTAGAATGAATTACTGTTGTTACAGGTATAGTTGTCTTTAGTCTATAATTGCAATACATTTATTTTATATCTCTATACTGCAACAAAAGAAACAAACTTTCATATGCAAATTTCTGCACCAGATCTGAGTAAACATGTGTTGTGTGTTACAACACACTCATGTTCATTCTGTAGCCTCAGTTGACACAGAAATGGCAGCTTTTCCAGCTGTTTGCTCAGAGATGTGCAGGGCGGGGGGTTGGTGCAGAGATGCAGGTGGATTCTGTGAACCGGAGGTTGTGGTAAAGTAGAAGGTTGCACCTTCGTCATTTCTCAGCACAGAGAACGATCTGCAGGCTGCTCTGTGACCACATCCTCTCCTCTGCTGTCGCTCTCTACTCCTCTGCAGGGTTTCAAGCCCCGGTTTGTCTCCCTCACCAACAACAGCTTTGACCTCCTTCTGTACACAGATGAGAACGTTGATTTCCTGTTGTTATGTGGTAGACTCACACTCTCACATTTACTTTATTACTGTGAGTCTTTAACGTAAAGGAAGATGATCCTTATTCATAAAGATAATATAAACTGTCATACTTAGTTGTGCAAAGTGGAAAAAACTCAGATGAACTCACTTTAATCAATAATTTATAAAAGAAAGAATATTATAATTCAGATTAGTCGTCTGGATTTAATTCATCACTTAAATGTCACCAGAAAACAACACTTCAGTCACCTTTCAGTTTGCTCATTGGAAAATCTTGTTATGACCCAACTGAAGCAGCTTGTGATGTTTTCCTGAGATAAGGTATTTCAACATGAAATATCTGATTTCTCAGAAAACAGGCAGAAAGGCGAGCAGCTAAAAATACCTCACACTATCTCTGGAAAAAGTGATGTTGAGTGTAAGATGAGATGTGAGAGCAGTGACAGGGGTCAGTATCCAAACTACATATCAGCAACAATTTGGAGCAACTGACAAACTTATCTGTCTAATCCTTTCTTTCTTTCTTTCTTTCTTTCTCTCTTTCTTTCTCTCTTTCTTTCTCTCTTTCTCTTTTCTTTCTTCTTTTTTTTGTTTTTTTGGAAATGAACCACTGTGTATGAATAGTGCGTGATATGAAGATGAATCTGGTTTAGATAAACACTATGTAAATAAAGTCTTACTGCCTGAATCTGTCATGAGAATCATTTGTAGGACAAACTATAAAAACTCAGTAGGACACTCAACATTTATTGAATAAATGAAAGCAAAAGCTTTTCAAGATTCTCTGAAATACTTTTATTGAAAAGAAAATGTAGCAAACAAGCAGTTTACAACCACACACTAACACACATTATACAGACATATTTATAAAAACGTGATGCCAAAGTATTTTTATGCCAGTTATAGCTTTAAGATTGTAACAAAAATATGCCTGAAACTGTTCATCTACTGTGTGCAGAATTACTATTAAAAGCGCGAATGCTTTGTAACACACAACATAGTGGAAATATAAGAAATATAAGTTCAATGTTCTCAATCTTTATTTACAGAAACTAACAGAATCGATCTCTGAGAGTTCACTTGTTCAGGCTGCAGCTCAGCTCTCAGTTGTGCTTTCCCTGCAACAGAAAGAGAAGGACACAATGTCTTAATGTCATGAGCTCTTTTTACTTATTATTCAAATATATGGAGCCAGTTTTTATGTCAAGTACAGGAAACTGAAGCTAATCAAAGCATCTAAGCAACAGAAACAGAACAAACCTGAAGCTTCCACACCAGAAACACAACAAAGGCTCCATAGACGCTGCTCTTGACGATGAAAACACCGTAGGAGAGTTTGGCATTATTTGTGATCTTCAAATATTTGCCTGCAGAAAGTTCAAATACTCACATAAGTGACATGATTCAAAGACTAATTATTCAGTTATATGTATATCCTTATATAGGTAGAATTAATGCATTGAGGTGTACAGAATCAAAAAATAATATATTTACCTCTTGTCATTGTCACCTCTTTAGCTGATAGAAGAATAAACATGGATTAGATGAGTACAGATGACCGTTTACATGTTTTCGTTGCAAAAATTTAATTAATTTCTGAGTTTTACATCAACATACCTTTTTCACCAAGAATTGAATCCCGATAAGATTTGGTTTCTTTTCCATCAAAGAAGCTGACAATGCAGGTGAAATGACTGTCAGGTGTGTACCAATCATTGGCAGAGACCCTCAACCTACTGGTGATGCTGTAAGTGCCTCTTTCCTTCAGGGCAGTGTTGTCCGTCGCCACACCATTGATGACATTCACCCCATTGATCTGCCAGAATACACTGACATGGTCTGGGTAGAATCCAGTGGCCACACAAACTAAGGTCTTCCTCCTGTGCTCGTATTTCTGCTTGCGACATTCTTTTGGCGAAGGTGGAAGCACTTTCACTGTTGGTGGTGTTACCTCACGGTCATTTTCTATAAGGACATGAATCATTAGATTAGAGTTGCATTGTCAAAATCCTGGAGATCAACAACAAAACAATGTATAATTGTAACCTTGAAAATCCCAAATACACCATGATCATTGCAGGTGGCCAAACTCACATTGAGAGTCATTAAGATTTCATTTCAGATAAATGTTATGAAGTTATTCCAGTGATCTTACCAACAACTGTTAGCCTGGTTCCTTCTCCAAAATAAGCAGGATAACTGTCAGAGCACACTGCTGACTTGCATGTAAAAAACTGACACTGACCTACAAGGACTGAATGAACCTCTAACTTCTTTACAGTATGTCTACAGTACAGTCACAATATCACAATTATCACTTACTGATTCATTCACTTTGTATATTTTTTAAAAACTTTTTCCCTACATTTCTTTACCAATTCAAGTAAATATATTTAACTTTGTTTTGAAACTGAGACAGTGTTGGCTGTCATGAATATTATAAACTGCAAAAATGTCACAGTTTAAAGGTTAGAAATTAACTATAAAAGTCAAACTCTGATGCCTGGACCAAACGTAGTGTGAGATTCTTATTCTATAGATTTTATATTTTCTTTGGCACTTTTGACACAGTACAACTCCAGAAAATCACAGAATAAGACATTAAAACATTTACAACAATAATTTTGCGGATTTGGATTAATTGATATGATTTCTATAATTTTCTTACCCAGGACTGTTAGTCTGGTGCCACTGCCAAAGTAAGCAGGCTCATTGTTGTTCACACTGATACAAGGCTGTAGAAAAACTGCTCAACCTTTCAGCACTGAAAGCTGTAAACTCTTTGTGTTTACTTTCACATAAACTAAAAACCTTCATGTGCAGAAAATCTGCAAATAATACATATTCATACAAAATGAACTCATTACGTAAAAGAATTAAACGTCTGGTTTGAGATCCATTCAAGAGAGATAAAAAACATCACTCAACTTTAACCTGATATAACCAACTGGTTTGCTGTTATATCATGTAGAATATTACATCAGTATATATTCAATGATAGTTTTGTCTTACCTAAAACAGTGAGTTTAGTTCCAGCTCCAAAGTAAGCTTCTGACTGAGAACTCACAGTATTTCATAGTGCTTATAAGAACTCACTGAGAGTAATAATCTGGGCGTTGAGCCAAATGTTTTATTGCTGCAGTACTTTTACTGGAGAACATAGACAAGACTTGTTTTACTGACACAAACTAACTCCTGTATCAAGTTCTTATACAGTATAAATTGTTTTATGCAATTGAATAAAAGGTCTAAAGATATATTTTTTAATACTGACCATTTTTCTTACTCTCATAAATTAAAAAAGCTGTGAATCATGCTCTGTGAGATTATTTTTGCAGGTTTTCTTACCTAAAACAGTGAGTTTAGTTCCAGCTCCAAAGTAAGCTTCTCTGTTGGAGCACAGAGTGTTTCAATAGTAACAAAAACTCTTTCTACTGCTTCTCTATCTGTTACCCTTCAAATTTATTTCACTATTTGACTTGTTAAGACTTCCACTATTTTAGTTTACAAAACAAGAAAATCATCTTAGACTTATTTTTACCTTTTGAACATATATTCATGCTTTTTGTGGCTATTTTATGATTATTAAACCTAGTAATGGCTGTAAACAGTTTTATCACTCTTACTGTTTTGGAATCATCTTTGGAGTAACTTTACATTTTAAAAACATCTTAACGAAACAACACCAGAGTAATATTTAATGAACTTTTAAATGATTTCTTACCTAAAACAGTTAGTTTTGTTCCAGCACCAAAGTAAGCCTCTGAAGCACCAGAGTCACAGTGCACTTGATCAGTGCTCAAAACAGCCCAAGATGCTGCTTTGACTTTGCTTCTTTACTTTTTTAGATTTATATTAAATGCAACTTTCTTTTGCAGTAAAACCAAAAGCTTTCACTATAGCCTGTGTTTTTTTTTACATGATGCAAGCAAAACAGTTTCTCTCAATAATCAGCCTAAGTAAAACATAAATAAATGTTTAACTTCTTTTACATATTTGACTTCTCTTACAGGTGGATTCATGGGGGAAAAAATTGACATCTTACTTACCAAGAATAGTTAGTTTTGTGCCTTGGCCGAAATAAGCTTCGTTCTGACACAGTGTTTCAGCTTAACGCCAAAAACTACTGAGCTGAACTTGAACTCAGGTGCAGTAAGTTTCTTAAGGAACGACTCAATTACAAAGCTTTTTACATTTGTTCTGATTTCTTACCTAAAACAGTCAGTTTTGTTCCTCCACCGAAGAAAGCTTCATTACCACCACCAGAGTCACAGTGCATTCAATCAATGCTCAAAACAGCCCAAGATGCTGCTTTGACTTTACTTCTTTACTTTTTGGTTGCCTTTTAGTATTTTTTGTATTAAATATCACTTTTCTTTAAATTCAGAAACCAACATCTGCTGCACTACAGTCTGGTTTTTACAGCTTGTACGCAATTTAAACTGTATCCCTCAACAACCAACATGTAAAACTTCAATATGTTTTATTTGCCTCACAAATGGATTCATGAGAAGAAATTTTGACATCTTACTTACCAAGAACAGTCAGTTTTGTGCCTTGGCCGAAATAAGCTTCGTACTGACACAGTGTTTCAGCTTAACGTCAAAAACTACTGAGCTGAACTTGAACCATAAAGACTAGATGCAGTAAGTTTCTTAAGGAACGACTCAATTACAAAGCTTTTTACATTTGTTCTGATTTCTTCTTACCTAAAACAGTCAGTTTTGTTCCTCCACCGAAGAAAGCTTCATAACCACTAGAGTCACAGTGCACTGGATCAATGCTCAAAACAGCCCAAGATGCTGCTTTGACTTTACTTCTTTACTTTTTGGTTGCCTTTAAGTGTTTATTGCATTAAATATCACTTTTCTTTATATCCAAAATCCAACATCTGCTTCTCTACCGTCTGGTTTTACAGCTTGTACACAATTCTAAACTGTATCCCTTAACAACCAACATGTAAGACTTCAATATGTTGTATATACTTTAGAAATGGATTCATGAGAAGAAATTTTAACGTCTTACTTACCAAGAACAGTCAGTTTTGTGCCTTGGCCGAAATAAGCTTCAGCATTGACACAGTGTTTAAGCTTAACATCAAAAACTGCTGAGCTGAACTTGAACTATAAAGACTCAGGTGCAGTAAGTTTCTTAATGAATGACTAAATTACAAAGCTTTTCACATTTGTTCTGATTTCTTACCTAAAACAGTCAGCTTTGTTCCTCCACCGAAGAAAGCTTCATTACCACTGGTTTCACAGTGCATTCAATCAGTGCTCAAAACAGCCCAAGATGCTGCTTTGACTTTACTTCTTTACTTTTTGGTTGCCTTTAAGTGTTTATTGTATTAAATATCACTTTTCTTAAAATCCAAAAACCAACATCTGCTGCACTACAGTCTGGTTTTTACAGCTTATAAACAATTCTAAACTGTATCCCTCAACAACCAACATGTAAAACTTCAATATGTTTTATTTGCCTCACAAATGGATTCATGAGAAGAAATTTTGACGTCATACTTACCAAGAACAGTCAGTTTTGTGCCTCGGCTGAAATAAGCTTCGTAATTGACACAGTGTTTCAGCTTAACATCAAAAAGCACTGAGCTGAACTTGAACTATAAAGTACATTTAGTTTCTTAATGCACCACTCTAATTACAAAGCTTTCTTCAACTTTTCATCATCCTTCACTTACCTAAAACAGTCAGTTTTGTTCCTTTTCCAAAATACGCTTCGTTGGCATTGTCACAGTGCAGAAATACTGAGCATGAAACTCCTCTGTCTTTCTCTACCAGAATTATCTTTAGATAGTTTTCATTAATCCTTCTATCAATACTGAGACTCTAAAGCAATGTGACATTTATCAAAACACATTAATAAACTGGAATATTTACCTAAAACCGTTAGTTTGGTTCCTTGGCCGAAGTAAGCAGGATTAGTGTTGGTCACAGTGTTCTAACTTTAGCTCAATAGTTCAGCTTTTTCATGACAACTGATTTTTCCTTTAATGTTACACAAACAACTCAACTTTTTTATGTTTGTTTAAGTGAACTGAAGTTGTGAGAGTTCTGACTTACCCAAAACTGTGAGTTTTGTTCCCTTTCCAAAGTAAGCTTCGGCTCCAGTGTCACACTGAATCCCTCCTCAACCAAAAAGTCACAAAACTTTCCATAATCAGCATGTTTAGAAACAGTCTAATAATCCACAGGATGAAGAAGGTTCAAACATGCAGGATGAGCTTCATAATGTCCAAAGATGTTTTATTTTTGTCAAGATGAGTAAAACAAACATCCAAGTTCTCAAAACATGAATTTAAAGTCATTTAAAAAATATTTTTTCAGCCAAATTTCCTCATTTAAATTGACTTTACAATACTAAAATGGTCTGACATCCTGCACACCTTCATAATATTGATGTTTTCTGCTCTACCAAGTATCCAAAGTAGCATGTAGCAGTCTACACAATGGATGTTAATGGGAGGAGGTTTTTGTACGGCGGCTCTATAGGATTGTATCACCGTGGCCCCCTGTCCCCACGGTGAAAAAGCATCACACAAAAACCTGAAGTCTCTTTCGTTGCCTCCTCTTCGCTTCCCCCACCCAGCTTCCCCATATCTCAGCCTCCATCTCTCTCTGTCTGTGAGAGCAGCTGCACAGGTCGGGCTGACTGACGGCTGAACCAGCTCCAACCTGACTGCTGCTATTTTTGTGACAGCTAAGAAAAGAAGCAAGAAGAATAGAAGGAAAAGAGAAACTGTGTTTGTTTTTAGCTGCTCAGAGGAAGTGACATCTCTCCTGGTCACACCTCTTTATCCCACCCAGCTGTCAGAGAAGAGAGGAGGCGCATTTACTGAATAACATACAGCGACAGATGTGGCTGATAATGTAGGATATGGAGCATAACATTACATTAAAGAAATCAATTTATTAATTGATATCAGTGATGATGCAATAATGTTTTCTAATGATTTTATGACTGATATGAGAAAGAGAAGAATCATAATGTTAATGATTATGTTATTAATCAAGATTATCATTATAAATGAATTATTAAAAATGTTACATCATTTATGACATCATGAGGCACAATGTTTGTCAAACAGTTTGTCATTCCACTGTGTAAGAGTTCATTATATTATTATATTTTATATATCCATTTGAAAAAAGACAGCACCTATCAGTTATTACATTATCAGCATCAGACATCAGTGTGTTCAGTGAACAATCTGTTTCTATTAATAAAAAAAATAAACATTAAATTAAACATTGAATTAATGTTATATCATATCATAGCATATTATTATCTGTATTTTGAGGGCAGACTTTTTTTTATCAGACAGTTGGAGATACTAGAAACATGGTGAGAGAGAGAACAAAGGTCCCCAGCTGGACCTGAACTCAGGATGTTGAGGTTATTACATATATATCATCATATGTATGAATATGTATATATGTATGAGTTGCATACAATATAACTGCTATATGATATGCACTTCATACTTATAAAACTTTTTATGTCTTTTTATTTCTTCTTAATGGAACTTACTGTGTTGTGAGGCATCATTCACACAATGTTATATCACAGCTGCTCAGGAGAGGTCATTTATTTTTAAGGGATTTTAACTGTATCCTACTAATTCTTTACTTTAAAGCCATTTTAATTACACTAAAGATTAGAATGGCTCCTTAAATATAAATGTAATCCTACATGAGTCCAGTAGAGGTCAGTGTGTGCTAACCTTTTAAACCTGATATGCTTTTAATCTTGTCAGGAAGCACAGAGAGAATTATAATAAAATAACAAAGTAGAGACTTGACTTGATTGTGACACAGATGAGAAAGCACAGAGGACAATAATACTGAATGTGACAAATACTTAAACACCTGGTGCCTTATCTGAATTGATCAGCTCTGTGGTGCTGCTGAAACATGACTTGCGGTGAGTTCTTGTACCTTCGCTGAATTAATAGATGTTCATTGTGCTGTTGTTTTTTAAACATATTTTTTTCTGTAATTAATGGTCCGATCCTTATTTTCATGTCACATTGATGTTAGTTGTCTATCATGTCTCACACTACAACAAAATCCTGACTCTCAGAGTTCAACACATTGGTCCTTGTCACTCATCCCTCCTCTTGGTTTTCTCTTGAGGTTGTTGTTTAGCTGTTGAGGCTTTCTGAACCACTGTGCTATACTGGAGGCACAGTAATACACAGCTGAGTCTCCGGCTTCAGCAGAGTGTATCACCAGAGAGGAATTAAGCACCTCAGGCCGCGTCATGGTGTACTTGGAGTCATTGAAAGGAGCTTCAATGTTTGTTGAACCTTGACCAGCAGAAAATGATACCATCTGTATTTTTTCCCCACTGCTGCTTTGTCTGTACCAGTACATGTTGTAATATTGATCCTCATCTTGTTCACACTCCAAAGTTACAGTCTTGTCTCCTTCACGACTGATTAAAAATGGAAGCTGTTGAATTTTCACACAGACAGAGAAATCTGGAAAATAACAAAGAAGACAACAAGTAAACAAACAACAACTAAAGCAAGAAAATCTTACAAGAAAAAACATTATTTTTCTTTCAATTGAATTTCAATGTTCTCACTGGAGAAGATAAGAACTGCAACCAAGAAGACGTTCATTTCCACTGTGGTCAAAGGTTTTAGAATAAAAACATCAGAGCAATCTACATTACAGTCATAACTCTGTCTTCATTTACTGCTACTGCAATCAAAACATATGAAATATGATCTGATCCTCCCTGTCCTCTCTGTTTTTCAATCTTTAACCATGAACTCCCTGCCCACATTCATTCACTTTCACACAGTCACGTGGAGAAGTTTGTCAGCACAGCTACACTCTCCTAGTGGACACTGAACTGCAACTGCAGCCTTTCTCAAGAGCTCTGTGAGTGGTCCCTGCAGGACTTTAGAGGAGATTGTGAAGTTATTACTGAATCTACAACAGATCAGGTTGTTAACAGGGAAAAAATAAGCAACAATCTTAGCTGTTTTGTTTGATATCAGACATCAGTAATGATAACTGTGCATTAAAATAATATCAGTGAGTTTGTATATTCAGTAACTGATTAAAGTGGTGGTCAGAGAGTAACAAGAGGTGGAATTGAAATGTAATTGATTATCCATTCATCTCTCACTGTTTTTCTTCTGCGTTTTATGGGTGTTTTGTGTGATGAGCTTACTGAAGTCTTACTCAGACACTGGGTTCACCTCTTGCCCTGAAATCATTTAATTTCCATTATTTGTGTAAGAAAATAATGATAAAAAGAAAACCTGTTGCTTTACAAAATGGTTACACAAACTGTCAACAAAATCTCCTGGGATAAACAAAGGTTAAAAAAGCTTTTGCTGGAATGTGAACTTTTAATGTTGTGGGCCCATTTAAATATTTGTAATATTGGGCTTTACAAAGAAACTTGACTGAGAAAATCACAATCGAGCCAAACATGAATTAACATGCCAATTACATAGCTGTAAACCCTTCAAGTCATTAAAAACATCACAGTTTGTTGCATTTGACAACTTGAATCTCCACAAACGGAACACTAGCTTGTTTTTTTACTTTGCACACAGAAAAGAAACCAGCTGAAAATAATTTATTCTGCTCTGTTTCAACAGCTTCATAGTTTTTGCATGGAGAGAAGATAACGTCATGGATCAGGTAAGCATTAAATATTCACAATTGTACAGTTGTATCTGCAATATAGCAACATAATAATTGTGAGATAATGACATCCATCATTGTGGTGGTAGAGATATGATGAACTAATATATTTAATGAAATCAATATAGGGCCAGTATGTCATATTATCTTCCATTAATAAAGCTCAGGACTTCAACTGGAAACATATTATTATCATTGAACAATTCCACTGTAACAATAAATCAAATGAACCACAGCTCCTTCCTGCTGTGAGCCATCTGTGACTGACAGACTTGATATTTGTACGACTGTCTGGCCTGTGTGCATCACTGTGACTGGCAGCACAGTAGTAGGTGCTGCTGTCATTGAGAAACAGCTCAGTAATCTGAAGGGTGAAGCTGTTTTTGGATGCGTCTATAGAAGACTGGAAGCGCCCCACAGGTTGGTCATACTGTGTTAGGAGGAACTTCATCTGGGCTCCATAGTGGTTTTGTCGGTACCAGAGCATGGTGTAGCTGCTCATGCTGAACCCTGGACCCATGCTGCACTCTAACTTCACTGTGACTCTTGGGTGAGACATTTGATCTCCAGACTGAAGAACTACAACACTGAGACCTGCAGCACATGAAGGATGATGTTTCATTGTCTCTCGATGTACAGAACATTAAATGGAATGATGGATGATGGAAACTTGATAAACTTTCATACACAAAACCCACCTGAGTGTAAGAAAAGCAACAGATAAAGGACTGTGACAAACATGTTAGCAAAGAGTCTTCTTCCAGCTGAATGATGCAGAGTCATACATCACTTTGTTCAGCACAAAGGAAACATGAGGTCACATGATCACATGATTGGAAAGTAGGACTGACTGTAATTGTCATTCAATTTCTTTTTCTGCATTGATTTGAGGATCAAGACATATTGTATTTGTATTTTATTGTATATATATTACATTATGGGACATCAACATTATTCTGCAAATATAAGCAGATTAATACTTTTGCAATAGGTGCATTTATATTTAGAGGCTGCATGTTCAGTTACTCCATCATATATTGTATCTAGTAATCAAAGGAATTAATCAAAGGTACCTTAAATAGCAACAACAATACAGCATATTTTCAACTCTTAAATATCTGAAACTCTGAGCAGCAGCTGTCATTAGTTTCTATGCCACAGCAGGTTTTTAGTGAAGCAATTGTATTAAACCACATCACTGTGTGCTGGCAGCACAGAAATACACAGCCGAGTCTGATGAATTCACTCTGCGGATGATCAGAGATCCTCTCACTGCATCTTCACTTGTCAGATTAAATCTGTTTTTAAACTGGTTCTCGTAGTTTGGTTCACCCTGCAGGACTGTGTGCCCGATGAGGCTCATAGACTGACTGCTCTGTTTGTGTTGGTACCACAACATTACTTGAAGGCTGCTGTCATCATGACTGCAGTTAATCCTGAGCTCCTCTCTCCCCTCCTTCACAACCTGAGAAGAAGACTGTTCAAAGGTAACAGTCTCCACTTTACCTGTGAAGAAAATCCATTCAAGTTTATGATGATATATTGTTTGAATATAAGTACCTAAATTTGTCAGAATTCATCACTGAATCTTGGGTTGAAAAATACACAGTCGTATAGACACATTATATTCAGAGAAAAGTGCTGATAATTGATGTTACATTGAGTAAAGGCTTACATGTAAGCATGAGCAGTAAAAATCCAGATGTGCATAAAACTGGAAGCATCCTGGAAATACAACTTCAATCAATTTCCTGCTCAGTATAAGAACAAATAAAATTTGAATTTTTCACAACTCTCTCACAATTACAGGTGGAGCATCTGCAACTTTTTAGCCTATATGTCAAATGACAGATGGCTAAGTTCCTCTCCTCATACACCACACCTCCTCTTCCCCACCTTCTTCCTCCACTAGCAACTGATCTTGTGACTGACAAAAATATTTTTTTCAGCCTGCCTCTGCCTCTTTAGTGAACTCTTTTCTTTTTTTTTTGACTGATTACCAATGTATGCATATTTTCTTGGTGCTGTGGTTTTAAGTCATGAAAAATGGCTGATTGTAAAGCTGGAAAATGTAAAATGTAAAGTTTTTCAAGTGTTAACTAAACTAAACTAAAACCCTTTCTAACAGTCTAAGTCCAAAGCTGTTAAAACTAGAGCTTCATGTACTGAGTTTTTTTTTTTGGTAATTGAGTTATTTAATAGTATAACAATTTAATAATCACTCCTGACCCCCTTTAGTGTTTGTGTTGTTTTGTTGTTGAGAATAATGTTTTATCATTGACAGTAACATCCGTTGCTTGTTTGCTTGTACTGTAAACATGTTCAATTAAAAATCACCTGTTGAGTTGATTGGATGAACCTGCAGACTGGTTGGGTTTTGGTGGAACGTGATTGGTCACTGCTGAATTTGGCGGTTTGCTTAAATGGACAATGCCCCGCCCACTCGTAATGCTGTTAATTTTGAAAAAGAAAAGAGAAATGAATCGTAAAAAAAGTCAAGGCACACTGCCTCCTCAAGGTAAAAAATAAAAGTTAAAAACTTTTGTTATACTCGCTACTTGACAAAAACAGCAACATTTTGTCGTGTTTAAAAGAATAATTTAGTTTGTAAAACTAGCGTAAGACCGCCCTGAAGACGTTATTTGTCACTTCAACGGTTGTTCCTAACGCCAACGGTTGGCCACAAAAATGCACTGGGGGGAAATTTTCTGTTGGGAATAATTTGGAAATATTCCCAAAGGGTTTATTCTTCTCCGAGAAGCCGTGAATCTCAGCTTTTCTTCAACAAGGTAGGCATTTGATACTTGTGCTAACGTGTATATGCGGTTGATGTTTTGGCTTTGTTAAATTGGTGTTTGAATGCTCGGCTAAGCTAACGTTTGAATAGCTAACTGATGTAATTTAAAGCTGACATTTTGATAGCTAACATTTGTGAAGCTGTTGGTTAACATTTCCTCCTCTCTTACTGTCATGTGTTTGATATCTTGGTGTTGGTGCTGCTGTCTGCCAATTTTTGCTCACAGAAGTAGCTAAGACATTGTGTCTGCTAACTAGCTTAGTTGGCTTACTGTACCTGTTAGCTACTGTTGAGAGTCCGAGTGTCAGTTAACGTTAATTTCCACATCAACGGTTTTTAGTCACATCAGCGGTTGTTTTGAATCCTCACCCAACGTTTTGCCATAAATGTGAAACGTTATTTCAAGTCTGAACCAGAGTTTCTCTGTTCTGCTGTTGGGTTCTTGTGATTTTTTCAAAAGGTTTAGCTTTTAGTTAATAGTTTAGCAGTTAACTAGTCTTCTTGGACACTGGTGTTGTATCAGATTCCGCCCCCAGGAATTATAGGAATAGGAATTTCAGCCACTGCAAACGATTTTTTTTAATCAGACTTTATCACATACCTTACTCATACTATTACCCCCATAGTGACATGGTCACAATTTGTGACAGCTGTTAACCAACCGGACTATGACCTTATATAACGTTACCGGTATTCAGATATAAATATCTCATCTAACAGTTGAACTCTTTGGTCTTTTATAGCTGATCCTGTCACGTACTCTGTCAGGTCACAAATTCCTGTACACCAAAAACACAGATCTCAAAGTTTGTGATCATATCTAAACACTATGGAGGTACCATGTTTGGTAATAGCTGTCAAGATAAAGTATTCAATAAAGTATGATTAATAACGTTTTCAGTAACAATATAGCTGAAATACTTATTTAGGTCACAGATTTAAATGCTCTTATACTCTTGTCATCTACATTTTTGTAGGGTTGGGATTAATTGAGTATTAATTTATTTTAGTGGCTGAGTTTTTTCTTTTTTGGTTGTTGTTAGACAGTTTGAGTAAACTCTGTGGATCTGTTCACTGTTATTGTCTTATTGAAGATGCATTTCATTTTCATAATGACAAAAAACCCATAGAAATCTGTTTTTGTTGCGTTGTTCTGTTGTGACACAGTGTTTGTATTTTGATCTTCACTGATGTCAACTTCGGTAGGTAGTAAAGTGTGCATTTATTCTGATTTTATTTTATTTTATTTTATTTTATTTCACTTTATTTTATTTTATTTTATTTCTTTGACTGTGAAGCACTTTGTAACTGGTGTTTGTGAAAGGTGCTTTATAAATAAACTTTGCTTGCTTGGTTGGTTGCATATAAGCACCAGATTTGGATTTGGACAAATTTGGCAAATCTGAAATAGCTGGGATGTGATGCAGTGTTAATGAATATGTTTTTCTGGGGGGGAAAAAATCATACATTTTTTGCTTGTATATTGCAGCCTTAAATTCCACCCCGGCCATTGTGTAATTAAAACGTTACTTATCAGTAACAACTTGAACGCTTTCATATGTACATTCAGACTGTCTGACTGTGAAGAACCATTTTATTCTCTATCTGTTGTGTTTAATCAGAGAATGATCAGAATGATCAGAGTTCCTCTCACCGTGTCTTTTCTTGTCAGCTTGAATTATTCTTCAAACTGACCCTCATAGTTTTGGGAGTTTTCATATCCATACCCTATTAGGGTCATAGACAGACTGTCCTTTCTTTGCTGATACCAGAGCATTAATAGAAGGCTTGTGTCATCATGGCTGCAGTTAATCTGGACCTCATTACTCTCCTTCACTATCTGGGGAAGAGACTGCAGAAATGTAACAGTGTTCACCTGACCTGTGGAGAAAGCAGATTTAGATAAAACTGTTACTGATGCAGAGCATGAGGATACAATATTTGCATGTATATTTAACACAATTGTTCAGCTTGTTAAACATAAATAAAGAGTAGTTTTATGTAGTTCACAGTGTAGTTTGAGATCTTACAATAAAAACACATGAAGAGAATAGGAAATGTGTGTGCAGATGAAGACATTGTCAAGCACTGATGTGAGAAAAGGTATTGCCCTGAGAAAAATAAGGCTCAGGGTAAATAGGGAGGGCGTTGTGTCTGTGTTGGTTAATTCATCACCACATTCTCTTGATAAAAGCTGCATGTCATGTGCTGTGTCTCCACCTAGCGGTTGAATCTCCAGTATTCTGCTGTGCTGTATTTTGCGTTCTTGATTATAATTAACTGAGTTTCTGTAGACTTGTGTGGTAAGCATTGTCAGTGTGAATTGGATCAATTTTCTAGATCATCATCTAGACTTTTCAACAAGTCATCATACTTGTTTTTCAGTGATAATGACCCATGCGGATGTTTCAAAAAATGACCTGTATGAGCATTTTCTGTCTTTTCACCTTTATGGTTAAGTGGGCATTAAAAAGCCCTGACTTAAAACAGCTTAAGAACGTTGGGGACATGTTGTTTCAGGTAAAAAACAAAACAAAATATATTATATAAAATTCTCTGAGACAGGATTTTAGAAGTATGGAATGTTATCACAGTAGTATCATTTTATTCTTGGTTGTACAAATTGTGAGGTAAACAGTAGAAATATTTATGTTAATCTATCAGGAATATGTACTATAATTGCACATATTTGATTGGCCACCACAGCCCAACCAAGACCCCATCCCCCGCGTGTTGACTGGTCTCATTCAAATGAATGAGGGGGCCGTGTTTATAATGTGGAGAGAGCTGGACAGTAAGATCACATAAATCTATGACTGAGAAGAGTCATGGCATCACTACCAATCAGTCAGTACAAATTATCCTGATCTTTTTAATCAATTAAACCACTCTGAAATGTTCACTGTGCTGTATATTACATTATTATCATATTTAGTAAATGTTATGATCTTTATAATACTTGTGTTCATCGTTTTCTAGTAAATGTATACAGTTCTGTGAAATAAAAGGAACAACAAAACACCCCATTATACTGAACCAGTTAACAGTAATGAAGAGTTTTTTAGTTGGTGGTTTTAGTGCTTTACTGTTGGTGTGCTGTTATCTGCTGGATCATTATGGAGGTTTTTGTACGAGGGAGTCACTGTCTTTATTACTGTGCATACAAGCTGCACCAAAATATTCTCCGCTGTCTTCAGGGTGTCTCAGGTTCAGGATGTGAAGATAAGCGGTTTTCTCTCCATCTCCGCTCACATTGAAGCTGCTGTTAAATGGCGACTCAACTTTGGGGTTTTTATATCGCATGTAGGCAATCAGCTTTAGAGCTGTGTCTCCTGCTGAGCGCTGATACCAGAGAATAGTGTCATAGCTCGGGATTTTATGTGTGAAGCTCAGTTTGACTTCATCATTCGGTTTCCACAGCAATTCACCTGGCTCCTGAAAAACTTGTTTTTCTTTACTGAGGTAAACTCCTGTAAACAGATAAAAACTCAGTGTTAAATAGTGCTGTAATGTCTTATTCCCAGTGTAAAAAACCTTATTATACGCTCGGATTAAATAACTGGGAAACAGCAGTAAGAAATAAGTAATCAATGAAGTGTACATAAAGTGTAAGTGTACATAAATATCGCACCGCAGTTCCCTCAATATATTTGAGACTTAATTTACAGATTAAATGGAAAAAGTGTCTTTATGAATGAGCGATACCTTTAATCCAGAACACAGTGATGATGGAAATAATGAGATGAGATGGCATCATGTTGAATGTGAGGAACCAACTGGAGTCTCTGTTGTACTTAGTGGATCAGAAGGAGTCAGGAAGTGATGTAGAGAAGTCATACACTGACACTGAGAAACTGTCTTTCATTCAGTCTGTCTGTTGTTTTAAGGAGGAAATCTTTGCTTTTCTTTCTGATAAACGGTGGGCTCCAGTAGATTTCTTGTACTGCTGGTTACTGAAATGTGGTGATGATGGACTGGTTGCCTATTCTTATTAAAAATCTGTATATTTTTGGTGGGTGGTGTGCAGGGTCAAGTTCATGGTTATTACCACAAAAACTAGACTATAAAAGCATATAAAGTCATATAATGATGATGTAGCTTTTTTTGTTGAATCATATAGTTCTGGTCTGCAGCCCTGGGCCTGGGAACCACTGGTTAAAAGTATTTAAGGCTTTGGTTGGGAGGGAAAACATACTGCTGTTGAGTGTGAAGTATTAAGCTGTTTATGTGTTTGAGGCAGGAAAGGGAAGTGAAGTGGAGTAAATTATAAACCTGATAAACAAGAGAGATAAGTTGTCAAATCAAAGTAAAACCCCAATATGTCAAATGATCATGGAGGGATCATTTTCACTTCAACCCACATCCAGAGTGCAAAGGGGAAGAGGTTTTTGTCAGAAGCAGATGGGTGTTTGACATACTGTGCCTCCCTGGCAGCACAGAAGTATGTTGCAGTGTGTTCAAGTGCTTTTAGATTGATTATGGAAAGTGAACCATTTTTTGCTTTGTCTCCACTCAAATCTCCATCTAATTTGAAATGTTTCCTAAACGGCTCTTCCACGCCGTCGTTTGTGAACTGCATATATCCATATCCAATGAGTTTCAGAGCTGTGTCTCCAGGAGACTTCTGGTACCACAGCATCACTCTGTAGTCAGTTTGTTCGTGGGTGCAGAGAAGCTGCACGTTTTCACCAGCTGTTTGGATGACAGCAGAGGGAGACTGATGGATCTGAACCCCCAGAGAGAAACCTGCAAAAGAAACGAACTCAGGGTTTATCTGCTTGAACAAAAAAACAAAGTATAAACTCGTTGATCTAGAGAACAAACCTCATTACCTATAATATGATAATAAAGTAGAAAAGAAATCATTATGGTTCTTTCTCCTGTGCAAATTCTCTGTTGACAAGGATACAGTAATGATGATGATGAGAGCTGACTATGACTGGACTGAATATGAAAAACACCAGCAGGGACATGAGGAAGTGATGTAGAAATCACATGACAGAGAGCTTGACTGCAGGTGGCTGGTGAAAGGTGTTTTCAAGACTTTACTCCAAACCACAACTGATAAAGGATGGTGTTTAGTTTTTGTCTTGTTAGAAAGAGATCTGTCTCAACGTGCATATCGAGCTGCACAGTAATGCACTGCACTGTGCTCAGACTCTTTGAGGTTAACTATTAACAGAGAACAGTTCTTTGCTGTATTTCCACTCAAATCTCCAGTAATATTGAAATATCCTTCATATAACCTTTCATAGCTTATTCTGCTATATTCCACATATCCAATGAGTTTGAGAGCCTTTTCTTCAGATGGTTGCTGGTACCACAGCATCACTGTGTAGTCAGTTTGTTCATGGGTGCAGACAAGCTGCACATCATCACCAGCCTCTCTGTTGAGAGCAGAGGAAGACTGATGGATCTGAAATCCAACAGAAAACCTGCTGTAAGCAGAGTTGGACAGATTATTGATTTAGGATGTGAAAGTAAATACAGTGTCTCATTTCACAATGAAGCAGTTGTTACCTGTGAGTAAATAGCAGAAGAAAAATCTAATCATCATGGAGTTACTCGAAGGTCGTGGATGAAAAAGTTATGAGTCTTTGGTGTTAGTGTCACATTTAAAGAGTAAACAAATGTGATGTAGAAAGGAGGAGTGGTTTAATTAAGTTCCATATCGAACTGATATCTATATATATCTTCCTTTCAACTGATTCCCCCACAAAAATGTTTTCCTTTTCATTATGTATTAGAAACTGTTCTGCGATGGCTTGCCTGGTAAAATGGGAAGAAACTAACAAAATAGAAACACAGCTGCATTAGTTACTGTAATGATATGATTACATCAAATCAAATTACAACCTCAACAGCAGGTGTCTGGGAGCAGTTTATTTCTCATCTTACTCCAAACCACCAATGATAAAATACTATGTGGAGTTTTTGTAAAGTTCAGAGGGGATTTATGTCAGCGTGCTTCTCTGGCTGCACAGTAGTACACTGAACTGTGCTGTTGTCCAGGTGTGGGAACTAAAAGAGAGCCATTCTTTGCTGTATTTCCACTCAAATCTCCAGTTATATTGAACTGTTCTTTATATGTCTCTTCCATCATTACATCTTTTAAGTACAAATATCCAATGAGTTTCATAGCTGTGTCTCCAGGTGACCGCTGGTACCAGAGCATCATTCTGTAGTCAGTTTTATCATGACTGCAGAAAATCTGCACTTTGTCAGCAATTTTTGTGATGAGATCCGAGGGAGACTGATGGACCTGAACACCCAGACAACCACCTGGACACAAAACAAAAATAGAGAACTTATTTACATTGTGATTTATGATAAATTACACTAATGACATATGCAAAGAAAGTAATGCTTCAAGTTATTACCTGCCAGACAACAGAAGACTAGAAAGCAGATCATTTTGACATCCTCAACAAAAAACATTTTTAAATGCCTTTTAGAGTTTTATGGATTCAAGTTTCTGGGATCTGACATCAGATATCACTGTCACCATTTGCAACAGAAATCCAACTCGTGACTTAATGGGGCTGACTGAAGTTTGAAAAGGAGAAGGAAGTGATGAAACGCCATCACTGTACATTAGCTGGCAAAGATGAAAGCCTGAAAGGAAACGCAGCTGGCTGGGAGGAGTCTGTTCAAGTTCCCATTCAAAAGCATAATAGTTGATAAAAGTTGTTTCAGAGTTTTTGTATGAAGCAGAGAGGATCTGTAGTCAGTGTGCATAGCTAGCTGCACAGTAGTACACTGCAGTGTGCTCAGGTGTCTTTAGGTTGGTTATAAACAGAGAACTGTTCTTTGCTGTGTCTCCACTCATGTCTCCAGTGATATTAAAATGTTCTCTGAAAGGCTCCTCGTGCTCTATGCTCTTTTGATACACATGTCCGATGCTTTTCAGAGCTCGGTCTCCAGGGGATTTCTGGTACCACTGCATGAGTCTGTAGTCAGTTTTTTCATGACTGCAGACCAGCTGGACTTTGTCTCCAGGTTTTCTGAGTAGAGCTGAAGGACTCTGGTAGACTTCAACAGCCAGACAAACACCTAGAGAAAGAAAACATGAGTGAACAATGTAGAAACTATAGGTGAAGAGGTATTCCTGAATTGTAAAAGTGATTACCAAGGAGCCAAAAAAAAAAGAATAATGTGAGCATGTTGACTTGTTTTCTGAATGAACAGTGAACACTGAGTGACTCTAAGCTCTTTAGTTATACAACAGTTACTAAAGACACCTAACACCTTCCCCTCAAAAGCAGCTTCATAAGTTTCACAGTGTTACATGTGTTGAGTATTTCTGGAGCTCCAGCTCCACCTACAGGACAGATATAAAAGTCAGGATTTTAAAAAAATCAGCACATTTATTGTGAAGCAGTTTTTGTTCAGCTGCTCATACTTCTCACATCACTGTGTTTGCTGATGGCACAAAAATACACACCGCTGTCTTTCAGCTTCAAGTCATTGACAGTGAGAGCCCCGGTCTTTATGTCATCTTTGATGCCTACATATTTGTTTTGAGGGGCCATCCCATAGTCTGGCTGCCCATCAAAAACCATGTAGACAATGAGGGTCATGATCTCCCCTGGACGCTGCTTGTACCAATACATCTGGTTATGACCAGCGTCTTTATTGTGGCTACAGTTCATCTCTGCAGATTTGAACACATTACTCCAGCTGATTTCAGGGTATTGGTTCACATCCTGGCATTGACCTGCGTGGAGAAAATATAAAATTCAATATAATCTGCATTTCTTTTGGAAAAATGTTTTACTTTTTGTATTGCATACATGTGAACGTAAAAATATTTTACTGAAATCCACTGATACTGAAAGATAGACAGCCCAGTTTTGTAGTCAGAATTTGAGGCTGCATGTATCATCAGCCGATGTTTCCATGTTAATAAATAATTATAATAAATAACTATCAAACCTACACATCTCTTATACGGTTAATCTGTTTTTTTTCACCTTGAAGCCACAGAGACGAGACTATAAATGTGATGAGAATTTGAGTCATCATAGTGATCTTCTTAATATGAGATCCAGCCACAGTAGACATGCTGAATGACTGAGGCTGTTTTTTATAAAGGGAGGTGGGAAGTTAAAGGCGTTGCTCCACAGAAAGCACCTCCCATTAAAATCACTGATCTCAATCACAAGAAAAACCAACATTGGTTAGGATGGTTTATTCCAGGTGCAAAGAGGCTGTGAGCTGTAATACAAAGATTAAAACTGTGATGAGGTTTTTGTACTGAGGAGCAGTGATATGTAGCACTGTGTAAACTAGCAGCACAGAAGTAAACTGCACTGCTGCTCAGGTTCAGTCCTTCAATTATTAATGTGCAGATCTGGTCTTTACTGGCACTCCCTTCTATCGTCACATTCACACCAGGTTCTGGACTTCCTTTGTTAAAATCCATATATCCCAAGAGCTGTAGCTGTTTGTTGAATTGCTTGTACCAGAGGATTCGATTGTAGCTGTCAATACTGTGTGAACAGCTGATTTTGGCGGTTTCTCCTGTTTTGTTGTACATGTGAGCTGGAGTCTGGTAGACTTGGTCACTGAGAGAGGAACCTGTAGAAAAAGCACCAACAATACACAATCACATTAAATGAGGATGAATACTATTAAATAGAAAATTGAGTAAGCACAGGACAGGAATTGAACATGATAAATAGAGAATATGTGGAGAAAACATTATGTATTTGATTAAATCAAAGCCCATATCTTTTTCTTGAACCTCAATCCCAAAATGTATCAGAGTCTATAGCCTGTAACTGGAATAGCTGATTGTTGTTTGCCAAATTAATATAAATCCACCTTTTTAAAGAAGAAATGTATTAAAAGACTTCTGTACCTGAAACCAGAATAACATTAAAGGCGATGCAGAAGAAAAGGATCATGTTGTGTTCTGACCAAATTTAACACCAGTTTGTGTTTTCGTCACACTTTATGCTGGTATGCAGATACTTTCCACCTCCTTTACTGACTAAACCCTCTTATCAGGAAAACAAACACAACTTCTTTAAAGTGGGTGGTGTCGTAGTGCATTCTCCACCTCTAAACATTAAAACCATCATGTCAGCTACCACCACACACCACAGGCTCAATGAAGATATACTGCCACCCTGTGAAAGCAAGCAAAACAGCAAAGACCTGTAGTAATCCCTGCAAACGTTTGTACACAACAGAGTATTTGTAAAATTTTTTATTTAACCAGTAGTTTTTAAGTCCTGTTTGAATTTTACAGAGTTTATTTTATTTAGCTGTGGCCCTTAACGGATGAAATAATGCATGTTTGTTTTTTTCTTTGTACATAACAGCTTTTACAGTGATTAATACTTGAACTTGCAATTATAGTATTAAACCACAAATTTAAAAACAGTCACAATCATATATGAAGAAGAGTTAAAGGTATATACATATGTAAAATAAGTATTTTTGTGTTTCTCAATTATTGTTGGTCTAAATATTATAAAGTAAACTCGAGGACATGTCTAAAATGTAGACTTGGTTGTTTAGAAACTTCTGGTAATGTATTATGAATTTATATGATCGGACAGTCCTGCTTTTAATGATTATTTATAGTAACAATAATAACAATAACAATTTCATATTTTTTTAATCATGAAACATTGTCATTATCATTTTGAATGTAAACATACAAGCAGGTTGATATGATATATGTGGTGAGAATTTAAGACATCATAGTGATGCTGTTGAAATGAGATGTAGCCCTGAATGTCTGAAGCTGCTCTTTATAACAGGAGGCTTCACATACAGAACCTCCCGTTATAATATCTGATCTTTGTGAGAGGAGACCAACAGTGGTTAGAACGAGTTAATACAGGTGCAAAGAGGCTGTGAGCTGTAATACAGAGATAAAAAAAACTGTGGTGATGAGGTTTTTGTACTGAGGAGCAGTGATATGTAGCACTGTGTAAACTAGCAGCACAGAAATAAACTGCACTGCTGCTCAGGTTGAGTTCTTTAATTGTTAATGTGCAGGTCTGGTCTTTATTTGCACCACCTTCCATTGTCACATCCACATCAGACTCTGAATATCCTTTGTTAAAATACACATATCCCAGGAACTGTAGTTGTTTGTTGAATTGTTTGTACCAGAGGATCTGGTTGTAGCTCCCAGAACTGTGTGAACAGCTGATTTTAGCAGTTTGTCCTGTTTTGTTGTATATGTGAGCTGGAGTCTGGTAGACTTGGTCACTGAGAGAGGAACCTGTAGAAAAAGCATCAACAAAAACAACACACCATATAAGAATAAACACTGGTGAATCCATTAATGTAACAAAGCTAAAATTGCAGCACTGTATAATATAAAAGATTTGATGACATTACCTGAAAACAGAATAATATTTAAAGTAATTTGTAGGAAAAGGATGATCATGTTGTCTTTTGTTTGGTAATAATTTTACTGTTGCTATGATTAGCAGTGTATCAGCAGATATACTGATTATTTCCAACCTCCTCTTTGCACAAACCTTCCATCTGCAAATAAACATGTACATGGGTGGTGTCATAATGTTTCCTCCTCTTGACATTATAACCACCACCATCACCACTACACACCACTGGCTGAGTATAAAGGTCCCATTAAAGATTTACTGACAGACTGTTAACTTTCTCATTCCCAAGAACAAGAAAATTAACTTTTTTCTTTAGTAAATCTTTGTGTTAAATTCTGATATGACTTCAGGACTTATATTTTACAGTGTTGTGAGTCCAGATACATTAAGTCTACATTATGTATTCTTGTCAAGAGAAGCTTTTTGTGATTTAAATGCTGCATTGTTTTCCCAAATAGGGTTAAAAAACACACATATAAAGATCTGTGGAGAAACACTGCGCCCTCATGGATGTAATAGTAATAACATCAAATCCAGGATCTCATGTTGAACCAGCTGGCTGATGTGAGTTCAGTGTGTCTCTGCTTTGCGTTATCAGCAGGTGAATGATTGTGATTGTGTAACTGGTTTCATGAGAGAAGGTTTTTGTCAAAGACAGAGGGTTTGTGCAGCACTGTGCGTCACTAGCAGCACAGAAATACACTGCTCTGTCCTCAGATTGACTCAGCTTTGGAATATGAAGAGATGACAGACTTCTCCCATCACCACTCACATTATGAGTCTCTTTGAATTTATCTTCAACAGCTGGAGAAGAGTATTGTACATAACCAACAAGAGCCATATCACTTTTCCCAGCAGACTGTTTGTACCACTGGATCATATTAAAATTAGTGTTTGAATGGCTGCAGTTTATCAGGATTTCTTCACCAAGATCTTTGATCATGGCTGCTGGAGTTTGATCAACACTGTTCTTTGAGAGTTCTGTGAAAAAAATGTGAAACAAACAACTTTAGTGGAGAGAAAAACCTGCAGTGAACATATTTAGAACCATATGTCATAAGTTAATGTAATATTACCTGTTAAACAGAACGGCAGAGCTGCTAAATGTATGAGGAGTCTAATCATGATCCAAATGCAGATGAAAACAAAACAATAATGTCAAGTTCAAACTGAGCAGAGCTGTCTGGATGTAAAGGAGGAGGAGGAGTCGACATAATGGACGTCACATCTTTTCATCAGTGGATTTATACAGTCTACTGTTGTGTTAGTTAATACAGGAAAACGCTGGTTGGATCAAACAAATAATTGGAAGATGATAACTTTGCTCTGTTTTTGGTGGTGGGTATATTTTCACTATTCTGACATGTATTTTAAATAAATATTGAACTGAATGAATGAATCAATAAATAATGAACATAATACTCAAAACCTAGGTGTACAGTAATATAATTTATTGTATATTTTCTTGTTATCAAATATTTTGAAATGTAAACATTTGTTGAGCACAGCTGCTTGAAGTTTCTTGTGTTCCCTGTTTCAGTATTTTCATGTCCCTTTTATATCCGAGTTATCTGTCTTCTCATTAATTCTTGGTCTTTAAAATACTCTTTATTCCTTTCTCCTCTCTCTCTAATCTGATGTTGAAGTGATTTTCATCTTTTTCAGTTTATATGTTGTTAAAGTGTTTGTAATGATTGTGAATACAGTAACTCAGTCTTGTGTCTTGTGGTTTCCAGTCTAATAATCGTTCTTCTTTGCTGGAAATTTGGCCTCACTGAAGTCACTTTCATATGTATGTGGGGGATTTGGGGTCATGAAAATGTTTTGCTTCATCCTTTCTCCTGGCTGCTGTCTGTACCAGTACATGTACCAATATGAACTGCCCTTAGTGTGACTGCAGTTCATTGTTGCAGACTGACTCACGTTCCTCCACAGCAGAGGGATCAGTGTGACATCACTCCCATTAATTAGACCTGTGGAGGTAAAAAAAAAAAAAGTTACAGAACCACCAGTGAGTCCTCTGTATGCAGTCAGAACATAAAATCATCATTATGTCTTTAAAGCTAAAGTGACAGCTTCTCCTTTCAATCCTCAGCCTCATGATGTACAGTACCTACAATACAGAGCAGAGCTGCAGAGAGTTTGATCAGACCAGCTGGGATCATTATTGTGTTCTGAGTAAAATGAAAATGAGAGGCACTCAGTCTGTGTGATGGAAGGTGTGACGTTACAACAGAGTTTATTTCTGTGTTGTAAGTTACAGGTGAGAGTGTGGCTGTATTGTGAGTTGTTGTGTGTTGTACTTGAGGTCCTCCTACACTACAGCAGATAAATACAGTTGGTAACAACTTGCTGAGGTTTTTGTTCAGCTGTCAAGTGCATCTGTATCACTGTGTTGACTCACAGCACAGAAATACAAGCCTTTATCTTTTGGTTCCAGATTCTTCACTGTGAACGTCCCACTAGCAGCATCAGGCTTAGTAGCTGAGAATCTCTCTTTGCTGAAATTTCCAAAGTCGTGATTTTCTCTGCCGAATGCTGTGAACACAATGAGTTTCATTGCTTCTCCTGTCTGTACCAGTACATCTGGCTGTAGGTAGCACCCTTGGTGTGGTTGCAGGACATTGTTGCACTTTCATCCTTGTTTTTCCACAGTATGGAGGTCTGAGTGACATCACTCCCAACAACTAGACCTGTGTGTGAAACAGTAAAAGTTACCTCAAGTGAATATTTTAACTCACATACAGTAGAGTATTTTACAACCGTTGTCATTGTCTGCTCTCATTCCTGAAATAAAAGTTTTAGTTGTAATGCAGAGATCATTGTACTCAGTCTGGATGATAATTTAGTGATTCAAACTGTTTGACTCTCAGTTGAATAGTGCCGTATCATGATAAAATGCTCATATCATGTTAGTGTTTTGCAGGTGTCCAAATGTAAATATTCCATCTAATTGTAAATTGTTTGACATGTATAAATAGTTTTACTGATGTAAAGCATAATAGTGGATTGTATTAATTTGCCATGATTGATATTTTTATTTATCAGTCAATATTCCTATTTCTATCATGATATTGATTTCAACCATATTTCTCAGCCCCAGATCTCACTGTACTTTACCTTTGTTCCAAAGTAGAAATAGTAAGAAGCTGAGGAGACCATGTTTGATAATGTCCATGTTGTAAAGCACCAAGTCTCATATATACTGTAACTGTCAATGTAATTACAGAGATATAAAGAGTTACAGGTGGGAGTGTCTCTGCAGTGTGATGTTCTGTGAGCTGCTGTATCAAACTCCACATCAAAGTGTAACTGGGAGTGTTTGTGGTGCTTGAGGTCCCCCTACAGTACAGGAGAGAGAGATGTACAGTACAGAAGATAAATTGAGTTGGTAGCAGTTGTTCCAACAGTGCACTGAGGTTTTTGTTCAGCTGTCAAGTGCATCTGTATCACTGTGCTCACTGACAGCACAGAAATACAAGCCTTTATCTTCTGGTTCCAGATTCTTCACTGTGAATGTCCCACTAGCAGCGTCAGGCTTAGTAGCTGAGAATCTCCCATTTATGAAGTCTGGTTCAAAGTCAGGTTTGCTGGTTGGAACAGTGAACACAATTTGTTTCATTGCTTCTCCTGGCAGCTGTCTGTACCAGTACATCTGGCTGTAGCCAGCACCCTTGATGTGGTTGCAGTCTATTGTTGCATTTTCACCCTTGAATTTCCACATTATGGAGGTCTGAGTGACATCACTCCCATCAACTAGACCTGTGTGTAAAACAGTAAAAGTTAGCACCAGTGAACATTTTAAAACACATACAGTAGCCCTATAGACTAGTAGACCATTAAATTGATGTTCAACATTTGCTTGTTATACGTAATAATAAAGGTTAAAGGCTATAATGTAGTGGGTTGATCTCACCTTTTATCCAGAGCAGAAGTGTTAACAAGCTTAGGAAACCATGTTTGATAATGTCCATGTTGTAGAAGTCAGAGACTGAAAGAGGTCTAATCTAACTGTCAGTGTAGTTACAGAGATCTAAAAGGTTCCAGGTAGGTGTTTCATAGTTGATGTTCTCTGATGCTGTTAGCTGCTGTGTAATCCACGTGATGAATCAAAGTGTAACTGGGAGTGTTTGTGGTGCTCGAGGTCCCCCTACAGTACAGGAGAGAGAGATGTACAGTACAGGAGATAAATTGAGTTGGTATCAGTTGTTCCAACAGTGCACTGAGGTTTTTGTTCAGCTGTCAAGTGCATCTGTATCACTGTGCTTCACTAGCAGCACAGAAATACACTGCTCTGTCCTCAGATCGACTCAGCTTTGGAATATGAAGAGATGACAGACTTCTACCATCACCACTCACATTATGAGTCTCTTTAAATTTATCTTCAACAGCTGGAGAAGAGTATCGTACATAACCAACAAGAGCCATATCACTTTTCCCAGCAGACTGTTTGTACCACTGGATCATATTAAAATTAGTGTTTGAATGGCTGCAGTTTATCAGGATTTCTTCACCAAGATCTTTGATCATGGCTGCTGGAGTCTGATCAACACTGTTCTTTGAGAGTTCTGTGAAAAAAATGTGAAACAAACAACTTTAGTGGAGAGAAAAACCTGCAGTGAACATATTTAGAACCATATGTCATAAGTTAATGTAATATTACCTGTTAAACAGAACGGCAGAGCTACTAAATGTATGAGGAGCCTGATCATGATCCAAATGCAGATGAAAAGAAAAAAATAATGTCAAGTGCAAACTGAACAGAGCTGTCTGGATGTAAAGGAGGAGGAGGAGTCGACATAATGGACGTCACATCTTTTCATCAGTGGATTTATACAGTCTACTTTTGTGTTGGTTAATACAGGAAGAGGCGGCTTTAATGCTGATATCAGTGATTTCCTGCTACAGGCTGCAGTTAGATGCAGGTGTGCTCTTCTTCAGTGTAAAGTGATGAGAGAGGGTTTTTGTAGAGGCAAGAAGGTATTTGTGTCACTGTGCCTACTAGCTGCACAGTAATACATGCCACCGTCCTCTGACTCTCTGAGTTTTAGTACATGAAGTTGAGATTTCACTGAACCATCTCCAGTCACATTGAAATGTTGTTTGAATTGGTCCTCAATGGTTGGGCTAGTATACTGAATAAATCCAATGAGGTTAAGGTCAGAGTTTCCCGTTGACTGCTGATACCATAATATTGTATTGTATGAACTGATTGAATGGCTGCAGTTGATTATCTCTGAACTGTCAGCACTTCCTAATATTGATGATGGAACTTGAAGGACTTTAGTGCTCAGTGAACAACCTGCATTTAAGAAAGAAAAAATATTAAGAAAACAGAAATGGTTGTAAAATATTTATCTTTTAGAACAGTTCTAATTTCTACCTACAGGAAAGTGAGAGAAGCAGCAGAGTGATGCTGTTGAGGTTTCTGATCATGATGTCCTCCTCTTTGTCTCCACATTGACTGACAGACTGAACAGATGTTGAGGGACAAACTCAGAGGGGAGGAGACAGTGATTTGTATTATGTGAGCAAGTTTCTGGTTGCTGTCGTGCTGTGATGAAAATTTTTAATTTATGGAACACCTTCACAATGTATTTTATATGGTGTTAATCAATTGGCAGACAATTAATCAACTCCTACTCTGATGGTGAAATCATATATTAAGCTAAAACACCAAACATTTGCTGGTTCCAGCTGATTTGATCAAACAAGCAAATCAAAGATGTTCACTTTGCTCTGTTATTGGTGGTGGGTATATTTTCACTATTCTGACATGTATTTTAAATAAATATATAACTGAAAAGAATAAGGAATCAATAAATAATGAACATAATACTCAAAACCTAGGTGTACAGTAATATAATTTATTGTATATTTTCTTGTTATCAAATATTTTGAAATGTAAACATTTGTTGAGCACAGCTGCTTGGAGTTTCTTGTGTTCCCTGTTTAAGTATTTTCATGTCCCTTTTATATCCGAGTTATCTGTCTTCTCATTAATTCTTGGTCTTTAAAATACTCTTTATTCCTTTCTCCTCTCTAATCTGATGTTGAAGTGATTTTCATCTTTTTCAGTTTATATGTTGTTACAGTGTTTGTAAAGATTGTGAATACAGTAACTCAGTCTTGTGTCTTGTGGTTTCCAGTCTAATAATCGTTCTTCTTTGCTGGAAATTTGGCCTCACTGAAGTCACTTTCATATGTATGTGGGGGATTTGGGGTCATGAAAATGTTTTGCTTCATCCTTTCTCCTGGCTGCTGTCTGTACCAGTACATGTACCAATATGAACTGCCCTTAGTGTGACTGCAGTTCATTGTTGCAGACTGACTCACGTTCCTCCACAGCAGAGGGATCAGTGTGACATCACTCCCATTAATTAGACCTGTGGAGGTAAAAAACAAAAAAAATAGCGTTACAGAACCACCGGTGAGTCCTCTGTATGCAGTCAGAACATAAAATCATCATTATGTCTTTAAAGCTAAAGTGACAGCTTCTCCTTTCAATCCTCGGCCTCATGATGTACAGTACCTACAATACAGAGCAGAGCTGCAGAGAGTTTGATCAGACCAGCTGGGATCATTATTGTGTTCTGAGTAAAATGAAAATGAGAGACACTCAGTCTGTGTGATGGAAGGTGTGACGTTACAACAGAGTTTATTTCTGTGTTGTAAGTTACAGGTGAGAGTGTGGCTGTATTGTGAGTTGTTCTTTGTTGTACTTGAGGTCCTCCTACAGTACAGCAGATAAATACAGTTGGTAACAGCTTGCTGAGGTTTTTTTCTTCAGCTGTCAAGTGCATCTGTATCACTGTGTTGACTCACAGCACAGAAATACAAGCCTTTATCTTTTGGTTCCAGATTCTTCACTGTGAATGTCCCACTAACAGCATCAGGCTTAGTAGCTGAGAATCTCTCTTTGCTGAAATTTCCAAAGTCGTGATTTTCTCTGCCGAATGCTGTGAACACAATGAGTTTCATTGCTTCTCCTGTCTGTACCAGTACATCTGGCTGTAGGTAGCACCCTTGGTGTGGTTGCAGGACATTGTTGCACTTTCATCCTTGTTTTTCCACAGTATGGAGGTCTGGGTGACATCACTCCCAACAACTAGACCTGTGTGTGAAACAGTAAAAGTTACCTCAAGTGAATATTTTAACTCACATACAGTAGAGTATTTTACAACTGTTGTCATTGTCTGCTTTCATTCCCGAAATAAAAGTATTAGTTGTAATGCAGAGATCATTGTACTCAGTCTGGATGATAATTTAGTGATTCAAACTGTTTGACTCTCAGTTGAATAGTGCCGTATCATGATGAAATGCTCATATCATGTTAGTGTTTTGCAGGTGTCCAAATGTAAATATTCCATCTAATTGTAAATTGTTTGACATGTATAAATAGTTTTACTGATGTAAAGCATAATAGTGGATTGTATTAATTTGCCATGATTGATATTTTTATTTATCAGTCAATATTCCTATTTCTATCATGATATTGATTTCAACCATATTTCTCAGCCCCAGATCTCACTGTACTTTACCTTTGTTCCAAAGTAGAAATAGTAAGAAGCTGAGGAGACCATGTTTGATAATGTCCATGTTGTAAAGCACCAAGTCTCATATATACTGTAACTGTCAATGTAATTACAGAGATATAAAGAGTTACAGGTGGGAGTGTCTCTGCAGTGTGATGTTCTGTGAGCTGCTGTATCAAACTCCACATCAAAGTGTAACTGGGAGTGTTTGTGGTGCTCGAGGTTCCCCTACAGTACAGGAGAGAGAGATGTACAGTACAGGAGATAAATTGAGTTGGTAGCAGTTGTTCCAACAGTGCACTGAGGTTTTTGTTCAGCTGTCAAGTGCATCTGTATCACTGTGCTCACTGACAGCGCAGAAATACAAGCCTTTATCTTTTGGTTCCAGATTCTTCACTGTGAATGTCCCATTAGCAGCGTCAGACTTAGTAGCTGAGAATCTCCCATTTTTGAAGTCTGGTTCAAAGTCATGATCTGTTTTTGCAGTTGTTGTAAAAACTATTAGTTTCATTGTTTCTCCTGGCAGCTGTCTGTACCAGTACATCTGGTTGTAGCTACCGCCCTTGATGTGGTTGCAGGATATTGTTGCATTTTCACCCTGGTCTTTCCACATTATGGGGTTCTGGGTCACATCACTGCCATCAATTAGACCTGTGTGTTCAACAATAAAGGATAAAGGACCATAGTTAGTCTTTTCTTGTTGCATTCTGACATCCTCTGTTATCACTTCAAAATGATATTTAGTTATAATAAAAGCAAAAATATGTAAATATGTGCATGTTAACTCGTGTTCGTAAACCAATCCACAGTTGATTTGATTGTAAATTACCTGTAGTCCACAGCAAGAAGACGGACAATCTGAAGAGGTCTTGTTTGATGATGATAATATCCATGTTTTCTTAGACACAAACTGCCAGAGTCTATTATAGTTAGAGACATGAAGAGCTACAGGTGGGAGTGTCGCTGCATTTTGACGTGATCCTGAGAGCTGCACTACACACATCTACAGTGCTGTCATTCAAAGTATTGATAGGTGTATAAATGGTAGTCGAGCGCCCTCTACTGTGCATCACTGTGATGTACTTAAACTTTCATTCTGATCAGTTACACTGACAAACAGAGATCACATTTGATGCTGTTATGTTCAGTCACAGATGCAGAAGAAGAATGATCCAACTGAACTGACGTCATTAAAGAAAAATTATAAACACTGATGAAAAGAGATTTTTTTTCTATCACAAAAAGGTTTTTTTTTACCTACATTAAAACACATGGTTCAAAGCAGCAGTTGCAAGGTTTGTGACTTTTATCAGACTTCTCTACTTTGAGAGTCTGTCATTCCTGAATGTGACAAGTTTGAGATTATAACTATAATATAATCATTTTAAAATTCTTTACACATAATATCACAAATGGTATGTTCTCAGTAGAGCTCAAATGTTCTCAGAATGACTGAAAATTGTGTGTAAATAGACTGGCTGTAGTTGTTCTTTAGCCTGAACATCTTGTTTACTCTGCAGACATTTGTTTTCTTTATTGACTTGAATCTGCAGCACTGTGCTGACTGCCAACATAGAAATATACAGTACAGAACTGGCATTTAATGTAAGATACATGATGAGACCTGAATGTTTACGGCCATCTACATTAAAGCAGATTTTTCCTTTTACTTCATCCTCATGATTTACGGTATTAATTTTCTTCATGTTCTCTTAATAATAAAAGGATGTTGTGTTTGGACACTGTTGATGTGAGAGGCACATGTGGTAAAACAAGTGGAGAACATTTCAAATACTGAAATCATCAGCTCTGCAGTGTCTTACTGTGTTTGTAATGCTCTTGTGTTTCTCATCTTTAATCCACAGCAGATGAAAGAAGCAAAATATAAACACAGTTTACATCATGTTAAAGACGTCATGTCAGACTCACTACTAGCTTTCCTTTCAGCTCCTGTTAGTTCAGCAGCTGTGGACAAGAGCACATCACTGTAACAGTAAAATGAACAGGGGAGGCATCTGGTGTGAAAAACACTGTAAGTGTAGTCAGTAAGAAAAGACTTTGTGAAGTTTGACCATGAAAAGTTGCTTTTCCATTTCACAGAAATTTACAAAAACAATGATTGATAGTAACTTCATCTTCAATTCATCAGGAAGACACCTCCAATGGACTATTTGATCACCTGATAATCTAATTGTTCCTTTTTCACAACTGCAGACTTGACGTAGTTATGACTTATGTCTATTAATTGGTATCAAATTCTTATTCTACTCGTTTGTCTAATTGTGATTCAGACATTGCACTTGAAATCAAGGTTGAGAGGATTGATCATTGATTGTATCATAGCTCTGACTGTATGCTGTGTTGCAGGTTTATCCAGCAGATGGCACCATGATTATCAGCCAGCTGAAGACTCAGCCTCTTCTCAGCAACAGCTGGAGCAGAGACAGCTGCAACTCAGAGTCCAAGGTGAGTTTTAGTCACACCTTTGCCATCATGCTAATCACATGATTAACTTGACATACTTAACATGCTTGCTTGCTAACATGACAAACGTGAACATGTTTAAATCCAGTAGCTAACATACACATCAACATGCTAACAGTCCAATGGTCTCTATACTTAGTTTAGAGATGCAGTTCAGATGAAAAGTGAGCAAAGTCTGACTGAGCTGTGCCTGACAAACTGAATCTGAGCCCCACTATTGGTCACAATGTAGGAAAGTAGTCAAAATGATTTTATTTATTTATACAACAATGTTGACTTGTGGTGTGTAAGTAGCATTACACCTTCATGGGTTCACTTATTTAGCTATCAAATCTGTCTTTTTACTTTATTAGGAGGTTTTAAGAGTTGGACACAGAAAAAAGAAAATGAGATGTCATTAATATCTGTATCACAACATACCATAACAAACACCAGCGTACTGTGTATTCATCATGGTTTCCCAGAGACTTGTAGTGGGAACAAGTTCTGTTCATATTGTAATTTCACAGTTTCCAACAGAGGTCAATAAAAGTCATAGATTCCCTGATGCTCCTTAAATGCTCAGTTTTTCCTTTGCAGCGTTCATGTTCTCTGTGTGTGTTTTACTTCAGATGTATGTTGATAGATAGATGATACATTATCTGCATTTCTGCATATATGAATATTATTAAACTGACCATGTTAGAGGTTCAGTTCCTCCTGGGGACATTCAGAATAAATACAGGACACAGCTTCCCATTCACTTGAATGAGAAAGTGTGTCCAAACATTAGACTGGTACTGTATGTATGAACTGATGGTAACTGATGGTTTGATAGTAAAGAGATTTTGGAGAAAACTTGTAAAGTCTGTTAAATGTGATGAAGTTATTACTGGCTGAACCTACTGAGCCTGTTCTGTTTCCCAGAGAATCATGATGATTTAACTTTCAGGTTATTAAAAGGATTTCACACATAAATCACATGTAATCAATACACTTTTATTGTAGTGTCACATACAGGGAGCTTCTCTTTTTTATTTTAACTCATTTTGATATAACCTGACATTTTGATAACCTGTGTGTGACTCGATATTCAGTTTGCACCACAAGGGGTCGTTCAACATGACAAATGAAATGTGTCGTTCAGCTGCTTGAAATTGACCATGTGGGTGCAGCTTCTTCCTCGTGTCTAGTTGCTGAAGTGTAGTAACCCAGCACCAACAAATAGTCATTGAAATCTCCTCGATTACATTATATCTGCAGAAGTTTCAGTCTACTGCACCAAACGTTATCTGTCCAGGTATAGTTTAGTGTTTAATATCCATGTTAAACAGAAACCTTCCAGCCTGGTAGAAGCAGCGTTCAGTTTTTATGCACCACACATCTGGAACAAACTCCCCGAAAACTGCAGGTCTGCTGCAACTCTGTTCTTTTAAATCAAGGCTGAAGACTTTTCTGTTTGCTGCTGCCATTTATTAAATCACATTTTGAGGCTTTTGATTAATATCTTTATTTTTTTTATTTTCCAATTTAACACTTATGAATTGTATTAAATAAATGTATGTCTTTTTATATTGCCTTGTGTTGCTTTTACAATCTGTCTTGATGCCGTTTATGCTTTATGTGAAGCACTTTGAATTGCCTTGTTGTTGAAATGTGCTATAAAAATAAACGTGCCTTGTCTTGGTATTTTTAGCTTTTGAAGTAAAGTGTTACCAAGTATTTCAACCCAAACTTTGAAATTATTCTCCTGTGTGGCTCATTCAGAATTGCAGGGCTCACACACTGCTTTAACTGGACTTAAATATTACAGAGAAAGAGAGTATGAAGCTTTGTTTTGTGCTTCCTAACAAAAGGAAGAACAGCAACTTCTTATCATAATTCATTTTAAGGTTGTGGTTAGTGGGAGTAGATATAATTATCTTGCTCACAGATGTCAGACACACCATGTTTCTGTTAGTGTCTCTCAGACATTGTTTCCTGTTTATCTGACTCTAGTGAGCAAAAAACATGTTTTTAAAGGAAACAAATGGTGAAATGAGGAAGAAATCTTCCTTAGTTGGATTCCCACTGGGGTTTCAACTTATACCAGTTTTGATGGAGGAACGTTCAGACAGAAGCGTTTAATAAATCTCCATGATATGCTTTAAATACAGTTATGTATTGTGTCTAACTTAGTTATTCACGTGAGGATGATTTATTTGAGATTACAATCGAACACCCTGTTTTATATTTAGAATGAATTACTGTTGTTACAGGTATAGTTGTCTTTAGTCTATAATTGCAATACATTTATTTTATATCTCTATACTGCAACAAAAGAAACAAACTTTCATATGCAAATTTCTGCACCAGATCTGAGTAAACATGTGTTGTGTGTTACAACACACTCATGTTCATTCTGTAGCCTCAGTTGACACAGAAATGGCAGCTTTTCCAGCTGTTTGCTCAGAGATGTGCAGGGCGGGGGGTTGGTGCAGAGATGCAGGTGGACTCTGTGAGCCGGAGGTTGTGGTAAAGTGGAAGGTTGCACCTTCGTCATTTCTCAGCACAGAGAACGATCTGCAGGCTGCTCTGTGACCACATCCTCTCCTCTGCTGTCGCTCTCTACTCCTCTGCAGGGTTTCAAGCCCCGGTTTGTCTCCCTCACCAACAACAGCTTTGACCTCCTTCTGTACACAGATGAGAACGTTGATTTCCTGTTGTTATGTGGTAGACTCACACTCTCACATTTACTTTATTACTGTGAGTCTTTAACGTAAAGGAAGATGATCCTTATTCATAAAGATAATATAAACTGTCATACTTAGTTGTGCAAAGTGGAAAAAACTCAGATAAACTCACTTTAATCAATAATTTATAAAAGAAAGAATATTATAATTCAGATTAGTCGTCTGGATTTAATTCATCACTTAAATGTTACCAGAAAACAACACTTCAGTCACCTTTCAGTTTGCTCATTGGAAAACCTTGTTATGACCCAACTGAAGCAGCTTGTGATGTTTTCTTGAGATAAGGTATTTCAACATGAAATATCTGATTTCTCAGAAAACAGGCAGAAAGGCGAGCAGCTAAAAATACCTCACACTATCTCTGGAAAAAGTGATGTTGAGTGTAAGATGAGATGTGAGAGCAGTGACGGGGGTCAGTATCCAAACTACAAATCAGCAACAATTTGGAGCAACTGACAAACTTATCTGTCTAATCCTTTCTTTCTTTCTTTCTTTCTCTCTTTCTTTCTTTCTTTCTCTCTTTCTCTCTTTCTTTCTCTCTTCTTTCTTCTTTTTTTTCGTTTTTTTGGAAATGAACCACTGTGTATGAATAGTGTCTGATATGAAGATGAATCTGGTTTAGATAAACACTATGTAAATAAAGTCTTACTGCCTGAATCTGTCATGAGAATCATTTGTAGGACAAACTATAAAAACTCAGTAGGACACTCAACATTTATTGAATAAATGAAAGCAAAAGCTTTTCAAGATTCTCTGAAATACTTTTATTGAAAAGAAAATGTAGCAAACAAGCAGTTTACAACCACACACTAACACACATTATACAGACATATTTATAAAAACGTGATGCCAAAGTATTTTTATGCCAGTTATAGCTTTAAGATTGTAACAAAAATAAGCCTGAAACTGTTCATCTACTGTGTGCAGAATTACTATTAAGAGCGCGAATGCTTTGTAACACACAACATAGTGGAAATATAAGAAATATAAGTTCAATGTTCTCAATCTTTATTTACAGAAACTAACAGAATCGATCTCTGACAGTTCACTTGTTCAGGCTGCAGCTCAGCTCTCAGTTGTGCTTTCCCTGCAACAGAAAGAGAAAGACACAATGTCTTAATGTCATGAGCTCTTTTTACTTATTATTCAAATATATGGAGCCAGTTTTTATGTCAAGTACAGGAAACTGAAGCTAATCAAAGCATCTAAGCAACAGAAACAGAACAAACCTGAAGCTTCCACACCAGAAACACAACAAAGGCTCCATAGACGCTGCTCTTGACGATGAAAACACCGTAGGAGAGTTTGGCATTATTTGTGATCATCAAATATTTCCCTGCAGAAAGTTCAAATACCCACATAAGTGACATGATTCAAAGACTAATTATTCAGTTATATGTATATCCTTATATAGGTAGAATTAATGCATTGAGGTGTACAGAATCAAAAAATAATATATTTACCTCTTGTCATCGTCACCTCTTTAGCTGATAGAAGAATAAACATGGATTAGATGAGTACAGATGACCGTTTACATGTTTTCGTTTCAAAAATTTAATTAATTTCTGAGTTTTACATCAACATACCTTTTTCACCAAGAATTGAATCCCGATAAGATTTGGTTTCTTTTCCATCAAAGAAGCTGACAATGCAGGTGAAATGACTGTCAGGTGTGTACCAATCATTGGCAGAGACCCTCAACCTGCTGGTGATGCTGTAAGTGCCTTCTTTCAGCAGGGCAGTGTTGTCCGTCGCCACACCCTTGATGACATTCTTCTCATTAATCTGCCAGAATACACTGACATGGTCTGGGTAGAATCCAGTGGCCACACAAACTAAGGTCTTCCTCCTGTGCTCGTATTTCTGCTTGCGACATTCTTTTGGCGAAGGTGGAAGCACTTTCACTGTTGGTGCTTTTGCCTTACGGCCATTTTCTATAAGGACATGAATCATTAGATTAGAGTTGCATTGTCAAATTCCTGAAGATCAACAACAAAACAATGTATAGTTGTAACCTTGAAAATACCAAATACACCATGATCATTGCAGGTGGCCAAACTCACATTGAGAGTCATTAAGATTTCATTTCAGATAAATGTTATGAAGTTATCCAAGTGATCTTACCAACAACTGTTAGCCTGGTTCCTTCTCCAAAATAAGCAGGATAATTGTCAGAGCACACTGCTGACTTGCATGTAAAAAACTGACACCGACCTACAAGGACTGAATGAACCTCTAACTTCTTTACAGTATGTCTACAGTACAGTCATAATATCACAATTATCACTTACTGATTCATTCACTTTGTATATTTTTTAAAAACTTTTTCCCTACATTTCTTTACCAATTCAAGTAAATATATTTAACTTTGTTTTGAAACTGAGACAGTGTTGGCTGACGTGAATATTATAAACTGCAAAAATGTCACAGTTTAAAGGTTAGAAATAAACTATAAAAGTCAAATTCTGATGCCTGGACCAAACGTAGTGTGAGATTCTTATTCTATAGATTTTATATTTTCTTTGGCACTTTTGACACAGTACAACTCCAGAAAATCACAGAATAAGACATTAAAACATTTACAACAATAATTTTGTGGATTTAGATTAATTGATATGATTTCTATAATTTTCTTACCCAGCACTGTTAGTCTGGTGCCACTGCCAAAGTAAGCAGGCTCGTAGTTGTTCACACTGATACAAGGCTGTAGAAAAACTGCTCAACCTTTCAGCACTGAAAGCTGTAAACTCTTTGTGTTTACTTTCACATAAACTAAAAACCTTCATGTGCAGAAAATCTGTAAATAATACATATTCATACAAAATGAACTCATTACCTAAAAGAGTTAAACGTCTGGTTTGAGATCCATTCAAGAGAGATAAAAAACATCACTCAACTTTAACCTGATATAACCAACTGGTTTGCTGTTATATCGTGTAGAATATTACATCAGTATATATTCAATGATAGTTTTGTCTTACCTAAAACAGTGAGTTTAGTTCCAGCTCCAAAGTAAGCTTCTGACTGAGAACTCACAGTATTTCATAGTGCTGATAAGAACTCACTGAGAGTAATAATCTGGGCGTTAAGCCAAATGTTTTATTGCTGCAGTACTTTTACTGGAGAACATAGACAAGACTTGTTTTACTGACACAAACTAACTCCTCTATCAAGTTCATTTACAATATAAATTGTTTTATGCAATTGAATAAAAGGTCTAAAGATATATTTTTTAATACTGACCATTTTTCTTCCTCACATTAAGTAAAAAAGCTGTAAATCATACTCTGTGAGATTATTTTTGCAGGTTTTCTTACCTATAATAGTGAGTTTAGTTCCAGCTCCAAAGTAAGCCTCGTTGTAGGAGCACAGAGTGTTTCAATAGTAACAAAAACTCTTCCTACTGCTTCTCTTTATCTGTGACACTTTGAGTTTTTTTCCAGCTTTGTCACTGTTTGACATGTTAAGACTTCCACTTTAATCTATTGTAGTTTACAAAACAGGCAAATCATCCCAGACTTATTTTTAACTCATGAACATATATTCATGCTTTTTGTGGCTATTTTATGATTATTAAACCTAGTAATGGCTGTAAACATAGTTTTTATCACTATTACTTTTTTTGGAATCAGCTTTGGAGTAACTTTACATCATAAAAACATCTATCATCAGCAATATTTAATGAACTTTTAAATGATTTCTTACCTAAAACAGTTAGTTTTGTTCCAGCACCAAAGTAAGCCTCTGTAGTACCAGAGTCACAGTGCACTTGATCAGTGCTCAAAACAGCCCAAGATGCTGCTTTTACTTTGCTTCTTTACTTTTTTAGTTTTGTATTAAAGTAAAACCAAAAGCTTTCACTATAGCCTGTGTTTTTTTACGTGATGCAAGCAAAACAGTTTCTCTCAATAACCAGCCTAAATAAAACATAAATAAATGTTTTACTTCTTTTACATATTTGACTTCTCTTACAGATGGATTCATGATGAAAAAATTTGACATCTTACTCACCAAGAACAGTTAGTTTTGTGCCTTGGCCGAAATAAGCTTCGTACTGACACAGTGTTTCAGCTTAACGCCACAAACTACTGAGCTGAACTTGAACTATAAAGACTCAGGTGCAGTAAGTTTCTTAAGGAACGACTCAATTACAAAGTTTTTTACATTTGTTCTGATTTCTTCTTACCCAAAACAGTCAGTTTTGTTCCTCCACCGAAGAAAGCTTCATAACCACCAGAGTCACAGTGCACTGGATCAGTGCTCAAAACAGCCCAAGATGCTGCTTTGACTTCTTTACTTTTTGGTTGCCTTTAAGTGTTTATTGCATTAAATATCACTTTTCTTTATATCCAAAATCCAACATCTGCTGCTCTACCGTCTGGTTTTACAGCTTATACACAATTCTAAACTGTGTCCCTCAACAACCAACATGTAAGACTTCAATATGTTGTATATACTTTACAAATGGATTCATGAGAAGAAATTTTGACGTCTTACTTACCAAGAACAGTCAGTTTTGTGCCTTGGCCGAAATAAGCTTCAGCATTGACACAGCGTTTAAGCTTAACATCAAAAACTGCTGAGCTGAACTTGAACTATAAAGACTCAGGTGCAGTAAGTTTCTTAATGAATGACTAAATTACAAAGCTTTTTACATTTGTTCTGATTTCTTACCTAAAACAGTTAACTTTGTTCCTCCACCGAAGAAAGCTTCATTACCATAAGAGTCACAGTGTGTTGAATCAGTGCTCAAAACAGCCCAAGATGCTGCTTTGACTTTACTTCTTTACTTTTTGGTTGCCTTTAAGTGTTTATTGTATTAAATATCACTTTTCTTAAAATCCAAAAACCAACATCTGCTGCACTACAGTCTGGTTTTTACAGCTTATAAACAATTCTAAACTGTATCCCTCAACAACCAACATTTAAAACTTCAATATGTTTTATTTTCCTCACAAATGGATTCATGAGAAGAAATTTTGACGTCTTACTCACCAAGAACAGTCAGTTTTGTGCCTCGGCCGAAATAAGCTTCGTAATTGACACAGTGTTTAAGCTTAACATCAAAAAGCACTGAGCTGAACTTGAACTATAAAGTACATTTAGTTTCTTAATGCACCACTCTAATTACAAAGCTTTCTTCAACTTTATCATCCTTCACTTACCTAAAACAGTCAGTTTTGTTCCTTTTCCAAAATACGCTTCGTTGGCATTGTCACAGTGCAGAAATACTGAGCATGAAACTCCTCTGTCTTTCTCTACCAGAATTATCTTTAGATAGTTTTCATTAATCCTTCTATCAATACTGAGACTCTAAAGCAATGTGACATTTATCAAAACACATTAATAAACTGGAATATTTACCTAAAACTGTCAGTTTGGTTCCTTGGCCGAAGTAAGCAGGATCAGTGTAGGTCACAGTGTTCTAACTTTAGCTCAATAGTTCAGCTTTTTCATGACAACTGATATTTCCTTTAATGTTACACAAACAACTCAACTGTTTTATGTTTGTTTAAGTAAACTGAAGTTGTGAGAGTTCTGACTTACCCAAAACTGTGAGTTTTGTTCCCTTTCCAAAGTAAGCTTCGGTTCCAGTGTCACACTGAATCCCTCCTCAACCAAAAAGTCACAAAACTTTCCATAATCAGCATGTTTAGACACAGTCTAATAATCCACAGGATGAAGAAGGTTCAAACATGCAGGATGAGCTTCATAATGTCCAAAGATGTTTTGTTTTTGTCAAGATGAGTAAAACAAACATTTAAGTCCTGCAAACATGAATTTAAAGCCATTTAAAAAAAAAAAATCAGCTTAATTTCCTCATTTAAATTGATTTTACAATACTAAAATGGTCTGACATCCTGCACACCTTCATAATGTTGATGTTTTCTGCTCTACAAAGTATCCAAAGTAGCATGTAGCAGTCTACACAATGGATGTTAATGGGAGGAGGTTTTTGTACGGCGGCTCTATAGGATTGTATCACCGTGGCCCCCTGTCCCCACGGTGAAAAAGCATCACACAAAAACCTGAAGTCTTTTTCGTTGTCTCCTCTTCGCTTCCCCCACCCAGCTTCTCCATATCTCATCCTCCATCTCTCTCTGTCTGTGAGAGCAGCTGCACAGGTCGGGCTGACTGACGGCTGAACCAGCTCCAACCTGACTGCTGCTATTTCTGTGACAGCTAAGAAAAGAAGCAAGAAGAATAGAAGGAAAAGAGAAACTGTGTTTGTTTTTAGCTGCTCAGAGGAAGTGACATCTCTCCTGGTCACACCTCTTTATCCCACCCAGCTGTCAGAGAAGTGAGGAGGCACATTTACTGAATAACATACAGCGACAGATGTGGCTGATAATATAGGATATGGAGCATAACATTACATTAAAGAAATCAATCTCTTAATTAATTTATTTCAGTGACGATGCAATAATGTTTTGTAATAATTTTATGACTGATATGAGAAAGAGACGAGTCATAATGTTAATTATTATGTCATTAATCAAGATTATCATAAATTCATTATTAAAAATGAATCATTTATGACATCATGAGGCACAATGTTTGTCAAACAGTTTGTCATTCCACTGTGTAAGAGTTCATTATATTATTATATTTTATATATCCATTTGAAAAAAGACAGCACCTATCAGTTATTACATTATCAGCATCGGACATCAGTGCGTTCAGTGAACAATCTGTTTCTATAAATAAAAAATAAACATTAAATTAAACATATTGAATTAATATTAAAAATCATAGAATATTATTATGTCTTATATGTATGAGTAAGTATATAAGTATGAGTTGCATACAGTATAACTGATATATGGTACGCACCTAATACTTATAAAACCTTTTATGTCTTTTTATTTCTTCTTAATGAAACTTACTGTGTTGTGAGGCATCATTCACACAATGTCATATCACAGCTGCTCAGGAGAGGTCATTCATTTTTAAGGGAATTTAACCATATACTAATTCTTTACTTTAAAGCCATTTTAATTACACTAAAGATTAGACTGGCTCCTAAACATATATGTAATCCTACATGAGTCCAGTAGAGGTCAGTGTGTGCTAACCTTTTAAACCTGATATGCTTTTAATCCTGTCAGGAAGCACAGAGAGAATTATAATAAAATAACAAAGTAGAGACTTGACTTGATTGTGACACAGATGAGAAAGCACAGAGGACAATAATACTGAATGTGACAAATACTTCAACACCTGGTGCCTTATCTGAATTGATCAGCTCTGTGGTGCTGCTGAAACATGACTTGCGGTGAGTTCTTGTACCTTCACTGAATTAATAGATGTTCATTGTGCTGTTGTTTTTTTCAACATATTTTCTTCTGTAATTAATGGTCCGATCCTTATTTTCATGTCACATTGATGTTAGTTGTCTATCATGTCTCACACTACAACAAAATCCTGACTCTCAGAGTTCAACACATTGGTCCTCTTCACTCATCCCTCCTCTTGTGTTTCTCTTGAGGTTGTTGTTTAGCTGTTGAGGCTTTCTGAACCACTGTGCTATACTGGAGGCACAGTAATACACAGCTGAGTCTCCGGCTTCAGCAGAGTGTATCTCCAGAGAGGATTTAAGCAATGTAGACCGGGTCATGGTGTACTTGGATTTGTTGAAAGGAGCTTCAGTGTCCCATGAATCTTTACCATAAGAATATGTTACCATCTGTATTTTTTCCCCACCGCTGCTTTGTCTGTACCAGTACATGTAGTTATATTGATCATCATCTTGTTCACACTGCAAAGTAACAATCTTGTCTCCTTCATGGCTGATTAAAAATGGAAGCTGTTGAATTTTTACACAGAGGGAGAAATCTGGAAAATAACAAAGAAGACAACAAGTAAACAAAAAACAACTGAAGCAAGAAAATCTTCTTTCAATTGAATTTAAATGTTCTTACTGGAGAAGATAAGAACAGCAACCAAGAAGACGTTCATTTTCACAGTTTTTATACAGATGATAGTACAGAAAACAGAGCAGTCCACTCAGTCCGCCCTCTGTTGTCTTGTGAGGTGAACAGGTGTATCTTCCTTTACTGCTACAATCAAATGTTCTGAAAGAAGCTTGGCTCCTCCCCCTTCACTCTGTGTTTCTTTTACCAGGAACTCTTTGCCTACATTCATATTGTTTCATAGATTCTTGCGGGTCCCTGTGAGCAGTGTGAAGCTGTTCTTTGAGGACTTTAGAGGACCATGTATAGTAATTGCTGCTTCAATAAGGTCAGATTGTTTGACGTAAAATATAATGTGATTACTACAACAAACACAAATACCTCCTAAGATTGGTGCATTTTATCAACTCTCTTTAAGCACAAAGCACAGTATGAATCTGGCTGAAAGGAACTTAGTCTGCAACTCTGTCTTTTGTCTCTTTTAATATCACATGTAGTTGACCAAACTCGGATGCATAAAAGAGTACAACAATGCAGTATTTTAGCCATTGTAATAGTGATGAATTATGCATTAATAAAACCCCAATTATACATGAGTTGTATACTATGAAGTGTTATCTGCAAACATTGCTAATAGTTGTTAGATAGTGACCTCTATCAGAGTGGTGGTTGAACTGTGACCAAATACCATCTGATATAAACTACAAGCCCTGTATATGTATACCTTTTTGGGGGGGAATTTGTCTTTATTTTGCTATTATTCTACTGTTGCAACTGTGGAGTAGTTGCCAGTTTAGTATGAAACCCAAATGAGCCACAGCTCCTTCCTGCTGTGAGCCATCTGTGACAGACAGACTTGATATTTGTATGACTGTCTGGCCTGTGTGCATCACTGTGACTGGCAGCACAGTAGTAGGTGCTGCTGTCATTGAGAAACAGCTCAGTAATTTTAAGGGAGAAGTTGTTTTTGGATGTATCAATGGACATCTGGAAGCGCCCCACAGTTTGGTCATACTCTTTGATGATGAACTGCAGTTGGGCTCCGTGGTGGTTTTGTCGGTACCAGAACATGGTGTAGCTGCCCATGCTGAATCCTGGACCCATGCTGCACTCCAACATCACTGTGTCTCCTGGGTGAAACATTTGATCTCCAGACTGAAGAACTACAACACTGAGACCTGCAGCACATGAAGGATGATGTTTTATTGTGTCTCTCCTTGATGTACAGATTGTTAAAGTCACAGAAATATGTGAAGTATCAAGGTACTCGATCATTTAAACATCTGTTAGTACATCGATAATGAGTTACTTCGTAAAACCCACCTGAGTGTAAAAGAAGTGACAGATAAAGGACTGTGACAAACATGTTAGCAATGAGTCTTCTTCCAGCTGAATGATGCAGTCACACATCACTTTATTCAGCACAAAGGAAACATGAGGTCACATGATCACATGATTTGAAGGTAGGACTGACTGTAATTCTCATTCAGTGATTATCAAATGAGAGAGGAGCACATGAAAGATGTGTAAATCTACGTTGAAACTGAGACTAATACTTAAATGATTTTCAATCAAGAATGAATTTACAACATGCAATAGACCATCAAAAGCACAATTAAATATAATAACTGGATAATGTAATTACATTATACTGATTCATTAACCTGTGATTACCTCATAAGGGATGTAACATAAACATAATACATTACTCTTAGTGCCGAAAAAAGTAGTTGATTACTCTATTAGTTGATTAACAGAAAATTAATTGACAATAATTTTGATAATCGATTAAAATAAAGTAATTTATCGAGCAAAGAGGCAGAACCTTATACTAAAAGATTTGCTGCTTTTATTTGTTTTCTATCATTGTAAGTTTATCTTCTATCTTGGAGTTTTGGACAGTTTGTTGGACATGCAATTTGACGACGTCACCTTGGGCTCTGGGAAATTGTGATGGGCAATTTTTTATTGATTTATTTTTACTATTTAATAGACAAAAAGATTAATGTATCGAAAATAAATGACGGAGTACTCAACATTGAAAATAATCGTTAGTTGCAGCTCTAATCTTAACTGCTATTACATAGTAAAACCATGAGCCTGAGTAAAGTGAGTTATGACAGGGCAGAGTCATAGATTGAATGATTTAGTAATTAAAAACTGTTGATAGATTAAGCGATAATGAAATTGATTATTTACTATCTTTATTAAAATATGCACTTTGCGCCCTGTGAGCAACTTGTACTGGAATGAATGAGACGTTCATGCTCCCATAATAGACCCTTTTCTCTGAAGACTTTTTTTACCTGTCAAAGCAGGAAAAGCACAGGTGGAATAAATAACATTAATAATGGCTGCATTACATTTTAGTGCATGCTTACTCACTGACATGGCTTACTGGGACAATTAATGGAATCATCGTTAATGTTATTATTTACACCTGTGCTTACACATGTGAAAATGTCTGCTGTGGAAACAGTCTATTCATATATTTTGAAAATAACTTGATGTACAAGAATGTTAGCTTTTTAATTCAACCATTTATAATTTTTGGCCTATTCCATAATCATAAAATGATATGGACCAATAGAAAACCAAACTTTACCTTATTTCTAATGATACTTGATTTTTAATCTGTACCCCTTTATTTATTTATGTTTTCCTCTTCTCATGTATTATTTTTTTTATTGAATGTAAAAAGCTTCCTGCACAATCCCTTTGCCAAATGTGACAGAACTAGCTAATTTTAAAAAGCTTGTTTTTTGTTACTAAAGGTGGGTTTCAACCAATTTAACAATTCTGATGCTTTAATAAGATGTCCTGTATTACATTTAACCTGTTCTGACCACATTTCTTGAACAAATTGATATAAAACAAGTTAGGGAAATATCGTTATTGTTACATTACAGATCTTTGACACTGAAGGCAGAATTTTAAAAAAAATTCTGAAATGTGTTCCTTGTGGTCCATTTGGTCTGTTTTATATTCCCCATAATTTTCCTTTAAAGAGAAATGGGTCTGGGTTCTTATGAGTTAAAAATTGTTTTATTTTATTTTATCATCCTCACCAACGGTTGTTCCTCATCTTTACCAACGGTTGTTCCTCATCCTCACCAACGGTTGTTCCTCATCCTCACCAACGGTTGTTTCTCATCCTCACCAACGGTTGTTTCTCATCCTCACCAACAGTAGTTTGTCATCTTCACCAACGGTTGTTTGTCATCCTCACAAACGGTTGTTCCTCATCTTTACCAACGGTTGTTCCTCATCCTCACCAACGGTTGTTTCTCATCCTCACCAACGGTTGTTCCTCATCCTCACCAACAGTAGTTTGTCATCTTCACCAACGGTTGTTTCTCATCCTCACCAACGGTTGTTCCTCATCTTCACCAACGGTTGTTCCTCATCTTCACCAACATTTATTCCTCATCCTCACCAACGGTTGTTCCTCATCCTCACCAACGGTTGTTCCTCATCCTCACCAAGGGTTGTTTCTCATCCTCACCAAGGGTTGTTTCTCATCCTCACCAACAGTAGTTTGTCATCTTCACCAATGGTTGTTTGTCATCCTCACAAACGGTTGTTCCTCATCTTTACCAACGGTTGTTCCTCATCCTCACCAACGGTTGTTTCTCATCCTCACCAACGGTTGTTCCTCATCCTCACCAACAGTAGTTTGTCATCTTCACCAACGGTTGTTTCTCATCCTCACCAACGGTTGTTCCTCATCTTCACCAACGGTTGTTCCTCATCTTCACCAACATTTATTCCTCATCCTCACCAACGGTTGTTCCTCATCCTCACCAACGGTTGTTCCTCATCCTCACCAAGGGTTGTTTCTCATCCTCACCAAGGGTTGTTTCTCATCCTCACAAACGGTTGTTCCTCATCTTCACCAACGGTTGTTCCTCATCTTCACCAACATTTATTCCTCATCCTCACCAACGGTTGTTCCTCATCTTTACCAATGGTTGTTCCTCATCTTCACCAACATTTATTCCTCATCCTCACCAACAGTTGTTCCTCATCCTCACCAACGGTTGGCCAGAAATTGTTCAAAAACGACTCTTCTCTGAGACTTGGTGTTTGTATGCTTTTGTTGTAGCTAACTTTAGCTATCATTTGGCTAAGCAAAGATATGTAGCTGCTGGCTACTTATTTTTGCTCACACAGTTAGATGTCATTGACCCATATTTGAATTGCCATTTATTATGACTAAATTTCTTGTTGTTAATTTCAGTTTGGTTGTTAGGCATGGGTGTGATGCTTTCATGCTTTTGATTTGGTAACATATAAATGCTCGTACTGGAGTATAGTGAGTGTTTTGAATTGGTTTTGAATTTTCCCCATAGGTTCTTGTTGGATAAATTTTATGGTCATTTCAGAGGCTGAAGTTTGTAGTGCTGTTGAGCTGTATTGCATTATACTGAGAGGTGACACAACAACAGTATATTTCCACACACTGTCACACTCAGGGATAATTAAATCTGCCATGTTAGATCAGAACAAATATAACAGGGTAATTCTATATCTTCTTACTATCTGATGTAGTTTGACAAATACTGTGCAATTCCATGAAATAATATAGTTTGTCATTTCTAAGTTTAAGCAGACTGTATACTGTACATACAGTACTAGTCACTGATACTATGTACAGTATTATATTCCTTTAGTATTTATCATGATATTCTTGTCACAGCCTGAACCAAAACCTTGCATTTACAATATGTGATAACATTCTGAATTGTACATACAGTAGATAGTTTGTCAAGTTCTTTCTGATGTTTAATAGCTCTATATTTAAATTTGCTTATATTTGATTAGTTTGTTTTTTATTTAGCTGTAGGCCTATTTCAGTATTGTACAGTAGTCTTATGTAAATTGTGAAAATGTGTGAACAGATTCTTGGCCAGTAACAGGCAAATACCCCCAGCCTGCCTCTCAGGATCATGAACTTGAAAACAGACAGCAGGGTTTTTAGTGAGGTGGTGACATTAAACCACATCACTGTGTACTGGCAGCACAGAAATACACAGCTGAGTCTGAACGATTCACATTTTGAATGATCAGAGCTCCTGTTTGGATGTCGTCTCTCGTAATCTTGAACTGATTTTGAAACTGCTTCTCATAGTTGGGATCACCGGGAAAGTTGCTGTAACCGATTAAATTCATCAGACCGCTCCCTGTTTGCTGGTACCAGAGCATTACATATAGACCATTATCATTATGATGGCATTTAAATTCCACCCTGGCCGTTTCATTGACTATTCTTGGATGAGATGGATCAAACGTCACAGTCTTAGCTTGATCTGTAGGAAAAACAAATTTAAAAAGTGGTTATAACGAAGCCATAGTACAAAAATTATTCATATAATTATTCAATAATATAATTGTACAAAATTAACAATACGATTAAATTTCTGTTCTTGCAGCTAATTTTATTACATTGAGGCAAGATGAGAAGAAAAATGATGATTGCTGCAGACATCCTCACAGTTTGTGCTGCTGCAGGAGAAACGCAGCTTCCTCCAATGAGAGTCTGTATAAAGAGAGACACTGCCTCTTGTGCAAATGCACACATCTCATTTACAGAATAATGATCAGGGTTTAGTGAGGGAGTGGCATTAAACACATCACTGTGTATTGGCAGCATAGAAATACACAGCCAAGTGTGACAGGTTTGCTCTGTGAACGTTCAGAGTTCCTCTCACCGTGTCTTTTCTTGTTAGCTTCAATTGTTCTTCAAACTGACCCTCATAGTTTGGGGAGTTTTCATATCCATACGCTATGAGGGTCATAGACAGATTGTCTACCAGAGCATTAATAGAAGGCTTGTGTCATCATGACTGCAGTTAATCTGGACCTCATTACTCTCCTTCACTATCTGGGGAAGAGACTGCAGAAATGTAACAGTGTTCACCTGACCTGTGGAGAAAGCAGATTTAGATAAAACTGGTACTGATGCAGAGCATGAGGATACAAGAGAAGAGAAAAGCAAATGTGTGCACAGATGAAGACATTGTCAAGCATTGATGTGAGAAAGAGCCCTGAGAAAAATAAGGCTCAGGGTAAATAGGGAGGGCATTGTGTCTGTGTTGTTTAATTCATCACCGCATTCTCTTGATAAAAGCTGCATGCCACGTGCTGTGTCTCCACCTAGCGGTTGACTCAGGACAGTAATTTGGACAACTGTAGGTGGCCACTTGTCAAGGAGACACAAACATGAGTTGTTTTTAAGTGGTGAAACAAATTTTAATTTTAGAGAGCATATTTCTCTCTTCAACATGGTAAATGGACTGTACTTGTATAGCGCCTTTCTAGTCTTCCGACCACTTAAAGCACTTTTATACTATGAATCACATTCACACACATTCATACGCTGAATGGGTACCAACCTGCCCATCGGAGGAAATCTAATCATTCATACACGTTCACACACTGATGACACAGCCATCAGGAGCAATTTGGGGTTAGGTATCTTGCCCAAGGACACATCGACATGTGGACTGGAGGAGCCGGGAATCGAACCGCCGATCTTCCAATTAGTGGACGGCCCACTCTACCTCCTGAGCCACAGCCGCCCCCCAGCCTCCCAACATGTGCAGTAAAAGACACTGATATCATCTCAGCTGTATGTTTTTGTCACAGAACTTAGGTCTGTTACAGCACTGTGTAGACTGGCAGCACACAGATAAACAGCCTCATCTTTCCTCTGAACACCTGTTATTGTCAGAGACCACTGCTTCTCCTTTGTCTCTGCCTGAAAGCCAGATTTGAATTCATCTTCAAAGGTTGAACTGCCAGCTATTATAGCCACTATTAACTTAAAACTTTTTTCTGTCTGTCTGTACCAGTACAGATATTGATAATCAGTGTTATTCTGGTAGCAGTGAATTTCTGCCTGGCCACTGGGAAGACTGGAGATGTAGTGGGGCCACTGAGTGATCAGCACAGACTGAGAAACACCTGAAATACAGAAAACAGAAAAGCTGTTACCAACATGATAAACAAATATACACTAAATCACTTTAATATAAGTTAAATCTTTACATGTTTTCCAAATGATTTTAAAACAAGTGTTGTTACGGAGCAACAAAAGATGAAAATGTAGATTAGACACTAGAAATATTTTCTTCATTGTGTCTGTGTGTGTTTTTATCTTTATAGATATTAACTTTACCTGCAGCCCAGAGCGTATAAAAAATCAAGGCGGTGATGCCTGGAATCATTCTGACTGGGGAAGAGGAAATGAAATGAATGAAAATACAATGAGCCCCTTGAGATCTGTTGGGAGGAAATGACATCAGATCAGCGTCAGAGTTAAATAGACGAGGACACACAAAAGGAAGTCTACAGGAGTCGTTAGTAGCATACATGATGTCGAGTAGAGCTGCAATGATTTGTTGATTAATCGATTAGTTGATCAACAGAAAATTAACTGCCAACTATTTTGATAAATAAATGAATCTTTACGAGTTGTTCTTTTGAACAGTTGTTTTTTTTTGTTGTTTTTTTTTTAGAAAAACTGCCAAAATTCTCTGGTTCCAGCTTATTAAATGTGATGATGTGTTTACTATGATAGTAAACTGAATATTTTTGGGTTGTGGACAAGACATTTTAAGTTACATATTGGGCTTTGGGAAACAGTAATCGCTGTTTCTCACCATTTTCTGACATTTTATAGACAAAACTAAACAAACATTGATTAATTGAGAAAAAAATTGACAGATGAATCAATAATGAAAATAGTCCTTAGTTGCTTGCCTTATGTCAAGTCAATTTTATTTCTTTAACTTAATATCACAAATCACAAATTTGCCTCAAGGGGCTTTACAATCTTTCCTTCTCTTAAGAGCCTCGATTTGAAGAAAACTCCCCTCAATGCCCCCCTTTTAATTGAGAAGAATTTTAAAAATGTGACATATGCACATTTTTGTCTACTGAACAGTTTGTCTCACACATTTGTTTTTGTACCTTTTGTTTGTCTTAGCAGGATGAAAAACTGCAGCGTCTGAAATATGCTGCTGCATGAAAACAGATTTATCTGTCTAGCAGTTTAGGTTTGATGCAGGTGCATGTTTCATTTGCTGGCTGCCAGCTTTTTGTAAAGGAACCAGAGGAGTTGAATCACTGTGCTGACTGGCTGCACAGAAGTACTCTGCACTGTCTGTTGGGTTTATGTTGGAGATTACAAGGTGGGCTTTTTTCTTTGAATGGCCTGTTATGTTGAAATGTGCTTCAAAGTTCTTTTCAAGATTTGGGGTTTCATAATGAAGCGTTCCAATCAGGTCCATGGCCCTTTGGCCTCCTGCTGCTGACTTGTAACGGTACCAAAGCATGTAGGGATAATTGTTGTCTCCATGGTAGCAATCAAGACGGGCGTCTTCTTGTTTAGGTTTTGTCAGAAGATTTACAGGTGATTGTTGGATGAAAAGTGATGATAACACAGCGTCTAGAGGATAAAAAGAAAAACTGAAGGTAAACAAAGTTCCTGTTAGTGTCATGAGAAATGTTCGACATCATGTTATAATTCTTACCTGCGAGAAAAGAGAGAAAAAACAACGTGACAAGAAACATTTTTATTACTGGATAGAGAAAATCCTCATGTATCCATAATGTTCTCTGCGGTGGCTCAGATCTTAACTGTGACTTCAACAGAAATGAAAATATATTGGTGTGAAATTTTCCTTAATAGTACATTTTTAATAAGGAAGGAGGAGCTTACAACTATGTTCTTGTCTGTGTGTCATCACTGCTCTCTGCTGTACAAAGTTTTGATTCTGATTCGTACAGAGCAGGTTGCTGTTGTGTGACTCATCTGAGGGGATTATTTATTTATTTTGTCTCCAAGGAAGCAACAAACATACTTGTAAACTAAGAGTTATAATGAAGCCTTACTTTCAGTGCTTTTTGTGTCACATGGTGTCAGTGGTTTCCTCTTGGTGTGCTGTTATCTGCTGGATCATTATGGAGGTTTTTGTACGAGGGAGTCACTGTCTTTATTACTGTGCATACGAGCTGCACCAAAATATTCTCCGCTGTCTTCAGGGTGTCTCAGGTTCAGGATGTGAAGATAAGCGGTTTTCTCTCCATCTCCACTCACATTGAAGCGACTGTTAAATGGCGACTCAACTATGGGGTTTTTATAATTCATGTAGGCAATCAGCTTTAGAGCTGTGTCTCCTGCTGAGCGCTGATACCAGAGAATAGTGTCATAGCTCTGGATTTCATGTGTGAAGCTCAGTTTGACTTCATCATTCGGTTTCCTCAGCAGTTCACTTGGCTCCTGAAAAACTTGTTTTTCTTTACTGAGGTAAACTCCTGTAAACAGATCAAGAAACAATGTAAATCCTCTATTGTATAATGTTATACTGTAGAAATCCTATAAAATTGTGCCTGCTTGGAGTTGATTTACACAATTTCATTTATTGGAAAAAAAACGAAGTATATTAAATGAAAGAACACGGACATATTTCATTTTGATTCCTCCACTACTTCTCAAGGATTTTTGATTTTTTTTAATTTCCAAATTGAATAGAAAAAGTGGCTTTATGAATGTACAATACCTTTCATCCAGAACACAGTGATGATGTACGTGATGAGATGAGGCATCATGTTGACTGTGAAAAACCAGCAGGGATCTCTGCTGTGCTTTGTGGATCAGAAGGAGGGACAGGAAGTGATGTAGAGAAATCAAAGCATTAACTGGTACCTTCTTTCATTTAGCTTGTCTGTCGTTTCTTTCTGTCATTTCCTCTTATTGAACCTGTTTTTAACATACATATGACATATTGAGGCTTTTCTATCATGGTGTACTATAAAAGTTTGCTGCACAGAAATAGTCTGCTGACTTGATGGTGCTTCTGTACCAAAATATGAAGGATGGCATTTCTCTTCTATCACAACTTGAAATCCATGTGCCTTTAATAGTGTTGAAAATTTTGATGCTGTGTTTGAAGGTTAATTTGACTCATTGGTTTGCCTGAACTGATCAGCTAGAAACTGTTGAAAATCTTAACTTTTATTGAGAGATATTCCTGTGGAGAGTGAAATTCTAGAGAAGCCATACACCCAAATTACTTAAAGCATTAAAGACTTTGGCTTTGAGAAACAAAGGTTTTTTTGGTTGTTTAATTCATAAAACTGGGATGACGATTATTTTAACAACAATGTGTTGATGTGTCTAAGGAAGGAAAGGGAAGTGAAGTGGAGAGAATGAAGGATGATAAGTTGTCAACAAATCAGTCAAACCACAAAGTTCATTTGAGGATAATTTACTCTCAGAGAAAAAGAATCATTTTAGCTCTCTGTCCCATGCAGATTAAATTCTCTGTTTAAAAAGGATACAATAATGATGATGATGATGAAGGCTATGAAAAGACTACTCTGGACATATGACTGGACTGAAATTGGGAACAAAAAGAGACATGAGGAGGAAGTGATGTAGAAATCACATGACAGAGAGCTTGACTTCAAATGACTGATGAAGGTCTTTTCAAGACCACAGATGATGAAGGATGGTGTTTAGTTGATTAGTTTAAAGGAGATCTGCCTCAGAGAGAGCAGAGGGAGACTGATGGACCACAACTACCAGAGAACAACATGATATAAGCAGAGTTTACAGATTATTCATTTCAAGATGTGAAAATAAATACAGTACATCTTATTTCACAATGAAGCAGTTGTTACCTGGTGAGTAAATGTAACACATGGAGCACTGAATTACTGTAAAGTCAGCGGTGAAATACAGTATCTAAGTTATGACAGGATCTCTGTTAGTTAGTTCTCACTAAACTGAATAAACAAATGAAATGTAGAGAGGAGTGGCTTCATTTAGTCTCATATAAAACTGATATCTATGCTCCTCCTTTCCCCTGAGTCTCCCACATAAGACATTTAGTCTTTTTATAGATTTCACCAGAAATTATTACTGTACTGCAATGGTTAAAGTAGAATAAACTAACAACATAGGAATAGAAACACAGTTGCATTAGTTACTGTAATGATGATATGATTACATCAAACCAAAATACGACCACAACAGCAGGTGTCTGGGAGCAGTTTATTCCTCGTCTCCAAACCACCAATGATAAAATACTATGTGGAGTTTTTGTAAAGTTCAGAGGGGATTTATGTCAGCGTGCTTCTCTGGCTGCACAGTAGTACACTGCACTGTGCTGTTGTCCAAATGTTGGAACTAAAAGAGAGCCATGCTTTGCTGTATTTCCTCTCAAATCTCCAGTTATATTGAAATGTTCTTTATATGTCTCTTCCATTGTGACATCTTTAAAGTACAAATATCCAATGAGTTTCATAGCTGTGTCTCCAGGTAACCGCTGGTACCAGAGCATCACTCTGTAGTCAGTTTTATCATGACTGCAGAAAATCTCCACTTTGTCAGCAGTTTTTGTGATGAGATCCGAGGGAGACTGATGGACCTGAACACCCAGACAACCACCTGGACACAAAACAAAAATATTTACATTGTGATTTATGATAAATTACACTAATGACATATGCAAAGAAAGTAATGCTTCAAGTTATTACCTGCCAGACAACAGAAGACTAGAAAGCAGATCATTTTGACATCCTCAACAAAAAACATTTTTAAAAGCCTTTTAGAGTTTTATGGATTCAAGTTTCTGGGATCTGACATCAGATATCACTGTCACCATTTGCAACAGAAATCCAACTGATGACTTATTGGGGCTAACTGAAGTTTGAAAAGGAAAAGGAAGTGATGAAACGCCATCACTGTACATTAGCTGGCAAAGATGAAAGCCTGAAAGGAAACGCAGCTGGCTGGGAGGAGTCTGTTCAAGTTCCCATTCAAAAGCATAATAGTTGATAAAAGTTGTTTCAGAGTTTTTGTATGAAGCAGAGAGGATCTGTAGTCAGTGTGCATAGCTAGCTGCACAGTAGTACACTGCAGTGTGCTCAGGTGTCTTTAGGTTGGTTATAAACAGAGAACTGTTCTTTGCTGTGTCTCCACTCATGTCTCCAGTGATATTAAAATGTTCTCTGAAAGGCTCCTCGTGCTCTATGCTCTTTTGATACACATGTCCGATGCGTTTCAGAGCTCGGTCTCCAGGGGATTTCTGGTACCACTGCATGAGTCTGTAGTCAGTTTTTTCATGACTGCAGACCAGCTGGACTTTGTCTCCAGGTTTTCTGAGTAGAGCTGAAGGACTCTGGTAGACTTCAACAGCCAGACAAACACCTAAAGAAAGAAAACATGAGTGAACAATGTAGAAACTATAGGTGAAGAGGTATTCCTGAATTGTAAAAGTGATTACCAAGGAGCCAAGAAAAAAAGAATAATGTGAGCATGTTGACTTGTTTTCTGAATGAACAGTGAACACTGAGTGACTCTAAGCTCTTTAGTTATACAAGAGTTACTAAAGACACCTAACACCTTCCCCTCTAAAGCAGCTTCATAAGTTTCACAGTGTTACATGTGTTGAGTATTTCTGGAGCTCCAGCTCCACCTACAGGACAGATATAAAAGTCAGGATTTTAAAAAAATCAGCAAATTTATTGTGAAGCAGTTTTTGTTCAGCTGCTCATACTTATCACATCACTGTGTTTACTGACGGCACAAAAATACACACTGCTGTCCTCCAAGTCATTGACAGTGAGAGCCCCGGTCTTTATGTCATCTTTGATGGCTACATATTTGTTTTGAGGGGCCCTCCCATAGTCTGGCTGCCCATCAAAAACCATGTAGACAATGAGGGTCATGCTCTCCCCTGGACGCTGCTTGTACCAATACATCTGGTTATGACCAGCGTCTTTATTGTGGCTACAGTTCATCTCTGCAGATTTGGACACATAACTCCAGCTGATTTCAGGGTATTGGTTCACATCCTGGCATTGACCTGCATGGGGAAAATACAAAATTCAATATAATTTTCATTCTTTGAAAAATGTTTTACTTTTTGTATTGCATACATGTGAACATAAAAATATTTTACTAAAATCCACTGATACTGAAAGATAGACAGCCCAGTTTTGTAGTCAGAATTTGAGGCTGCATGTATCATCAGCCCATGTTTCCATGTTAATAAATAATTATAATAAATAACTATCAAACCTACACATCTCTTATACAGTTAATCTGTTTTTTTTCACCTTGAAGCCACGGAGACGAGACTATAAATGTGATGAGAATTTGAGTCATCATAGTGATCTTCTTAATATGAGATCCAGCCACAGTAGACATGCTGAATGACTGAGGCTGTTTTTTATAAAGGGAGGTGGGAAGTTAAAGGCGTTGCCCCACAGAAAGGACCTCCCATTAAAATCACTGATCTCATTCACAAGATAGACCAACATTGGTTAGAATGGTTTATTCCAGGTGCAAAGAGGCTGTGAGCTGTAACACAAAGATTAAAAATGTGAGGAGGTTTTTGTACTGAGGAGCAGTGATATGTAGCACTGTGTAAACTAGCAGCACAGAAGTAAACTGCACTGCTGTTCAGGTTCAGTCCTTCCATTGTTAATGTGCAGGTCTGGTCTTTATCTGCACTCCCCTCGATCTTCACACCCATTCCAGTCTCTGGGTTTGCACTGGTTTTGACCGTGTATCCCAGGAACTGTAGTTGTTTGTTCTTTAATTGCTCGTACCAGTTGATCTGGTTATAGCTCTGAATACTGTGTGAACAGCTGATTTTGGCGGTGTCTCCTTATTTGTTGTACATGTGAGCTGGAGTCTGGTAGACTTGGTCACTGAGAGAGGAACCTGTTGAAAAAGGATCAACAAAATAAAATATGATCACAAACACTGGTTAGTTAAAATGAAATATAAAAAAAATGCATTAACACAGTCAAAATGGCAGCAAGGTATAATACTGGCCGCTAAACAGATTTAGTTGAAAACTTGCATTAAAATTTCTTGAAAGAATTTTCATGACATTATCTTAAACCAGAATAATTTTAAAAGTAATGCTCAGGAATAAGATGATCATTTTGTGTTTCCTGAGCAGCTATATTAAAGAAAATAAGATCAAGTTGCTGTTGCAATGAATCATTACGTTTTCCTCAGTGTATCAGAAACTGATTATTTCCAGCCTCCTTCTTGAGTAAACCCTCCCATCAGCAAACCAACATGAAATCATTAGATGGGCGGTGTCATTGAGCACCATCCTCATCTAAAATGATAACTATCATGTTAACTACCACTACACCCCACTGGCTCAGGATACAGATCTGACTAAAGATATTTTGCCAGCTTATTAAAGGAAAGAACACAGGTGCAAAGAGGCTGTGAGCTGTGATACAGAGATGAAAAAAACTGTGATGGGAGGTTTTTGTACTGAGGAGCAGCGTTTTGTAGCACTGTGGGAACTAGCAGCACAGAAGTAAACTGCACTGCTGCTCAGGTTGAGTCCTTTAATTGTTAATGTGCAGTTCTGGTCTTTACTGGCACCCCCTTCCATCATCACATCCACACCAGGCTCTGGATTTCCTTTGTCAAAATTCATATATCCCAGGAACTGTAGCTGTTTTTTGAATTGTTTGTACCAGAGAATCCGGTCATAGCTCCCAAAACTGTGTGAACAGCTGATTTTAGCAGTTTCTCCTGTTTTGTTGTACATGTGAGCTGGAGTCTGGTAGACTTGGTCACTGAGAGAGGAACCTGTAGAAAAAGGCATCAACAAAAACAACACACCATATAAGAATAAACACTGGTGAATCCAGTAATGCAACTGGAGTTGTATAGTTCAATAAAGTTCAATAAAGATAAAACAACAGCACTGTATAATATAAAAGATTTGATGACATTACCTGAAAACAGAATAATGTTTAAAGTAATTTGTAGGAAAAGGATGATCATGTTGTCTTTTGTTTGGTAATAATTTTACTGTTGCTATGATTAGCAGTGTATCAGCAGTTCTACTGATTATTTCCAACCTCCTCTTTGCACAAACCTTCCATCTTCAAATAAACATGTACGTGGGTGATGTCATAATGTTTCCTCCTCTTGACATTATAACCACCACCATCACCACTACACACCACTGGCTGAGTATAAAGGTCCCATTAAAGATATACTGCCTCCTTATGATAGGAAGGAACACAGGTGCAAAGAGGCTGTGAGCTGTGATACTGAGATGAAAAACTGTGATGGGGAGGTTTTTGTACTGAGAAGCAGTGATATGTAGCACTGTGGAAACTAGCAGCACAGAAGTAAACTGCACTGCTGTTCAGGCTCAGTCCTTCAATTGTTAATGTGCAGGTCTTTTCTTTATTGGCACTCCCTTCTATCTTCACATTCACTCCATCTTCAGGCGTGCCGAGGGTTGAAGACATGTATCCCAGGAACTGTAGATTTCTGTTCTGTAATTGCTTATACCAGAGGATTTGATTATAGTTCTCAATACTGTGTGAACAGTTGATTTTGGCTTGTTGTCCAGGTTTATTGTACATGTCAGCTGGAGTCTGGTAGACTTTGTCGCTGAGTGAGGAACCTGTAGAAAAAATATCAACAAATAACACAAAACAATATACAGTCACAGAGAGTGAAGACAAGTGCTAACAAATGGAAAAATGAGAGCACCGTACAGGCCTTTAAGACGATAACTTGTGAAATGAATTTGGAGAGTAAAACTTTCCTTTTCTTCAATCTTATTGGCTAATTTTCAATTTCTGTAATCCCAAATATTACATATTGCATAAAACTAAAATAGCTTCAGCAAACAGACTTTTTGCAAAATAACTGTAAACTGACATTTCTGAAGATCATTCTTTACCTGAAACCAGAATAACATCAAAGATTATGCACAAGAAAATGATCATCATGTATTCAGACCAAATGTGAGATCAGTCTAGTGATGGCTACTGTGTTCTCATCACAGTCTATGCTGGTATGCTGATTATTTCTCAGTTATCAGAAAGACAAACAACTTTTTTAAGGTGGGTGGGGCTATCGTACATTCTCCCCAGTAAAACATGAAAACCTGAAAACCGTCATTTCATCTACCAGTACATTCTACTGGTTATACTGTCACCACAGCAAAGGAAACATGAAAACAAAGACTTGTAATAATCCCTCAAACTTTTATACACAACAGCCCATTTGTAAAAGATTTAACTAGCAAATGCAACCTTTTGTTTAATAATGCAATAGAAGATGTTAGTTTGTTGAAAGTTTGGCAGTGAGTATGAATTTTGTCCCATGTTGTCACTACAATTAATGCTTAAACTTAACATTAAAGTTAAAAACTATAAATGTGAATAACAATCTGCTGTTAAATGCAATATTCTTGTTATTAAAATGCCCAATCCATCTGGATCGTAGACATTACAGATGTATTAGCATATGAAGGAGTTTTATAATAAAAAACTAAGCACTTTTGTGTTTCATAGTTCATAATTTAAAATATCACCTCCTTTACCCCTGTATTTACCAGTATTAGTAAAGAAAACACCTTAAATAGCACTAGGGCAGTGGTTCTCTAACTTTTTCACACCAAGGACTCCTAAACTGACACAAATTAGACCACAGATCCCCATTTGACAAGAATTTTGCTTTTAGGTGTTTTGGTACAGAAAGTATATGAAACCCATGAACAAAATAGTCATAGATTCTGTCATTATGTTACTTATGGATCGAATTATAGTTGAAAATAAATTATTCCCCTTTTTACTGAGGACACCTAGGAACTCTGTCAAGGACCCCTGGGGGTCCCCAGACCCCACTTTGAGAACCACTGCACTAGGGGGACACTGGACTGGTTGTTGCCTACTTAATTAGTCTGCGTATTCAAAAAAAAACACCACCATCACCACTACACACCACTGGCTGAGTATAAAGGTCCCATTAAAGATATACTGCCTCCTTATGATAGAAAGGAACACAGGTGCAAAGAGGCTGTGAGCTGTAATACAGAGATGAAAAACTGTGATGAGGAGGTTTTTGCTCTGAGGAGCAGTGATATGTAGCACTGTGAAAACTAGCAGCACAGAAGTAAACTGCACTGCTGTTCAGGCTCAGTCCTTCAATTGTTAATGTGCAGGTCTGGCCTTTATCTGCACCACCTGACATTGTCACATCCACATCAGACTCTGGATATCCTTTGTTTAAATACACATATCCCAGGAACTGTAGCTGTTTGTTTAATTGTTTGTACCAGTAAATCCGGTTGTAGTTGTCAATACTGTGTGAACAGTTGATTTTGGCTTGTTCTCCAGGTTTGCTGTACATGTGAGCTGGAGTCTGGTAGACTTGGTCACTGAGAGAGGAACCTGTTCGAAAAGCATCAATAATACACAATCACATTAAATGAGGATGAATACTATGAAATAGGAAATTGAGAGAACACAGGACAGGAATTGAACATGATAACCAGAGAATATGTGGAGTCTATAGCCTGTAACTGGAATAGCTGATTGTTTGCTAAATAAATATAAATCCACCTTTTTAAAGAAGAAATGTCTTAAAAGACTTCTGTACCTGAAACCAGAATAACGTTAAAGGTGATGCAGAAGAAAAGGATCATGTTGTGTTCTGACCAAATTTAACACCAGTTTGTGTTTTCGTCACACTTTATGCTGGTATGCTGATACTTTCCACCTCCTTTACTGACTAAACCCTCTTATCAGGAAAACAAACACAACTTCTTTAAAGTGGGTGGTGTCGTAGTGCATTCTCCACCTCTAAACATTAAAACCATCATGTCAGCTACCACCACACACCACAGGCTCAATGAAGATATACTGCCACCCTGTGAAAGGAAGCAAAACAGCAAAGACCTGTAGTAATCCCTGCAAACGTTTGTACACAACAGAGTATTTGTAAAATTTTGTATTTAACCAGTAGTTTTTAAGTCCTGTTTGAATTTTACAGAGTTTATTTTATTTAGCTGTGGCCCTTAACGGATGAAATAATGCATGTTTGTTTTTTCTTTGTACATAACAGCTTTTACAGTGAATAATACTTGAACTTACAATTATAGTATTAAACCACAAATTTAAAAACAGTCACAATCACATATGAAGAAGAGTTAAACTGTGTATATACAGATATAGAATAAGTATTTTTGTGTTTCTCAATTATTGTTGGTCTAAATATTACAAAGTAAACTAGAGGACATGTCTAAAATGTAGACTTGGTTGTTTAGAAACTTCTGGTAATGTATTATGAATTAATATGATGAGACAGTCCTGCCTCTAATGATTATTTATGTGAACAATAAATTTAATATTTTTAAATCCTGAAATATTGTCATCATCATTTTGAATGTAAACATACAAGCAGGTGGATCTGATATATGTGGTGAGAATTTAAGACATCAAAGTGATGCTGTTGAAATGAGATGTAGCCCTGAATGTCTGAAGCTGCTCTTTATAACAGGAGGCTTCACATACAGAACCTCCCGTTATAATATCTGATCTTTGTGAGAGGAGACCAACAGTGGTTAGAACGAGTTAATACAGGTGCAAAGAGGCTGTGAGCTGTAATACAGAGATAAAAAAAAACTGTGGTGATGAGGTTTTTGTACTGAGAAGCAGTGATATGTAGCACTGTGGAAACTAGCAGCACAGAAGTAAACTGCACTGCTGTTCAGGTTGAGTTCTTTAATTGTTAATGTGCAGGTCTGGCCTTTATCTGCTCTCCCATTTATCTTCACATTGACTCCTTCTTCAGGATATCCATTGTTTACATTCATGTATCCCAGGAACTGCAGCAGTTTATTCATTGATTGTTTGTACCAGAGGATTTGGGTATAGTCCTGAATACTGTGTGAACAACTGATATTGGCTATTTCTCCGGGTTTGCTGTACATGTGAGCTGGAGTCTGGTAGACTTGGTCACTGAGAGAGGAACCTGTAGAAAAAGCATCAACAAAAACAACACACCATATAAGAATAAACACTGGTAAATCCAGTAATGCAACAAGGTTCAATAAAGATAAAACAGCAGCACTGTATAATATAAAAATTTTGATACATTACCTGAAACCAGAATAATATTAAAAGTAATTTGTAGGAAAAGGATGATCATGTTGTCTTTTGTTTGGTAATAATTTTACTGTTGCTATGATTAGCAGTGTATCAGCAGATATACTGATATTTCCAACCTCCTCTTTGCAAAAACCTCCCATCTGCAAATAAACATGTACGTGGGTGGTGTCATAATGTTTCCTCCTCTTGACATTATAACCACCACCATCATCACTACACACCACTGGCTGAGTATAAATGCCCCTTTAAAGATATACTGCCTCCTTATGACAGACTGTTAACTTTCTCATTCCCAAGAACAAGAAAATAAACAATTTTCTTTAGTAAATCTTTCTGTGTTAAATTTTGATGTGACTTCAGGACTTATATTTTACATTGTTGTGAGTCCAGATATATCAAGTCATTAATAAAACAAATACATTATTTGTTGTTGTCAAGACAAGATATTTGTGATTTAAATGCTGCATTGTTTTCCCAAATAGGGTTAAAAAACACACATTAAGATCTGTGGAGAAACACTGCACCCCCATGGATGTAATAGTAATAACATCAAATCCAGGATCTCATGATGAACCAGCTGGCTGATGTGAGTTCAGTGTGTCTCTGCTTTGTGTTATCAGCAGGTGAATGATTGTGATTGTGTAACTGGTTTCATCAGAGAAGGTTTTTGTCAAAGACGGAGGGTTTGTGCAGCACTGTGCGTCATTAGCAGCACAGAAATACACTGCTCTGTCCTCAGATCGACTCAGCTTTGGAATATGAAGAGATGACAGACTTCTACCATCACCACTCACATTATGAGTCTCTTTGAATTTATCTTCCACAACTAGAGAAGTGAGTCGTACATAACCAACAAGAGCCATATCACTTTTCCCAGCAGACTGTTTGTACCACTGGATCATATCAAAATTAGTGTTTGAATGGCTGCAGTTTATCAGGATTTCTTCACCAAGATCTTTGATCATGGCTGCTGGAGTCTGATCAACACTGTTCTTTGAGAGTTCTGTGAAAAAAATGTGAAACAAACAACTTTAGTGGAGAGAAAAACCTGCAGTGAACATATTTAGAACCATATGTCATAAGTTAATGTAATATTACCTGTTAAACAGAACGGCAGAGCTGCTAAATGTATGAGGAGTCTGATCATGATCCAAATGCAGATGAAAACAAAACAATAATGTCAAGTGCAAACTGAACAGAGCTGTCTGGTTGTAAAGGAGGAGGAGGAGTCGACATAATGGACGTCACATCTTTTCATCAGTGGATTTATACAGTCTACTGTTGTGTTGGTTAATACAGGAAGAGGCGGCTTTAATGCTGATATCAGCATTTCCTGCTACAGGCTGCAGTTAGATGCAGGTGTGCTCTTCTTCAGTGTAAAGTGATGAGAGAGGGTTTTTGTAGAGGCAAGAAGGTATTTGTGTCACTGTGCCTACTAGCTGCACAGTAATACATGCCACCGTCCTCTGACTCTCTGAGTTTTAGTACATGAAGTTGAGATTTCACTGAACCATCTCCAGTCACATCGAAATGTTGTTTGAATTGGTCCTCAATGGTTGGGTTAGTATACTGAATATATCCAATGAGTTTAAGGTCAGAGTTGCCCGTCAACTGCTGATACCACAATATTGTATCGTATCCACTGATTGAATGGCTGCAGTTGATTATCTCTGAACTGTCAGCTTTTCCTAATATTGATGATGGAACTTGAAGGACTTTAGTGCTCAGTGAACAACCTGCATTTAAGAAAGAAAAAATATTAAGAAAACAGAAATGGTTATAAAAGATTTATCTTTTAGAAAACAGTTCTAATTTCTACCTACAGGAAAGTGAGAGAAGCAGCAGAGTGATGCTGTTGAGGTTTCTGATCATGATGTCCTCCTCTTTGTCTCCACATTGACTGACAGACTGAACAGATGTTGAGGGACAAACTCAGAGGGGAGGAGACAGAGATTTGGATTATGTGAGCAAGTCTCTGGTTGCTGTCGTGCTGTGATGTAAATTTTCAATTACTGAAACACCTTCACAATGTATTTTATATGGTGTTAATCGATTGGCAGACAATTAATCAACTCCTACTCTGATGGTGAAATCATATATTAAGCTAAAACACCAAACATTTGCTGGTTCCAGCTGGTTGGATCAAACAAGCAATTCAAAGATGTTCACTTTGCTCTGTTATTGGTGGTGGGTATATTTTCACTATTCTGACATGTATTTTAAATAAATGATGAAGTGAAAAGAATAAGGAATCAATCAATAAATAATGAACATAATACTCAAAACCTAGGTGTACAGTAATATAATTTATTGTATATTTTCTTGTTATCAAATGTTTTGAAATGTAAACATTTGTTGAGCACAGCTGCTTGGAGTTTCTTGTGTTCCCTGTTTCAGTATTTTCATGTCCCTTTTATATCCGAGTTATCTGTCTTCTCATTAATTCTTGGTCTTTAAAATGCTCTTTATTCCTTTCTCCTCTCTAATCTGATGTTGAAGTGATTTTCATCTTTTTCCGTTTATATGTTGTTACAGTGTTTGTAATGATTGTGAATACAGTAACTCAGTCTTGTGTCTTGTGGTTTCCAGTCTAATAATCGTTCTTCTTTGCTGGAAATTTGGCCTCACTGAAGTCACTTTCATATGTATGTGTGGGATTTGGGGTCATGAAAATGTTTTGCTTCATCCTTTCTCCTGGCTGCTGTCTGTACCAGTACATGTACCAATATGAACTGCCCTTAGTGTGACTGCAGTTTATTGTTGCAGACTGACTCACGTTCCTCCAAAGCAGAGGGATCAGTGTGACATCACTCCCATTAATTAGACCTGTGGAGGTAAAAAAAAAAAATAGTGTCACAGAACCACCAGTGAGTCCTCTGTATGCAGTCAGAACATAAAATCATCATTATGTCTTTAAAGCTAAAGTGACAGCTTCTCCTTTCAATCCTCGGCCTCATGATGTACAGTACCTACAATACAGAGCAGAGCTGCAGACAGTTTGATCAGACCAGCTGGGATCATTATTGTGTTCTGAGTGAAATGAAAATGAGAGACACTCAGTCTGTGTGATGGAAGGTGTGACGTTACAACAGAGTTTATTTCTGTGTTGTAAGTTACAGGTGGGAGTGTGGCTGTATTGTGAGTTGTTGTGTGTTGTACTTGAGGTCCTCCTACAGTACAGCAGATAAATACAGTTGGTAACAGCTTGCTGAGGTTTTTGTTCAGCTGTCAAGTGCATCTGTATCACTGTGTTGACTCACAGCACAGAAATACAAGCCTTTATCTTCTGGCAGCAGATTCTTCACTGTGAACGTCCCACTAGCAAAGTCAGGCTTAGTAGCTGAGAATCTCTCTTTGCTGAAATTTCCAAAGTCGTGATTTTCTCTGCCGAATGCTGTGAACACAATGAGTTTCATTGCTTCTCCTGGCAGCTGTCTGTACCAGTACATCTGGCTGTAGGTATCACCCTTGGTGTGGTTGCAGGACATTGTTGCACTTTCATCCTTGTTTTTCCACAGTATGGAGGTCTGGGTGACATCACTCCCAACAACTAGACCTGTGTGTGAAACAGTAAAAGTTACCTCAAGTGAATATTTTAACTCACATACAGTAGAGTATTTTACAACTGTTGTCATTGTCTGCTCTCATTCCCGAAATAAAAGTTTTAGTTGTAATGCAGAGATCATTGTACTCAGTCTGGATGATAATTTAGTGATTCAAACTGTTTGACTCTCAGTTGAATAGTGCCGTATCATGATGAAATGCTCATATCATGTTAGTGTTTTGCAGGTGTCCAAATGTAAATATTCCATCTAATTGTAAATTGTTTGACATGTATAAATAGTTTTACTGATGTAAAGTATAATAGTGGATTGTATTAATTTGCCATGATTGATATTTTTAGTTATCAGTCAACATTCCTATTTCTATCATGATATTGATTTCAGCCCCAGATCTCACTGTACTTTACCTTTGTTCCAAAGTAGAGATAGTAAGAAGCTGAGGAGACCATGTTTGATAATGTCCATGTTGTAAAGCACCAAGTCTCATATATACTGTAACTGTCAATGTAATTACAGAGATATAAAGAGTTACAGGTGGGAGTGTCTCTGCAGTGTGATGTTCTGTGAGCTGCTGTATCAAACTCCACATCAAAGTGTAACTGGGAGTGTTTGTGGTGCTCGAGGTCCCCCTACAGTACAGGAGAGAGAGATGTACAGTACAGGAGATAAATTGAGTGGGTAGCAGTTGTTCCAACAGTGCACTGAGGTTTTTGTTCAGCTGTCAAGTGCATCTGTATCACTGTGCTCACTGACAGCACAGAAATACAAGCCTTTATCTCGTGGTTCCAGATTCTTCACTGTGAATGTCCCACTGGCAATGTCAGGCTTAGTAGCTAAGAATCTCCCATTTTTGAAGTCTGGTTCAAAGTCAGGTTTGCTGGTTGGAACAGTGAACACAATTTGTTTCATTGCTTCTCCTGGCAGCTGTCTGTACCAGTACATCTGGAAATAGCTAACACCCTTGGTGTGGTTGCAGTCCATTGTTGCATTTTCACCCTTGAATTTCCACATTATGGAAGTCTGAGTGACATCACTCCCATCAACTAGACCTGTGTGTAAAACAGTAAAAGTTTGCACCAGTGAACATTTTAACTCACATACAGTAGCCCTATAGACTAGTAGACCATTAAATTGATGTTCAACATTTGCTTGTTATACGTAATAATAAAGGTTAAAGGATATAGTGTAGTGGGTTGATCTCACCTTTTATCCAGAGCAGAAGTGTTAACAAGCTTAGGAAACCATGTTTGATGATGTCCATGTTGTAGAAGTCAGAGACTGAAAGAGGTCTAATCTAACTGTCGGTGTAGTTACAGAGATCTAAAAGGTTCCAGGTGGGTGTTTCATAGATGATGTTCTCTGATGCTGTTAGCTGCTGTGTAATCCACATGATGAATCAAAGTGTAACTGGGAGTGTTTGTGGTGCTCGAGGTCCCCCTACAGTACAGGAGAGAGAGATGTACAGTACAGGAGATAAATTGAGTTGGTAGCAGTTGTTCCAACAGTGCACTGAGGTTTTTGTTCAGCTGTCAAGTGCATCTGTATCACTGTGCTTCACTGGCAGCACAGAAATACACTGCTCTGTCCTCAGATCGACTCAGCTTTGGAATATGAAGAGATGACAGACTTCTACCATCACCACTGACATTATGAGTCTCTTTAAATTTATCCTCAACAGCTGGAGAAGAGTATCGTACAAAACCAACAAGAGCCATATCACTTTTCCCATCAGACTGTTTGTACCACTGGATTATTTCAAAATTAGTGTTTGAATGGCTGCAGTTTATCAGGATTTCTCCACCAAGATCTTTGATCATGGCTGCTGGAGTCTGATCAACACTGTTCTTTGAGAGTTCTGTGAAAAAATGTGAAACAAACAACTTTAATGGAGAGAAAAACCTGCAGTGAACATATTTAGAACCATATGTCATAAGTTAATGTAATATTACCTGTTAAACAGAACGGCAGAGCTGCTAAATGTATGAGGAGTCTGATCATGATCCAAATGCAGATGAAAAGAAAAAAATAATGTCAAGTGCAAACTGAACAGAGCTGTCTGGATGTAAAGGAGGAGGAGTCGACATAATGGACGTCACATCTTTTCATCAGCGGATTTATACAGTCTACTATTGTGTTGGTTAATACAGGAAGAGGCGGCTTTAATGCTGATATCAGTGATTTCCTGCTACAGGCTGCAGTTAGATGCAGGTGTGCTCTTCTTCAGTGTAAAGTGATGAGAGAGGGTTTTTGTAGAGGCAAGAAGGTATTTGTGTCACTGTGCCTACTAGCTGCACAGTAATACATGCCACCGTCCTCTGACTCTCTGAGTTTTAGTACATGAAGTTGAGATTTCACTGAACCATCTCCAGTCACATTGAAATGTTGTTTGAATTGGTCCTCAATGGTTGGGCTAGCATACTGAATATATCCAATGAGTTTAAGGTTAGAGTTGCCCGTCGACTGCTGATACCACAATATTGCAATGTATGAACTGACTGAATGGCTGCAGTTGATTATCTCTGAACTGTCAGCACTTCCTAATATTGATGATGGAACTTGAAGGACTTTAGTGCTCAGTGAACAACCTGCATTTAAGAAAGAAAAAATATTAAGAAAACAGAAATGGTTGTAAAATATTTATCTTTTAGAAAACAGTTCTAATTTCTACCTACAGGAAAGTGAGAGAAGCAGCAGAGTGATGCTGTTGAGGTTTCTGATCATGATGTCCTCCTCTTTGTCTCCACATTGACTGACAGACTGAACAGATGTTGAGGGACAAACTCAGAGGGGAGGAGACAGTGATTTGGATTATGTGAGCAAGTTTCTGGTTGCTGTCGTGCTGTGATGTAAATTTTCAATTACTGAAACACCTTCACAATGTATTTTATATGGTGTTAATCGATTGGCAGACAATTAATCAACTCCTACTCTTATGGTGAAATCATATATTAAGCTAAAACACCAAACATTTGCTGGTTCCAGCTGGTTGGATCAAACAAGCAATTCAAAGATGTTCACTTTGCTCTGTTATTGGTGGTGGATATATTTTCACTATTCTGACATGTATTTTAAATAAATATTGAACTGAAAAGAATAAGGAATCAATCAATAATTAATGAACATAATACTGAAAACCTAGGTGTACAGTAATATAATTTATTGTATATTTTCTTGTTATAAAATATTTTGAAATGTAAACATTTGTTGAGCACAGCTGCTTGAAGTTTCTTGTGTTCCCTGTTTCAGTATTTTCATGTCCCTTTTATATCCGAGTTATCTGTCTTCTCATTAATTCTTGGTCTTTAAAATACTCTTTATTCCTTTCTCCTCTCTAATCTGATGTTGAAGTGATTTTCATCTTTTTCAGTTTATATGTTGTTACAGTGTTTGTAATGATTGTGAATACAGTAACTCAGTCTTGTGTCTTGTGGTTTCCAGTCTAATAATCGTTCTTCTTTGCTGGAAATTTGGCCTCACTGAAGTCACTTTCATATGTATGTGTAGGATTTGGGGTCATGCAAATGTTTTGCTTCATCCTTTCTCCTGGCTGCTGTCTGTACCAGTACATGTACCAATATGAACTGCCCTTAGTGTGACTGCAGTTCATTGTTGCAGACTGACTCACGTTCCTCCACAGCAGAGGGATCAGTGTGACATCACTCCCATTAATTAGACCTGTGGAGGTAAAAAAAAAAATAGTGTTACAGAACCACCAGTGAGTCCTCTGTATGCAGTCAGAACATAAAATCATCATTATTTCTTGAAAGCTAAAGTGACAGCTTCTCCTTTCAATCCTCGGCCTCATGATGTGCAGTACCTACAATACAGAGCAGAGCTGCAGAGAGTTTGATCAGACCAGCTGGGATCATTATTGTGTTCTGATCAAAATGAAAATGAGAGACACTCAGTCTGTGTGATGGAAGGTGTTACGTTACAAGATCTCACTGTACTTTACCTTTGTTCCAAAGTAGAGATAGTAAGAAGCTGAGGAGACCATGTTTGATAATGTCCATGTTGTAAAGCACCAAGTCTCATATATACTGTAACTGTCAATGTAATTACAGAGATATAAAGAGTTACAGGTGGGAGTGTCTCTGCAGTGTGATGTTCTGTGAGCTGCTGTGTCAAACTCCACATCAAAGTGTAACTGGGAGTGTTTGTGGTGCTCGAGGTCCCCCTACAGTACAGGAGAGAGAGATGTACAGTACAGGAGATAAATTGAGTTGGTAGCAGTTGTTCCAACAGTGCACTGAGGTTTTTGTTCAGCTGTCAAGTGCATCTGTATCACTGTGCTCACTGACAGCACAGAAATACAAGCCTTTATCTCCTGGTTCCAGATTCTTCACTGTGAATGTCCCATTAGCAAAGTTAGGCTTAGTAGCTGAGAATCTCTCATTTTTGAAGTCTGGCTCAAAGTCAGGTTTGCTGGTTGGAACAGTGAACACAATGAGTTTCATTGCTTCTCCTGGCAGCTGTCTGTACCAGTACATCTGGCTGTAGCCAGCACCCTTGGTGTGGTTGCAGGACATTGTTGCACTTTCATCCTTGTTTTTCCATAGTATGGAGGTCTGGGTGACATCACTCCCAACAACTAGACCTGTGTGTGAAACAGTAAAAGTTACCTCAAGTGAATATTTTAACTCACATACAGTAGAGTATTTTACAACCGTTGTCATTGTCTGCTCTCATTCCCGAAATAAAAGTTTTAGTTGTAATGCAGAGATCATTGTACTCAGTCTGGATGATAATTTAGTGATTCAAACTGTTTGACTCTCAGTTGAATAGTGTCGTATCATGATGAAATGCTCATATCATGTTAGTGTTTTGCAGGTGTCCAAATGTAAATATTCCATCTAATTGTAAATTGTTTGACATGTATAAATAGTTTTACTGATGTAAAGTATAATAGTGGATTGTATTAATTTGTCATGATTGATATTTTTAGTTGTCAGTCAACATTCCTATTTCTATCATGATATTGATTTCAACCATATTTCTCAGCCCCAGATCTCACTGTACTTTACCTTTGTTCCAAAGTAGAGATAGTAAGAAGCTGAGGAGACCATGTTTGATAATGTCCATGTTGTAAAGCACCAAGTCTCATATATACTGTAACTGTCAATGTAATTACAGAGATATAAAGAGTTACAGGTGGGAGTGTCTCTGCAGTGTGATGTTCTGTGAGCTGCTGTGTAATCCATGTGATGAATCAAAGTGTAACTGGGAGTGTTTGTGGTGCTCGAGGTCCCCCTACAGTACAGAAAAGAGAGATGTACAGTACAGGAGATAAATTGAGTTGGTAGCAGTTGTTCCATCAGTGCACTGAGGTTTTTGTTCAGCTGTCAAGTGCATCTGTATCACTGTGCTCACTGACAGCACAGAAATACAAGCCTTTATCTTTTGGTTCCAGATTCTTCACTGTGAATGTCCCATTGGCAGCGTTAGGCTTAGTAGCTGAGAATCTCCTATTTTTGAAGTCTGGTTCAAAGTCATGATCTGTTTTTGCAGTTGTTGTAAAAACTATTAGTTTCATTGTTTCTCCTGGCAGCTGTCTGTACCAGTACATCTGGTAAAATAAATCACCCTTGGTGTGGTTGCAGTATATTGTTGCATTTTCACCCTGGTCTTTCCACATTATGGGGTTCTGGGTCACATCACTCCCATCAATTAGACCTGTGTGTTCAACAATAAAGGATAAAGGGCCATAGTTAACCTTTTCTTGTTGCATTCTGACATCCTCTGTCATCACTTCAAAATGATATTTAGTTATAATAAAAGCAAAAATATGTAAATATGTGCATGTTAACTCATGTTCGTAAACCAATCCACATTTGATTTTATTGTAAATTACCTGTAGTCCACAGCAAGAAGACGGACAATCTGAAGAGGTCTTGTTTGATGATGATAATATCCATGTTTTCTTAGATACAAACTGCCAGAGTCTATTATAGTTAGAGACATGAAGAGCTACAGGTGGGAGTGTCGCTGCGTTGTGATGTGATCCTGAGAGCTGCACTACACACATCTACAGTGCTGTCATTCAAAGTATTGATAGGTGTATAAATGGTAGTAGAGCGCCCTCTACTGTGCATCACTGTGATGTACTTAAACTTTCATTCTGATCAGTTACACTGACAAACAGAGATCACATTTGATGCTGTTATGTTCAGTTATGTGGTGAGTCACAGACGCAGAAGAAGAATGATCCAACTGAACTGACGTCATTAAAGAAAAATTATAAACACTGATGAAGAGAGATTTTTTTTCTATCACAAAAAGTTTTTTTTTTTACCTACATTAAAACACATGGTTCAAAGCAGCAGTTTCAAGGTTTGTGACTTTTATCAGACTTCTCTACTTTGAGAGTCTGTCATTCCTGAATGTGACAAGTTTGAGATTATAACTATAATATAATCATTTTAAAATTCTTTACACATAATATCACAAATGGTATGTTCTCAGTAGAGCTCAAATGTCCTCAGAATGACTGAAAATTGTGTGTAAATAGACTGGCTGCAGTTGTTCTTTAGCCTGAACATCTTGTTTACTCTGCAAACATTTGTTTTCTTTATTGACTTGAGGGGAATCTGCAGCACTGTGCTGACTGCCAACATAGAAATATACACTACAGAACTGGCATTTAATGTAAGATACATGAGACCTGAATGTTTACGGCCATCTACATTAAAGCAGATTTTTCCTTTTACTTCATCCTCAAGATTTACAGTATTACAGCCATCTAATTGTTCCTTTTTCACAACTGCAGACTTGACGTAGTTATGAATTATGTCTTATGAATTGGTACCAAATTCTTATTCTACTCGTTTGTCTAATTGTGATTCAGACATTGCAGTTGAAATCAAGGCTGAGAGGATTGATCATTGATTGTATCATAGCTCTGACTGTATGCTGTGTTGCAGGTTTATCCAGCAGATGGCACCATGATTATCAGCCAGCTGAAGACTCAGCCTCTTCTCAGCAACAGCTGGAGCAGAGACAGCTGCAACTCAGAGTCCAAGGTGAGTTTTAGTCACACCTTTGCCATCATGCTAATCACATGATTAACTTGACATACTTTACATGTTTGCTTGCTAACATGACAAACGTGAACATGTTTAAATCCAGTAGTTAACATACACATCAACATGCTAACAGTCCAATGGTCTCTATACTTAGTTTAGAGATGCAGTTCAGATGAAAAGTGAGCAAAGTCTGACTGAGCTGAGCCTGACAAACTGAGTCTGAGCCCCACTATTGGTCACAATGTAGGAAAGTAGTCAAAATGATTTTATTTATTTATACAACAATGTTGACTTGTGATGTGTAAGTAGCATTACACCTTCATGGGTTCACTTATTTAGCTATCAAATCTGTCTTTTTACTTTATTAGGAGGTTTTAAGAGTTGGACACAGAAAAAAGAAAATGAGATGTCATTAATATATGTATCACAACATACCATAACAAACACCAGCGTACTGTGTATTCATCATGGTTTCCCAGAGACTTGCAGTGGGAACAAGTTCTGTTCATATTGTAATTTCACAGTTTCCAACAGAGGTCAATAAAGGTCATAGATTCCCTGATGCTCCTTAAATGCTCAGTTTTTCCTTTGCAGCGTTCATGTTCTCTGTGTGTGTTTTACTTCAGTTGTATGTTGATAGATAGATGATACATTATCTGCATTTCTGCATATATGAATGCATATGATTATTTGATTATGAAAACATTTTGATAGAACCTGTGTGTGACTCGATATTCAGTTTGCACCACAAGGGGTCGTTCAACATGACAAATGAAATGTGTCTTCCTCGTGTCTAGTTGCTGAAGTGTAGTAACCCAGCACCAACAAATAATCATTGAAATCTCCTCGATTACATTATATCTGCAGAAGTTTCAGTCTACTGCACCAAACGTTATCTGTCCAGGTATAGTTTAGTGTTTAATATCCATGTTAAACAGAAACCTTCCAGCCTGGTAGAAGCAGCGTTCAGTTTTTATGCACCACACATCTGGAACAAACTCCCCGAAAACTGCAGGTCTGCTGCAACTCTGTTCTTTTAAATCAAGGCTGAAGACTTTTCTGTTTGCTGCTGCCATTTATTAAATCACATTTTGAGGCTTTTGATTAATATCTTTATTTTTTTTATTTTCCAATTTGACACTTATGAATTGTATTAAATAAATGTATGTCTTTTTATATTGCCTTGTGTTGCTTTTACAATCTGTCTTGATGCCGTTTATGCTTTATGTGAAGCACTTTGAATTGCCTTGTTGTTGAAATGTGCTATAAAAATAAACGTGCCTTGTCTTGGTATTTTTAGCTTTTGAAGTAAAGTGTTACCAAGTATTTCAACCCAAACTTTGAAATTATTCTCCTGTGTGGCTCATTCAGAATTGCAGGGCTCACACACTGCTTTAACTGGACTTAAATATTACAGAGAAAGAGAGTATGAAGCTTTGTTTTGTGCTTCCTAACAAAAGGAAGAACAACAACTTCTTATCATAATTCATTTTACGGTTGTGGTTAGTGGGAGTAGATATAATTATCTTGCTCACAGATGTCAGACACACCATGTTTCTGTTAGTGTCTCTCAGACATTGTTTCCTGTTTATCTGACTCTAGTGAGCAAAAAACATGTTTTTAAAGGAAACAAATGGTGAAATGAGGAAGAAATCTTCCTTAGTTGGATTCCCACTGGGGTTTCAACTTATACCAGTTTTGATGGAGGAACGTTGAGACAGAAGCGTTTAATAAATCTCCATGATATGCTTTAAATACAGTTATGTATTGTGTCTGACTTAGTTATTCACGTGAGGATGATTTATTTGAGATTACAATCGAACACCCTGTTTTATATTTAGTATGAATTACTGTTGTTACAGGTATAGTTGTCTTTAGTCTATAATTGCAATACATTTATTTTATATCTCTATACTGCAACAAAAGAAACAAACTTTCATATGCAAATTTCTGCACCAGATCTGGGTAAACATGTGTTGTGTGTTACAACACACTCATGTTCATTCTGTAGCCTCAGTTGACACAGAAATGGCAGCTTTTCCAGCTGTTTGCTCAGAGATGTGCAGGGCGGGGGGTTGGTGCAGAGATGCAGGTGGATTCTGTGAACCGGAGGTTGTGGTAAAGTAGAAGGTTGCACCTTCGTCATTTCTCAGCACAGAGAACGATCTGCAGGCTGCTCTGTGACCACATCCTCTCCTCTGCTGTCGCTCTCTACTCCTCTGCAGGGTTTCAAGCCCCGGTTTGTCTCCCTCACCAACAACAGCTTTGACCTCCTTCTGTACACAGATGAGAACGTTGATTTCCTGTTGTTATGTGGTAGACTCACACTCTCACATTTACTTTATTACTGTGAGTCTTTAACATAAAGGAAGATAATCTTTATTCATAAAGATAATATAAACTGTCATACTTAGTTGTGCAAAGTGGAAAAAACTCAGATAAACTCACTTTAATCAATAATTTATAAAAGAAAGAATATTATAATTCAGATTAGTCGTCTGGATTTAATTCATCACCTAAATGTCACCAGAAAACAACACTTCAGTCACCTTTCAGTTTGCTCATTGGAAAATCTTGTTATGACCCAACTGAAGCAGCTTGTGATGTTTTCTTGAGATAAGGTATTTCAACATGAAATATCTGATTTCTCAGAAAACAGGCAGAAAGGCGAGCAGCTAAAAATACCTCACACTATCTCTGGAAAAAGTGATGTTGAGTGTAAGATGAGATGTGAGAGCAGTGACGGGGGTCAGTATCCAAACTACATATCAGCAACAATTTGGAGCAACTGACAAACTTATCTGTCTAATCCTTTCTTTCTTTCTTTCTTTCTTTCTTTCTCTCTTTCTCTCTTTCTCTCTTTCTTTCTCTCTTTCTCTCTTTCTCTCTTTCTTTCTTTCTTTCTTTCTTTCTTGTAAAAGAACCACAGTGTATGAATAGTGTCTGATATGAAGATGAATCTGGTTTAGATAAACACTATGTAAATAAAGTCTTACTGCCTGAATCTGTCATGAGAATCATTTGTAGGACAAACTACAAAAACTCAGTAGGACACTCAACATTTATTGAATAAATGAAAGCAAAAGCTTTTCAAGATTCTCTGAAATACTTTTATTGAAAAGAAAATTTAGCAAACAAGCAGTTTACAACCACACACTACCACACATTATACAGACGTATTTATAAAAACGTGATGCCAAAGTATTTTTATGCTAGTTATAGCTTTAAGATTGTAACAAAAATATGCCTGAAACTGTTCATCTACTGTGTGCAGAATTACTATTAAGAGCGCGAATGCTTTGTAACACACAACATAGTGGAAATATAAGAAATATAAGTTCAATGTTCTCAATCTTTATTTACAGAAACTAACAGAATCGATCTCTGAGAGTTCACTTGTTCAGGCTGCAGCTCAGCTCTCAGTTGTGTTTTCCCTGCAACAGAAAGAGAAGGACACAATGTCTTAATGTCATGAGCTCTTTTTACTTTTTATTCAAATATATGGAGCTAGTTTTTATGTCAAGTACAGGAAACTGAAGCTAATCAAAGCATCTAAGCAACAGAAACAGAACAAACCTGAAGCTTCCACACCAGAAACACAACAAAGGCTCCATAGACGCTGCTCTTGACGATGAAAACACCGTAGGAGTGTTTGGCATTATTTGTGATCATCAAATATTTGCCTGCAGAAAGTTCAAATACCCACATAAGTGACATGATTCAAAGACTAATTATTCAGTTATACGTATATCCTTTTTCAAATACATAAGATGCTGAATGTTTTGTATGTAATGATAAGTATAGAATTGATGCATTTTTGTGTACGGAATGAAAAAATAATATATTTACTTCTTGTCATCTTCCCCTCTGTATCTGATAGAAGAATAAACATGGCTTAGATGAGGACAGATGATCATTTACATGTATTCGTCACAAACAATTCAGTCATTTCTGAATTTTACATGAACATACCTTTTTTACCAAAAATTGAATTTTGATAATTTTCGGTTTCAGTTCCATTGAAGAAGCTGACAATGCAGGTGAAGTTACTTTTAGGTTTGTACCAAACTGTGGCAGAGACCCTCAACCTGCTGGTGATGTTGTAATTGCCATTTCCTTCCTGCAGGGCAGCGTTGTCCGTCGCCACACCATTGATGACATTCACCCCATTGATCTGCCAGAATACACTGACATGGTCTGGGTAGAATCCAGTGACCACACAAACTAAGGTCTTCTTTATCTGCTTGTCTCTCTGGTTGCAAGGAGGTGGAAGCACTTTCACTGTTGGTGCTGTTACATTACGGTTGTTTTCTGTAAGGACATGAATCATCAGATTAGAGTTACATCATCAAAATCCTGGAGATCAACAACAAAACAATGTATAGTTGTAACCTTAAAAACAGCAAATACACCATGATCATTGCAGGTGGCCAAAGTCACATTGAGAGTCATTAAGATTTCATCTCAGATAAATGTTATGAAGTTATCCCAGTGATCTTACCAACAACTGTTAGCCTGGTTCCTTCTCCAAAATAAGTAGGATAATTGTCAGAGCACACTGCTGACTTGCATGTAAAACACTGACACCGACCTACAAGGACTGAATGAACCTCTAACTTCTTTACAGTATGTCTACAGTACAGTCACAATATCACAATTATCACTTACTGATTCATTCACTTTGTATATTTTTTAAAAACTTTTTCCCTACATTTCTTTACCAATTCAAGTAAATACATTTAACTTTGTTTTGAAACTGAGACAGTGTTGGCTGACATGAATATTATAAACTGCAAAAATGTCACAGTTTAAAGGTTAGAAATTAACTATAAAAGTCAAATTCTGATGCCTAACGTAGTGTGAGATTCTTATTCTATAGATTTTATATTTTATTTGGCACTTTTGACACAGTACAACTCCAGAAAATCACAGAATAAGACATTAAAACATTTACAACAATAATTTTGCAGATTTAGATTAATTGATATGATTTCTATAATTTTCTTACCCAGCACTGTTAGTCTGGTGCCACTGCCAAAGTAAGCAGGCTCGTAGTTGCTCACACAAATACAAGGCTGTAGAAAAACTGCTCAACCTTTCAGCACTGAAAGCTGTAAACTCTTTGTGTTTACTTTCACATAAACTAAAATCTTTAAATACTTACACACAAAACTCTCAAGGACATAATTTTACCAAATGAAATCTTCTCTTGACGATATTAAACTGTCCATTAAAAGGTCAATTTAAGTGCAAAAAAACTAACTTGGTGGTAGTAGTTATCAAAACAAACAATTTTGAAGTACATCTTAATGATATGTTATATTAGTACATATTAAATTATTTTTTACTGTCTTACCTAAAACAGTGAGTTTAGTTCCAGCTCCAAAGTAAGCTTCTGATTGAGAACTCACAGTATTTCATAGTGCTGATAAGAACTCACTGAGAGTAATAATCTGGGCGTTAAGCCAAATGTTTTATTGCTGCAGTACTTTTACTGGAGAAGATAGACAAGACTTGTTTTACTGACACAAACTAACTCAAAAACGAGTATACTTTGTTTACTACCATCAAATTAAAAAGTCTAAATGTATATTCTTAGTATTGCACATATCCTTCACAAACAAACGGTTGTGAATCATGCTCTGTGAGATTATTTTTGCAGGTTTTCTTACCTAAAACAGTGAGTTTAGTTCCAGCTCCAAAGTAAGCCTCGCTGTAGGAGCACAGAGTGTTTGATCGTAACAAAAACTCTTCCTACAGCTTCTCTTTATTTGTGACACTTTGAATTTATTCCAACTTTGTCACTCTTTGACATGTTAAGACTTCCACTTTAATTTATTATAGTTTACAGAACAGTTACATCATCCCTGTTTTATTCATTTATGTATTTATTTTTACCTTTTAATAATATATTCATGCTTTTTGGGGCTATTTCTGATTTAGCCTAGGAACTGCTAAATACACAGATCATCAGTAGTCAGGAGGAGGTCTGGCCTTTGAGTAACTGTACAGTGTCAGAAACATCTTACAAAACGATACCAGAGCAATGTTTAATGAATTATTTCTTACCTAAAACAGTCAATTTTGTTCCAGCACCAAAATAAGCCACTGTGTCACAGTGCACTCAAGTGCACTCAAGTGCACTGTGACACAGTGCTCAAAGCAGCCCAAAATGCTGCCTTTACTTCTTTAGTTTAAGTGTTTATTGTAGGCTGTTAAATGTCACTTTTCTCCAAATAAAAAGGCCAAAATCTGCTGCAATACGGTCTGGTTTTGAGCAAAATAAATCTCCTTTTCCCCCCAAACAACCAGCCTGCTTTTATATTGTGCATTTTTTTACACATGGATTCATGAGAATTAATTTTGATGTCTTACTTACCAAGAACAGTCAGTTTTGTGCCTGCGCCGAAGTAAGCTTCGTAACTGACACAGTGTTAAAGCTTAACATCAAAAAGCACTGAGCTGAACTTGAACTATAAAGTTCATTAAGTTTCTTAATGCACCACTCTAATTACAAAACTTTCTTCATCTTTATCATCCTTCACTTACCTAAAACAGTCAATTTTGTTCCTTTTCCAAAATACGCTTAGTTGGTATTGTCACAGTGCAGAATTACTGAGCTTTTTCATGACAACTGATTTTTGCTTTAATGTTACACAAACAACTCAACTGTTTTATGTTTGTTTAAGTGAACTGAAGTTGTGAGAGTTCTGACTTACCCAAAACTGTGAGTTTTGTTCCCTTTCCAAAGTAAGCTTCGGTTCCAGTGTCACACTGAATCCCTCCTCAACCAAAAAGTCACAAAACTTTCCATAATCAGCATGTTTAGACACAGTCTAATAATCCACAGGATGAAGAAGGTTCAAACATGCAGGATGAGCTTCATAATGTCCAAAGATGTTTTGTTTTTGTCAAGATGAGTAAAACAAACATCCAAGTGCTGCAAAAATGAATTTGAAGTCATTTAAAAAACTTTTTCCAGCTAAAGTTCTGCATATAAATTGACACTTTACTCCCAAATTGACATGACATCCTGCACACCTTCATAATATTGATGTTTTCTGCTCTATCAAGTATCCAAAGTAGCATGTAGCAGTCTACACAATGGATGTTAATGGGAGGAGGTTTTTGTATGGCGGCTCTATAGGATTGTATCACCGTGGCCCCCTGTCCCCACGGTGAAAAAGTATCACACAAAAACCTGAAGTCTCTTTCGTTGTCTCCTCTTCGCTTCCCCCACCCAGCTTCCCCATATCTCAGCCTCCATCTCTCTCTGTCTGTGAAAGCAGCTGCACAGGTCGGGCTGACTGAAGGCTGAACCAGCTCCAACCTGACTGCTGCTATTTCTGTGACAGCTGAGAAAAGAAGCAAGAAGAATAGAAGGAAAAGAGAAACTGTGTTTGTTTTTAGCTGCTTAGAGGAAGTGACATCTCTCCTGGTCACACCTCTTTATCCCACCCAGCTGTCAGAGAAGTGAGGAGGCACATTTACTGAATAACGTTCGACCAATGCTGTAGATACTGTGATCCTTAAATTGTTGATTTCTTGTCTTCTAATTTGGAGCAACATACATCTTTGAAATGGGCACAGCACGAAATGCCTCAAAGTGGATGAAAATGGCATACAAGCAAAATGCAATTCAATGCTTAAAGCTGCACAAATCAATATTTTTACACTGACGATGAATGAAAAGACTACTAGTAGTAGTGTAAAGAGTGTCACTTGTGATGGACTTACAGTTACCACCCAAGTCTGCGATTTCCTTCAGCTCTACAGAGCTTTACAGCGTCTTTTATAGCCAATTTTTTGGCTTCGTGGCCGCAACAGTTGCGTTGTCTCACTGCTCTCATTAATTCAGTTTTCAACCACAGCTGCTCTGATAAAGCCACTGTACACTACCCGCCCCGCATTTGGTTGAGACCAAAACAGAGCAAAAAGGGAGAGTGAATATTGGACTTACATTCGTCAAGTATACGCAAACATGAATGCTAATGTTGCTCTGTGTCTGCTGGATGTGTAAACATCTGTTTGCTAACACATTTGACATTTTATCACCCTGTAGTGTTTACAGCTTGTTCTGCTGCCCCCCAGTGGCCAAAAAAATAGCTAACACAAGTTTAACAACAAATCATCAAATTTATATATGACATCATATACATCATAATTCACATAAGTTTTTAAGTCATTATTCAATAATATGTACTAATAATTTCATAACTAATTAGAGGACAAATAGTATATTAATCAGCTATAACAATATAACATCATTATGCATTATTAGTTTAAAATATGCCACATCTGTTATCAACCAAAGAATTTACTGCATTACCAAATTTTAATACACCTTTGATCCATGTAAAGTTTTGAAAATTAGCCGAAATGCTGTGACAAGTGGTGTTAGTCTATTCAATGTGGTCCCTATAGCAAGGACCAATTAAAATGAAAAAACATATCACTCTGTTCTTTAAGCTGTTACATCTTAATTTCAATTTTATTGTTATTATTCTTAATAAACTAAGTGATTGGTAGTAACTCCATCATTCTGAAATTATTTGACTAGCCAACCTTTTACATATTGTATAGGCCTTACTTTTAAAAAAACAAAAGTTTTCATCTAATTGTAATCCCACAGGAACCCTGTAGAGGTCTCTGTATGATAACCTAAACTTCAGGCTGCACACAAGATTAAAATATATAAGAAAATACAGATTTAAGCACAGGGATGAGACACAATGATACAATGTACAGGACAATGATGTATGGGATAAATAATCCTAACAATGTGAGACGTGTGACACAGATGAGAAAGCATGTAGAACAGTAACACAGAATGTGACAAATAATCTTTACCACATTAACACCTGGTGTGTTATCTGAACCGATAAGATTTGTGGTGCTGCAGAAACATCATGACTTGTGGAGGAGTCATTGTACTTTCACTAAACTGATAGATGTTCACTGTACAGTTTTTTTTTTTATATACTCTTTTTTTAGTTATGTTCCAATCCTTATTTTCATGTCACATTGATGTTAGTTGCCTGTCATGTCTCACACAACAACAAAATCCTGACCCTCAGAGTTCAATACATTGGTCCTTGTCACTCATCCCTCCTCTTGGTTCTCTCGTGAGGTTGTTGTTTAGCTGTTGAGGCTTTCTGAACCACTGTGCTATACTGGAGGTAGTAATACACAGCTGAGTCTCTGGCTTCAGCAGAGCGTATCTCCAGAGAGGATTTAAATGTAGACCGGGTCATGGTGTACTTGGATTTGTTGAAAGGAGCTTCAGTGTCCCATGAATCTTTACCATAAGAATATATTACCATCTGTATTTTTTCCCCACCTCTGCTTTGTCTGTACCAGTACATGTAGTTATATTGATCATCATCTTGTTCACACTACAAAGTAACGATCTTGTCTCCTTCATGACTGATTAAAAATGGAAGCTGTTGAATTTTTACACAGAGGGAGAAATCTGGAAAATAACAAAGAAGACAACAAGTAAACAAAAAACAACTGAAGCAAGAAAATCTTCTTTCAATTGAATTTAAATGTTCTTACTGGAGAAGATAAGAACAGCAACCAAGAAGACGTTGTCATTGTCACAGTTTTTATACAGATGATAGTACAGAAAACAGAGCAGTCCACTCAGTCCGCCCTCTGTTGTCTTCACTGACTGAACAGGTGTATCTTCCTTTACTGCTACAATCAAATGTTCTGAAAGAAGCTCGGATCCTCCCCGTTCACTCTGTGTTTCTTTTACCAGGAACTCTTTGCCTACATTCATATTGTTTCATAGATTCATGCGGGTCCCTGTGAGCAGTGTGAAGCTGTTCTTTGAGGACTTGTATAGACCATGTGTAGTAATTGCTGCTTCAATAAGGTCAGATTGTTTGACGTAAAATATAATCTGATTAGTACAACAAACACAAATACCTCCTAAGATTGGTGCATTTTATCAACTCTCTTTAAGCACAAAGCACAGTATGAATCTGGCTGAAAGGAACTTAGTCTGCAACTCTGTCTTTTGTCTCTTTTAATATCACATGTAGTTGACCAAACTCGGATGCATAAAAGAATACAACAATGCAGTATTTTAGCCATTGTAATAGTGATGAATTATGCATTAATAAAACCCCAATTATACATGAGTTGTATACTATGAAGTGTTATCTGCAAACATTGCTAATAGTTGTTAGATAGTGACCTCTATCAGAGTGGTGGTTGAACTGTGACCAAATACCATCTGATATAAACTACAAGCCCTGTATATGTATACCTTTTTGGGGGGGAATTTGTCTTTATTTTGCTATTATTCTACTGTTGCAACTGTGGAGCAGTTGCCAGTTTAGCATGAAACCCAAATGAGCCACAGCTCCTTCCTGCTGTGAGCCATCTGTGACAGACAGACTTGATATTTGTATGACTGTCTGGCCTGTGTGCATCACTGTGACTGGCAGCACAGTAGTAGGTGCTGCTGTCATTGAGAAACAGCTCAGTAATTTTAAGGGAGAAGTTGTTTTTGGATGTATCAATGGACATCTGGAAGCACCCCACAGTTTGGTCATACTCTTTGATGATGAACTGCAGTTGGGCTCCGTGGTGGTTTTGTCGGTACCAGAACATGGTGTAGCTGCCCATGCTGAATCCTGGACCCATGTTGCACTCCAACATCACTGTGTCTCCTGGGTGAAACATTTGATCTCCAGACTGAAGAACTACAACACTGAGACCTGCAGCACATGAAGGATGATGTTTTATTGTGTCTCTCCTTGATGTACAGATTGTTGAAGTCACAGAAATATGTGAAGTATCAAGGTACTCGATCATTTAAACATCTGTTAGTACATCGATAATGAGTTACTTCGTAAAAACCCACCTGAGTGTAAAAGAAGTGACAGATAAAGGACTGTGACAAACGTGTTAGCAATGAGTCTTCTTCCAGCTGAATGATGCAGTCATACATCACTTTATTTAGCACAAAGGAAACATGAGGTCACATGATCACATGATTTGAAGGTAGGACTGACTGTAATTCTCATTCAGTGATTATCAAATGAGAGAGGAGCACACGAAAGATGAAGTTTTTGTTTTTAGACCTGGTTTGCCATTAATTTGTGCTGATCTTCAATCTTCAAATGAACTTAAATGTTATTCAACCACAGGTCTCAGTGTTGTAGTTGTTCAGTCTGGAGATCAATTCAGTGATTGCCCCAAATTTAATTGTTGTCAGGGTTGAAAAGTAAAATGTCTGAAACATCATTTACACCATCATCAACAGTGTAAAGGCGCAGCCTCAGTGGAACATGATTGGTCACCCCTGAATTCGGCGGTTTTTGTAAACTGACAGGGCTCCGCCCACTTGTTATGTTGAATTCATTTCACTGGTTGTTCCTCATCTTCAACAACAGTTCCTCATCCTCACTAACGGTTGTTCCTCATCCTCACCAATGGTTGTTCCTTATCCTCACCAACGGTTGTTCCTCATCTTCAACAACAGTTCCTTATCCTCACCAATGGTTGTTCCTCATCTTCAACAACAGTTCCTTATCCTCACCAATGGTTGTTCCTCATCTTCAACAACAGTTCCTTGTCCTCACCAACAGTTGTTCCTCTTCCTCACCAACAGTTGTTCCTCATTTTCACCAACGGTTGTTTCTCATCTTCACCAACGGTTGTTCCTCTTCCTCACCAACGGTTGTTCCTCATCCTCACCAACGGTTACTCCTCATCCTCACCAACGATTGTTCCTCATCCTCACCAACGGTTGTTCCTCATCCTCACCAACAGTTCAGTTCCTCATCCTCACTAAGGGTTGTTCCTCATCCTCATCAACGGTTGTTCCTCATCCTCACCAACGGTTACTCCTCATCCTCACTAAGGGTTGTTCCTCATCCTCATCAACGGTTTTTCTGCCCTGCTGTTGTAGCTTAGGAAATTCCTCATAAACGACTCTTCTCTGAGACACATAAAATCACAGCTTTGGTCCACCAAGGTGAGCATTTGCTTGAGGTAAATTGTATATTATGAGTTGGTGTTTGTATGCTTAGCTAACTTTAGCTATCATTTGGCTAAGCTAATGGTTATGTAGCTGCTGGCTACTTATTTCTGCTCACACAGTTAGATGTCATTGACCCATATTGGTATTGTATTGGCATGTATTATGACTAAATTTCTTGTTGTTAATTTCAGTTTGGTTGTTAGGCATGGGTATGATGCTTTCATGCTGTTGATTTGGCAACATATGAATGCTCATACTTGAGTATAGTGAGTGTTTTGGACTAAATTGGTTTTGAATATTCCCCATAGGTTCTTGTTGAAACTGTTTTAGAGAGTTGTTGGTTAAATTTTATGGTCATTTCAGAGGCTGAAGTTTGTAGTGCTGTTGAGCTGTATTGCATTATACTGAGAGGTGACACAACAACAGTATATTTCCACACACTGTCACACTCAGGAATAATTTAATAAATAAATCTGCCATGTTAGATCAGAACAAATATAACAGGGTAATTCTATATCTTCTTACTATCTGATGTAGTTTGACAAATACTGTGCAATTCCATGAAATAATATAGTTTGTCATTTCTAAGTTTAAGCAGACTGTATACTGTAAATACAGTACTAGTCACTGATACAATGTACAATATTCTGTCCCTTTAGTATTTATCAAGTTATTCTTTTCACAGCCTGAACCAAAACGCTGCATATACACATGTGATAACATTCTGAATTGTATATACAGTAGATAGTTTGTTGAGTTCTTTCTAATGTTAATAGCTCTGTGTTTACATTTTTTATTTAGCTGTAGGCCTATTTCAGTATTGTACAGTAGTCTTATGTAAATTGTGAGAATGTGTGAACAGATTCTTGGCCAGTAACAGGCAAATACCCCCAGCCTGCCTCTCAGGATCATGAACTTGAAAACAATCAAAACAGACAGCAGGGTTTTTAGTGAGGTGGTGACGTTAAACCACATCACTGTGTACTGGCAGCACAGAAATACACAGCCGAGTCTGAACGATTCACACTTTGAATGATCAGTTTGGATGTCGTCTCTCGTAATCTTGAACCGATTTTCAAACTGCTTCTCATAGTCGGGATCACTGATAAAGGAGCTGTATCCAATTAAATTCATCAGACCGCTCCCTGTTTGCTGGTACCAGAGCATTACATATAGACCATTATCATTATGATGGCATTTAAATTCCACCCTGGCCGTTTCATTGACTATTCTTGGATGAGATGGATCAAACGTCACAGTCTTAGCTTGATCTGTAGGAAAAACAAATTTAAAAAGTGGTTATAACGAAGCCATAGTACAAAAATTATTCATAAAATTGTTGTACAAAATTAACAATACGATTAAATTTCTGTTCTTGCAGCTAATTTTATTACATTGAGGCAAGAGAGAGAGAAGAAAAATGATGATTGCTGCAGACATCCTCACAGTTTGTGCTGCTGCAGGAGAAACGCAGCTTCCTCCAATGAGAGTCTGTATAAAAAGAGACACTGCCTCTTGTGCAAATGCACACATCTCATTTACAGAATAATGATCAGGGTTTTAGTGAGGGAGTGGCATTAAACACATCACTGTGTATTGGCAGCATAGAAATACACAGTGGAGTGTGAAAGATTCACACTTTCAATGATCAGAGCTCCTCTCACTGTGTCTTTTCTTGTCAGCTTGAATTGTTCTTCAAACTGACCCTCATAGTTTGAGGAGATTTAATATCCATACCCTATGAGGGTCATAGACAGACTGTCCTTTCTTTGCTGATATATATGTAGTTCAGAGTGTAGTTTTAGATCTTACAATAAAAACAGATGAAGAGAAAAGCAAATGTGTGCACAGATGAAGACGCTGTCAAGCGCTGATGTGAGAAAAAGTATTGCCCTGAAAAAATAAGGCTCAGGATAACTAATATGTCTGTGTTGGTTATTTCATCACCATTTTCTCTCGATAAAAGCTACATGCCACGTGCTGTGCCTCCACCTAGTGGTTGAATCTATTCAGGACATTAAGTTGGATGACTGTAGGTGGCCACTTGACAAGGAGACACAAACATGGGTTGTTTTAAGTGTTGAAAAACATTTTCATTTTAGAGAAAAGACTATTGCATATTCCTGGCTTTCTTTCTTCAACATGTGCAGTAAAAGACACTGATATCATTTTCAGTGTGGTTGAGTTCCTTCTTTCATTTGATTATATTAATGTTAGACAGGTGTCAGAACAACAAACAGCATCTCAGCTGTATGTTTTTGTCGCAGAACTTCTGTTACAGCACTGTGTAGACTGGCAGCACACAGATAAACAGCCTCATCTTTCCTCTGAACACCTGTTATTGTCAGAGACCACTGCTTCTCCTTTGTCTCTGCCTGAAAGCCAGATTTAAATTCATCTTCAAAGTTTTCATTGCCAGCTATTATAGCCACTATTAACTGAAAACCTTTTTCTGTCTGTCTGTAGCAGTACAGCTATTGATAATCAGTGTTATTGTGATAGCAGAAAATTTCTGCCTGGCCACTGGGAAGACTGGAGATATAACGGGGCCACTGTTCAGCACAGACACATTTTTGTCTACTGAACAGTTTGTCTCACACATTTGTTTTTGTACCTTTTGTTTGTCTTAGCAGGATGAAAAACTGCAGCATCTGAAATATGCTTCTGTATGAAAACAGATCTGTCTAGCAGTTTAGGTTTGATGCAGGTGCGTGTTTGATTTGCTGGCTGCCAGCTTTTTGTAAAGGAACCAGAGGAGTTGAATCACTGTGCTGACTGGCTGCACAGAAGTACTCTGCACTGTCTGTTGGGTTTATGTTGGAGATTACAAGGTGGGCTTTTTTCTTTGAATGGCCTGTTATGTTGAAATGTGCTTCAAAGTTCTTTTCAAGATTTGGGGTTTCATAATGAAGCGTTCCAATCAGGTCCATGGCCCTTTGGCCTCCTGCTGCTGACTTGCAACGGTACCAAAGCATGTAGGGATAATTGTTGTCTCCATGGTAGCAATCAAGACGGGCTTCTTCTTGTTTAGGTTTTGTCAGATGATTTACAGGTGATTGTTGGATGAAAAGTGATGATAACACAGCGTCTAGAGGAAAAACTGAAGGTAAACAAAGTTCCTGTTAGCGTCATGAGAAATGTTCGACATCATGTTATAATTCTTACCTGCGAGAAAAGAGAGAAAAAACAAAGTGACAAGAAACATTTTTATTACTGGATAGAGAAAATCCTCATGTATCCATAATGTTCTCTGCGGTGGCTCAGATCTTAACTGTGACTTCAACAGAAATGAAAATATATTGGTGTGAAATTTTCCTTAATAGTAAATTTTTAATAAGGAAGGAGGAGCTTACAACTATGTTCTTGTCTTTGTGTCATCACTGCTCTCTGCTGTACAAAGTTTTGATTCTGATTCGTACAGAGCAGGTTGCTGTTGTGTGACTCATCTGAGGGGATTATTTATTTTGTCTCCAAGGAAGCAACAAACATACTTGTAAACTAAGAATTATAATGAAGCCTTACTTTCAGTGCTTTTTGTGTCACATGGTGTCAGTGGTTTCGTCTTGGTGTGCTGTTATCTGCTGGATCATTATGGAGGTTTTTGTACGAGGGAGTAACTGTTTTTATTACTGTGCGTACAAGCTGCACCAAAATATTCTCCGCTGTCTTCAGGGTGACTCAGGTTCAGGATGTGAAGATAAGCGTTTTTCTCTCCATCTCCACTCACACTGAAGCGACTGTTAAATGGCGACTCAACTTTGGGGTTTCTAAAATACATGTAGGCAATCAGCTTTAGAGCTGTGTCTCCTGCTGAGCGCTGATACCAGAGAATAGTGTCATAGTTTGGGATTTCATGTTTGAAGCTCAGTTTGACTTCATCATTCGGTTTCCACAGCAGTTCACTTGGCTCCTGAAAAACTTGTTTTTCTTTACTGAGGTAAACTCCTGTAAACAGATCAAGAAACAATGTTAAGTAGAGCTATAAATCCTCTATTGTATAATGTTATACTGTATAAATCCTATAAAATTGTGCCTGCTTGGAGTTGATTTACACAATTTCATTTATTGGAAAAAAAAAAAAAAAGTATATTAAATGAAAGAACACGGACATATTTCATTTTGATTCCTCCACTACTTCTCAAGGATTTTTGATTTTTTTTTTTTTTTTTTTAGAAAAAGTGGCTTTATGAATGTACGATACCTTTCATCCAGAACACAGTGATGATGTACGTGATGAGATGAGGCATCATGTTGACTGTGAAAAACCAGCAGGGATCTCTGCTGTGCTTTGTGGATCAGAAGGAGGGACAGGAAGTGATGTAGAGAAATCAAAGCATTAATTGGTACCTTCTTTCATTTAGCTTGTCTGTCGTTTCTTTCTGTCATTTCCTCTTATTGAACCTGTCACAGAACTGTTTTTAACATACATATGACATATTGAGGCTTTTCTATCATGGTGTACTATAAAAGTTTGCTGCACAGAAATAGTCTGCTGACTTGATGGTGCTTCTGTACCAAAATATGAAGGATGGCATTTCTCCTCTATCACCACTGGAAATCAGTGTGCCTTTAATAGTGTTGAAAATTTTGATGCTGTGTTTGAAGGTTAATTTGACTCATTGGTTTGCCTGAACTGATCAGCTAGAAACTGTTGAAAATCTTAACTTTTATTGAGGGATATTCCTGTGGAGAGTGAAATTCTAGAGAAGCCATACACCCAAATTACTTAAAGCATTAAAGACTTTGGCTTTGAGAAACAAAGGTTTTTTGGTTGTTTAATTCATAAAACTGGGATGACGATTATTTTAACAACAATGTGTTGATGTGTCTAAGGAAGGAAAGGGAAGTGAAGTGGAGAGAATGAAGGATGATTAGTTATCAACAAATCAGTCAAACCACAAAGTTCATTTGAGGATAATTTACTCTCGGAGGAGCGAAGGGAAGAGGTTTTTGTCACAAGCAGATGGGTGTTTGACACACTGTGCCTCCTTGGCAGCACAGAAGTATGTTGCGGTGTGTTCAAGTGCTTTTAGATCGGTTATGGAGAGTGAAACATTTTTTATGTTTCCACTCAAATCTCCAACTAATTTGAAATGTTTCTTAAATGGCTCTTCCACGCTGTCGTCCTTGAACTCTCCATATCCATATCCAATGAGTTTCAGAGCTGTGTCTCCAGGAGACTTCTGGTACCACAGAATCACTCTGTAGTCAGTTCGTTCGTGGGTGCAGAGAAGCTGCACGTTTTCACCAGCCGTTTGGATGACAGCAGAGGGAGACTGATGGATCTGAACCCCCAGAGAGAAACCTGCAAAAGAAACAAACTCAGGGTTTATCTGCTTGAACAAAGAAAGTATAAACTTGTTAATCAAGAGAACAAACCTCATTACCTATAATATGATAAGAGAGCAGAAAACGAATCATTTTTGTTCTTTGTCCCATGCAGATGAAATTCTCTGTTTAAAAAGGATACAATAATGATGATGATGATGAAGGTTATGAAGAGACCACTCTGGCTATATGACTGGACTGAAAATGGGAACAAAAAGAGACATGAGGAGGAAGTGATAGAGAAATCACATGACAGAGAGCTTGACTTCAAATGACTGACGAAGGTCTTTTCAAGACCACAGATGATGAAGGATGGTGTTTAGTTAATTAGTTTAAAGGAGATCTGCCTCAGAGAGAGCAGAGGGAGACTGATGGACCACAATTACCAGAGAACAACATGATATAAGCAGAGTTTACAGATTATTCATTTCAAGATGTGAAAATAAATACAGTACATCTTATTTCACAATGAAGCAGTTGTTACCTGGTGAGTAAATGTGACACATGGAGCACTGAATTACTGTAAAGTCACTGATGAAATGCAGTATCTAAGTTATTACAGGATCTCTCTTAGTTAGTTCTCACTAAACTGAATAAACAAATGAAATGTAGAGAGGAGTGGCTTCATTTAGTTGCATATAAAATTGATGTCTACGTTATTTCTTGGTAAACCCTCTTTAGTAACATTTTGGTGGGTGGTGCCATAATGCACCATTCTCCCTGAACAACCATACAGACATACTGCCACCTTATGAAAAGAAACAAAATAACCAAAACCCCTCAAATGAACCCTAAAACCCTGGTGTAACCATACAGTAGAGTATTACATTTGTTTGTTGGCAGTGCAGCCAACAAAGAAACATGGGTGTATCTAACACTCTCCTCTCCCTTTCAAACTAATAAATTGGAAAGTGTAATAAAATTAAAACAGAATAAATTAAAAATGTCACATAGCATAAAACCAACAGGAAAATACTTAAAATATAATGCTATCAGATAGGAACTAAATGCTGTACGAATGTACAAATGTCAGGATTCAGGAAACATGTTTAGAGTACAGAGCGCATATGGTGTTATTTCACATTATTGTGTGGTATTTCACAAGTATTGTGACATTATCAATGCTGTAAAAAACATTTCTCAGGCATATGTTGCACATATAACCTATACAGTATATTGCTCAGCCCCTAATACCAGAAGTAATAATAAAAGCCAACCAAAATCTATGAGTGCAATTACAAATACTCTACAAATATTAGTATTAGTATGTTGGTCTTATGAGTATGAGCTCCCTCTGTAGTTAATTAAAGAGACTGTTGTTTTGCTGGGGACTTAGAGTCTTGACGACTAATTGCTTCATTCCCTCCCTTGGCAGCTGTCTGTACCAGTACATCTGGTAAGAACCAGCATCCTTAGTGTGACTGCAGTCCATTGTGGCAGACTGACCCTCTTTGCTCCACAGCAGAGGGGTCTGGGTGACATCACTCACATCAATTAGACCTGTCAGGGTCAACAATTACATGTCATGTTAAAGGACCAACAATAACTCCTCTGCATACAGGCAGAATGTTCAACATATAATCATTAATATGAATTTAAATCTTCTACAAGTTGGAAGAAGTAGAAGTGACCATTTTTTCTCTGTCAATAACAACAATGATGTACTGTACCTTAAAACATATCACAAACATTATGTTCTGCACATCAAAGGATTATGACAACAATACAGTATGTTGAACTGTGGGCCTACAACAGGACCTCAGAGGGGGTCAAAAATGTGTCAAAACAGTTGATAAAATCTTCAAGTCTTGGTTTAGTTGAAGTCAGGCTGCAGGTGTTGAAGAGCCTGAACGTTTTGTCTGCCTGCCAAACAGATGAAGGGTTTTTGTAGTGAGCTGAGGGGAATCTGCAGCACTGTGCTAACTGGCAGCACAGAAATACACAGCGCTGTCACTTAATGAAACATTAGATATAGTCAGGTTCGAATGTTTACGGCCATCTCCATCAAAGCTGATTTTTCCTTTCACGTCTTCCTCGGGGTTTTGGAAGTTCAGGTTTAGATATCCGAGAAACTTCAGAGATTTGTATTTGTCCTGTTTGTACCAGAGAATGTTATCATAATTTGTTATGCTGTGTGAGCAGTAGATCTCACTGACAACAGATTCACCAGTTCTCTTAATGATGAATGGAGGTGTTTGGAGGACACTGGCGGTATGAGAGACGCCTGTGGAAACAGAACGGATGACATTTTAAAAACTGAAATCATTAACTGTGCAGAGTCATACTCAGTTTGAAATACTCATGTTTTTCTCACCGTTATTCCCCGGCAGATGAAGGAAACAAAACATGAAGACCATGAACATGATATTAAAGAAGTTTAGATGTGAGACTCACTACTAGCTTTACTTTCAGACCCTTTTAGTTCAGCACCTGTGGACATGAGCACATCACTGTCACAGTAAAATGGAAAGGGGAGGTGTCAGATATGTACATCACAGCTTTCACATTGTCAGCAGGATGTATCATTATGTTGATATTGTGATGTGTGGAAGTCTTAATACCTATTTCATTTGCTGACGTTTGTTTCCCCCTGCTGGACTGAAAAATACTGTACTGTAGGTTTGGGTGAGTGAAGGTTTTGTGAAATCATTTTTTTCATCAACTTCATAGGAATTTACTAACAAAGTGGCTGATAGTCATTTTAATTCAGAGCAGCAGTTTGTGGGAACTTATCAGTGATCTCCTCTGCTAATACATTTGACATACTGACCACAGACACATAGAAATAGAATCTGTAGCTAATTGTCTCTTTTTATACTTTATTGACTCATTTCTTTTTAGGTATTGTTCGATTTTTGTCAATCAGGCTTTTCAGTGGAAAATGTTATTGTCCCATGATGTAACAGTGAATAAGAGGCTTGTCAATGAATATGATTAAATTGCTTCTTCTGGCAGCTGTCTGTACCAGTACATCTGGTAAAATAAATCACCATTGGTGTGGTTGCAGTGTATTGTTGCATTGTCTCCCTTGTCTCTCCACAGTATGGAGGTCTGGGTGACATCACTCCTGTCAGTTAGAACTGTGTAAATAGCAGTGAAGGTTACGATGTGTGAAAATTTAGATTCTCATTGAGTCGACCATCTTTAAACCACTGTCAACTTTTGCTGCCACCTAGGGCTACAACTAACAATTATTTATATTATCAATTAATCTGCTGGGGTTTTTTTCTCTCAATCAATGGTTTGGCCTATAAAATGTCAAAAAATGGGAACAAATGACAGCTGTAATTTTCCAGTGTCAAAAGTGATGTCTTCAGATGTCACCAACCAACAGTCCAAAACACAAATGTATTCAATTTACTGTCATGTATGACAAAGAAAAGCATTAAATCATCATATTTGAGAAGCTGAAACCAGACAGTTTTTGTTCAGCTGCTCATACTTCTCACATCAATATGTTTGCTGACAGCACAAAAATACACACCGTTGTCCTGCAGCTTCAAATTATTCACAGTGAGAGTCCCGGTCTGTTTATTATCTTTGATGGCTAAGTATTTGTTTTTAAGGCCCCCCCCCAACGCCCTTCCTTTTGGACAAATGTTTTGTATTGCATACATGTGAACATTAAAATATTTTACTCAAATCCACTGATACTGAAAGATAGACAGCCCAGTTTTGTAGTCAGAATTTGAGGTTGCATGTACCATCAGGCCATGTTTCCATGTTAATAAATAATTAGTATAAATAAGTATAAAACCTACACATCTCTTATACTGTTACACTGTTTAGTTTTTTTTACCTTGAAGCCACAGAGACGAGACTATAAATGTAATGCAAATTTGAGTCATCATAGTGATCTTCTTAATATGAGATCCAGCCACAGTAGACATGCTGAATGACTGAGGCTGTTTTTTATAAAGGGAGGTGGGAAGTTAAAGGCGTTGCTCCACAGAAAGGACCTCCCATTAAAATCGCTGATCTCATTCACAAGATAGACCAACATTGGTTAGAATGGTTTATTCCAGGTGCAAAGAGGCTGTGAGCTGTAATACAAAGATTAAAAATGTGATGAGGTTTTTGTACTGAGGAGCAGCGATATGTAGCACTGTGTAATCTAGCAGCACAGAAGTAAACTGCACTGCTGCTCAGGTTCAGTCCTTCAATTGTTAATGTGCAGGTCTGGTCTTGGTCTGCACTCCCCTCGATCTTCACACCCGTTCCAGTCTCTGGGTTTGCACTGGTTTTGAACATGTATCCCAAGAACTGTAGCTGCCTGTCCTCTAATTGTTTGTACCAGAGGATTTGATTGTAGTTTTGAATACTGTGTGAACAGTTTATTTCGGCTTGGTCTTCAGGTTTTTTGTACATATCAGCTGGAGTCTGGTGAACTTGGTCACTGAGAGAGGAACCTGTAGAAAAAGGATCAAGAAAAAATACACAATAATATACAATCTTTGGGTATGAGAGTGAGTAAATAAATGGAAAAGTAAAAGAACGCTCTGCAGGAGTTTTGAATGATAACCTGTGAACAGAATTTGAAAAAAATGTTTTGATACTTTACCTGAAACCAGTATGACATTAAAGGTTATGCAGAAGAAAACTATCATCTTGATGTGTTTCATAACTAAATTTAAGAACACTCTTGTCATTGGTTCTGTGTTTTTATCACTGTTCATGCAGTTCTACTGAATATTCACTCTGCTATTTCTGGGTAAACCCTCTTTAGAAACATTTTGGTGGGTGGTGCCATAATGCAGCGTCCTCTTCCTGAACAACCACACAGACATGCTGCCACCTTATGAAAAGAAACTAAATAACCAAGACCCCTAAAATGAACCATAAAACCCTGGTGTAACACTACAGTAGAGTATTACGTTTGTTTGTTGGCAGTGCAGTTTTTCTAAAAGTCAGGTTTGTTTTTGTGAAGATGTTACTTTTTTCTTGAGAGTCAATACTTTAATATTTCATGAAATTAATTAACCATTAACATGAATGACAATCTGTTCACGCTGACTATATGACCACCACACACATACTGTATGTACATGTATGTAGAAGATACTGACAAAAACTCCTGTCTTTGGAAACATCATTAACATTAAAAGGCAAAACACCTTCAACAGCATGAGAAAACATTCCCATCACAGGCTTAGTTTCTGTCTGGTGTTAGTTTGTGTATTTAAATGACCTCAATTAAGCTAGTGATGGAAAAAGTGATCATTTTTTTCTCTCAGTGAATAACCACAATGATGTACCATACCTACTATAGTGCCAGATTCCATCCATCTTGTAGCTGATGAGACAATATTACAAACATTATGTTCTGCACATCAAAGGATTATGACGACAATACAGTATGTTTAACTGTGGGCCTACAACAGGACCTCAGAGGGGGTCAAAAATGTGTCAAAACAGTTGATAAAATCTTCAAGTCTTGGTTTAGTTGAAGTCAGGCTGCAGGTGTTGAAGAGCCTGAACATTTTGTCTGCCTGTCAAACAGATGAAGGGTTTTTGTAGTGAGCTGAGGGGAATCTGCAGCACTGTGCTGACTGGCAGCACAGAAATACACAGCACTGTCACTTAATGAAACATTAGATATAGTCAGGTTTGAATGTTTGCTGCCATCTCCATCAAAGCTGATTTTTCCTTTCACGTCTTCCTCCGGATATGGGAATTTCAGGTTTAGATATCCCAGTAACTTCAGAGATTTGTATTTGTCCTGTTTGTACCAGAGAATGCGTTCATAGCTTGTTATGCTGTGTAAGCAGTAGATCTCACTGACAACAGATTCACCAGTTCTCTTAATGATGAATGGAGGTGTTTGGAGGACACTGGCGGTATGAGAGACGCCTGTGGAAACAGAACGGATGACATTTTAAAAACTGAAATCATTAACTGTGCAGAGTCATACTCAGTTTGAAATACTCATGTTTTTCTCACCGTTATTCCCCGGCAGATGAAGGAAACAAAACATGAAGACCATGAACATCATATTAAAGAAGTTTAGATGTGAGACTCACTACTAGCTTTACTTTCAGACCCTGTTAGTTCAGCACCTGTGGACACGAGCACATCACTGTCACAGTAAAATGGAAAGGGGAGGTGTCAGATATGTACATCACAGCTTTCACATTGTCAGCAGGATGTATCATTATGTTGATATTGTGATGTGTGGAAGTCTTAATACCTATTTCATTTGCTGACGTTTGTTTCCCCCTGCTGGACTGAAAAATACTGTACTGTAGGTGTGTGCCACAGTAGACATGCTGAATGACAGAGGCTGTTTTTTATAAAGGGAGGTGGGAAGTTAAAGGCGTTGGCCCACAGAAAGGACCTCCCATTAAAATCGCTGATCTCATTCACAAGAAAATCCAACATTGGTTAGTATGGTTTATTCCAGGTGCAAAGAGGCTGTGAGCTGTAATACAGAGATGAAAAACTGTGATGAGGTTTTTGTACTGAGGAGCAGCGATATGTAGCACTGTGTAATCTAGCAGCACAGAAGTAAACTGCACTGCTGTTCAGGTTCAGTCTTTCAATTGTTAATGTGCAGGTCTGGTTTTTCTCTGCACTCCCCTCGATCTTCACACCCATTCCAGTCTCTGGGTTTCCATTGCTTACTAACATGTATCCCAAGAACTGTAGCTGCCTGTCCTCTAATTGTTTGTACCAGAGGATTCGATCGTAGTTTTGAATACTGTGTGAACAGCTAATTTTGGCTTGGTCTTCAGGTTTTTTGTACATATCAGCTGGAGTCTGGTGAACTTGGTCACTGAGAGAGGAACCTGTAGAAAAAGGATCAAGAAAAAATACACAATAATATACAATCTTTGGGTATGAGGGTGAGTAAATAAATGGGAAAGTAAAATAACGCTCTGCAGGAGTTTTGAATGATAACCTGTGAACAGAATTTGAAAAAAATGTTTTGATACTTTACCTGAAACCAGTATGACATTAAAGGTTATGCAGAAGAAAACTATCATCTTGATGTGTTTCATAACTAAATTTAAGAACATTCTTGTCATTGGTTCTGTGTTTTTATCACTGTTCATGCAGTTCTACTGATTATTCACTCTGCTATTTCTGGGTAAACCCACTTTAGAAACATTTTGGTGGGTGGTGCCATAATGCAGCGTCCTCTTCCTGAACAACCACACAGACATGCTGCCACCTTATGAAAAGAAAGAAAATAACCAAGACCCCTAAAATGAACCATAAAACCCTGGTGTAACACTACAGTAGAGTATTACGTTTGTTTGTTGGCAGTGGAGTTTTTCTAAAAGTCAGGTTTGTTTTTGTGAAGATGTTACTTGTTTCTTGAGAGTCAATGCTTTAATTTTTCATTAAGTTAAGTTTCATGCTGACTATATGACCACCACACACATACTGTATGTACATGTATGTAGAAGATACTGACAAAAACTCCTGTCTTTGGAAACATCATTAACATTAAAAGACAAAACACCTTTAACTGCATGAGAAAACATTCCCATCTCAGGCTTAGTTTCTGTCTGGTGTTAGTTTGTGTATTTAAATGACCTCAATTAAGCTAGTGATGGAAAAAGTGATCATTTTTTCTCTCAGTGAATAACCACAATGATGTACCATACCTACAATACAGAGCAGAGAGCTTAATCAGAAATTAAATTAGTTCACATATGCACTATTCTTTATACAATCATATTTACATACATTAAATTGTCCATACCTGCCTCTTTCATATTATCATGAGTAATAATGGTTTATCCCATATAATTTTGTTTGCATGATATTGTTAGCCAACTTGTTATGATGCTTGAAAAAGCTTTCAACAATTGAAGCTTTATTTTTTGTGTTGGGATGTAGTTTTAGTAGTAACCGCTTGTATACAGTAGTAAAACGGATTGAAACCCTAATACAGCGGTTTTTGAGCAGTATTTCAAGTCCTCTGTGCCACTGTGATCCCTAACACACAGCACAGAAATACTTCTGGCACCATATTCTAACCTAACCCTAACCCTAAACCATGTTAATAAATAATTATAATAAATAACTATAAAACCTACACATCTTATACTTTTTAGTTTTTGTACCTTTAAGCCACAGGGACAAGACTACAAATGTGATGAAAATTTGAGTCATCATAGTGATCTTCTTAATATGAGATCCAGCCACAGTAAACATGCTGAATGACTGAGGCTGTTTTTTATAAAGGGAGGTGGGAAGTTAAAGGCGTTGCTCCACAGAAAGGACCTCCCATTAAAATCGCTGATCTCATTCACAAGAAAAACCAGCATTGATTAGAATGGTTTATTCCAGGTGCAAAGAGGCTATGAGCTGTAATACAGAGATGAAAAAATGTGATGAGGTTTTTGTACTGAGGAGCAGCGATATGTAGCACTGTGTAATCTAGCAGCACAGAAGTAAACTGCACTGCTGTTCAGGTTCAGTCTTTCAATTGTTAATGTGCAGGTCTGGCCTTTATCTGCATTCCCCTCGATCTTCACACCCATTCCGGTCTCTGGGAATCCATTGCTTGCTGACATGTATCCCAAGAACTGTAGCTGCCTGTCCTCTAATTGTTTGTACCAGAGGATTCGATTGTAGTTTTGAATACTGTGTGAACAGCTAATTTCGGCTTGGTCTTCAGGTTTTTTGTACATATCAGCTGGAGTCTGGTGAACTTGGTCACTGAGAGAGGAACCTGTAGAAAAAGGATCAAGAAAAAATACACAATAATATACAATCTTTGGGTATGAGGGTGAGTAAATAAATGGGAAAGTAAAAGAACGCTCTGCAGGAATTTTGAATGATAACCTGTGAACAGAATTTGAAAAAAATGTTTTGTTACTTTACCTGAAACCAGTATGACATTAAAAGTTATGCAGAAGAAAACTATCATCTTGATGTGTTTAATAACTAAATTTAAGAACATTCTTGTCATTGGTTCTGTGTTTTTATCACCGTTCATGCAGTTCTACTGATTATTCACTCTGCTATTTCTGGGTAAACCCTCATTAAAAGGCAAAACACCTTTAACAGCATGAGAAAACATTCCCATCTCAGGCTTAGTTTCTGTCTGGTGTTAGTTTGTGTATTTAAATGACCTCAATTAAGCTAGTGATGGAAAAAGTGATCATTTTTTCTCTCAGTGAATAACCACAATGATGTACCAAACCCACAATAGTGCCAGATTCCATCCATCTTGTAGCTGATCAGACAATATTACAAACATTATGTTCTGCACATCAAAGGATTATGACGACAATACAGTATGTTTAACTGTGGGCCTACAACAGGACCTCAGAGGGGGTCAAAAATGTGTCAAAACAGTTGATAAAATCTTCAAGTCTTGGTTTAGTTGAAGTCAGGCTGCAGGTGTTGAAGAGCCTGAACATTTTGTCTGCCTGTCAAACAGATGAAGGGTTTTTGTAGTGAGCTGAGGGGAATCTGCAGCACTGTGCTGACTGGCAGCACAGAAATACACAGCACTGTCACTTAATGAAACATTAGATATAGTCAGGTTTGAATGTTTACGGCCATCTCCATCAAAGCTGATTTTTCCTTTCACGTCTTCCTCAGGGTTTTGGAAGTTCACGTTTAGATATCCCAGAAACTTCAGAGATTTGTATTTGTCCTGTTTGTACCAGAGAATGTTATCATAATTTGTTATGCTGTGTGAGCAGTAGATCTCACTGACAACAGATTCACCAGTTCTCTTAATGATGAATCGAGGTGTTTGGAGGACACTGGCGGTATGAGAGACACCTGTGGAAACAGAACGGATGACATTTTAAAAACTGAAATCATTAACTGTGCAGAGTCATACTCAGTTTGAAATACTCATGTTTTTCTCACCATTATTCCCCGGCAGATGAAGGAAATAAAACATGCAGACCATGAACATCATATTAAAGAAGTTTAGATGTGAGACTCACTACTAGTTTTACTTTCAGACCCTGTTAGTTCAGCACCTGTGGACATGAGCACATCACTGTCACAGTAAAATGGAAAGGGGAGGTGTCAGATATGTACATCACAGCTTTCACATTGTCAGCAGGATGTATCATTATGTTGATATTGTGATGTGTGGAAGTCTTAATACCTATTTCATTTGCTGACGTTTGTTTCCCCCTGCTGGACTGAAAAATACTGTACTGTAGGTTTGGGTGAGTGAAGGTTTTGTGAAATCATTTTTTTCATCAACTTCATAGGAATTTACTAACAAAGTGGCTGATAGTCATTTTAATTCAGAGCAGCAGTTTGTGGGAACTTATCAGTGATCTCCTCTGCTAATACATTTGACATACTGACCACAGACACATAAAAATAGAATCTGTAGCTAATTGTCTCTTTTTATACTTTATTGACTCATTTCTTTTTAGGTATTGTTCGATTTTTGTCAATCAGGCTTTTCAGTGGAAAATGTTATTGTCCCATGATGTAACAGTGAATAAGAGGCTTTTCAATGAATATGATTAAATTGCTTCTTCTGGCAGCTGTCTGTACCAGTACATCTGGTAAAATAAATCACCATTGGTGTGGTTGCAGTGTATTGTTGCATTGTCTCCCTTGTCTCTCCACAGTATGGCGGTCTGGGTGACATCACTCCTGTCAGTTAGAACTGTGTAAATAGCAGTGAAGGTTACGATGTGTGAAAATTTAGATTCTCATTGAGTCGACCATCTTTAAACCACTGTCAACTTTTGCTGCCACCTAGGGCTACAACTAACAATTATTTATATTATCAATTAATCTGCTGGGGTTTTTTTTCTCTCAATCAATAGTTTGGCCTATAAAGTGTCAAAAATGAGAACAAATGACAGCTGTAATTTTCCAGTGTCAAGATGTCTTCAGATGTCACCAACCAACAGTCCAAAACACAAATGTATTCAATTTACTGTCATGTATGACAAAGAAAAGCATTAAATCATCACATTTGAGAAGCTGAAACCAGACAGTTTTTGTTCAGCTGCTCATACTTCTCACATCAATATGTTTGCTGACAGCACAAAAATACACACCGTTGTCCTGCAGCTTCAAATTATTCACAGTGAGAGTCCCGGTCTGTTTATTATCTTTGATGGATAAGTATTTGTTTTTAAGGCCCCCCCCCAACACCCTTCCTTTTGGACAAATGTTTTGTATTGCATACATGTGAACATTAAAATATTTTACTCAAATCCACTGATACTGAAAGATAGACAGCCCAGTTTTGTAGTCAGAATTTGAGGTTGCATGTACCATCAGGCCATGTTTCCATGTTAATAAATAATTATTATAAATAAGTATAAAACCTACACGTCTCTTATACTGTTACACTGTTTAGTTTTTTTTTTTACCTTGAAGCCACAGAGACGAGACTATAAATGTAATGCAAATTTGAGTCATCATAGTGATCTTCTTAATATGAGATCCAGCCACAGTAAACATGCTGAATGACTGAGGCTGTTTTTTATAAAGGGAGGTGGGAAGTTAAAGGCGTTGGCCCACAGAAAGGACCTCCCATTAAAATCGCTGATCTCATTCACAAGAAAAACCAACATTGGTTAGAATGGTTTATTCCAGGTGCAAAGAGGCTGTGAGCTGTAATACAAAGATTAAAAATGTGATGAGGTTTTTGTACTGAGGAGCAGCAATATGTAGCACTGTGTAATCTAGCAGCACAGAAGTAAACTGCACTGCTGCTCAGGTTCAGTCCTTCAATTGTTAATGTGCAGGTCTGGCCTTTATCTGCACTCCCCTCGATCTTCACACCCGTTCCAGTCTCTGGGTTTGCATTGGTTTTGAACATGTATCCCAAGAACTGTAGTTGTCTGTCCTCTAATTGTTTGTACCAGAGGATTCGCTCATATTTTTGAATACTGTGTGAACAGCTAATTTTGGCTTGGTCTCCAGGTTTGTTGTACATATCAGCTGGAGTCTGGTGGACTTGGTCACTGAGAGAGGAACCTGTAGAAAAAGGATCAAGAAAAAATACACAATAAAATACAATCTTTGGTTATGCGGGTGAGTAAATAAATATGAAAGTAGAAGAACATTCTGCAGGAGTTTTAGATGATAACCTGTGAACAGAATTTGAAAAAATGTTTTGTTACTTTACCTGAAACCAGTATGACATTAAAGGTTATGCAGAAGAAAACTATCATCTTGATGTGTTTCATAACTAAATTTAAGAACACTCTTGTCATTGGTTCTGTGTTTTTATCACTGTTCATGCAGTTCTACTGAATATTCACTCTGCTATTTCTGGGTAAACCCTCTTTAGAAACATTTTGGTGGGTGGTGCCATAATGCAGCGTCCTCTTCCTGAACAACCACACAGACATGCTGCCACCTTATGAAAAGAAACTAAATAACCAAGACCCCTAAAATGAACCATAAAACCCTGGTGTAACACTACAGTAGAGTATTACGTTTGTTTGTTGGCAGTGCAGTTTTTCTAAAAGTCAGGTTTGTTTTTGTGAAGATGTTACTTTTTTCTTTAGAGTCAATGCTTTAATATTTCATGAAATTAATTAACCATTAATGTGAATGACAATCTGTTCATGCTGACGATATGACCACCACACACATACTGTATGTACATGTATGTAGAAGATACTGACAGAAACTCCTGTCTTTGGAAACATTAACATTAAAAAACAAAACACCTTTAACAGCATGAGTAAACATTCCCATCTCAGGCTTAGTTTCTGTCTGGTGTTAGTTTGTGTATTTAAATGACCTCAATTAAGCTAGTGATGGAAAAAGTGATCATTTTTTCTCTCAGTGAATAACCACAATGATGTACCATACCTACAATACAGAGCAGAGAGCTTAATCAGAAATTAAATTAGTTCACATATGTACTATTCTTTATACAATCATATTTACATACATTAAATTGTCCATACATGCCTCTTTCATATTATCATGAGTAATAATGGTTTATCCCATATAATTTTGTTTCCATGATATTGTTAGCCAGCTTGTTATGATGCTTGAAAAAGCTTTCAACAATTGAAGCTTTATTTTTTGTAATGGGATGTAGTTTTAGTAGTAACCGCTTGTATACAGTAGTAAAACGGATTGAAACCCTAATACAGTGGTTTTTGAGCAGTATTTCAAGTCCTCTGTGCCACTGTGATCCCTAACACACAGCACAGAAATACTTCTGGCACCGTATTCTAACCTAACCCTAACCCATGTTAATAAATAATTATAATAAATAACTATAAAACCTACACATCTTATACTTTTTAGTTTTTGTACCTTTAAGCCACAGGGACAAGACTACAAATGTGATGAGAATTTGAGTCATCATAGTGATCTTCTTAATATGAGATCCAGCCACAGTAAACATGCTGAATGACTGAGGCTGTTTTTTATAAAGGGAGGTGGGAAGTTAAAGGCGTTGCTCCACAGAAAGGACCTCCTATTAAAATCGCTGATCTCATTCACAAGAAAAACCAACATTGGTTAGAATGGTTTATTCCAGGTGCAAAGAGGCTATGAGCTGTAATACAGAGATGAAAAAATGTGATGAGGTTTTTGTACTGAGGAGCAGCGATATGTAGCACTGTGTAATCTAGCAGCACAGAAGTAAACTGCACTGCTGTTCAGGTTCAGTCCTTCAATTGTTAATGTGCAGGTCTGGCCTTTATCTGCATTCCCCTCGATCTCCACACCCATTCCGGTCTCTGGGAATCCATTGCTTGCTGACATGTATCCCAAGAACTGTAGCTGCCTGTCCTCTAATTGTTTGTACCAGAGGATTCGATTGTAGTTTTGAATACTGTGTGAACAGCTAATTTTGGCTTGGTCTTCAGGTTTTTTGTACATATCAGCTGGAGTCTGGTGGACTTGGTCACTGAGAGAGGAACCTGTAGAAAAAGGATCAAGAAAAAATACACAATAAAATGCAATCTTTGGGTATGAGGGTGAGTAAATAAATATGAAAGTAGAAGAACATTCTGCAGGAGTTTTGGATGATAACCTGTGAACAGAATTTGAAAAAATGTTTTGTTACTTTACCTGAAACCAGTATGACATTAAAGGTTACGCAGAAGAAAACTATCATCTTGATGTGTCTTATAACTAAATTTAAGAACATTCTTGTCATTGGTTCTGTGTTTTTATCACCGTTCATGCAGTTCTACTGATTATTCACTCTGCTATTTCTGGGTAAACCCTCTTTAGAAACATTTTGGTGGGTGGTGCCATAATGCAGCGTCCTCTTCCTGAACAACCACACAGACATGCTGCCACCTTATGAAAAGAAAGAAAATAACCAAGACCCCTAAAATGAACCATAAAACCCTGGTGTAACACTACAGTAGAGTATTACGTTTGTTTGTTGGCAGTGGAGTTTTTCTAAAAGTCAGGTTTGTTTTTGTGAAGATGTTACTTTTTTCTTGAGAGTCAATGCTTTAATTTTTCATTAAGTTTCATGCTGACTATATGACCACCACACACAGCAGAGAGCTTAATCAGAAATTAAATTAGTTCACATATGCACTATTCTTTATACAATCATATTTACATACATTAAATTGTCCATACCTGCCTCTTTCATATTATCATGAGTAATAATGGTTTATCCCATATAATTTTGTTTCCATGATATTGTTAGCCAACTTGTTATGATGCTTGAAAAAGCTTTCAACAATTGAAGCTTTATTTTTTGTAATAGGATGTAGTTTTAGTAGTAACCGCTTGTATACAGTAGTAAAACGGATTGAAACCCTAATACAGCGGTTTTTGAGCAGTATTTCAAGTCCTCTGTGCCACTGTGATCCCTGACACACAGCACAGAAATACTTCTGGCACCATATTCTAACCTAACCCTAACCCATGTTAATAAATAATTATAATAAATAACTATAAAACCTACACATCTTATACTTTTTAGTTTTTGTACCTTTAAGCCACAGGGACAAGACTACAAATGTGATGAGAATTTGAGTCATCATAGTGATCTTCTTAATATGAGATCCAGCCACAGTAAACATGCTGAATGACTGAGGCTGTTTTTTATAAAGGGAGGTGGGAAGTTAAAGGCGTTGCTCCACAGAAAGGACCTCCCATTAAAATCGCTGATCTCATTCACAAGAAAAACCAACATTGGTTAGAATGGTTTATTCCAGGTGCAAAGAGGCTGTGAGCTGTAACACAAAGATTAAAAATGTGATGAGGTTTTTGTACTGAGGAGCAGCGATATGTAGCACTGTGTAATCTAGCAGCACAGAAGTAAACTGCACTGCTGCTCAGGTTCAGTCCTTCAATTGTTAATGTGCAGGTCTGGTTTTTCTCTGCACTCCCCTCGATCTTCACACCTGTTCCAGTCTCTGGGAATCCATTGCTTGCATACAAGTATCCCAAGAACTGTAGCTGCCTGTCCTCTAATTGTTTGTACCAGAGGATTCGATTGTAGTTTTGAATATTGTGTGAACAGCTAATTTCGGCTTGGTCTTCAGGTTTTTTGTACGTATCAGCTGGAGTCTGGTGAACTTGGTCACTGAGAGAGGAACCTGTAGAAAAAGGATCAAGAAAAAATACACAATAATATACAATCTTTGGGTATGAGGGTGAGTAAATAAATGGGAAAGTAAAAGAACGCTCTGCAGGAGTTTTGAATGATAACCTGTGAACAGAATTTGAAAAAAATGTTTTGTTACTTTACCTGAAACCAGTATGACATTAAAGGTTATGCAGAAGAAAACTATCATCTTGATGTGTTTCATAACTAAATTTAAGAACATTCTTGTCATTGGTTCTGTGTTTTTATCACTGTTCATGCAGTTCTACTGATTATTCACTCTGCTATTTCTGGGTAAACCCTCTTTAGGAACATTTTGGTGGGTGGTGCCATAATGCAGCGTCCTCTTCCTGAACAACCACACAGACATGCTGCCACCTTATGAAAATAAACTAAATAACCAAGACCCCTAAAATGAACCATAAAACCCTGGTGCAACACTAGAGTAGAGTATTACGTTTGTTTGTTGGCAGTGCATTTTTTCTAAAAGTCAGGTTTGTTTTTGTGAAGATGTTACTTTTTTCTTTAGAGTCAATACTTTAATATTTCATGAAGTTAATTAACCATTAACGTGAATGACAATCTTTTCATGCTGACTATATGACCACCACACACATACTGTATGTACATGTATGTAGAAGATACTGACAAAAACTCCTGTCTTTGGAAACATCATTAACATTAAAAGGCAAAACACCTTTAACAGCATGAGAAAACATTCCCATCTCAGGCTTAGTTTCTGTCTGGTGTTAGTTTGTGTATTTAAATGACCTCAATTAAGCTAGTGATGGAAAAAGTGATCATTTTTTTCTCTCAGTGAATAACCACAATGATGTACCATACCCACAATAGTGCCAGATTCCATCCATCTTGTAGCTGATGAGACAATATTACAAACATTATGTTCTGCACATCAAAGGATTATGACGACAATACAGTATGTTTAACTGTGGGCCTACAACAGGACCTCAGAGGGGGTCAAAAATGTGTCAAAACAGTTGATAAAATCTTCAAGTCTTGGTTTAGTTGAAGTCAGGCTGCAGGTGTTGAAGAGCCTGAACATTTTGTCTGCCTGTCAAACAGATGAAGGGTTTTTGTAGTGAGCTGAGGGGAATCTGCAGCACTGTGCTGACTGGCAGCACAGAAATACACAGCACTGTCACTTAATGAAACATTAGATATAGTCAGGTTTGAATGTTTGCTGCCATCTCCATCAAAGCTGATTTTTCCTTTCACGTCTTCCTCCGGATATGGGAATTTCAGGTTTAGATATCCCAGTAACTTCAGAGATTTGGATTTGTCCTGTTTGTACCAGAGAATGCGTTCATAGCTTGTTATGCTGTGTGAGCAGTAGATCTCACTGACAACAGATTCACCAGTTCTCTTAATGATGAATGGAGGTGTTTGGAGGACACTGGCGGTATGAGAGACGCCTGTGGAAACAGAACGGATGACATTTTAAAAACTGAAATCATTAACTGTGCAGAGTCATACTCAGTTTGAAATACTCATGTTTTTCTCACCGTTATTCCCCGGCAGATGAAGGAAACAAAACATGAAGACCATGAACATCATATTAAAGAAGTTTAGATGTGAGACTCACTACTAGCTTTACTTTCAGACCCTGTTAGTTCAGCACCTGTGGACACGAGCACATCACTGTCACAGTAAAATGGAAAGGGGAGGTGTCAGATATGTACATCACAGCTTTCACATTGTCAGCAGGATGTATCATTATGTTGATATTGTGATGTGTGGAAGTCTTAATACCTATTTCATTTGCTGACGTTTGTTTCCCCCTGCTGGACTGAAAAATACTGTACTGTAGGTGTGTGCCACAGTAGACATGCTGAATGACAGAGGCTGTTTTTTATAAAGGGAGGTGGGAAGTTAAAGGCGTTGGCCCACAGAAAGGACCTCCCATTAAAATCGCTGATCTCATTCACAAGAAAATCCAACATTGGTTAGTATGGTTTATTCCAGGTGCAAAGAGGCTGTGAGCTGTAATACAGAGATGAAAAACTGTGATGAGGTTTTTGTACTGAGGAGCAGCGATATGTAGCACTGTGTAATCTAGCAGCACAGAAGTAAACTGCACTGCTGTTCAGGTTCAGTCTTTCAATTGTTAATGTGCAGGTCTGGTTTTTCTCTGCACTCCCCTCGATCTTCACACCCATTCCAGTCTCTGGTTTTCCATTGCTTGCATACAAGTATCCCAAGAACTGTAGCTGCCTGTCCTCTAATTGTTTGTACCAGAGGATTTGATTGTAGTTTTGAATACTGTGTGAACAGTTTATTTCGGCTTGGTCTTCAGGTTTTTTGTACATATCGGCTGGAGTCTGGTGAACTTGGTCACTGAGAGAGGAACCTGTAGAAAAAGGATCAAGAAAAAATACACAATAATATACAATCTTTGGGTATGAGAGTGAGTAAATAAATGGGAAAGTAAAAGAACGCTCTGCAGGAGTTTTGAATGATAACCTGTGAACAGAATTTGAAAAAAATGTTTTGATACTTTACCTGAAACCAGTATGACATTAAAGGTTATGCAGAAGAAAACTATCATCTTGATGTGTTTCATAACTAAATTTAAGAACATTCTTGTCATTGGTTCTGTGTTTTTATCACTGTTCATGCAATTCTACTGATTATTCACTCTGCTATTTCTGGGTAAACCCTCTTTAGAAACATTTTGGTGGGTGGTGCCATAATGCAGCGTCCTCTTCCTGAACAACCACACAGACATGCTGCCACCTTATGAAAAGAAAGAAAATAACCAAGACCCCTAAAATGAACCATAAAACCCTGGTGTAACACTTCAGTAGAGTATTACGTTTGTTTGTTGGCAGTGCAGTTTTTCTAAAAGTCAGGTTTGTTTTTGTGAAGATGTTACTTTTTTCTTTAGAGTCAATACTTTAATATTTCATGAAATTAATTAACCATTAACATGAATGACAATCTGTTCATGCTGACTATATGACCACCACACACATACTGTATGTACATGTATGTAGAAGATACTGACAAAAACTCCTGTCTTTGGAAACATCATTAACATTAAAAGGCAAAACACCTTTAACAGCATGAGAAAACATTCCCATCTCAGGCTTAGTTTCTGTCTGGTGTTAGTTTGTGTATTTAAATGACCTCAATTAAGCTAGTGATGGAAAAAGTGATCATTTTTTCTCTCAGTGAATAACCACAATGATGTACCATACCCACAATAGTGCCAGATTCCATCCATCTTGTAGCTGATCAGACAATATTACAAACATTATGTTCTGCACATCAAAGGATTATGACAACAATACAGTATGTTGAACTGTGGGCCTACAACAGGACCTCAGAGGGGGTCAAAAATGTGTCAAAACAGTTGATAAAATCTTCAAGTCTTGGTTTAGTTGAAGTCAGGCTGCAGGTGTTGAAGAGCCTGAACATTTTGTCTGCCTGTCAAACAGATGAAGGGTTTTTGTAGTGAGCTGAGGGGAATCTGCAGCACTGTGCTGACTGGCAGCACAGAAATACACAGCACTGTCACTTAATGAAACATTAGATATAGTCAGGTTCGAATGTTTACGGCCATCTCCATCAAAGCTGATTTTTCCTTTCACGTCTTCCTCCGGATATGGGAATTTCAGGTTTAGATATCCCAGTAACTTCAGAGATTTGGATTTGTCCTGTTTGTACCAGAGAATGCGTTCATAGCTTGTTATGCTGTGTGAGCAGTAGATCTCACTGACAACAGATTCACCAGTTCTCTTAATGATGAATGGAGGTGTTTGGAGGACACTGGCAGTATGAGAGACGCCTGTGGAAACAGAACGGATGACATTTTAAAAACTGAAATCATTAACTGTGCAGAGTCATACTCAGTTTGAAATACTCATGTTTTTCTCACCGTTATTCCCCGGCAGATGAAGGAAACAAAACATGAAAATCATGAACATCATATTAAAGAAGTTTAGATGTGAGACTCACTACTAGCTTTACTTTCAGACCCTATTAGTTCAGCACCCGTGGACACGAGCACATCACTGTCACAGTAAAATGGAAAGGGGAGGTGTCAGATATGTACATCACAGCTTTCACATTGTCAGCAGGATGTATCATTATGTTGATATTGTGATGTGTGGAAGTCTTAATACCTATTTCATTTGCTGACGTTTGTTTCCCCCTGCTGGACTGAAAAATACTGTACTGTAGGTGTGTGCCACAGTAGACATGCTGAATGACAGAGGCTGTTTTTTATAAAGGGAGGTGGGAAGTTAAAGGCGTTGGCCCACAGAAAGGACCTCCCATTAAAATCGCTGATCTCATTCACAAGAAAATCCAACATTGGTTAGTATGGTTTATTCCAGGTGCAAAGAGGCTGTGAGCTGTAATACAGAGATGAAAAACTGTGATGAGGTTTTTGTACTGAGGAGCAGCGATATGTAGCACTGTGTAATCTAGCAGCACAGAAGTAAACTGCACTGCTGTTCAGGTTCAGTCTTTCAATTGTTAATGTGCAGGTCTGGTTTTTCTCTGCACTCCCCTCGATCTTCACACCCATTCCAGTCTCTGGGTTTCCATTGCTTGCATACAAGTATCCCAAGAACTGTAGCTGCCTGTCCTCTAATTGTTTGTACCAGAGGATTTGATCGTAGTTTTGATTACTGTGTGAACAGCTAATTTTGGCTTGGTCTCCAGGTTTGTAGTACATATCAGCTGGAATCTGGTGGACTTGGTCACTGAGAGAGGAACCTGTAGAAAAAGGATCAAGAAAAAATACACAATAATATACAATCTTTGGGTATGAGAGTGAGTAAATAAATGGGAAAGTAAAAAAACGCTCTGCAGGAGTTTTGAATGATAACCTGTGAACAGAATTTGAAAAAAATGTTTTGTTACTTTACCTGAAACCAGTATGACATTAAAGGTTATGCAGAAGAAAACTATCATCTTGATGTGTTTCATAACTAAATTTAAGAACATTCTTGTCATTGGTTCTGTGTTTTTATCACTGTTCATGCAGTTCTACTGATTATTCACTCTGCTATTTCTGGGTAAACCCTCTTTAGAAACATTTTGGTGGGTGGTGCCATAATGCAGCGTCCTCTTCCTGAACAACCACACAGACATGCTGCCACCTTATGAAAAGAAAGAAAATAACCAAGACCCCTAAAATGAACCATAAAACCCTGGTGTAACACTTCAGTAGAGTATTACGTTTGTTTGTTGGCAGTGCAGTTTTTCTAAAAGTCAGGTTTGTTTTTGTGAAGATGTTACTTTTTTCTTTAGAGTCAATACTTTAATATTTCATGAAATTAATTAACCATTAACATGAATGACAATCTGTTCATGCTGACTATATGACCACCACACACATACTGTATGTACATGTATGTAGAAGATACTGACAAAAACTCCTGTCTTTGGAAACATCATTAACATTAAAAGGCAAAACACCTTTAACAGCATGAGAAAACATTCCCATCTCAGGCTTAGTTTCTGTCTGGTGTTAGTTTGTGTATTTAAATGACCTCAATTAAGCTAGTGATGGAAAAAGTGATCATTTTTTCTCTCAGTGAATAACCACAATGATGTACCATACCCACAATAGTGCCAGATTCCATCCATCTTGTAGCTGATCAGACAATATTACAAACATTATGTTCTGCACATCAAAGGATTATGACAACAATACAGTATGTTGAACTGTGGGCCTACAACAGGACCTCAGAGGGGGTCAAAAATGTGTCAAAACAGTTGATAAAATCTTCAAGTCTTGGTTTAGTTGAAGTCAGGCTGCAGGTGTTGAAGAGCCTGAACATTTTGTCTGCCTGTCAAACAGATGAAGGGTTTTTGTAGTGAGCTGAAGGGAATCTGCAGCACTGTGCTAACTGGCAGCACAGAAATACACAGCACTGTCACTTAATGAAACATTAGATATAGTCAGGTTCGAATGTTTACGGCCATCTCCATCAAAGCTGATTTTTCCTTTCACGTCTTCCTCCGGATATGGGGATTTCAGGTTTAGATATCCCAGGTACTTCAGAGATTTGTATTTGTCCTGTTTGTACCAGAGAATGCGTTCATAGCTTGTTATGCTGTGTGAGCAGTAGATCTCACTGACAACAGATTCACCAGTTCTCTTAATGATGAATGGAGGTGTTTGGAGGACACTGGCAGTATGAAAGACGCCTGTGGAAACAGAACGGATGACATTTTAAAAACTGAAATCATTAACTGTGCAGAGTCATACTCAGTTTGAAATACTCATGTTTTTCTCACCGTTATTCCCCGGCAGATGAAGGAAACAAAACATGAAGAGCATGAACATCATATTAAAGAAGTTTAGATGTGAGACTCACTACTAGCTTTACTTTCAGACCCTGTTAGTTCAGCACCTGTGGACACGAGCACATCACTTCCACAGTAAAATGGAAAGGGGAGGTGTCAGATATGTACATCACAGCTTTCACATTGTCAGCAGGATGTATCATTATGTTGATATTGTGATGTGTGGAAGTCTTAATACCTATTTCATTTGCTGACGTTTGTTTCCCCCTGCTGGACTGAAAAATACTGTACTGTAGGTGTGTACCACAGTAGACATGCTGAATGACAGAGGCTGTTTTTTATAAAGGGAGGTGGGAAGTTAAAGGCGTTGGCCCACAGAAAGGACCTCCCATTAAAATCGCTGATCTCATTCACAAGAAAATCCAACATTGGTTAGTATGGTTTATTCCAGGTGCAAAGAGGCTGTGAGCTGTAATACAGAGATGAAAAACTGTGATGAGGTTTTTGTACTGAGGAGCAGCGATATGTAGCACTGTGTAATCTAGCAGCACAGAAGTAAACTGCACTGCTGTTCAGGTTCAGTCTTTCAATTGTTAATGTGCAGGTCTGGTTTTTCTCTGCACTCCCCTCGATCTTCACACCCATTCCAGTCTCTGGTTTTCCATTGCTTGCTAACATGTATCCCAAGAACTGTAGCTGCCTGTCCTCTAATTGTTTGTACCAGAGGATTCGATCGTAGTTTTGAATACTGTGTGAACAGCTAATTTTGGCTTGGTCTTCAGGTTTTTTGTACATATCAGCTGGAGTCTGGTGAACTTGGTCACTGAGAGAGGAACCTGTAGAAAAAGGATCAAGAAAAAATACACAATAATATACAATCTTTGGGTATGAGAGTGAGTAAATAAATGGGAAAGTAAAAGAACGCTCTGCAGGAGTTTTGAATGATAACCTGTGAACAGAATTTGAAAAAAATGTTTTTTTTATACTTTACCTGAAACCAGTATGACATTAAAGGTTATGCAGAAGAAAACTATCATCTTGATGTGTTTCATAACTAAATTTAAGAACATTCTTGTCATTGGTTCTGTGTTTTTATCACTGTTCATGCAGTTCTACTGATTATTCACTCTGCTATTTCTGGGTAAACCCTCTTTAGAAACATTTTGGTGGGTGGTGCCATAATGCAGCGTCCTCTTCCTGAACAACCACACAGACATGCTGCCACCTTATGAAAAGAAAGAAAATAACCAAGACCCCTACAATGAACCATAAAACCCTGGTGTAACACTACAGTAGAGTATTACGTTTGTTTGTTGGCAGTGCATTTTTTCTAAAAGTCAGGTTTGTTTTTGTGAAGATGTTACTTGTTTCTTGAGAGTCAATGCTTTAATTTTTCATTAAGTTAAGTTTCATGCTGACTATATGACCACCACACACATACTGTATGTACATGTATGTAGAAGATACTGACAAAAACTCCTGTCTTTGGAAACATCATTAACATTAAAAGACAAAACACCTTTAACTGCATGAGAAAACATTCCCATCTCAGGCTTAGTTTCTGTCTGGTGTTAGTTTGTGTATTTAAATGACCTCAATTAAGCTAGTGATGGAAAAAGTGATCATTTTTTCTCTCAGTGAATAACCACAATGATGTACCATACCTACAATACAGAGCAGAGAGCTTAATCAGAAATTAAATTAGTTCACATATGCACTATTCTTTATACAATCATATTTACATACATTAAATTGTCCATACCTGCCTCTTTCATATTATCATGAGTAATAATGGTTTATCCCATATAATTTTGTTTGCATGATATTGTTAGCCAACTTGTTATGATGCTTGAAAAAGCTTTCAACAATTGAAGCTTTATTTTTTGTGTTGGGATGTAGTTTTAGTAGTAACCGCTTGTATACAGTAGTAAAACGGATTGAAACCCTAATACAGCGGTTTTTGAGCAGTATTTCAAGTCCTCTGTGCCACTGTGATCCCTAACACACAGCACAGAAATACTTCTGGCACCATATTCTAACCTAACCCTAACCCTAACCCATGTTAATAAATAATTATAATAAATAACTATAAAACCTACACATCTTATACTTTTTAGTTTTTGTACCTTTAAGCCACAGGGACAAGACTACAAATGTGATGAAAATTTGAGTCATCATAGTGATCTTCTTAATATGAGATCCAGCCACAGTAAACATGCTGAATGACTGAGGCTGTTTTTTATAAAGGGAGGTGGGAAGTTAAAGGCGTTGCTCCACAGAAAGGACCTCCCATTAAAATCGCTGATCTCATTCACAAGAAAAACCAACATTGGTTAGAATGGTTTATTCCAGGTGCAAAGAGGCTGTGAGCTGTAATACAGAGATGAAAAAATGTGATGAGGTTTTTGTACTGAGGAGTAGCGATATGTAGCACTGTGTAATCTAGCAGCACAGAAGTAAACTGCACTGCTGTTCAGGTTCAGTCCTTCAATTGTTAATGTGCAGGTCTGGCCTTTATCTGCATTCCCCTCGATCTTCACACCCATTCCGGTCTCTGGGAATCCATTGCTTGCTGACATGTATCCCAAGAACTGTAGCTGCCTGTCCTCTAATTGTTTGTACCAGAGGATTCGATCGTAGTTTTGAATACTGTGTGAACAGCTAATTTCGGCTTGGTCTTCAGGTTTTTTGTACATATCAGCTGGAGTCTGGTGAACTTGGTCACTGAGAGAGGAACCTGTAGAAAAAGGATCAAGAAAAAATACACAATAATATACAATCTTTGGGTATGAGGGTGAGTAAATAAATGGGAAAGTAAAAGAACGCTCTGCAGGAGTTTTGAATGATAACCTGTGAACAGAATTTGAAAAAAATGTTTTGTTACTTTACCTGAAACCAGTATGACATTAAAGGTTATGCAGAAGAAAACTATCATCTTGATGTGTTTTATAACTAAATTTAAGAACATTCTTGTCATTGGTTCTGTGTTTTTATCACCGTTCATGCAGTTCTACTGATTATTCACTCTGCTATTTCTGGGTAAACCCTCTTTAGAAACATTTTGGTGGGTGGTGCCATAATGGACCGTCCTCTTCCTGAACAACCACACAGACATGCTGCCACCTTATGAAAAGAAACTAAATAACCAAGACCCCTAAAATGAACCATAAAACCCTGGTGTAACACTACAGTAGAGTATTATGTTTGTTTGTTGGCAGTGCATTTTTTCTAAAAGTCAGGTTTGTTTTTGTGAAGATGTTACTTTTTTCTTTAGAGTCAATACTTTAATATTTCATGAAATTAATTAACCATTAACATGAATGACAATCTGTTCATGCTGACTATATGACCACCACACACATACTGTATGTACATGTATGTAGAAGATACTGACAAAAACTCCTGTCTTTGGAAACATCATTAACATTAAAAGGCAAAACACCTTTAACAGCATGAGAAAACATTCCCATCTCAGGCTTAGTTTCTGTCTGGTGTTAGTTTGTGTATTTAATGACCTCAATTAAGCTAGTGATGGAAAAAGTGATCATTTTTTCTCTCAGTGAATAACCACAATGATGTACCATACCCACAATAGTGCCAGATTCCATCCATCTTGTAGCTGATCAGACAATATTACAAACATTATGTTCTGCACATCAAAGGATTATGACGACAATACAGTATGTTTAACTGTGGGCCTACAACAGGACCTCAGAGGGGGTCAAAAATGTGTCAAAATAGTTGATAAAATCTTCAAGTCTTGGTTTAGTTGAAGTCAGGCTGCAGGTGTTGAAGAGCCTGAACATTTTGTCTGCCTGTCAAACAGATGAAGGGTTTTTGTAGTGAGCTGAGGGGAATCTGCAGCACTGTGCTAACTGGCAGCACAGAAATACACAGCACTGTCACTTAATGAAACATTAGATATAGTCAGGTTTGAATGTTTACGGCCATCTCCATCAAAGCTGATTTTTCCTTTCACGTCTTCCTCAGGGTTTTGGAAGTTCAGGTTTAGATATCCCAGAAACTTCAGAGATTTGTATTTGTCCTGTTTGTACCAGAGAATGTTATCATAATTTGTTATGCTGTGTGAGCAGTAGATCTCACTGACAACAGATTCACCAGTTCTCTTAATGATGAATGGAGGTGTTTGGAGGACACTGGCGGTATGAGAGACGCCTGTGGAAACAGAACGGATGACATTTTAAAAACTGAAATCATTAACTGTGCAGAGTCATACTCAGTTTGAAATACTCATGTTTTTCTCACCGTTATTCCCCGGCAGATGAAGGAAACAAAACATGAAGACCATGAACATCATATTAAAGAAGTTTAGATGTCAGACTCACTACTAGTTTTACTTTCAGACCCTGTTAGTTCAGCACCTGTGGACATGAGCACATCACTGTCACAGTAAAATGAAAAGGGGAGGTGTCAGATATGTACATCACAGCTTTCACATTGTCAGCAGGATGTGTCATTATGTTGATATTGTGATGTGTGGAAGTCTTAATACCTATTTCATTTGCTGACGTTTGTCTCCCCCTGCTGGACTGAAAAATACTGTACTATAGGTGCGGCTGAGTGAAGGTTACCCACACCTACAGTAGATGTGTGTACAGGTGCACCATGTAACATAGCACGCTGCTGCACATACATGGACCAAAATAGCCAGTATGCCCACACAGTCTGTGCCCCCAAAGATGTGCACTTTTTGTTGCCTGATAGGTCCCTAGATATTTCTTTCAACTGTACTGACAATGAATAGCACTGCCGACAAGAAGACCTTAATTTTCATAGTGACGTACTGTTCACATTCACCGCCATAAACTGAATGTCTTCTCTAAAGCTGACCAGCTGCTCGTCGTAACTCACTGAGCTGTTTAAAACAACAAAACAGTATCCACACATGGCACTCTGAAATCTGTCCTCTTTTTCAGTCTGACTGCTGTCAAATCGACTAAATGTGTCTGCTTGCTTTGTCCTGCTCACTGACTGTAGCTGTTAAGGTGAGCTGGCAGGATTGGAAATGGATACACATTCACAGAGCTGCATTGGTGAAAGAACCAATATCAAGTGAAAGAACTTCAGCTATGTCTGCCCCAAAAGCTGCTAGATTTGTTGCTCAACTCTTTTTTTTTTAAACTGTCTTTATAGTGATTTCATAAGTTGCCAATACATCTCCAAAAATGTACTTGATTTAAGACAGAATTGTACTGTAGTTTAACAGATTAACAAAATCTCCTATATGGTTTGGTCCAATAGATGGCACTGTTCTCATATTTGTGCGGAGCTACAGAAATCAGACAGCTTTAAATCTTGTTCTAAATTTTGTAAAACAAACATATGAGGAATTCTCTCCTTTTTGGGAAACTGAATTGCTGCCTCTTTATAGAAAAAGTAGTAAATGTGGTCAGTGTTGAGTGTCATGACCTTGATAAACTCTGTTTCTCTAGGGATTGCAAGCCCTGTGTGTGTGTTCTTCACTGTCAATTTTAAAAAAAGATAGTGTTCAAAATGAAAACAATCAATGAATACTCAATGGGAAAACAAGTTTAGAAGAGTTCAGCACAGGGACTTAAGGTGAGCATTTCAAGATGGTGACATGGATCAAAAACTCTCCCGGTCAATTTAATAAAAAATCTCCAACAAAACATTAGTATTGCTCTTACAAGACACTAAAATGACTTAGAATGACTGGGGTTAGAAGCAAGAACATTTCGGAGGGAAACAAAGACCACGACGAGAGAAAAGAAAACAGCCAGGGGCGGCCTGTGGCATAGGCCACATAGGCGGTTGCCTATAGTGCCAAATAAGGGAGGGGGCACCAAAGTGGAACATGTTTTTCTTTTGTTTTTTTCTTACTGACAGGTGTGCTTGCTTCTATACAGCTTTTGGAAATATGCACTTGCTCCCCCTTCTTTAGGTTTTTCGTCTCTTTTTCCCCATTGACTTGCATGGGTTTTCATCTGGTTTGATTTTAAAACCCTTACTGGTTGGTCAGTTTTCGCCCGACAGCCACCAAGCTTCATGTGCTACAGGCCATACCACACCACCAAACACTTGATTAAATGGCACCTTGACCCCCACTTGCCTTTTTGTGCAGAGGACTGTGAGGACTTTGTCTGGGCTGGAGGTACCATTGTTGCACTTAATTTTAGTGTGAATTCATTTTTGAAATTCTAGGACTGGAGGAACTATTGTTGTACTTTTGGGGTCAGCAATCTAAAATCTTGCCTAGGGCAGCAGCATAGTCAGGGCTGGCCCTAAAAACAATGAACTTGGCGTCAAGGTGAGGAACTTCACTCCTGCTAAAGCTATTCAAAACAGAGATATATAAAACTTGAAAACGGAACTCAAGCAGGAATTAATGGACTTTAAAAAAAACTTTAGAAATGACATTAAACAGGAATTCACAGTTTCAGGACACAGATAAATCAAAAGTTATAAAGTGTCGTTGGAGATGTCCGCCACCACAGTACTAATCTAACCAAAGCAGAACAATGGGTGGAAGAAACCGAAACAGCTAACACTGAGTTAAGGGACGCTCTGCTTTATTCTCTCAGACAACAAAGACTCCTTCAAGCGAAAGTAACAGACTTAGAAGGAAGATCACACTGTAATAACATCCACATAGTATACAGCATTAAGGAAGGACCAGACGGAAGCTCAATGCCAACATTCACTGACAACTTTCTGAAGATGGAGCTGGCACTCAACAGGAATGCTGATCTGCAAATTCAGCGAGCCCACCAGTCAGTCAGCCCTAAACCTCAAGATGAAACCATCTCAAGATCCATTCTGGTTAATTCCAGAGATGTGACATCAAAGACAAAATGCTTAAAACAGCCTGGGCAAAGAAGATCACCTGTGAGGGAAAAGTAGTCACGTTTGCATACGACTTTCCTACCGATTTGAACAATAAACTCAGAGAGTACAAAGAAAAATCTCAAGGACAAAACAGATACGTTTCCAGACACCATATCCTGGCAAGATGAGGACTCACTGGGAAAACAGACCCTGCCTCTACAACAACAGAAGTATTCAAGGACATGAGAAGGAGAGGATACCCTCTGGACCTGCCGTAAATGACTGACACCAACTGGGAACAGAGACTGACCCAGGGCACACACTGTAGCAAAAAGGATGGAGATTGCACCAGATGAGTCCGAGAGAGGCTCATAGATTTCCACTGGCAACAACACACTATATCAGCGGAAATAACAAGGTATAAGTTGGTCTAATTTCACCTACTGTTAAAATATGTCAATATAGAATAAATCCCCCCACAGTAAAAATATGCATACATACAATACCTTCCAACTGCTAATCTGTGTCCAAACAGGTAGACACACATACTGTACACACACCTTTTTTCCCCTCTCTCTGCCCCCTCCTCCTCCGTAATAGTAACTTAAATACTGGTACATTTGAACTCCATTCTTCCCACTTTTATCTTTTACCTTATTTCACTCTTTCCCTGAATCCCTGATGTAGGAATAAAAGAACAAAACTGACAGGGTAGAGACTAATAGGCTGTTTGGCTCAAGAAACCTATTTTGAACATTGGAAAGAAAAAACTAAAAGCCAAAGTAGATTAGAATGTTATCTTGCCCTAAAAAGGAATTATGAATTGGCAGAATATCTCTATACTCTCAGAGATAGAAAGCAGAGAAAAGAGCTTAAAGACCTCTCAAAATTAAAAAACACTCCTAGGAGAGGGAGACAGGACATATCTTGCTGCCCAATATATATCAACAATATGCCACAACCTGAGGGACAGTCAATGATGTAGACACACACAGCACACGCGTGCATTCTCACACACAGTAACACACACACAGACATGAATACATGCACAGGATATACTGTATATAACTTTGGAGTAGCTTCTTGAATGTGAATGGCTTAAATAATCCGGTTAAGAGAAGTAGAGTAATGACAAAATGAGAAGGGAAAATAACCAAATAATATTCCTACAGGAAAACCCACCTATCTCAAAATGCACATGAAATTTAAAAAGAAAAATGGGTATAAGACAAATATTATACTTTTTACTCTGCTCCCCATGCACTGTACCCAGGAATAGACTTTTTGTTTGTTTGTTTGTTTGTTTCAAAACAATAGACATAGGATTTTGAATTGCGATACTGGTATATTGACATCTCAGATCACTCACCAATCTACTTGATATTACATTTGGACAGTAGATCAAAGAAAACAAATTGGAGACTCAATACAAGTAATACAACAAAACAGTAATAAAAGTTAAATCTGATATTAAGACTTTCCTTGACCTTAATGACATTCGGGAAGTGAACCCAAATATACTATGGGACACCTTAAAGGCAGTTGTCAGGGGTTAACTGATATCCCTCAATACAGTAACTTGAGACCACTTGAGCTCCTTCATCTCATTTACCTTACACACCTGGTTTGATGTTATAAAGCAATTACATTTGTGGACCCGGTTAAAAAACCTTTGATGGGTTGCACATTATACAGAATTTAAACCAAACTATGTACTGTACAGGGTAGATGTAAGTATATGAGAGAACAAAAGAGAGAATCAAGAATATTCCTCACTGTGCCTTTTCTTTTTCTTTTCTTAATTCAATTTATATGACTGATTGAAAGTGTTATTTTATTTTATATGCTTTTATCTTTAATCTTTTGGATATTTTTCATGTTTAAAAAAAAAAAGAAAAATATATGAGAGATGACAAAAATGTTTGATGACAAAATGGATATGTGAACATCTAAAAAGAATCTAAACCAGCTGTATGGATTCTAGATTTAAGTACTGGATAAATAAAGATATTACTGCTTACTGTAATATAACAGCTTTCAGACACAGTTATGCCACTATTTCTTAAAAGAAATTGGGAAAAATGAGGCAATTATGGGACCTAATGGAATAATACAATCAATGGCACAGGCATACACTGGCAGTTCTAAAACAGTAGTAAAGGGTAGAGGAACTACTGCAAACTATATCAAGAAGAAATGGGAGAACGTCTGTGAAACTATTTTTCTGCTTCTTGTTCTATGTATTGACGTGAATTCTGAGGCAAATCACCGCCACATTTTTTTGGAGCTGCCCAAAGATACGCCTATTTTGGAAAAGTATTTGGAGAATCGTGCAGCGTATTCTTGGGCAGCAGATCCCATTGACATGCGTGTCACTTTATTTGGGTGATCTGCCAGAAGGAATAACAGGAAATGACAGATAACTCCTGAAAATATTGACTGTAGCAGCAAAAAAAAAGCAATCACTCATAAATGGTTACAGACCGACCTGCCTACAGTAGGTAATTGGCTTTAAATCATCAGAGATTCATGAGATGGAAAGACTGACTTTCCTACTGAGACTGAGAAATGACTTATACATCACAAGATCGACAAAATGGATAATAAATTTGTTGGAATAAGGAACGTGGTTGGTGGCTTTTCCACCCTCATCCTCACTGCTTAAAATGTAATTTGCCTTCCTTCTGCTGTATGCTCTGCCAACCAAGGAAACTTACATATAAATTATGTAGTGCTGCAAAGACCCCCTGTCCATAATCCATAATATATAATGTTTGTTATCTGGATGTTGTGGATATCATGATGCCTGGCAGCGATGTTGTTGTACTGTACTGTTGTTTATGTCAAAAGAAAAAGACTGAATGAAATCTAAGTGTTAAAAAAAGGAGAGTTCAGCATAGACTTGTAGATTTAAGACTGTAAGCCATGAGTTATTAGAAGTTGACCTTGAATGAACAAACGCAGTAATTTACATGTAAATTTAATTCTGCCTCCTTGTGTTTTAAAACCCAAACTCAAACTGATCTATTGGCTCTCCTTCCTTTGTGGTCCCTGCAAGTCACAGTAGATCATATTGGCTGAAATATTTATTCACACAGCTGTGGTTGGTTTTCACAGACATCTTACAAGTGTACACAGTTCAGAGATATGTGAGATCTCACAGACCAATAATGAATTGGAAGGCTGCTGTGTCTGTGCAGCACAAAACCCAAATTCAAGGAGAGATTGTTCGTTGGTGTGTCTGGTCCGAAGGGGGATCAGGAACAGCGCAGGCCTCACCTGCCACTGAACGGGTACATTTGAATACACACTTACAGCATAATTCTGTTTAATGTAATCACGTTTAGATGCACTATTTAACATTTTAAATCTAATTATCTAAAACCTGAACAATGATAACAAAAATAATAAACAGCAGCAATAATAAAATAAATTTAAAAAAAATCATTATAATTGATAAATATCAAAAGCTTTTTATTCTATCCAAAACTGATATTGTTCAGTTTTATAAAAAGTAACTGAAGATCTTGACCCATGATATATTTACACAAAAGATAATGACGTCAAGTGGTTGCATTTCTGGAGCATCTCTAAAACCATTTTTCCACTGAAACAATGAGCATTCTCGCAATACCAGATGAAAATTGTGAAACACTTAAACTTTTCCATGACGTTGTGGTCTGCATCACACTGTGTCATATTCCTAACAAATGCATCTCTCAAATAAATGTTTGCAAACATTGTTAAGTGGGAAAAAAAATCCGATTTCATTCCTCATAACCCAAACAAAGCATCACCACTTAAATTTGCTTATATTCTTTTGACTGTCTGCCACCAGTTCACTTTACTACTCTTTACTTTGCCTTTTTTCGATTCCATCCCAGTTTAAATTGTTCTTGTCATTAGAAACCGGAGGAAAATAGTGAAATTTTGGTTATGTGCGCCTGGGCTCTGTTTCTTCACAAAATTAACAACACAATGGTTGCAAAATGCCTCAAAACATGCAGTATACATATCAGTTTACACTATCATTTCTGATGATCAGAACGATGTTACTTGAAAACCAAATTAACCGGGGCCATGCCAGCCTCTTCAAGACACACACAGCCTTCACTTTAGACTAACTGGTGTCCTTGAGATGAAAGAACAGTTCATCCTTTGGCCTGAACATTAGGGCGGTTAAAGGGTCAGTTTACCCATATCACAAAAACAATATTTTATCTATTATCTGTAGTGGTATCTAGCCATGAAGATATGTAGTTTCAGTTTTATTTGCCAATGTTTGAGAGATCTTCCTACCACCTCCCCTTTGAATGGATATGAATTGAATTTGGAGCTCTGAACTTTGAAAATGTCTTTCCAGAAATAATATTATAATTACTCAGAATAACTCCCAGATTGAATTGATGACTGTTTTTGGCATTTTTTGCTCTAGGTAAATTTTTTTGAAGAAAAACTGTTGGCAGTGAGATTTGTGGATTATCCTGAGCAATTTGCCTTTGAGTCATTTTTCAACACTGTGAAACAAAATCCAAAACTTAAGCAGATAAAACTATAGCTATCTGGCTACATACCAATAATAATAACTGCAAAACATTTTGGTTATAAATTGGGTGAACTGATCCTTTAACAGTATGACCATGACCAGATTGAGTATGGCGTGAAAGGCCGGTCAGGTGAAAGTGTTGAATCCAGTCTTATTGTGCAAAGGAATGCCCTCCGCTCCTCTGAATTCCTCTGCAATGTCATCAAATGTGCGACCTTTTGTCTCTGGGAGGCGAATCCAGGTGAAGGTGAAGGCGAGCAGAGCCACAATCATGAAGAGGAGGTAGACATACGCACCGCAGATTTTCTGTATGTGAGAGAGACGGTTGAGAATAATTTTTATTTGACCTTTATTTAACCAGGATTTTGGCAGAAATGGCAGCATATATATACCACATGACACCACAACACAGACCCAACACCCGCATGGAGGAGAAAGAGAAGAAGAAGAGCTTTAAAACAAGAGAGTAGAAGAAGAGTTTTAAAACTAGACAGGGGAAAAACAAAAAGGTGGTTTGATTTGGTTCCTTGGTCTTAGTTTCAGGTTGGCTGCCGTCTCTGCTGCACTATAGCGAACAAATGTTTCCCCGGTCAATTGTTAATTTAATTACTATTATTTCAACCTGAATTTAAAGGATTTAGCAATAGATTTATACATATTTAACAAACAGATTTATGTCTGTTTTACAGTAGGTACATATGTATAAAACAGACTGGACAGATTTATAGCTGGTATTTAACAGCCGCGTCTCTAAGGTGCAAGGGAACTGTCAAAAGCAAACAAGAAATCCACCTCTAAAGTTTCTCCTGAAGTTTAGCTTGCTCATACAGCGTGCAGGCCAATGGCATAAACCCACCAGTAATGGAGGAAAGAGGAGTGCCAGAACAAACTTCCCTCCCCAGTTGAGCATGCTGGTGAAGGCCATGGCGATGGGTCTTCCAGGCTGGTCGAACAGCTCAGCAGCGATGAACCAGGAGATAGGGCCGGGGCCCAACTCGTAGGCTGAGATCAGGCAGAAAACCAGCAGGACCTGCAGGCTCCGCATCTCTGGGACCAGGTGCTGCATGGGGGATAGACGTGTTACTCTTGATGGATGGTTGTGGGTCAGTTATTGTGAGTTTTTTGTGTTATTCCATGTAGAAACGTGTCAAGAGAAAATGGGAATGGTATTGTAACCCACATAGCTTTTTTTTTTTTTTTTTAAATTCAAGTCAGTTTTTTTTTTGGTAAAAACATCATACTTTTCGGCTGGACCGCAACAGCAGGGCCAGTCCTATAAATGCACCTGTCCCTGACTAACTAAGTGACTGAGTGAAGTTACACTGTTGTTTAGCTGAAGGCTGCCAAACCTTGGGACAGCCAAGTATCCCAGAATGCACTTTGATTTTGAGCCAGGTCAAAAAGCTGTTGTAAATTTCGCTGTAAGACTGTTAATATGTCACGTTTTTAAGTTTAAATATTTTCAAGCGAGAAAATAACCATTTAGATTCCCAATATGTTGTCAGTTTACACAAATAATGCCTATTTGCAAATTTGTTCCGACATTTTCGGAGATAGAAGGAGTTTTCTGCGCGCTTCCTGAGGGCTTAGTCGCCACGTGTCTCCATTTCCTCTATCTGTCATTTCAAATTCAGAGCCCTCTAGCATTTCATACACAGTCCAGCCATATACTAGGTTTTGACTTAGTCTTGTTATTTGAAAAGAAACTATCATGGTATCGTTCAGTCAAGCTGGAACTTAAGTCACAAACCATTCTCCAGAGTGTACAGTGCCATGGTTTGTTTTAACTTCATCCCTTCAACCATTTCGTAAGAGCAGGTGCCAGGTCTGTCAAGATTTGGATACATCACTGTATCTAAAATTGGAACAGAGCTTTTCATGTGCAAATGAAAATGACAATGACCTTGAGAAAAATGATCTTACCAGGACAGAATCTACTATAGTCATGAGTAAGTTGCACACTGCTATGGAGATGAAACCAGTCAGGAGCAATCTCCTCCTTCCTGCCCTTTCCATCAGGAAGAACTGGAGAGGAAAAAACAACACAGTGGTGACTCTCCTTACATTTCATCCATCTTTTTGAATTAAAAATGCAACAGTATCCTGTTGTGGTTCAAGCTGTTAAACCATTCACGAAGAAATAGCAGTAACACTTTAATCTTTTATCCAAACCTTTGGTACAATTTGTGGCAAGATAAACTAAATGTGACACCGCTTGTACTGTTAGTATATTTAACATTTTAAACATTTATACATCAAATTGTTTCTTTTGTTTCTTTGCAGAGCATTTTGAGTAGTGAATATAATAATGTTGCAAATAATATTATTAGTTTTTAATTAAACCACTGTATAAATAAAATATGGGGCTGTAGTGTAAAGGGTTACCACAACTTTTAGTACTCACTGCCACCAAAGTGAAGGTCACATTGACAGCTCCAACACCCAGAGTCAGGTATTTGGCCTCATCAAACTTGGCCTGAAACATTTTGGTGGAATAATTGATGATCTGGAAGAAAAGAGCAGGAGTTTCTTTAAGCTTAGTGGGTTACTGGGACATGTTTCTGTGTTTTAAGGAACGGTGATACCGCCCTGACACACTGCCCAAGAATCTGGGTAGCAGCCAGAGAGAAGTGCTGAGTTTCAGGATAGAACAACCGGAATAATTTATTGAACAAATACCACAGCGCTGCATGTGAAGCAGACTGTGAGCCATGAACTTTATCACAAAAAAGACCACGTAATGCATACAATTTTAGAAATGTAAAAGTCTAAAAAGGCCTCCCTTTTTGGGTGAGTGTGTCAAAATTATGAAAAAAGTACAATATATTCATATCTTGTGTTTTTTACTAAAAAAAACTCTCCACAGTTGAATGCATTCATACAACTGACCGCGTTGAATCCAGACAGCTGGCTGCCCAAATTGACAAAGAGGACGATAATGATCGGCTGTCTGTAGCTGCACTTCTTGAAGAAATCCTGGATGGTGACGCCGGTCTGAGTGTGTGCAGCCTCTTCTTTCATCTCTTCCAGCTCAGCAAACACCTTGTCTGAGCTGCCTCTCAGCCTCAGCAGGGCTGCAGGGTTAAAACAACATCTTGCTTAAAGGATCTGTTGTAGTGCAATTTATCCACAAGGCTACAACACCAGAGTGCATTGAAAGCATTTACATGTTTTGGCTCCTGGAAGTCAGCAGGTAATCTAATAGTCTATAATCAATAGAGCTGTAGGACTGCATCTCTAACTGTGATCTCCAGCTTAATAACTAAATGGAAATAATGTGGCCAGTAATTTGAAAGCTTGCAGTTAAAACACCAGAGTAAGTTAAACCTACCAGCCTCTGCCTTGCTCTCCTCTCCCCGGTTGATGAGCAGGTATCGAGGGCTCTCTGGGCAGAAAGGCAGCACCAGGTACTGTGCCAGGGCCGGGATGAGAGACAGGGACAACATCATGGCCCAGTAATGCTCTGTACCCAACACAGTCTCCAGACCAGCCACCTGCAGCAATCATGCAAAGAATTACAGCAATCATCATTGGGCCATTTGTTCCAAAGCGCGCTAATATGGGAAGAATTGACATTGTTGGTTTTAAAACAGCCTTCGCTGTCGAAATGTAGATGCTAGTGGTAATACAATAGGTAGTGAAGCCTATTGTTTGCATGTAAAAGGTATGAGTACTTGTATGTAACAAATATCTAAGAAATGTAGACAGACTGTCTAAATTCACAAAGTAAAGCTGTCATATGAGATGGCTTCACCACACGCCAGGTATGAACACTCATACTATATACCATACTATACTCTGTAACACTAATATAATGTCTTTCTATGGCTTAACAAATAACTTTACATAGAGAAAAAACAGGGAAAAAGTTGACTTAAACAGCAATTATTCAACAATCATCATTGAGAAACTAAAGAAAAAGCATGCTTAGACAAGAGTAATAGTCTACCACATATAGCTGCTAGCATGGCATCTTTGGATGCAAGAAAAAAAATTGAAAGAAAGTTTCATCAGGAAAAGAAAATTGGAGAAAATTTGGGCACCACAAGTCAGAGAGAGATCCCTGACCAGGACAGCTGAGTCACCATCAGGTACTGTGCAACTTTATGTATGGAAGACATAAGACAAACAGGTCTTTGTCCGACCCTGCACTCTGACCCCACCTAGTAGACGTCAAGTGCAAATGAATTTCAACAACCTTCAGTCAAAACAGAAGATTTCCATCACTATCCTTACCATTCCCACCAGGATGCCTGAAGCAAAGGAGACCTGGTTGAGTGTAGCAAAGGCCCCTCTCAGATTCACTGGGGACACTTCCTGGATGTAGAGTGGATTAAGACTCATCACCAGGCCGCAGAAAAAACCGAACACCAACCGTCCCAGGATGAGAACCTCAAATGACTCGCTGGCTTTGGAGGCGAACATCAGACACGCTCCCACCACAGACAGACAGTTCACTATTAGGATGGAGTTACGCCTAGAGGGGAAGAAAAGGGAAATGAAAAGACAAAAAGAAAAAATTTAAAACATGATGGAAATGATGGGAAAAATATTTTTTATGCCCTTCTTACCTGCCGTAAGAATCTGCCAGGTATTTGACTCCCAGTGAGCCCAGCAAGGCTCCAAAGTCCTTAATGCTGACAGAGAGCGACCACAGGAGAGTCAGGCTGTGATGTGGCATCGACTGGTTGTGTCTGGCTCTCCAGGTATGGTTGAAAAATTCTTCGATGATCTCAACGGTGGCAAAAGCAAAAGACGTTCAGCATCAGTACGGCATGAATACAGCAAGGGGTGCTCTCTAATCACTCACAATTTAAATGATTAACAGTAAAGTGGGGAGAGATTTATTTAAGACATTAAGTGAATAATTCACCTTAAAACTATTAGAAACAGTTGTACTTGATCAATCAAACAAGTTTGATTGCAAAAATATATATATATATACAGTACTGGGTAAAAGTTTTAGGCACTAAAAGTAAAGTGAGAATGCTTAATGCAAAAATATTGCTATAAATTGTTTTAATTTATCAATTAACTTCTTACAAAGTTGAGTTAACAGCAGAAACCTAAATGAAATCAATATTTGCTGTGAGCAGCTTTGCCTTTAAAACAGCAGCAGTTCTCCTCAGTAAACTTTAAAACAGTTTTTCATGGTAACTTGCAGGTAGGTTGTTGTAACCATCCTGGAGAAAGAATGTACTTCTGTGGATTTATTATTTAGGCCATCTCAGATGCTTCTTCATGTAATCCCAGATTGACTCCATGATGTTGAGATCAGGGCTCTGTGGGGGCCAAACCATACCATCTGTTGTAGGACTCATCATTCTTCTTGTTGCTGAAAATAGTTCTTTATGACTCTAGCTGTATGCTTGGGGTCATTGTCATGTCATGAATAAATTTGGGACCGATCAGACACCTCCCTGATGGTATTGCATAATGGATAAGAATCTAAACATCTAGGGTGCCTAAAACTTTTGCACAAAGTAAATTTGTTTCAGGCTACATGTAGAAGATCTGCGTGACTTGCAAAAGTTCAGTGCACTACCTGTGAAAAAGCAAAACCCTGCTAACCCATGGGAGCCAGGTTTGGAGCTGAGCCAGAGAGTTTCAGGAAATTGTTAAGTTTATTCAGTGTTTTATAGAAGCTGTGAGATATTTGTTTGACAGGTAGCATGTTTTCCAGCGTTTCCCACCACGTTACTGATGTAGTGTCCTTATATTGGCCGATGTCTGAATATCAGCCAGACTGGGATATCCACTGTTTACGTGATGATTTTTTTGTGTTGCAGTTCTAAACTTCACTTGCATTGAAAGACTTTAGACCACTTTGACACTTTTGTGACTTTGCTGCAAATTCTTAAAGAATACATAATATACATTTTTTTTAAGTGTTAATCGAAATGAAGTTTTTATTTCTTTGAGACAGATATTCTTGGATTTTTTTTCCTGAATGGCTCTAAATATACATTATAATCACAAAGACAAGTCTAAAGAAGTCTAAAACTAAAAGTACCATGAAAATAGTGGAATTTAAAGATACTGAAGATGAAATATGACAACTCAGTCTCACACCAAAGTGTGGAATAGCTATGTTGGTCCACAGCGCAAAACATATTAGTTTCACAATAACGGCTCTAAAATGCCTATGTTTTTTTTGTGTGTTTGTTTGTTTGTTTGGCCTATTCTTTTCTATTGGCCTGCATCCACTTCAAGTGACAGTTTCTGTCTGTGAAAACAAAAAAAGGCTAAAATCCCTTTGGATGGAAAATTTTGTTTTGATAATATTTCTATTGAGAGATGTGCATTTTATTTTCATAATCTTTGTTAAGTGAATGTTAATTATGTTTAGTTTGTCAGTTAGTATGAAGATTTTTACAGACTTTCTATCGTTGCTATGGTGGTTGCTATGGTCATAATATAGTATTGCTGAAACCACGCAGTCTACATGTTTGAATCATTGTCTTTGTGTTGTGCGGTAGTCTGAGCTGTTATGTTATTTCTGTTATTTTATGTAACTGTTGATGATCTTTCAATTTTGTTTGTTTTCACAGACAGAAACTTGACAGTCATGTGACGTTGACGCAGGCCAATAGAATATGCCAAAACAAACAAAGGCATCTCACAATTTTAGAGCCTTTATTGTGAAACTAATACATTTTGCGCTGTGGACCAAAGTAGCTATTACACATTTTGATGTGAGACTGGGTTGAATATGAGGAACTTTAAAACCAAATTATTGCTACCAGAAAGCATCAACCAACATTATGTCATATCACCCCCTCAGCACCTGTCTGTTCTGCTCACCTTGGCCGGAGCGTTGACGTTGCCTGTGTGGTAGCCAATCTGCAGGGAGCCGAGCACCGCTGCCAGAATGGAGGTCAGGAGTGTGGCTGTCAGATGGCTCTGTGTAAGGTGAAGTGACATTTATTTATTATTATTTATTCACATTGTAACTTATCTTAGATAGTTTTTAAAAAAAACAGTTTTCAAGTAACAGTTTAATGCCTCAAATAAGTAATTCTTACTTGTAACAAGCAAATTCAAGACTCATTTAAGTCCCATCTTACTTCAAACATGCAGTTGTTCGGCCTCTCCTGAAAAAAACAAACCTTGATCTGTATGTTCCCAATAACTACAGGCCTATATCCAAGCCTTTTATGCCTTTTATTTCAAAAATTTTAAAGAAAGTTGTTGCCAAACAGCTCACTGCTGTCTTCACTTCTCACAACATTTAGATAAGTTCCAATCGGGTTTCTGTCAGAAGCACTCTACTCAAACTGCTCTTCTCAGAGTCTCCAATGACGTAATGTCTTCTGATGTGGGTGAGTGCTGTGTTTTGGTGCTGCTGGGTCTTAGCGCAGCTTTTGACACCATGGATCACAGAATAATGATTGAAAGGCTTAGGCAGTGGGTGGGTGTCTCAGGGAGTGCCCTGGACTGCTTTCCTCCTACTTCTCAGGTAGGAGCTTTTCTGTATTACTTGGTCCTTACATGTCTGAAACTGCTGCTCTTTCCTATGGTGTGCCTCAAGGTTCCGTCTTGGGTCCTATTTTATTTGCTTTATATATGCTTCCTTTAAATTTGGAAATATATCCTATCACTGTTATGCTGAAGATATTCAGATCTATGTCTCTTTTAAGCCTGATAACTCTGACAAACTGCCATTAAGGTCTGGATGTCTTAACAACTTTTTACAGCTTAATACAGACAAGACAGAGGTTCTTATCATAGCCTCAGACAGTATAGCTCTCAAGGTTGCTCATAGTATTGGGTCCCTTTCCTCAGCTGTTCAGTCAAATTTAAGAAATCTCAGTATTATATTTGATCAGGCTATGCAATACAATCAGCATATTAAATCATTGACCCGTACATGTTTTTTCCAACCAAGAAATATCGCAAAACTCAGGTCTGTCATATCACAACTGGAGCTAGAGATGATTATTCACGCTGTCATATCATCCCAGCTGGACTTTTGTAATTTCCTTTTCACCTGTCTCAACAAGTCATCTCTGAACCGTCTACAAATGGTCCAGAATACTGCTGCAAGGCTGTTAACCAGGTCCAGCAGAACAACTCACATCACACCCATTTTAAGTCTTTTAAATTAGTGGCATGTTTTGTGAATGAGATGCTCTGAAGTTTTCATTTTTCTGACTTTTTATGTGCACAACAATAAAGTTATAATGTAAATTAAAATGAATAGTAGCTACAATTAATCTTAGAATTTTTTTAAAATTACAATTTACTTCTAACACATGCAGACATGCTCTGCAGTAAAAACTGATCTCAGCTCAGTGACTGACCCTTCTCTCAACATAAGCAACCATATGACTATTTGTAGAGGTCAAGGATGGCAGGAACCACAGTATTTTCACACACTGTCAAGATGTACAGATTTTTAATTACCACAAGTGAGTGCTAGTGCTCCTTTTGTTGTAATATCTTCACATGTGGAAAAAGGGTTAAAACAAACAAACCTCCTGGGACGCCATTTGTTTGTGTGGGACAGGCTATCACTCCGTCAAGATGTAAGTGCATTTATTTTCTTCTGACTTCCTCTGCTGTGAAAAACCCAAATAATGCCAACATTAATAAACAATAGTATGGGAGTTTGACATTTAATTATAATGACAAAAAAAACATTTCCTATCTGCATTCATAAAACAAATTTCACATACATTCATTATGTCATAGACTTTCTGTATGCTACAGAGAAAATGTTTTCCCCTGGTGTTCATTTTCAGATATAATTTTTAAAAGTGTAATTTTATGACTTGCAGCTGCATCACATCAAAACTAAATTTCTTAAATCCAGGCAGAGACATGTACCGCATGCTTCAGTACACACAACATATTTTTCAGAGAAATTATATAAAGATATGTTAAAGATATGTTGGGAATATACATAAATATTAACTTATTCAAACTTACCTGTGCTGTGGAGTGAAGCAGACTGCACGTCTTCTCCAGAAATATAAATGAAAAAAGTAGGAAAATGGTACAACCTTTACAGACATTTTAATATACAGTGTATAGCATGAAGCAAACCTCGTATTCATATCAACATATCAATATCTATATCTATATACTTCAAGTTCTCACCACTGTTCCTGAGTTTCGTTCGGTGATCCTGTCGTCATCCCTGAGGTTCAGATATGACTGTGTACATTTTCCTGAGTGAACACACCAGCACTGAAAACTGTACACACATACACATTTTGGACCAGCGAGTCCAGTGATGAAATCACACCCAGCTGGTGAATTTGGGGCAGGCCTGATAGAATGGCAGCCATGGGACTCCTGTGGTTCTCATGGACCAGCTGATAGACATCCTTCGTTCTGGCTGACTGAGGATCAGTTTACTCGCTAAACTCAAACCCAAAACTTACTCTGATGAAAATTGCACAACTGTCCCCAGATCACAGCCAAAAGGCAAATCTTCTCATCCTTGGAGCACTGAGCAGGCATCTTGGCAATAACACAGACACATGCTTTAATTTCGTGTGTGTGTGTGTGGAGTTGTGGGTAACTTGTCTATGTCTTGTGATGATGATCACTCAAATGGAAAAGTCCAGAGTGTCTGAACACTATTAGGCTATCAGGGGGAGGTCCACGTATGTCGAAATGTCTTTCAAGGAAAGTTTTCAGATAAATGACTACTGTGCATTTCAGACTTTATCCAACCAATGCTGAGGTAATTTTGTAAACCCAAGACCTCAGGATTTTCCAAACCTACGCCATTATAGGGAAATCTTCACCTGAAGATGAAATGGAAGAATAATTCAAAAACTGGAGCTTTTTATTCAAACAATGAAATGTGTTTAGCAACTTTGAACCTTATGACACAGTTTATACTCAAGTTTGTAAAAGATGAAACACATCAACATAGAAAAGCCACTTTTAAATAACCAACTTTATTACATTAACATAAATGTCAGTTATGTATGATCTTCATGAGGTTCACCTCCTTTCTTTACAGTGTTTTCCAGAGAGTAGTTCTACTCCTGTTGATACATATTTGAACATCCTTGTCAGTTTTTTCCTTCTAGTATCCATCTATCTTACGGAGAGTGAAATGTGACAAATATCTATGCATGTTAATACTTGTTATGGCTGAGTCTGTTGGACACAGATGTGACCATGTGCCTTGTTGGCAGTATCAAAACAGACACTTGCAGTCTAATTAATAGAAGTAGATCGTCATCCAGATTCACTCCTGAACTGATTTATCAGAACAGCTTCCTTTAAATGTTATAAACATGACTAGTGTTTAGAGAAATTACATTTTAACTACAGAGATGCATGTCAACAGTGTTGGTTAAGATTTGCTGACTACAGTATGGTGCTTTCAAGGATAGTCACAAAAGGCAACACCCATCTCACAATGCTGTGACAATTTGGAGCCCCAAGGATTTAACAGACAGCACCACAATGAGTGTGTGTGTGTGTGTGTGTGTGTGTGTGTGTGTGTGTGTGTGTGCCTTCTCTCCTCCTCTTCAGATCTTGGTTTTGGCCAAAAATGCTCCTTGAAATCTGTCATCCTGTCTTTCCACGTGGAAGCTCTAGGTGTCAGTCCATCCTAGAGCTGCGACAGATGCAACTCACACACATAACACATGACAACGTTCCCGAGACCAGACTTATCCTGATTATAGAGATAAAATATGTAAAGATCACATGAGAGGGAATGATTGAGCATTAGGGGCTGAAGCCCTCTTAGCCTGATGTGTTTTATAATCTGCACTGGTATCTGCATTTATGTTTGTATATGCTTGGGTTGCCTGCATATTTGGTGCTTTGGTTGTTATATTTTATATAATATTTGTTCCAATAGTTTTACGTAGGCAATACAAACATCCCTATATATTCCCTCCTTTGAAGTTATGTGGTACAGCATTTGATTAAAGCTTATTACTTCAGTTGTACAGTTTTCATGCTTTAGCTTCAGCTGATGAATTGCATTGTCCTTATTAGCATGTCCTGTGTTTCTTTGTTCATTTTTCCACGTGGATCAGTGATGTTTAATCTAATCCAGTCTTACTGAATGACTGTTACACAGTTAAGTATTTGTTTTTGTGTGTATTTGCATGTTGGTATGTGCTATAGGCGCTGTGTGCACATGAGGCATTTCCACTAGTGAAATAAGGTTATAAATGAGGCTGCAAAATGAAATCATGATGTTGGGTACACACACACACACACACACACACACACACACACACACACACACACACACACACACCACACACACACACACACACACCTGCCTCTTGAGCAAATCCAAATGGGAAGTTATCAGCTTTTCAGAGCTGAGATGCATGAGCCAAATAAATAAAAATTTGGAGAAGAAAGATGAACTTAATCATAATGTTGGATGAGGAAACATTCCCCAGCTTTACCGCAAACCACATCATTTGTGCATGAAAATAATATTTTATTATAAAACTTAAGTAAAATATGGACAAATAAATAATAAGTGGCCCCTTAGGGCCTGGAGGTGATGAAAAGCAGATAATGCCATTCCATAGAAAAACCTGCGCAGCACTGACTCATATGTGAAATACTTTATTTGTGCTGAGGTTAGAAAACAAAAGGCCTCCCATAAAACTGTGCACTTAAAAAGTACGAGGTTTTTTTTTTCTTCAGCGTTTGGAAAGAAGCTTGTTGTAATTTACAGTTGGAAGATGTAATATTTTTCAAATATATAGCTCATATTCTGTGTACTGATTTGTGTAATTTATTTTCTGACCATAGAGAACAGGAGACACTGTGCTTTTTAAATCACCTACAATAAAGCTGAATCAGTCTGTAGTCCAAAGAAATTGAGAAATACAATCTGTTTATTTTACATTTTCTCAACTGAAATTCTCATCAACATTAACGATGATTTATTACTGGTAGTTTTTGCCCCCTGCTCACTTTCACGTGTTTATTTACAACGGAAATCCACCCACAAAACCACCTTCACATATATCCTCAGATGTTCTTGTAGCACAGTAGAGCGAGTATCAGCTCAAAAAAGACAGGAAAGAATAGTTAGCATTAGGGAGTAAAATGCGTCCACCTGCAAGCTCTGTTCCTGCAGCTGAGTTCTCAATCAGTGTGTGGATAGGCCTGTGTGAAACATGACCTTTGACCCCTGAGCCCTGGCCTCCTGGCAGGCAACCCCGTGACCCTGCACTCAGGGCAGGTGCTGCTGCAGGCATAGAGGGCATCAGACACAAATGGCTAGCAGTGTGCACCATCATCCCCCCACCGCTAATGTTTAGCTATCACACAAGCTAATGGCCCTTTCTAATTACTTCTAATGGTGTTTGATCTGTTTTTAAGTGTTTCAATGCACACAAAGGAGGAAGAAACTCAAAATTTTCTCTGCAAATTACTCATCACTTTCAAAACCTGTGTAAAATTTAAAATAATAGGTCATTATATTGGAAAACTCCTACATAGACTGTTTCTAACTTCATTGGGTGATCCCTGTTGCTTTTTTAGTATATGATGGGGAAATTATGATATTTTTGTCATTAACAGTTGATATGAGGTTGTCCCTCGCTGATCTGTTTACGATCATGGGTCCACAGTTGTTGGTTGCATTTTCATCAGACAGTGACTAACAGTTTTAAAGCCACAATTTGGGGAGAAAAAAACAGTATGACTGATTGTTGAAGAATGTTCTTAATAAGTATAGCAAGTGCTGTGTAATCCACATTTGTAGATTGTATCCCTGATGTTTAGACATGTTGAATGAGAATATTTTTATTCATTTTTTCTAAATGAATGAACAGTTTTTTTTTAAAAGTACCATCAAATTATTCACACATTTGGGTGGATGATTGGCACAAAAAGCCACAAGTTAATGTGACCCCTTCAGTAAGTTATTAACATCCTGGAACAACATCATGCAGCACCTGTACAGCCCACACATCACTTTCAAAACCCCAAATTCCAATCTTCACCTATGAAACCCCTTTGGTAAATCACCTACCCTCTACTCCACCCTCAACAAAGGAGAAAACGCACATACACTCTCTAAAACACACACACATGCACATACGTACATCCCCAAGCAGCTGCGTCATTATAAAACTCTTTTGAACTTCACACTGGAAGTCAAATGCCACATGTGTCAGTACAAGACAGATGTACTGCAGCTGCCTCTTGGCTCCAATTTCATCTGTGATACAACCCCCTTTCCCAAACCACCCCCGTCACCAGCGACCTCACCCTGAAGCCCTCCGCCTCCCATCACGCACTGACAACATCCGCACCTTTGAAGTCTCATCACTAAATCTGAAAATCTCACACACACACACACAAATCAACAGGCCAGAAAGAGTGCATTTTCATAGTTAGTTTCAACATTCAAACATGGGAACAGTTAACCTTGATTATGAGAGTCTACTTTCAACAGTATGAAAAATTCACCCAATTGTATCTGCCAATGTTTTGTCAGTTTTCATTCCATATAAACTTGAAGTGAATTACAATTCAAAAGTGGCATGTGTAATAAGAAAACCGCACGAGATGATCATTCTTTAAAAAATATTTATTGTCAGATCATGAAATTCAATCGGCTTGGCTGATACTGAATGTGAACGTCCAGCCTGCAGTGATCCATCTTCACCAACAGGGGTCAGTGTTGAACTCCATCTCCTCCCACAGAGCTTGTCTTTTACTTCAGCTCTGAATGCTTTTTCACTGTCCAAGAGGTGCACTGAGTCCAAACTGAGCATAGTTTGAATAGATGCGGTATAAAACAGTATCAGGACCAGTTCATGATTGTGCCAACTGAGAAAAACTGTAGTTCTGGGAAAGAAACTTTCATCTGAACACACTTCTATCTCAGAAGGAACAAGCTTTTAAAATGCTTTCACATTAATGTTTGTAGTCTAGTCAACTTTAATCAAAACAGCCAGATACTTGCAAGATAGTGCACAGTAGCCCTATATGCACTTTCATAAATAAATGACCAAGATTTTGGTGCTCTTGTAGCCAAATGTACCTCTTTAGGATTTCAAACCTCAGTCACTAAAGTATGTTTGTTTCTCAGTTGTCATAAATCGAAGGCAGGTCTACAGACCTTTTTGTCATTTTGGCCACTTAAAATTTATGTCACATTTCAGGTGGGAAGCAACAAAAACTAACCAAGAGAGTGATATAACCCAGGTGTAGGTTACTGCTGTGTGCCAAGCTGCACCTTATATAAACTCATTTTAGATTCCTCTCAAAAACAGCCTTTATTTGGGCCCATTCTGTTGTTCAATCTTGCATGTGTCTATTGTGATACAGGTTGAAATTGCTCAGGAAATAAGGCATCAATTACAGTGGAGAGACATTTTACTTTTCAATGCTTAGCCAAACAGCTGCACCTCAAGCCACATAATTTACATTTACCAATTTCACCCAAAGACAACATATCTGAGTGCTTTGTTTTCCAGCAGATCTAATTTCTCCAGCTATGAATAAGAAATATTGTCAAAACATGTCAAGATGGTCTTGACCACCCTGTTGGGGGGTTTGCAGTGGAAAAGTGGCTGGTGAGGAGCAAGATGATCTTGGCTTCTCCTTGTCAGACTGATAGTCATCTGTAAGCCTCTTTCACTATGAATCTCTCATCGTGATTAGCAGTGATTACTAGCCTGTTAGGTTGTTTTAGATCTTGCGTGTGATCCGCAGCCCTGCAGCGTCTGGAAGCACTTCAGCCGACATACACACACAAGCTCAGTGTTCAAATTGGACAGAAACAGGCACTCAGGAGAGACTGCACAGCCCTCTAAGAATGAGAGGTTTCTTCTTGGCATAACAGTCCATTTCAAATTAGACACGACTGGACTTGTGATTGTTGTGGATTCAGCACCAGATACTGTATACATTCTTGACCATGCATAGTGATGATGACAGGAATCGTAAAACAGAAGCTGAAATAGTAAAATAACCCCAACCATAGATAAAATAAACAGTGTTCAGAGCTGATAACATACAGTCTGGTCTAAGCATTTCAATGTTGTGAATTAGCTACTCTAATAGCCTAATGTTTGACATGATGTAAACACAGTGAAAAGTATATATTTTTTACAGTAAGCCAGAATGACAGTGAAGTAAGTGAACACTCATGTGCCCGACAATGAAATTTAGTAAAACAAACAAATAAAGATTATTGTACATATTTACAATAGGAGCCTTTTTTTTGCCTCACGTTTACTAGCCACTGCAGTGACTTTTGGGAATATGTTAAGAAATACACAACTCAAAAAGAAAAAAAAAAAATACACAAGCATTCAGACCACAATGGCAACTCATGATTCTCTAATTATGAAACTCAATTGTTCCCAAATGTGAGGAAGAAATATTTTTTACATTCCAAAACCTGTTCATATAGTCTTTTTCTAGTGTTTTTCCTCCCTGCTCGGTCATTTTCCTATTACTTAGGAACCCTGGGGGAGCCTGGGTATTTTGAAAGGCATATTGCATTGTCTTACATGAGGTGGCAAAGCTCCAAGTATGTGTGGTGGTAAGTGATTCACAAAGCAGGACTGACATCAACTGTTGGAGGACAGACAATGAATGTGTTTACATACACAAAATGTACTCTGATATTACTGGGGAGACTCAAATATTTATTTTAGGAGCTGGCATTTGTAAATGCCACATATTTTTTACAATGTGGATAAATGTGAATATGACAGCTTCGATGAGCTGATATTAACAGGATTCTCAGCCATATAAACATCTTATTCCATTTACTGGTTGAGTTTAGTCATCTGTGTGACCTCTCTTTTCCGGGTAAAGCTAGGAACTTGTTTTCTGGACTGTAATCTGTTTTTAAAGAATAGATTCCCCACCAGGGGGTCTTTGTCCGAGACTTGTTGTAATTTAGTAACCAGTAGAAACCATTGAACTCATGATCACCAAACACTTCCCAATTAACTCAACAGCATTGAATTCAACATAAGCACACTGGAAATACGTTCTTTTTCATTGTTTTCCAGGTTCGATTGTGTAGAAAATGAATACTAACCTCAACTTAGCAGAGTAATAAAACTAGACATAATGACTTGTATCTTGACATAAAATTAACCAATAACATAGTAGCTAACTTCCCATTAGCGACGGTAGCTAACAGAAAGAAAGCCCTCTAGAAATCACAAGACAAGTTTATTCAGGTAGTATACTCAATGCAACTAAAACGTAGCCAACGCAGCTAGAAGTAGTGTGTCATCAGATTTGCCTGTGCAGTATTCCACATTAATCATATAGCAATAAGACAATAGAAAGAAGTTGGCCACCTAACAATTTATTATGAGATATAGCTACTGATTGCTACCGGGGAAAACAAAAGCGCTATCCTCTTCCTCTTTTGGTTGCACAATTGGTGACGTGCTTCCTTTGCACCGTAAATCAAGCCTTCATTTTCCCGGTAGATCGTACCCAGTGGCAGACAGAATTGCATAGTGAAAGCGAGGCTAATAGGGAACCAATCTAAACGCTGATGGTGTCATTATTCTATAGCCATTACACTGTGCAATCAACGTTTACTTCATAATGATAAGTTAAAGCAAAAAGTTGTCTATTTCCACTTTAATCAGTTTTATATAAACACCAAATCAAATGTTTGCGTGTATTTGTCATCGTAACTACAAACCCACAGGTAATTATTATTAACTGCCAATTTAAGAGCTTTTTGGCTACTTTTAGCTCAATTTCCTGTATATTTCAGTGTCAGAGCTCTTATCAAACTGTTTTAAGTAAATCTCTGATAAACCCACTGCTGAGCACCAGATGGCAGACAAAGTTAGTAACTTGCTGGTAAAGAAGATGGAACAATTAGCAGCTAAATAGCCAGATATTTTCTTTGGAGTTTGTGGAGACCCTAAAAAGGGAGTAATTATTTGACTTGGGTTGGTAATGTTTCTCTGTGTCTGTTAGATGTGTACGGAGGCAAATGTGGGCTAATGTTAACCATAAAAACTTTATAAAGCAATATGTCAGGGTCGTATATCTGTCGCTGGTGTCTGAGTTCTCTACCCATTAGTGGAAAAAAAAAAATCTGCAGCTTTAATATCTACAAGTACTGTATGTTTCACCAGCTGCTTGCTACAGTATAAATTATACTGGATAGAAAGGATAATGCTAGGATTTTGTATTAACAAGTGTTGGGGAGATGCACAACTTTTGATAACTGATTTATACAATGTTCAATTCTCACAATCTGTTACTATTTGCTTTTTGACTTTGTTATTTTTATTATAATTAAATGTTTGTTAGCGGTACCTTTTATAAAAAAGTAGAAAAAACATTAAAGGCATCTTGTGCAGACAACATGGTATAAACTGAGAAAACACAAACTACATACAACATGCTGGTCTTGCATTGCTTTTAGGTTGCACCTCAGGTAACTACGTGGCAAGCAAGTAAAGTAACTACTTACTTAGAGCTAGCTTTCCCCAACACTGGTATGTGCTGAACAAAAACCAGACACATCTTGGACTTTGTTCACAAACATCTGATTCTTGAGCCAAAATGTTAATGTTACTAGAAGGTTCTGTACAGTGCAAGGGGATTCATACAGCTAATTCTGTGCTGATGAATTAGAGTCTGTGGTCACAGTTTAAATCTAATACATGCTGTTCACTTAATATTGCATGTTCACATACGGCATTGCACTTTGTTTGAAATGGTCTACATTGCCGTAGCTCTTCCTTTAGGAGTATGAGTGTATCGGGCCACAGTCGGGCTGAATGTGACTCACTGGAAGTTTCTCTTTAGTGGGTTGCCACTGGCCTGTATGCTGCCATATGCGACGGGGAAATATTTTAGTTAACAGTCACAAATTGTGTGCGAGTACGTCTTCTTGTTAATCTGAGGACAGAACAAATCGCAACAGCAGACTGAACACAAAGGGAAATGTGGTAACATACACATACTTGCTCTTCCAGTGGTGAGCCTGTCATCTCTTTACAAATATATTCTCATTCTTACCTAGACCTTTTTCACTTCAAGAGAAAAAAAAAACATACAAACAGATAAAATGTCAAACATAGGGAGGAGAAAGTGCAAATATTTTGGCGCCGCTTCGTTTTCTTTTCTCGTTTTTCTGTTCATTTTTTAACAGCTCAGGAACTTCTTAATTTTTCTGCTCCATCTTTCTCTTTCCTGTCAGCAAGCGTACAGATGCCTTCCCTCTGTGCCCTCTGCTCTCGTCTCAGCTTCTGGAACCTTCTCTTCTCAAACCAGACGACCTACTGGGAACAGAAAGAGAGACAGACAAGGGAGGGAAGGAAGGGGAAAAAAGAAAAATGAATTGACTTGTCTGTTTCAGTATCCAGCATGCAGATGCGCTCATGCACGTTGCTGTTGTGTGACAAGAGGCTAGCATCCCTTCACAGGCATAAGCTCACCTAAACAGACTCTCTTTCTCTCACACACACACACACAAATACACACACAAACTGGGAGAGAAAGTTTTTTTTTTTTTCATAGACAAATGTTTGAAAATTTCACTCAACACAACTTGTCTCGCAGTTAAAGTGACAAAGTGTGTGTTAGGGAGACATTTGTGCAGTTTTGTGTTTTTTCAATGTTTTTTCAACTTTAAAGCTATGTAAAAAGAGATTAATATTTGTCTCAACATGTCAGTTTTGTAGACTTAAGTCAAACACAAACTCCATATTTTTGTCTGCATTCTTTATCACATCTGTGCCAGACAAAAGGTTTCCTCTCTGGATGAACATGTGGAAAGCAGATCTTGTAACTTGTGTTTAAAAAAAAAAAAAGTAAACCCTGTTAAATATAACTTGTTAAAAATTAGTGCTGCATTATGGCCTCAGCTTTTGCGTGTTTTGACCATTACTGTTTTAAGATGCAATGTTTTTTTATTAGTTTGTTTACCATTTTCCTCTTGAATAAATGAAGGATATATAGCAGATTGTAAGAATGTAAAACCAACATGCTCAGTCAGTGGTTACTAAGTAAAGATCAGCTGTCACGCAGCTGTTCACCACCTACATCCCGACTGTCCATGTTGTACCATCACATGTGTTGACGTAATGTTACGACCAAGCTATAACTCAACAGGACTTTGGATTTTTGTGTGTGTTGTATTGCATCTGTGCTGAAACTGCACGGGACAACATGCTGCATAAGGGATGGACTTCTCACTCATCAATCAGATGGATGGGTGAGGGGGCAGAGAGAGAGAGAGAGAGAGAGAGAGAAGAAGAAGAAGAAGAAGAAGGGAGAGAAGGAACTAAGGAAGGAGAGGCCTGGGAGAAAAGGAGATGGGTTAAGAGCTTAGATTGCTTACAGATGGCTGTCAGACGGAGCGGAGGTCCTCCTGAGCCCTGTGAGAGCTCAGCCTGTGTGTGTGTGTGTGTGTGTGTCTGTGTGTGCATGTTGGTATGCAGTCCTGTATAGGTGTATTTGTTAATGTGCATGGCATGGAAAAGTGTGTGCATGTGGAAATGTGGTTGTGGTTGTGTGTGCGTGTGTGTGTGTGTGTGTGTGTGTCTATCTGCATGTGGAGGGTGTGTGTATCTAGACTCTCTATCAGCCTGTGTGTGAGAGAGCAGCAGGCGGTGGGGGTGGGGATGTTCAGGTGTGCTCTCTGTCACTGCTGGTTATGTTAGCCATGAAATAGAGGCCCAGCTGAAACTTCTGCAGTCTAAAACAATGCATTTAACTTTGAGTTAAGTATTCTGTCCCAAGTATAATGCATCACAATCTCTCCATAGCTCCATAAATCATAGGTTACCTTATATATGTGAGTCAGTATTACATGCTGCGCCTATACATTTGAGTGCATGAAATAAAATATTATGGCCAACTATTGGCACTGTGACTTTCTGGGTCCAGGTGACTACTGTTTCCAGTTTAATCTGTGACATTTGTATGTGAATAAATGTTGACTTTTGCTACTATATGTGTCAGTTACAAAAACACAACACCAAATCAACCTGTATCCACCCAGTTCATAAAAGCTTTTACAATTCGCTACTGTAAACACAAACAGAAAAAAAATCCTGAAATGCACAAGAAGTGAGCAGCAGCAGCAATTTGTTCGGTATACAGTGCATAAACATATAAATGGTTGGCATGGAGAGCAATGGGCACCATGGCTCCCCAGACAAAGAAAGAAGTGCTAAACAAGAATAAGACAGCCATGCAAGCGACCAACAGACAGACTGATATTGCCGTCCATAGACAAATAGCATGGCTAAAAACATGTTGCAGCCAGCCACACTGCTTAACTGAGTGATTTCTTGGAAATTCTTGAAAATATATTTTTTTTAGTGGCATTTTTGTGGCTTTTATTATGGCGACCATGCAGAGAGCAATTTAGATTTTTGATTTTTTGTGTACAAAGTAAAAAATGTGATGCAAGGGCACCTAATGAATGCCAAAATGGAAAAGGTTCATCCTCCGAGGAGCAAATTAAATAGCAATCTGCATATCAGAGTTTGATATTTCATATCTACAAGTGAAAATATTGGTCTGATGGGGATAGTAGTTGGCGTCAAAGCAATATCACAACAATCTTCCCAGTAGTTGTTTTAGATGTTTTGTTCTGGACAATATTGTCGGAAAGAAGGACTGACAACAGCCTACAACATCTGGAGGCCTGATCAGCAAAAACACAACATACGTTTTTGGTGAAAACAGGATATAAAGAAATCACAGAGAGACATTCGAATGCTCAGGTATTTCAGTTCTAAGATTTAAACCAGCTGTTATTTGACCTCAGTTTGGCCTCTGTAGTGTTTATGGATTTTAGGTGACAGTGCAGCTGAGGAACTGTAGTATTTTCTACATTCAGAGTAAATTAGACTTGTCTGTCAAAAACACTTAACCGTGGCAGCATTAGTGGCATGTTCTACCAGCTAAACTATGCAGTATCACATTTTTTTTATGATACTTCTTTCCAGTGAAGTCATGATGTTACCCTCTTTAGCTCAGATAAATGTCTCTGTTGTAAGGAGCTGAGCTACAGTAGTGCTGATGACTCGGCTTTGCAATTACCAGGCTCCAGAGCAGCGAATGGTTCTCTTCGTCCTCTCCTCCCAGTCACTGAGGACACTGTCTGTGCCATTAACAACACAAAGCTCCCTTGCCTCTCCCTGGACACCTTGGCCCCACTTGTGATAAAGAGCTGAAAGCAGATCCCGTCTAGCGGTGAATCACCTCGCCTCACCTGGGACCAGCCAATAAAGACACTTGGCTCAAGAGCTGGGAATCATGGTATACTTGTACGTGGTCGCAACTGGGAAAAGGGACTTGGCTAAGTGGATGGATACACTGGCTTGAGTTTACTGTTAGCCTTGTAGAACAGCCCATGAAATAGGGAAGGTGGTCTAACTCCCGTTTTTGGAGCAAAACTCATCTCCAGGTAGTGATGATGAGTGTAAAGATGCTTATCTAACTGTTACGGCCCTCTCTGTTGACCTCTGTTACCTTTAACACAGAACAGTGTGTCGAGCTGATGTCACAGTAATTAAAATACAAGTGGTGTGGAGTAATTGCTGTTGGCTCTGAGAGGACAGGGCTCTGGGCTCCCTAATGGTCCTGCGGCCCCAGTGCCAGGTCTGCCTCATAATGCCCTCCTTTCATTCCTGGCTAATGACGGACACAGCCAGGACAAACAGGAGAGGAAGAGAGAGAGCAGCAAAGGAGACAAGAGAGGAAGAGAGGAGTTTGACATAAAACAGGAGACAAGACGCAAAAAGCATGTGTACATCTTCCTCTACTGTTTTACCAGACTGTTTGTCTTAGTAAAATCAGCCCTTAAATAACCTCAGTGTTGAGGTGTTTCCCTCCTAATCATCAGCACTTACTGATGTCAGGTCCATACATATATAATCATAAACTTTTATAGGATTATGATTAGTACACACCATCAAAATAAACCAACCTTTTTCTGTGAAAAACTACTTCAAATTCAAAGTAAAAATATTTATTTTAAAAGTTGCATTTGCTGCCTTCTTCCTGCCTCCAGTTTGTTAAGGCGATCACTTTTTTGACACACAATTTAAGAATAACCCACATTTCCATCATCTGTCCATCCATGCAAATGGATTTGATCACAACAAGGTGCCACTAGTTTGTTATTCAATCTCCATTGAGTGAATTCTGTAACTGTAGCATGTAGCAGCAACTAAAATGGTGCACTTAGTTATCAAATGCAAATCTACTCATTCTCAACAACAGCAAAAGCTTCCTGCATCCTAAACCCTCTGTCTAAAACCTCTGTAAGCACTCATAAGAGATCCTCGAATATCTTGTAATTGTGTTTGCCCGTGTTTGGTGTGTGCAAGCATTTGTACATGCACACCCGCATGTGTTCATACTTATTCAAATGAGTGTTTACGTCTTTCTAAATGGAATTAAGACTTGAAGAGAACATCATGAACCCTGCTGCCCAATCTCAATGCAACAAGTTTAACTGTAAAACATTTTTGTATTTTGTTCATTACAGTGAACCAGACAAGATGCTGGGGCCATCTTAATACCAGAACTGCTGCTCATCCATTGCTGACTGTGGCTTTACAGTGAAAATAACTGCCCCGGGCTTCTGTTACATATCTCATCTATAATGAGGTTTCCAGTCTCTTCAGAGGATGGATGCCACCCTCTTCAGCACTTCAAAACTCACACAAGGTATTCAGATGTTTTCCTTTGCTGTTGCCAACGTGTCAAGAGCGAGGAGCCTCATGCAGATGTGCTCCACCCTGCCCCACATGCTCACAATCCTTCACCAAAAAGCACGTACTGTAAACTGTAAATATGTCCAACAACACTCCAGTGACGAATCCAAAGCTGCGACAGAGCATGATAAGATTTAATACCTGACAAATGCAGCTTGACTTAAAGGGATCCAGGCCATTGAGGATCAGCTAAGCCTACCTGAACACAATGGCCGTCTATCTTAGTCAAGGCAGAATGGTGCCATATGTTCTTGCAGACTCCTGCTTCTTTCATGCAGGCTCTCTCTGTCTCTCCTTCTCCCGTAACATACAATATATCACTCTCTTCACAATCATCACTAGCTAAGAGTGCCTGAGTGGCAGCACAAGGAGCCGTATAAAGCTGTCAGGCCTTTTACCTTCAGCTCTTAAGCATGAAGGTGAGAGACTTGGTGACTAAAGCGAAAACAACCGGCTGAGCCTCCATCTCTGCTCTTCTAATACAAATGCTGTTTATCCTGGCAGACGTGCCCAGGGTCCGAGAGGCCTGACGTTATGCCCGCTCTGAGCCACTGTTCTCCAGGCGCAGCAGGGTAGCGCCAGGGTAAACACATGACCTCAATGCTATGTGGCGCTGAACCGGCCCACTGGCCAGAGTCAACAGCACCAATGGGACCAATAATGGGAAATCCTAATAGATTGAACACGACACTAAGAGAGACGGAGAGAGACACATTGAACAAATGAAAGACAAACAAAAAGACAGACAATCAGCAAAATAGCATGATAACCTCTTTGTTATATTCATTGGCTCTTGGTACTTCTTAGATTCTTGTTGTCAAAATCAAAGTAAGCACAGGACCAAGATATCACAAAATTCATCTTAAGAAATATATTTAAGACCAAGCTGGAAGTTTTTCAGGCCCGTTGATCAGTTTAAGAATTCAGATCATCAGAACAGTTTTCTAAAATAACAGCAGAACAGATAATATACCAATAATTTGTGCCAATAACATATAGCGATGGACACACATGCCACACATAGATGCACATGCATGGACAGACAACTTAAACTTTAAGTATTCTGTACAAATCACCATGGAAAGCTTTGCATGTGCATAGAAAGCTGCTGTGTCAACTAGCTGCAACTAATACAAACTGACACATTTCACCAATGTTGCGTGTTAATGGATTACACAACAAGACAACTACAGCACTCAAAGGCAGAGGCACGGTTAGTAGAAGCGTATTAGTTTGCCTTACTGAACAAATTTGCCCCTTGCCTTGTCCCTTGGTTGCTGCTTGTCGTTGAGCTACCTGCAAACGAGAAAAAAAAAAAGAAAAAAAAATGTAATTTGATGGAGGTGGACGTCTTGTTACTAAATAGCTTAATAAAAAACAACTTAAATTTTGCCATAAAAGGAAATAATCATTGTTCATTTTAAATATATAATTTTTTAAAATTTTTAAACGATATGCATCAATGCAGCTATACCTGCAAAAAAATATTTCCATCACTGCAATGGGATAAATCACTTCACACTGCAACTCAATGTGTAATGTCTAAAAAGTGTCTAAAGGTGTGTCAAAATCTGCGGGCTTCTTCAAACTACTTACATCATTTCTAAACATGAGTATATTTCTTTTTCTCTTTGCTCTATGACATTTTGCTTGTAGCTGACAGCAGCCTCTCACTGTAGGACTGACTGTTGTTTATTATCTCTATTAGGACCAGTCTGTGAACTCTTCATGAGTAGTTACAGTTTTCCGGCCCAGACGGTGTCTAGGATCCACTAATACATTAGTCTTGTCTAAATATTCATCAGGGAGCGCTAAGTGGAGCAGTGCACCTCATTTAGACTGCCAACACATCTGTTTGTCACCTGCACTGCAGTTACTTCATCCCTTCCTCTGAATGACCAAGTGACTTTGATTGACTTGAATTCATCTTCGACATGATGAAATATTAGTGAAAATCTAATTCACCTCATGGCAATAGTTCTTTGTGTTGTAGTTTACACTCATTCAGTATATTTGGAAGTTTTAAACATGTGGAAACTTATCACCTTAACACAACCAAGCACCATTTTTACTCTTGTAAATTTTTTCGATTTGGCATTTCTGTTGGAAAATTGATTTTGTTCTATTTTTGAAACCTGCTGCTTTGGTTCAAGACATTCAATTTTATAACCGTTGGGGGAGCTGGTTAACTGAAGAAAATGAGTTCTGCGTGACAAAGAGCTCCTCTAGCTGGTTGTTGAAGGAGACTCTATACTCTATAAGAACATTTTCCCAGCTGGCCTGAAGTTCATACCAGGGTCATGACCCTACTCCATGACCCTGCCAACCCACTCTCACTCAGTTTTTCCCCAGGTTTCCTCTTCCTCTCTTACCCTCCTTGCTGACGCCCAGGCAGCCTTTCAGCTCCTGCAGGGAAATGGCCCTGTCCTTATTCAGGTCACAGTAGTCGGTGAACTTGCGGGCGCATTTCTTGGGTTTGGCTTTCTTCTTCAGGTACCTCTTAAAAGGCTTGAGTTCCTTCTTGTTGATGTCGTGGCTGCCGTTGTTATCCAACTGGGCAAAGTACCAGTGCACCACCCTCTCCTCTAAAGTGTGACTGGGGTCAGGCTCAACAAATCTGGTAAGGGTCAGAGGAAAACAAAGCTGTGAGAACAGGACATTCAAAACCTAGAAGGATGGATATAACAGGAAGTGGCAAAGAAATGATGTAACCTGCTCAAAATGTAGAAGATATAACTTTAATCTTAGCAATTACCCACATCAAATAGAATAAACTGGAGATACAGAGGCACAAGTTCACATATACTTTATGGTGAGATAACATGTTGAACATGCATTTATGATGAACAAATTCTTAATCCTGTGTGACACATGCGGCCATTTGACATGTAATCATGTCACTTCAACCTAAAGAAAGGTTCATTTTGTTGATTTGTGATAAACTGAGGTCACCTTGTCTTCTGCAACAAAATATTTAGCAGCTTATTCATCTTTAATCCAAAATACCTTTCACTCCCATCTGTATATATACTTTTGTAGCTTTTGTGGAAAAGTGAACATCAAACCCAGTCAGTGTTCGTGCCAAGATCTGTGCATTACATGTCAGAGAAAAAATATTACCGTGGAGTTCAGAAAACCAGAGGGAAGGATTATATGAGAAAAACCAGAAGAGGTTGAAGTTTTCCATGAAGAGTCAGTGATGAAGTATCCTGCTCAATACAATACTCCTGAGCTTCCTATGGTACATGACAATACTGTGCTTACCTCCCACCACCAGAGGGGGCTGGTGAATTTATGGCTTGGACCATGTCTGTGGTGAGGGCATCTAACAAGCTTGTAATGAATTCCACTTTCTTCCCCTCTGGGCAACCTGACACAAATCAAAGACACAAATATACCAAAATTACCTTCCACAAGTAATTTGAGTCATTACAGCGCAGTGAAGCTGAAGTGCCTCTGAAGTCTCGGCATCGATGAACCAGTATGAGAGATGTCAAACAGGAAAGGTCTTTTCTCACAGTAGAACAAAGCATGCAAACCTTATCCAAAGCTTAAAGACAAACCAGGTATACCTGTTAAATAGCCTATATTCACCAATCACTGGTGAATCATTGTGAATATATTTTCATTTGACCTAAAATACATTGCTTGGGTGTTTTGTAAGACTTCAGAAAAACAGAGCCGAGGCACATGGCGAGAGGTGGAACAGAAGTGTGCAGTGATGAGAGAGCTTTGTTGAGCAGTGCAGACCTGTTAACTTTTATGACACAATTCTGAACACCTTGGGTAGCTCTTTTTAATTGCCCAGATGTATGGTTTTAATAGCACGCTAAACCAGTGCAAATTTTTGCCTCCTAATTGTGTCTCTTAAAGGGAAACTTCAAACACAGCTGCATAGTAAACTAATCTTCTCATTCTGTCTTTTTTTTCAGTTTCTCCCTCTTTCTCTCAAGCTTTCTTAGCTGATCCCCTCCTCCCCTTCCTCTGAACATTTGTGGCCTCCTTGTCCTCTGCTCTGTTCACTTCTTTTCATTCCTTTTGTGCTGGTTCAGGGCGTTCTGTGGGAGGTGGTCCGCTGCCCCGCCAGGTGAATCCAATTAGCATTTCCTACGACACGACAAGCTCGGAGAAGCACTGCCTTGCTGCGCCTTAATCCAAGTGTTAAATTGGGGTGTTATGAAGCGCAAACCGTTATGTTCTATGCAGCCTATGTGGCAAGGTGTCAAGGGCACAGTGTGGTGCAGGACCTCTGGCAGCGTCAAACAGGCTCTGGACCACTTAGATTTGATCTTGTTAATCTGAAGACTTTAAAACTCATTAAAGCTGCACCAAACAAGGTTAAAATGGGATTTATCAGCTGTAGACAGAAAGAGGGTGTACAATAAAGTAGAATTTCCCCATTGTATGTACATTGAGATCACCAGTGTCCACCTGTGGCGCCTTTTCACAAATTACGTAATCTATGTCTAAGAATGTTACGGTTTTCCCTCCTCAGATTGTTTTATCTGATTTGTCTTCCGCTCCTTGATGAGATCCAGCTATCCATCTCACAAGAAAAAAGCAAAGATTAAAGTCAGAGGAAATAGACATAGTTTTGTCCAACAAAATTTCCATTTTTTTTTATCCCATTAATCGTTCAGAAATCCCTCCAATTTCCACTTTGAATTTCCCAAATTTCTCTCCACATACAGAAAATGATTAATCAAAACTGAAACTTTTTGCTGAACATCTTTGAGTGTCCACTCTGTCCACACTAAACACTCATTCTTTTCTCCTTGTGGCATAGAGTTAGTTTGAAAAAACCTTACTTACTGTATTTCTGTCCTGGTCTTTCTAGTGTTGACAGGATGATATCATGATCATACAGGTCTATATTAACAAACACCACTCAAAAACAGCTTCTTTCCTACAGCAGACAGAACACTTAACACCCCTTGCTAGCCCCCCAAGCTTTAAGATCTCATATACTGACCTGAATGTACGCTCTGGACTGAACTCAGACTGGACTTGGTGCCCTTGTACATCAGTCATTGTACTTACTGTCTGTTGGGCTATTTGATATGCTGGGGGAGCTGTGCTGTATATATCATATATATTCGCTGTACATACTCTCACATTCATGTGTTTCCTTTTTGTGTGTGTTGTAATGGTTTATGGCCCTTGTTTGCTTGTTTTGTTCATTCTTTTGCACTGGAACTGAGCTACCATGCTGTACCAAGCAATTACCACCAACACTGTTGCATGGCAATAATCTATCGATCTATCTATCTATCTATCTATAACTAACATATATCTATCATATTTTGTTGTAACACTAGATAAGACCAAACTATTTTCATCAAAGATTTTTTTAACATTTGGGTTTTATAACAACAATATTCGGTTCCTGAGCTGACTGAACTGTAAATCAACAGAAGGTCTGGAGGGAAGAGTTTGTCTACTTCCTCCTGACAGAGCACTTTGGCACTTTTGTGGCACTTTGGGCACGGTGAGATTGAACCTGTGGCTGCTGTTAATAGACTGCCCTCTCAAGCATTCTTTTCTCCTCCTGCCTTAATCTGACAGCCATGAAATATTGTGCTTTGTTGTGGCGGTTCAGAACATCCCTCTACAGTACATAAAAATATCTCCACTCAGCACCCCGTGGTCTCCAACACCCACAGCAGCCCCCCGCAGCCTCACCACCGCACCCCGCAACACTCACACCTTCCATAAAACATGCCACACATCTGCTGCACAGTCAGGAGTCATGCTTGACTCTGTAAACTCACCAGATGGGGAGTTAAATAAGAGTTACAATGCAACCTTAAATGATGGGGAAACAGTGGGGCAACAAAAGTAAGTGAGCAGTAACAAGGGCAGAGGAGTATGAGGCGAGGTTATGACCTCTGGTTTAGAGGAGAGTCTCTGATCTTTGCTGCCAGGGAATCCAACACCACAAAGTGTGGTTTGGTTAACTCTTGATCAAAATGTTCATCTTGTCAGCTTCCATGAAGGTGACAAAGTGAAATGTTATAAGAAAATGGAACTCGACAAACTTTCTTGTAGCTGCAGGCATACTAGTGATTTTTTTTTTAGCCTCCTCAGTCGCTAAAAAATAAGGTTTTCCACAAGACAATAATTTAGTCTAAGAAAATTTCTGCAATCCCAAACCCAAAAGTGAATTTGGATTGCAGTGAAAAGTGAAGGAAACCTGTCAGGTCTCTGCCTTGGAAGGGATCTTCTGTGTCTGAGACGCGAGAACGTGCAGCACCATCGCACTCCGGCGTCTGGTACCTGTTACACAAAAAAGAGAGGACAGCAGGAACATGGCTGCATGAGACAGAAACAGAAGAGGAAACTGAAGAAGGAAAGAATAAATCTGTCTTAGCAATGTGTGAAAAACCTGAGACATAAAAGAAGTGTCGACACATTTGTTCAGCCACAGAAAAATCAAACCTGCATGGCCTGGAACTGAAGACTCAACAAAAGATTTGCCTGTTTTTCTTGCAGGCTCCAGAACAATCTGACTTGGAGCTTCTTATTGGGAACGCAGCTTGATTAAAATCCAGGATATATAATTGGTGCAGGAGAAGTATCTTTGTTATGATCACATGCACCCTCCCTAATTTCTTCACAGCATGCATGGATGCAAGTTATGGCTTCTTAAAATATATTATCTATTACTGTTTGGCTTTAATTTGTATGCTCACTGTTCATCTGTAAAAAATTATTGACAGTGATTAACCTCTTTTTATGAACGCTCAATAAATAAATTTGATTTGACATCTACAAAGCTTTGTTTCAGAGCCATAACAAACTGTTTGGCATTATGCGTGGCATGACTCGTTTTCTCCTGGCTATTGTATCGGTGCTTCTTGAATAGGATGGAAAATTGAGCATGTGTGTCTCATTTGCCTTTTTTTTCTCAAAGTAAAGGCAAGTTGTCATTTCTTTTTTCACAGTCTGCATGGCCACTGATCCAAAATGGGATGTCTGATGCATGACTGCACATTGCTGTCCAGAGGAAAGAAATTGGGATGAGTGACATGAGGTCTTGTCCAAAATACAATAAATTCTTATGCGAAGAAATAATCGCTTCAAGGTTGTCATTCAATATCTATGAAATGCAGATGAGAATATGGTCTGTGTGTGTGTGTGTGTTACTACTATTCATATGATTTATTTTACAGTTTTCGGGGCTTTCAGTTATTTATTTTCGTCTTTAAAAAAAACGCTGGTACCTCATTGATTTGAAACTAATCCTGAGTTTTCCTATATTCAAACACCAACACATTTTTTTCAAATTGGAAAAATGTCTTTACTTCATCCTGTAAACCATGAACTTTCCTTTGGAGAGAGAATGATGATGCCCCTTCAGGAATTAAAACAGTTCCTGTATTGACCAGTGTATGTTTACAGTCCTTCAAACATCTGATGTCTTTCTCTTCATATAGCACTGTGTTTCAAGTTGTAATATTCACATTCTAGACACAGATCATAAAAACTTTTTAAACAGCTAAAGCATGAGCAATAGGCATCACTTATTCAACCGTTTCTTTGTTGCCTCTTCTCCATTCCTGCCTCTGCTATTTCCCTGAAAGCAATATAAACAGCAGCAACTGCAGTGAAAACAAACGTCATACCAAACGCTGAGTGTTTATGGCCAACTAACTGATATTCCCATCAGGGCTTGAAGCTAATTGTTTTGCCAAGTGAGTTGGCAGCTGCAACTTGGCAAAACAAAATTTAAGGTCTCAAGAGTCACAAAAGGGGACAGTGCTGCCGCAAACACCTTTTAAAAAACTATTAAAGCTATGTCATAACATCACTTTTTTTTTTTTAAATGTAAGCAGCCTTGGTACCAACAAAGCTGAACAGAGATTATTCCAACTGTCCTGCTACCAGGATATCAGAGAGAAAAATTAATAAAAGAACAGAATATACACAATTTGGATCAAAATCACAGTACGCCTATAATAAAAATGGTTTAAGCCAAGTACTTATTCAGTTAAAAGATATTACCTGGTGGAGGTTCCAGGAATGGGCCGTCCCGTGTCCACCAGAACACACCAGCAGTAGCCTGTGGACTGGTGGCACTGGACAGGTTTGTAAAGCCCTCCGGGCCCACAGTCAGGGATGAAAATTGCCTCACGAGGATTCAGCCGAGCCTCGTCCAGGGCACTCTGTCTCTCCTGGTCACAAGAGGGAACTTTCTCTAAAACCATGAGAAACACACTCAATACAGAGACACAATCGAGAGCACAGAAACACACTATACACATACAAAAAAAGATTACCTATCTGTCACGAGGCTGATAGGTGACAAGATGTTTTTACACCATATGGCTATCAATATACACCTTATTCAGGATGATCATGTGACTCATTATTTATCCAGAGATGACACTTCATCCACAGTTTAAATATTTGGCAAGTTATTAAACAAAGCATTTGTAGTGGCTGCATCCTCCTTATGTTGATTTGGTGTCGGTCTTAATTGGAGGAAAGCTGTCCAACATCGTGAGTGGCTGTTGGTTCGAACTGCCCAGCTACTTGTAGGTAGATGGCGCTATATCTGTAGCATTAAGTATTCTTCAGGTTACTTCATATATTTGGAGCTTTCTATTTTTGTTGCTGACCATGTTTCTATTTCTGGCAGTTTGGCTCCAACATGAAAAGACTTCTACCATAAAATCTACAAATTTAGCTACCAGTCCTTCCTCCCTGTATCAAGAAGTCTTCACCCACCGCAATCTCTCATCGGTCTGTTCAACAACAGGCATCGACCCTTGAAATGCCGCAGCAATACTTGGTCCCACCACACTGTATTTACATTCACATCCATTTAGTCCATTGCTCACTCTTAAGTCAAGTACAACAGAGCTGCATGCTGAGCTTGTTACCAAGGAGATTAAGTGTGCTTTTACTGCTCCTGATCCATTCTTCATTTTCCATTCAAGTGCTCTATGAAGCATTAACCTACAATAACAGGGTCACACTAACTGTTTGAAGCGTTTCCTTGAAGGTGGTGGTGACATGTGGGATTTTCATATTTTGGAGCTGATTAGTGCCAAAGCAGTGCCGCTAGTCTCAGCTCACACAGCTCCAGAAACCAAACCATAATTAGGACAATACGGCACAGTCACTGCCTCATTCAAGACAACATCAGGCAAGGAGCATGTGTAATTAGATATGGGCTTTCTCTTCTACAGACATTTGGGCACATTCTCTACCCCACAACAATGGTGCTTTTTCAGATTCTTTACTTAAAGCTGCTATAATCGATATTTTTACACCAACAATAAATCAAATAACTACTTGTAGTGTGAAAATGTCTGTCATAGTGACAAACCCACAGAGAATTATCACCCAGCTCTGCAGTTCTATTAGCGTTTTCAGCTCACTGTTTTGGTTTTACGGCCCTCAATTCAACTACTGTTTTGGTTCAGTCTCATTGCTCTCATCAGCCTAGTTTCCAGCAACATGAAGCAGCTGTTTTCAGTGAAAAAGCTCTGATAAACCCACTGTACACTACCTGCCCAGCACCAAAGCTCACTGACTATACCCCGATCAGATCTCTCAGGTCTTTAGACGGTGGCTTTCTGATTGTACCCAGAATCAGGAGCTGGTAAAGGTGCATTTAGTTACTATGGACCTGCCCTCAGGAATGCTCTGCCTGATGAACTGTGATCTATAAAAACTGTATCCACATTTAAAGCTAAGCTCAAAAACTTCCTGTTTTCTCAGGCCTATGAACTGTGTGTGTGTGTGTGTGTGTATTTGTGGTGACTGCTGCTCTGTATGAATTTCCTCGAGTATGTGTGTGTATGCAAATGTGTGTATATGTAGGTACTGTGTGTATTATTTTTTATAATCTTTTAATCTACTTCCTTTTTTACCACTTCATTGCATATGCTTGATGTTTTTGTCTCTTTTTTTAATGTAGAGCACATTGAATTTCCATGTAATGGAATGTGCTCTGTAAATAAAGCTGCCTTGCCAAAGGGCAGACAGACAAAATTAGTGACTAGCTGGTGAACATATTTAACATTTAACAGCTAAAGAACCAGATATTTCCTTCAAGAGTTGGTGGACACCAAAACGGTGACTCTGAATGTCTAAATAGGCATCTGTTTGCAATCACGTTCACTATGACAACATTATAAGACGGCAATATGACAATGTTTTGTCTACAACTTGCTGCATTGCCCCAAAGTGGCCAAAAAAGAAAAACATTGTGAGCACAATGTTAATTGACTTCATAATTGATTTTCAATCTCTTTTCAAACTTTAATCCATCCTGTTCTAATGGGATTTTTGGGAATATTGATGTGACCTACAGGATTTCATAAAGGATATAATGGCAGATTAATAGTTTCTTTGGGTAGAGAAAATTAATTTCACAAAACATTATCTACAGATGTTTAACAAAATAGTCTTTTGTCAACCTTCTTGGTAATGTTAGTAAAGGCGGAGATAACAGTGATGGCAGGTTCAGCAGCAGGCCTGAGGGTTGGTCATGTTTCTTGAGAATGGCTGCCAACACTGAATTAAACGTGTCCCTGCACCACAGAACTTTTTCTCCTGCAAAGACTCACACTCAAGTGTTCTTAGCGCTGTGCCGTGCCTCTGGTCCTCGCCAAGGTTCCTTCACATCCAAATTATTTAGCACTGTTTATTATACAGAGGTTATGCTGGCGCCAGGCGCTAGGATTCCCAAAAGAAAATTGTTTTTATACATATGAATGGAAAAAGGCTGGACGCTTGCAATGTAATCCTCTCAGTTTTGTGTGGACATGAAATTCAATCTACAATCTACTTCTTTGCCTGCCTTGGATATCTTCATTCCTGCTCTATTTATTTTTTGTTTTTGTTTCTTTTTCAATTTTATTTCTCTTCCCTTGGCAGGAACTGAATCATGAGAAACACAAATCCACAGAAAACAAATACTGTCCTAAAAAAAAAAAAAAAAAAAAAAAAAAACCCACACAAGTGGATGTCAGGAACAGTTGTAACAATTTGCTTGTTGTTGTGGTGACTTTCTTCAGGGCGAACTGATAATGGACAAAAGATGACCGTCTGCAGAATCTTTGAGAACAGGCTTACCCCATTTTATGCCTTTCACTTTGGCCCTCGTCCTCCAGGTTTAGAGCCAAGTGTAACTATTTTTAAATCCTTTTCTCCTTTTCTGTATCCTAATTTCTCTCTTTCTCCCCCTTTATCATACACCTTCCATCACTCTCAAACCCTTCCTCCTAACCTCTCTAAGTTCTCTCTCTCTTAGCCCTCCTCCTCCCTCTTTTTCTTTCTCTGATTCCCTCCATCCTAATACCTCCCTCTCTGGACTTAACCCCCCACCCAGCTCTCTCTCCTCTTCGCTTCACTCCAATGGCTTTCAGCTGTGGGGTAATCACTGCAATATTGTCTCTAGCAAGCCTTCTCTGCAGTTAAAATAGCGGAAATGTTAGTAATAGGGGAACTCTGTGAATAGGAATGTAGGTGCTTGTGTGTGTTTATGACCTGGAGTGCAATGAAAATAGACAGATGATGAAGAGTTCAGTCATAAAATGGATATGGTCTGGTAATTGTGTTCCTTTTCAACACATCATTCGTTAGCATGTTTTGTTGCAACGTTTTACTGTTGTCGCTTATTGTGCTGAAAAGTAAAACACGCAGTGCCTCAAACTACACATGCAAATATGATTAAAAGAAAAAAATCTTTATGAGACTGCACATTTTTATACACCATGCTCTTAGATGACATGATTGCATTACACCCCTTCAACATTTTGTTTTCTTTTGTTTGCCTCGCTGCAAAGGAGGAGCGGCGATTTGCGAGTTTCTGGTTCTCCACACACTTTTAAAAAATGAGCTGCATGACAGAGTGCTTCCCCCTCCTTGCAACAGTTGAACAACAGCACGTCAAAGTCTGGCAACAAAGCATCCATTTGAAAAATGGACTTTGCATTGCTTTGCCTAAGCAAACACGTTTCACTAACACAATCTCCGCATTGCTCTACATCATAATTATGGGGTATCCAGAGACGGAGAGCCAGTAAATGAATAACATAGTTTATGTGCACACATGAGGGCTGCTTTGTGAGCTCTATGGTTTTCCAGCATGTAGGGGGAAAAAGACTGAGAGGCTCTGATTCTGCGGAGTTTAAATAAGGAGGACTTTCTGCACCAAATCTTCTCTATTTTGCAAACAGTTAGGTTTAGCAAGAATGAGAGAAAGCAAGCTGTGTTTAATGGTCTCAGGTCATACCATCTCTCCAGTGGGGTGCTTCATTTCAGACTCTGGATTTGGGCCTAAAACACTGACATCTATCATGGACAAAGCTAACTCTATCCAAAAACACTTACACACACACAGTGGTAATTACTCTAGGAAAGTAAAAGCCCTCCATTCAAGTGTTTTGTTAAGTAAAAATAAAGACATAGTTCAGTAAAATGTACTCAGATATCAAAGATACCATCATCTTCGAAAAACAGTTTCAGCGATTTCATTGTTTTCGGGTCAGTTGAGGGTGGCGAGGAGGAAAAGAAAATTACATTTTCTTTTGTTGAATTGTTGAATCTGTATAAACTACTGTAGTGACTACATATATCATGTGGTGGAAGAAAAAGTACAATATTTCCTTCTCAAATGTAGTTAACAAAATGGAAACACACCTCAACTGTACTGAAGTACAAGTAAAAGTACTTAGTTACTCTCCACCTCTGACACACACATGTTAACATAGACACTGACATGTATACAAGCATATTCACGAATATGTTTTCACCAGCTCAATCACAAACACAGAGTAACATATAAAGATATACCATATCTCTCCTTTTATGATACACACATCTGCAAACACACATGCACGGTACTGCTTTCATGCACACATACAATCACATACAGATGTACTGGAAAACACACACACATATTGCCCAGGCCTCATACGTGATGACATCTCCCCCTCAGTTGGCCTTGTCGCTTGTCCTTTGAGGACACAGATGCTAATTGGAAACAGGAAGCTGGTGTTCCCACAGAAGTTTCAAAGAGCTGTCACATTGAATATCTCTCAGTTCCATTATAATCCTCAATGCTGCCCTGACCACAGTTTCCTCCCGCTACATCGCCATCATTCAAAACACTGAGAAACCCCATATTACAATCAAGTATTTGTGTGCTCTATTGTTTGGAGCATAGCATGTAAAATACACTCATCAGCCACTTTACTGGATACACCTTGCAAGTACCAGGTTTGACCCCCTTTTGCCTTCAGAACTGCCTTAATTATTCATGGCATAGATTCAACAAGATGCTGGAAACATTCCACAAAGATTTTGGTCCATATTGGCATGATAGCATCACGCAGTTGCTGCAGAATTGCTGGCTGCACATCCATGATGCAAATCCCCTGTTCCACCACATCCCAAAGGTGCTCTATTGGATTGAGATCTGGTGACTGTGGAGGCCAGTTGAGTACAGTGAACTCACTGTCATGTTCAAGAAACTAGTTTGAGATGATTTGAGCTTTGTGACATGGTGCTTTATCCTGCTGGAAGTAGCCATTAGAAGATGGGTACACTGTAATAAAGGGATGGACATGGTCAGAAACAATACTCAGGTAGGCTGTGGCCTCTAAAGGGGACCTATTATGCTTTTCCTTATTTTCAGTCATATACATAATGTTACAATGTTGGATGTTCATATTAAACATGGCGAATGTGTCAAATTATGAGGTATGTAGAAGCAATCCCTGTGAGCAAAAAGCACCGGCTTCAGACTGCCCTGAACACTCAGTTTCCAACTTTCAGCCCGAGCCAACGTCAGGTCTTGACAGATATCTATATTGTCATCTGCTCCATGCGCAGCGTGCAACTCACTGCTCCACTCAGCTAACATTATGGCATTTTTCCATTGTTTTGGGGGTAGTCACGCTGAGCCATGACTCCATTACACTGCAGATCAAAGTAAAATAAGTTGTTTACCTGTTGGAAGTGTGCTGGTCGTCTGCAGCTCTTCATCAAACATCATCACTTTGGCTGTTTCTGCTTGTACTGTTCCTCCCTGCATTATTTTTAACTGATCCGCTGAACAAAGAGCTCCAAATATGTCCATATCTTGTTGTGTTGACTGGTTTTTAGTGCTGCTAATGGAGCTCTGCTAACACATTTAATTTCCTGTAAATTCTTCACATAAAAGTCTCCCGTTATTTAGTTATTTAAAAGCTTTTAATATGAAGCCGTAAAGCAGGAAATGTTGGGTTTGCATCGGCGGTAACTTAATACATCTCTGATAGGCTGCCCCTTGGCAGGCTTCCAGAAAGCTGGCCAATCAGACCTTTAAGGCTGGCCTTAAAGAGACAGGAGTTATGACTGCCTGTTAGAGACAGAGGCTAAACTGAGGGGCTTCATAAAGGGCCAGTATAAGATAAATAAGGAGTTTTTTTAATTGCGAATCATGCAAAGCTACGCTAGTGGAGTCCCAGAATAAAAATATAGTGCTGGAAATTAGCATAATAGGTTCCCTTTGAAAAATGCTCAATTGGTACTAAGGGGCCCAAAGTGTGCTAAGAAAATATCCCCCACACCATTACACCACCACCACCAGTCTGAACCATTGATACATGGCAGGATGGATCCATGCTTCCAAGTTATATACACCAAATTCTGAGAACTCATCAGACAGACCAGGCAACGTTTTTCCAATCTTATATTGTCCAATTTTGGTGAGCCCATGCCAATTGTAGTCTCAGTGTCCTGTTCTTAGCTGACGGGAGTGGCACCTGGTGTGGTCCTCTGCTGCTGTAGCCCATCTGTTTCAAGGTTTGATGTTTTGTGCGTTCAGAGATGCTCTTCTGCATAACTCAGTTGTAATGAGTGGTTAATTGAGTAACTTTTGCCTTTCTATCAGCTCAAACCAGTCTGGCCATTCTCCTCTGACCTCTGCAATCAACAAGGCATTTTCGTCCAGAGAACTGCTGCTCACAGGACATTTTCTTTTTTCTGACCGTTCTCTGTAAACCCTAGAGATGGGTGTCCATGAAAATCCCAGTATTTCAACAGCTTCTGAAATACTCAAACCAGCCCATCTGGCACCAACAACCATGCCACACTCAAAGACACTTAAATCACCTTTCTTCCCCATTCTGATGCTTGGTTTGAACTTCAGCAGATCATCTTGACCATGTCTACATGGCTAAATGCAATGAGTTGCTGCCATGTGATTGGCTGATTCGATATTTGCATTAACATTGAGTTGTACAGGTGTACCTAATAAAGTGGCTGGTGAGTGTAAGTACATGAGGTAAATGTAAAATAGTAAAAGGCTTAAAAATGAATCTGTGAGCCAATTTCCTATAACATACATACTGTAAAGATGGACATTCACATATATATTCAAAATATTTACATACTGATTGACAGGCACATAAACATATGCACTAATAATTAATTTAGACTGCCGTTGACAACAATTAATAATTTGTGGAATCATTATGATTCTGGTCAATGAATCACCTAAAAAGGCTTATAAAATGTGAGGATTTGCTGCTTTTCTTTATTTTATGTGATAGTCTAAAACCCAAATATATTCAGTTTACTATTAGATGGAAAAAAATATTTTGGAAAATAATATATAATAAAAATCATAATTATTTGCAGCCCTACACATAATCAGCACCTTATTTATTCACCCGCACAACACCACATACACACACGACACACTTTTTTAAGTTTTGATTATGTGCAGCCATTTCTCGTTTTTTGTAAACTGCAGCGATCTGTATCTTAGGGACATAAAATCTGTATCAAAATCAGTTTTAACAGATATGCTCCTCTTACAGAATTTGGCCATTTTCAGTAAAACCTAACCATGGGTCACTGACACTCTGCACCGCACCTCCTAATCTACTATAGGAGACATCACTGTAGAAAAACGTAAATAAACAATGAGATATAAATTAAATTAAAATCTGCAAATAAAATAGAAAGAAATTAAATGCACGTTTTGCTGACTATTTCATAAAAGACAAACATCCCATATATCACAGCTAACCAATATATCCACCCAAACCCAACACACATAGTCAGACACAACCCCCACCACATTCACTCCTTGACTTGGTGCAGAAGCGTGAAAGCAGTCCAGCTGCCCAGAGGGTAGTGAACATGCTGAGGCATAATTGAAAAGGAGACAGAGAAAGCTAAACAAATTACACCAAAGGAAAGAAACCAAGAAACATAATCCCGCCGGTGCAGGGCTGTCTTCAGACTGGAAATGTTTTACATTTCATCACAGACTGGTGGCTTTGAAACCGGTTACACTGGAGCCAAGATGATACTCTCAAACTGTACACTTAACGTATGGTACAAGCTACTTTCCTGGTATCGTTTTCATAGTCATCTTGAGATCAATATGTGGCTAATAATTGTATCCTGAGACCAGTGTAATGGCGATATTTGAGGAGGTGGTTATACTGCGAGGAGAGGTGGGCATATCGGTGATATGGTCACTGCCAATTGAGTGTGCCAAATGTAAGAGTACATTGTAAACTAAATCCAATCAACGTTCTCTGTGGTTTACTTTCAATTGAATTATTTCCCAAGGAATGTTCCCAATGCTACAAACCTATCCATGGGTGAGTATTCTAGGTATCTGAATTCATAGCATTAATCATGTGTTGAAAGTGTACCATATCATATTAATTACAAACTCTTGGCTGTTCTTGCAGCGGACTATTGTTCTAAACCTTTTTAAGTGTTCATTTATGATGCATATCGGGGAAGAATATGCGCCTTCAGTTTTCAGTATCAGGAGTTTGTCTTACCTTGCCTCCTGGAAGTGGAGCTATTCTGCTTATTCTCCTTATAAACCAACTGTTTGATCCACAGCGTTGGAGCAGTTATCTCTGCAATGACAGGAGGACAGAATATAGATCAACAGATTTCACATTCTTAGATGATCTCAAAGTAATTGACCACAGTTTATCTTTATTTTCACCTCGTTAGCCAAACTGGATCCACCAGTAGCTGCATATTTCAAACGCAACTTGCACAGCCAAGCGTTGCCCACAAAACCAAAATTAAAATAGCATCCAAGGTCCCAGTCTTTCCAATATGTCATGTGGTATTTTTGACATCTAGACTTTTCCATTTGATGTAATGGTGCATTCTTAAGAAATGGCATCTTGGGTTTGAATGTAAAATCATGACACACTGTAGCTTCAGTGCAAGAACAAAATGTGAATCAAAAGCTTAAAAAAGCACAAAGCAGAAATTTCATGAGCTTCATTTTTAACCCCTGATTGACTAGGATGACCAGGTGGAGGAGCAGTCATGATGGGAGACTTACCATCACCCTCAGGTGGGACATGAGTCTCCATGGTGGGCGTGGGCTTGGAGCCATCGTCTGGGTTGAGGGTGAGAAAGAAACGGAAAGAGACTACCATTATTGAGGTTAATACAATCTACTCTCCAGAACTGTTGAATGGTTGGGATTTGCACATGGCCCGGCCAAGATAGATAGAAAAACAGACAGATAGACAGATAGAATAATAGAAAAACAGAGGACGACCACCTACATGTGGCTCTACATCTCTCGCACACACATCAATAAATCAACTTCCCACACTGACATTCTCACACAGGTTGCACATTCACACTCGCACAATCATAAAGTAAGGACCAAAAAGCATCCAACCACACACACATACACACACAAACATGCACAGACATACACTCACATGAGAAAACACTCCCCCAATCAGGAATCCCTTTACTCCTGCTCGCATGAGTGCAGTGCAGGTGTGTAGGATGTGTTGATAGGAACAGAAAGGCCCACCCACTACTAATCCAAACACAGAGGTAAATAGACCTCTGAAGAAACAAAGGAGGGTGAACTTCATCTTTCTTTACTGTCAAAATAAGACGTTTTGTTGGTTGGGTCAGTCGATGAATTGGTCCATCCAAAACCCCGGTCAAAAGTAAAATCTCAATAATTAGCCAGATTAGCCAGATGAAACTTGGTATTGATAATCATGGTCCCCAGAGGATGTTTCCTAATGATTTTGGTGATGCTCTGACTGTTATTGTAGCACCACTGTCAGGTCAAAATGTCCCCTTGGCCCACACTATAGTCCATGACAAGATATTTGTCCAGAACTAATTACCAGATTTTGATGAAATTCATCATGGATAGTTATGCTCTTAAGATAATTAACCATAATATTTTTGGTTGACCCTCTGATCTTTCCTCTAGTGCCATTAGCCCAAATTTCCATTTGAACAGTAGAAATATCATATTTAATGGGAAGAATCCTTCTCTCAGGTGGATACATGTTTTTGTATTTAACAATCCCACGGCTTTATCTCCTGCATCATCCTCAGGAGAGTGTGTTACTGTAGCACACACAGCACTGGATGAATAACAGCTCCTGGCTCTGAAAATAAGCACTAACAAGCATTTTTCTGGTACCTTTTATACAGTATTGATTTGTTTTATTTGGCTACATGCTAACTATACAACACGTCACTGTATCACCATATTCATGAATATTCATCACCATCAAACTCTTTAAAAGTACTCTGTATACATGTTATAATTTGGCAACCAAAGAGTTGTTCACCAGATGTTGTGAAGTGAATGATGTGGTCTGAATCTTTTAAAAAAAATATGTGCTACGAGTATCTCACACTGTGGTAAAAAAAAATAAACTGGGTACAAAGGAGCTCCCAATAAATAAATGTATTCTCTTTTCTGAGGCAGTGTTTCAATCTGTAAGATCTTCCTGAGGCCTGACCTCACTCCTTTGTATCCTGCAATGAAAAAATTTTGTCTTGCACCTGAATAATTTTGCCTGGATGTGCACACAGTTGGTCTCTCTTAAAAAACAAAAAACAAAAAAAACAATCACAGTCAACAGCATATTTTCACTATCCTAGTCTTTCCACTGCTATAATGCTATGTGATGAAGGAAAATGTACTTACATAATTCAAATATAGTTCCTTGTAATCTTAGACACAATTGGTGACCATTACTATTTTACTGTGTCTGAAATGTGACTATTTCTAGCAGCGTTACTTGTTTGGCACATACTGTATACTATATACAGCAGATTGATACAACTGAATGATTAAAATTAAAACAAAATATTCCGAGCTGAAGGAATCCTTGTCCTGGTCCTGTTTAAGAGACTGATAAATTGTAATGGGTCTTATATAATACTGTGAATTTGGCTACCTAGAATACTCACCCATGTGCAGGTTTGTGGCATCTGGAACATTCCTTGGGAAATAATTCAATCAAAAGCAAACCACAAAGAACTTTGATTGGATTTAGTTTACAAATTAAAAAAAGTCCTTAAATCAGATGGTATACTGTATCAGCAAATTGAATCTGAATTGATCTGGTCAAACTGTAAATCAGATACAGTGGTTACTGGACTGATCTCAGACCAGTGCATACCTGGGTCAAGCTTTAGTCATAAACATATGTCAGCATTTATTTGCAACCTACTGCAGATTTGTACGGCAGCATATTGCTACCACGCCATAAAAAGAAAAATGGATCAATATCACATTATAACATGAGAAGTTTATTGTTATAACAAAATGTTATAACAAAAACCTTATAACAAGATATTTTCACGTTATTACAACTACAAACTTATAACGCTAAAACAAGAAACATTTCTTGTTATAACAATATACTATTTAGGTTATGACAAGATAAGTTGGTCTTGGGCGGAGGTGGACTCCCCGTGATGTACTCCAGTTATGAACTGGCAATTGGCCTTTTGCAGTGAAACTACAAGACGGCTTGATCCTACACTTTCTCCATCTATTATGGCCTCTTACACATGAAATGGTCTGCTTTTTTGTGCTGGTATGTGGAGAGGGGTAAACATCGTGCCCTCTATCTCATGTGTTAATTTTCTTCCAGCTGTTAGTACATAGAAGTGTGGCTCAATCTCCGGTTAAAACATGCTGTGGCCAGTTCATCCTGCTGTAAAGGCTATGGAGAGAGATCTGTCTTTGCGTACACCCTGGTTAAGTGCATTTAAAAGGAGTCAGAAGACAGCAAGTCTGTCATGCGCTCCTTGGCGTGTGTGTTAGTGCTTGTGGACTCTGGTGGCTCTTCCAACTTCAGCTGAATAATAATGCCCCTCCAAATTATCGATGAGAAATGACGCTACCTCCAGAGGGTCGGACTCATTCATCCTTCTTTACAGCCCCATGCATTTTAAAATCCTTCTTAGCGTACGTATACTTATCATAATATCATCCACTGTGCTCAGTAACAGCAGAATCTTGTCATGTCTCAAACCAACAACTTAAAACCATCTGTGTAAATGAGCCGTATTCCTCAATTTATCCATTCTCTGCACGTTTCCTCATTCAAACGTGATTCACGTTATAACAATAAACAAAGGTTCTTGTTAGAACATGATAAGTTTGTATGTCTTAATAATGTGAAAAACATCTTGTTATAACAATAAACTTTTCACATTCTAACGTGATATCAATCCATTTTTCTTTTTCTGGCCTGGCAGCAATATGCTGCCGTAGATTCGCTACAAGTCCACTATAATAACTTATTTTAGATTTTCTGAAATTTCCCATGTAAAACACACTGATGATGTATGCAGAGCATGTTAAAACAAATTCTGTAACTTACAGTATTTGTCAATTACCATTTGACCCAGGTCTTGACTGTGATCTACAAACTGTGAGGAAAAAAACAATTATTGCAAACATCAACAGCAAATCTTCCCTCGACTATCACCTGTACACTCTCCCAGTCCCCCACAGCAACTCTACTGTAACCCCCTCGGAGCTGGGAAACAACAAAAGCACTTTACAAGAGAAAAAATCCGGAGAGGCTGCCCATCTTTCTTCTCAGTGAGATTTCTGAGGCAGAGCAGCTGTTTGTCTGATAATGCAGGCTGATCCAGGCCAAAATCCTTGCATGAGGTTTACTTTATTTTTTCTTTGATTTAATTACTTTGAAGAAACTGGAGGAAAAACATAGACCCACAGTAGGATTTTTTCTTCATCTGCTCAAGTGATTATACATGTTAAATTGTAAAAAATAGCGGAATTAGAACAAAACAGGTCCAGTTCTTTTGTGTCTCTCATTCAGTATGCAGTGCTGTTATACTGTTGTATCTATATCTAAGGCATGCTCATGTACAGAGCTCAGCATCATGCCAACATGCAGAAAAAAACAGATAGTTTTAAAATGTACCCTTTTACTGTAGAAATAGTTTTCATCCAAATCCTCCTCTTACAATCCGAACTCGTGTACCTTTCTGCTCTGCACAAATATGGACTTTGCACAGATCAGATGGCACAAAACCAGGTCAAAGCACATTTTGACCACATTCTCATACAAACAGAAACACACATGAACAGAACACACACACGCATGCACACACAACATACAGCAGATCTCAACTCACCTTTTCTACCAGAGTTCGGTGGCCCAGGTGGTTTATCGGTTACTGACCCTGCGGTGAAGAAGAAGGGGAAAAAAAACCATGTACAAAGCAAAGACTAGACAGCAAGAACTCTTGGGGAACATTTAAAGAGTTTAAATCTTGTTTATTCATTTTAGAAACAAAAAAAATACTGGAAATTTACTGTAAATAAATTATTTTGAGTGTTTGAGTCACTTAATAACTAATTTTCATGGCTATCTTTTGGTTTAGAATGAAGATTGATTGTTCCAACTAAACAAAAGCCACAAGCCAACAGCAAAACAACACTCCCATGGATTACCCAACCCACTGACATCTTGAGTTAGATGCTGAGGTTTATCAAAGTCTGATGAGTACATTCTGTTAGTACTTGATAGTAGGAACACATTGGAACACGAGGCTTGTTTCATTATCTTATCACTGACTAATGCAAACCTGAAGTGATCTGCACCATCTGTGTGAAATTATTATGAGAGAAATCAACTTGTACATTTCCAAATATCATTTTTGTTTGGTGCATGCAGGTAGCTGGGATCATGCATGGATGCATGGAGGGAAAGAGCAAAATTAGACAGTGTAACCAATTAGAATACAAGGGCAAAAGGTGGAAGTTTGAATGCAACTAGAAGGAAATTTACTACCTGACAATCCACTTGTCCCAGCATGAGTTCCCATAAATTCACGGAAGTTTCCTGCAAATGTATGCGAGATGATTGATTTGTGTCATAGTGTCTGAGCATGTCAGTAAAGGTCATTTGTTGTCATCTGAGAGGGAAGGGAAGAGTTGGGTATGTACGACTGTAGCAGCTGTATTGTGCCCAGATTCTGGTTGCGGTGTCATAAATACCTTTGCAAGAAACAATGAAAATATCGGATCTTATGCAGGACAGAAAGGAGACAGGTAGAGGTTGTGTTGCTTGTGCTGTAAACTACATTTCAGTATTTCATAAGAGTTTATTTAGACCTGTGCAACTGAGAAGATTTCATCCTCTGAGTGCAGGTAGAGTCTAAGAAAAAAACCCAGTTGTAAAAGTTCAGAGGTCGCACACTAGATCTCCAGAGGTTATTTTATATTTCTACATGAGAGAGGAGTGTTTTGGAGCAAACAGCTTGATTCTGCTCTTGATGATTCAACTTGAAGAAGTGTGATTTTAAGGGTCTTAAAATCAAATAAATGAATTACAGTGAGATCTGAGGCATCAGTGGATTCACTCACAGAGGCAAAGTAATTCCACACAGAGCTTTTACATGATTCAAGTCTGGTGAATTTTGACAAACAAATGGTGCTGACCAATTGTAAACCATCTTAACAGTGGTGACCTTTGAGGGATTAGAGATATATACAGGGGACCTAAAGGTTAGAATTGTGGGTTTATGACCAGAGAGTTCACCAGTTCAGTCCTTGGACCAGCAGTATAAATCTTGGTGGGAAAGTGAAAGCTTGCCCCTCTCTCATTACCGCCACTCCATCTTCCAGGTGTGAATGTCAGTAACTGTGTGAGTGTGAGCAGGACCCAAAACAACAGTTTTACATTTTTAAGATTCTTCTTTCAATGTTTTGAAAAATCCGTCAACATAAGCCTCAAGCCTGGAAGTTGTTTTCCCCAGAAACTGTTGTTTGCTCCAAAAAAACATTCTTTTGCAGAAATGAGAATAAATTGATATCTGAGCTTCTACCACATCTCAGTATGTTTTGCTGAAATGGCAAAGCTATGATTTTCTGGTATGAATGGACAGTAACCATTCTTCATTGGTGAACTTTAAAGATTCTGTCTGAGGGACTAAGAAACAGCAGGTGCTGAGGGCAGCCATACAGGTGATTAGTTGCACAAGTGGGAAAAGCAGGAAAAAGAGAGGGAAAGACTGAGGCAGAGAGAGAGAGAGAGAAAGAAAGTGAGAGGGGGAGAGACACAGAGAGAGCGGGAAGCCTCTGGCGGTCTGCGGAGCAGCTTCAGAGGGGCATGCGACCACTCTCACCACACTCTCCACACAAAATTTGCACCATATGCTCTAGTGGCTGTGCAATCCAATTCTGGCAAAGACCCCTGTGTATTATCTTCTGAGGGAAAATGTTGGTGATTATCATAAAGTGTTCCCATCCAGGATGAGTTTGCTGAACCCTGCTCTCTCTCCTCCGGCCTGCTGACAGCAGTTAGACGAGGGGAGGAGGGGCGGGAGGGCTGAGAGGCCCCTGGATGTATGGCCATTAGCCTTCTCATTGACCTTGCACCTGCTATACTCCACATGACATGTAATACACATGTGCTCTTATGCTGTTCAGACAGACTCTCTTTGACTGTAATCCAAAGGTGTTCACTCTGTATCCCTCATCAGCACAGTCAGTCTTCCTGAAAGTCATTTTATTTCAGATAGAGGGTTAATTTACTGAAAAATTTTCTCAATTTTAATTAAATTTTGACTGTGCTGTTCAGTATACTAATATGATAACGCATCTAGTCTCAACTATTTCTTTGAGAAGGAACTGAACAATAGCAAATGGTTTCCAGTTGTTTTTTGAATCCTGAAAAAAGTCCAAAATACTAAAGTGTCTGAAAGATAATTCTCCCTAACCCCAGTGACTTGGCTTTTAAACACTCTTGGCTCCAAGACCCTAAAATTCAGCCACCATTGAAGTTTTTACAGACTTGCTACGTTGCTTCTCCATCCTCCTAAAGAATTTCCAGGAAATATCCAACCCTTCTACCAGATCTTAGTAATAGTAAGACAACCTGTTAGATATTGCTCTCGAGAAGAGATGCTGTGGTTGCACAAATACCTGAGACTGTCACAACTAATGAGCACAGTTCTAAGGCATAACCGATGCAGGCCGTGTTGGCAGCAACATATATAGGCAGCCTTGTATGGGCCAAATGTTTTAAGATGATTTTGAGTAACCCTGAACTTTTCATCCACAGGCTGCCACGCTGTTTGCCCCCCAGTACCTGAACACACCGGGGTCCTGTTGTGCACAGAGGAGCCACTCACTGGCTTGCCGTCACTGGTGACACACCAGCAGTAACCTGTCAGAGTATGGCACTGCACCTGCAGAGGCAAGACAGATACAAAAAGGTAAAACACACCGAAAATTACAACAGCATCATCTATAAATGATTTGGTTGTTTTATTTGAGTGTAAATACATCATACGGTGTAGAGTATAATCAAAGATTTATGTCAGTGAAGTGAAACTAATCCCTTGGACAATGTGAAGGGATAAATCACAAGAGAGGGAGTGAAAGTAAGAGCAAGATGAAAAGTGACAGATTTGATATGGAAAGCCATGGATGATCTAACACAGACCTGTGCAAACGTCCCATCCTCATTGCATTCTGGGATAAACATGGACTCCTGAGGTCTCCTGGCTTGTTCCAAAGCCTGGTTCCTCTCAACACGACACTTGGACTGACCTGCATCTGTAACGTATTGACAGGAGAGTCTGGTCTCGTATACTGTATACAAATCTCCAGCACTACTGTTTTGTTTTTTTTTTGCTGAAGACACGTGTTCTTTGTCAACAAGATCCTGTTCACACCTGGGAGCTGCCCAGTACACTTTCACATAATTTACTACTGTTGGCCATTGAGCTGCCCTGCACAAGAGCACATTTTTGATAGTTGTACAGTGAGGAAACTGCATTACATATTTTCTCCATTTTTTTCCCTTGTGACAGCTTTGAGCCATTTTTCCAACCTTTATGCTCCCACTGCTATTTTTGTTGCTAATAACAAGCAGCCTGTAACATGTTTAACCTGCTGCTCTCTACACTAAAAAGCCTCTCCATTGAAAACATTTCACAATGAAGATACAACAAACACAGACAAGTCAGAGACCTTTTATGACACCGCTCCAAAATGCTAAAACAACACATTCCTCAACAAATTACATTTCCAGTGACCATTAGCAGTACCAGACTTCAGCTATAAGCATCACATTGTACAGTAAGTGCTGGGAAGTGTGTCTTGTACTGTTCATTGATATTTTTGAAATGTCAGTGGAAACTAAGCTTGTGTTCCTGCAGCTCTGATGAGCCAGACCTGGTCTCAGGAGACAGAGATGGAAGCAGCTAAAAGGTCAGAGAATAAAGTGGGCTTCACACCAGCTGGTCGTTGGTACAAATTCCCAACAGCAACTACTGTTTTTATTGCTCTCGCAGCTCCTGAGGAGTTGAGCTTCATGTTCAACTGTTCCTGTGTACACATTTACACCAGTGAGCTGACCAGTGTGACCGCAGTCCTCCACTCTTGGAAAAACATTCTCCTTGGATAAATAAAAGTTTAAAACAGTCGTCTCCGGACCTGAGAGGAGACAGACATGTTGTCTCCTCCAGAGCGGAGGACGGACAGAGCCAGACTAGGGTGATGATGTCACCGAGAGGGATAGACATGGTTACATGTATTCATAAACCTGGACTTAGAGTATATTTAGTCTTACTTTAGAAAAAAAGGCTCATTTAGTGTTGTAGTGTTCGTTTCTTGAGGAGACAAAGCAGTGACAGTTCAGTGTCCTACTGAAGACTCTGACTACTCATTTAAATAACTCTGATTTATGGAAATGTAAAAACAACTTCATGATCAGAAGCATTAAACATTAAATCTTCCCTTGTGCATGTTTTAGTTGTTAGACAAGGCAGAAATATATGCACATCCAGAGGTTTGTCTCTTTAATTTATTTTATTTTAAATGTATATCCATCATTTGAAGAAGTTAGATTAATTGCAAAACACATAGTAACTAACCTGACTGAAAAAAACATCACTTATGTGGACTTCATGGTCTCTATTTTAGAGATTCTGAATGTTGAGATGGTTCATGATGTGTTAACTCTACACATGTTTTTTGATTCCATCTAATGTAAATAATGAATAAACAGATCTGCCTGCTGTAATAGCACATACCTACGCCTCTGTTATTGTTTGTAGTTGTTTGTTATACCTGTTAGCAATTTATAAGTCTTGTAGTCAAATTTATCTGTTGTGTTTAATCTCAATCTCACGCACACCTCAAGAAGCCTTTGCCAGGCTTTGACATTGTAAACAAAGATCGGTTCATGAACTGCCTGCTTAAATAAAGCAGCAGTTTCATTACAACAAAACAGGCCTGCCGCATCTGTAAAGACTGTGCAAGCTTTGCCCAGCTTTCCTTTCCTTGGCACACCACTGATATTATGAAACAAAACCACATATTACCATACAAAGGGAACAAAATTCACTCCAAAAATGGATTTGGTTGGGACTGCTGCTTTCCTAATGGACAGGGGAGGAGGGGGGGGGACTGAAAAATGGGGGAAAATGCCAAGTTCCAACCTTGACTCTAGACCTATCAATCTTTGCTGTTGTTGAGTGGCTGGCATCCAGAGACTGAGGAAGTGTGTGATCCTGGTCTGTAAGAACTTACACGCCTACAGAGAGGCGGAAAATGAAAGACATCTTCTCATTCAGTTCCACTTTTCTGGTGTTCACTTTGAAACCAAGCTGCAACATCTTAAAACATGCTCTTTGAATCTTAACTTAATGACTGTTTTCTCTTGCTTTTGTAAGTTTACAACGTATAGTCAGTTAGATAGTTAGGTTACAATTAGGTGCATAATCATTTAAGCATCTTAGGTGAAAATTAAGTTCTGGCTTCACAGCTTGGCCACAGAGAACAATCTCTCCACTCAAAATGTGCTAACACTACCACATGAACTCATCTCCTCATAATCACCCATTGTTTGCAGGACCATTGTTTATAGTGTGTGAGGTTTCTCGGTGTTTACCTTTTAGCTCCAAGTCTCTCCCCTCAGATGGGGAAGTTGTAGCTACTGGCGACTGATCGATTCTCACCCAGTTTTTACCTGAAAGCCAAAAAGTCATAAGCAGCCCTAAGTAGTCTCAAAGGCAGAGTCATGTAATAGTAAAGACATAATAGAGATTTAGGCAATTAACTACAATTTATGTGTATACCTTCCATTACTGTCAGCAATTTTACTATATCAAGTATACCATACTTTTTTAGGCTGATGTCCTACAGTACCTTGCCAGCAGTTTTAAGAATACTTCATATTGTTGTTTAGATTTAAAGTTTAAACTAGCTAATGCATCAAAGTTTTCCTTTTTTCTCTTAGAGTCATGTTGTCTCACAGTAATGCAGTTGTGAGCACAGACTGAAAAAACCCTTTGTTGGTGCATTCAAGGAAACTCTAATGTCTAAGACTTCTGCGGTCAGCTGCCATCAAGCATTGTACTCAAGAGGTATGTTGTGTGGAAGTAAGACAAACAAGTACTTATACTATGAAAAGGCTAATGTGAATATCATAAGAGGCAGCTTAATTTCAAATGTGACTTTCCTTGAATGTTCCCAGAGAGATTACTCATTGCGAACAAGTTTCAAGTCTCCATGAGTTGATCATCTGAGCGCACTGGCACAGTCTCACCTCGACACCGGCCACGGTGCGCCTGTGTCAGTGTCTTATCTTTGCAGCGTGCCCTCTGCAGTTCACAGCCGGACTCATAGTTTCGCCCGTCCGAGCCGCACACTGGCTTTCCCTGCGTCCGAGGGCAGATGACCCCACAGTGACTGTCTCTGTCTCCAATCAGCCACTGCAACAGGAAAAACAGCAACATGTCAGTGTAAAAATGGTGCAAAACATAAGAAAATTTTACTCATTTCACTTCAGGTTTTACATAACATGACTGATACATTTTAAGATTATTGAATTTATAACTTTTTTTGTTTCATTCCTTGATAAATTAGTTTGTTCTTTCTTTCTGGCTCCTTTTCTATCTTTCTTTCTGGTTTCCCTATGTTTGAACAAAGGCTGCATTCAGCTAAACCTGAGATTATGCCAAACTAATGTACAAATTGGACTCATGGGTCACTTGCCCATTTTACTCAAAACATTTCTACGTTCCTCCAACACTTGTCGGCTGCTGCCTTTCTTTGTTTAGGCTACTGTGACGAGGCTGTGGGCTGCTCGGCACTGAAGCTCAAACTAGAGGCTAATTTATCTAATTGATCTTTGGCTGAAGACAAGTTGAACCTTGATTAAGTTTCAACGGAGCCAAACCACACTAAGAGCAAGGGGAATCTATCCTCCCCCTCTCCCCAGATCTTTACTCGTGATCTATTAGTGAGTCGATTCTACTCTACTGTTGGAAGACAGCCTTCTCGCTGACAGCAGTAATGGTTCTTGGCTTCGCAGCTGCCTCAAATATATTTAAGGTCTACAGGATTTCAAGGGAGCACAAACTTTGCCAAAAAGATGGAGTTGTGGGTTAGTGAGGAAAGAGACTAGGTGTGCACTGAGCAGCACCAGAATCCTCTGCTGTGAAAAGTGGCCCAGCAGTTTACCTGAGCCAAGTTTTATTGAATGGGTTTCAGCTGTTTAAAAAACACAAGGAGCGCTTGAGTTGTCCTATCTTGCAAGTGATGATTGAACTTTTGTGGCTGCTCAAACACCTGTTTCATAAAACACAAATGGAAATCAGGAATTTCTTAAGAGGACAAATACTGTGTGTAAAAAAAACCTTTCTCAAATGCATTTTTAACCCAAGGCCTCTCATGCAATTACCAGACTGCTGGTTGGAGCTCTGAATCTGACACAGGAGATCTCATTAGGGCCAGGTATGGAGGGAAGAAGGTGGTGGAAAATGAGACGCAGCCAGAAAACAAAGGGCACAGTTTCCATCCTTCACTTGCCAACTCCTATCAGACGATCTGAGGCCATTTTCAAAACGATCCACAGTAGAAATGCATATGTGCAGCATGTACACAAGCACAATTTCTCCCTTTGTCATTCTCCCTCTCCCTTCTCATTCCAAATGCCCAACTTAAAAAAAAAAAAAAAAACAACCTGTATTTTGAATAACATCAAAAATGTTGCCTGGAGACAGATTTTCTCCGAACATATAAAGAGCAATCAGAAAGACTTGAACAAAGTGTAGATGGTAACGAAGCCAAACCACTGATGTCATAAATGAGCTGGCGTACAACTGGATCTCATATACAAATGAATCACCAGGAGTTGTCATCTAATGTGCTCTAAGCAGATTAACTGTATGGCAATCATTTTTTTTCTCCGGATAGGCATTACTATAACTCCATCCATGCCTTTATATTGGTAATATTATTATTAATATTATTATTATAAGGGTGCCAGTCTGCTCCTGAAACCTTCACAATCATTCTGTCTGATTTATTTGCCTTTCCAACCATTTCCAGCTGCCAATGACACTATTTTCCTGGAAATTTTGACTTTCATTGATCAATGGACACTAATCTCTTACAACTCTGCTCTTTACTGAAAAAGTGAAAGAAAGAAAAAAGCTAAATATCTGAAAATTCTCCTACTGAACACAAAGCATCACTGTGTTTTCACATCATGTTGATTCATGCAGTATATACTCTGAGGATATAAATAAGACTGCTCACTGTGATAATACTGCACTAACATGCTGATTAGAAGACAATTAAAAGACAAAGTACAGCAGAGATGATGTGTCATTAGCTTTACAGGTATTTGGTTATAAACCAAAGTAGTGGACAGGGGATCACCCAAAGTCAGTAGGATTTATCCTCTGGGGACCATGAATGTCTGAGACTGTCCTCCCCAAAAAACAACACAATAGGTGTTAATGTCAGTCATCCACAAACAACATATAGTTATGTTTGAGTGAAAGATGCAACCTAGCAGCTGTAGTGATTATGACCCAGAGCAGTGACTCATTTGAGATGACGTATATACAGTGTATGTTGACAGATTTCCTCATTTGGAGGAGGAGGGGTGGATGGAGGCTATTACCCAACATTGGACTTTGCCACTGCTGTTTGTTTCCCGTTTCTAACAGCAAGTGTCACATTTCCGACCACAATTCGGAACAGTTTTTTAAAATCCTTAACTATGATCATCCCTTAAGCTTAACCTTGTGGTTATTATTGTAGCCATGATGACGAAGGTGGCCTAACTTTGAGGAAGTGACTTCAACCCACGCTACATCTTCTTTTTAACCTTAACAAAGTCATCATTTTAACCCAAACTATGATCTTCTGCTAAACCTAACCAAGTGTTTTTTTGTGCCTAACCGGACTTTAAAAACAGCATTGTCACATCAAACAACATTTTTAAAAAAACATATATTACTTAACTGATTGTGATTTATGTGAATGTGAATGTTTTGTAAAGCACAAACAAATGATGCCGATTACTGTCGATAGGGGCGCCAGATTAGAAAACGCTCCTAACGACATATTTGTTCCTTTAATTTGGATGACTTGTTGGATTGTCTGTAAAAAAAAATGTCATAATCTATCCAACAGTTGCTGAGATATTTCAATCTGGACCAAAGTGGTGGACCATCTAGCACCTCCCCACAGCCACACCGCTGTCATGGCTAAAAAATGAAGAGGACCTACTCAGCCACAGCGGCAGCATATTCTTGCTACTTAAATTTAATATTCTTTGTCATATTCTGACAAATGTCTTTCACTTTGACGATTTGGAAACAACAGAGGAGTTTAAACTTGTTACAGCATTAGTTACAAATCCAAAATGTGGCGAGGAAAATGAGACCCAGGTCAGAAAATAATCTATTTACAATCCTCTTGTGGTTTTGTTATTCACAGATACCAGATAGTATCTGCCAGCGCCGACAGTTATGACAGTCATAAACATTAATTTCTAAATCCTTGCAATTTAATAAAAATTGAGTCCAAAATTCAGAAAGTGAAAAATCTGCCAACTCAATGAGCTAATATTACTTATGTCCAATGCAAATTAACTGGTTTCAAGACTTTTTTTTTTAAACTATTTTCTTGGTATTAGTAAAGGGAACTGCCTTTGTGGCTTGTTATAATGCTGATGAAGCCTCACTGGAAAAATGTGGAATAATTTCACCCTAGAGACAGGATATTTTAACTATGTCTGAAATATAAGATTTTCATAATAAATATAACATTAGGTAGACTGTTTGGACCGTTTCCTCCAGAGGAGAAATTATCATGGTAATTATCATGGCTGTCACAGCTGTCACCACCAGCAGATACTCCATTATCTGTAAAGAGCAAAGTGACAGATTAGACCTTTCCTGAAATAGAGAAAGATACTGGAGCTTATCTGCCAGATAAAATCAGAAAGTGAGGTAATGTGATAGGGTGGTCCATGCTTTGTCCTGAAACTGGAGGTCACGGGTTTGATACCCACATAAAATAATGTATCTTTTAAAATGCCTTTAATCCAAGTACTGAACAAAGAGAGACACTTTTGGCTGCCTAAACTCTTCCAGTGAAATGTTGATACTTCCCTCAAATTGATACAAAAACCCCTTGTATAACAAGGTGAAAGGAAACTTAAACAAAAGGGAATAAAACTTTAAAGGATACAATAGGACACAAATCCAACTTGCCTCGCCGTAACAATGTGTCCAGTACAAGCCAGACAGTTTAATGTGATTTCTGCCTTGGCATTGAAGCACGGTAGAAAAGCTCTTGTCAGACAGCTCAGAGTATAACTAAATCATGATGTGCCTCTTTATGAGAAAGTGCAGACAGGGAGGAAAACACAGCACATCATTTCATTTTTAACTTGCATGTCCTCCTCTTGGCTTTATTGAAGGACAAGAATAATTCAGTAGTCGCAAAAAAAACGTATCTGCATCATATCTGGGGGTTTTTCCTAGAGTAAGGAAACATGGGTATGTTTTCATTTATTTTGTTATATAGGTAGTGAAGAGAACCATAATGTAAACTTCCAGTTTAATTATGAGCAGAAAAGAAACCCCAGTATTGCAGTTACATGTTTCTTCCACAGCAGATGATATAAAAAGTAAACTTGCCTGAGTCAGAGTACTGTGAATGGAAAGCAGCTTGTCTGTGTGATGAACTATTAACTGTAAATCAGTATCCAAACCACACTTTAGGATTTAGGTCCATCCAGTGACTCTTCCAGTTTAAGAGCCACGGAGTCTGGCCTCTGCCCACAGACTGACCCATCCTCCCCGTCCCTGACTCACAACCTTAATGGATGCAGCCATTCTACCTCCACTGTCATAATAAAGCATTAAATCACAGATTTTGAGACGGCATTGTCCGGTAAGTGGAAATAAACACCCATACCAAGTCTCCCACATAATTTCTTAGTCATACTGTCCCACCCACAGACTCAAGTCCCATAAAGGTGAAACCAGAGACTCTGGCAGATAAAAGTGTCAGTAAAATCAGTAAAAAAAGAAAAAAAAAATCTTCAGTTTATGGTTGGGATTTTGTGACTTGAATTGATGATTTAAACTTTTTAAAAGCACTATTAGAAGTGTAGCAAAAGTAGAGGCATGTAGAATTAACACGACAAGTTATTTATTATTCAGGGAGATAAAGTACAAGTAACTTTGCTGAAAGTTTTCTTGAAAAAAAATTAAACATACTTGTGTAAAAGTTACTGAGTTTCACTAAGAGCACTATTATGTATGAAATTTCATGACAAAGAACAAAGCAAAGAATAAAAAAAAACCAGTAAGAGTAATTAAGTGATGTTAATAACCCATTCACTTCTCAGGTAAATGACGTGACGGCTAATACCAGTTGGTCAGTTTCTAATAGAGGAGATATAACAGCATGATATTATTTGCTGTGAAACTGTCAAATTCTTACAGAATTTCAAAAACCTTCATTGCCAAAAAAAAAAAAAAAATGCACCTGGCAAGTGCATTAAGCTAATGTTAACAACAGCTTGCTTACATTTTCACAATTACAACATTAACATGGTGATTTTAAAAAGGTTTATACTGTAAAATTTACCATGGTCACCATCTTAATTTAGCATATTAGCATGCTACCATTCGCTAATTAGCAAAGTATAGCTGAGGCTTATGGGATTGTCATCAGTTGTGCAGGTATTTGGTTCTAAACAAGTTTAGACACATAAAATTTTGACCTGATGAATGCTGGTAAAAAGTTAAAGGGATCACCAAAGCAATTACAAGTCATACTGAGGATGACAGTTTGTCAGCGGGCTTCATCCTCAGGGAATTATAAATGTCTGTACAAAATTTCAAGGCAACCCATCCAATAGTTGTTGAGATATTTCAGTCTGAGCCAAAGTGTTGGACTGACCCAACAACAATGCCATCCCTAAAGGCACTAGCGTGACTAAAACTCTTACTTACCCAATGGAGAGAGAAAATGCTGAAGAAAAAAAAAAATCAAACTCCCTGGAGAGAATGTCTAATAGCAGAAAGTATACTAAACCCTATCTAATCTAATCTGCTGACTCAGACTGCGCTGCATCACAGCCACCTCTCACTGTCGTGTCTCACTACAGTTTCTATGTGACCATTGCTTTATATTAGTTCCTCACTACAATAAATGTCCATGTGGTTCACATTTGAAAACTGCTAAAATAAAGTCAAACCAGCAGTGAATGACAGTAAGCCCGGATCACATGGTATCTGAAAAATAACTCTCTTAACCAGCAGGGACAACCAGATGAGTGAGGTTTGTCTTTTAGCACCAGACAAACTAGTTCAAGCCATCAGCAAAGCTTTTTACAACATTCTTACACTTTTTTGTGGTTTCCAGCTTACCAAATACTATCTAAATTGCCCTGATGTGGTAAACCCCACCCATCTGGCGACCTAAGTAGGCTAAAACAAACGCTAAGAGTTATTTTTAGTTACTGTGTGACCTAGGTCTGTTTGACAGCAATCAGCTGCTACAGTATTAGCCAGGATGACGGGACCTGGCATTATCTCCTGAGGGAAACCAGCCTCTCCTGTAAGGCCATTAATGGCTGGGGTTAAGACCCACCCGATGTCCCTTAATCAAAACCAAACAAACACATCTAAATTAAACAGAATAACATGTAACAGGAGCTATTGCTGGATCTGCGAGGAACATGTGCTGCTCAAAATAACATTAATTACCTAAACCTGTGGGGAGAAACTCGCTCATACTCCCTTGCTGAATATTATGTGCAGTTTTACATTATAGTGCAACAGACAGGACATCAAAGATTTACAGAAAAGCCACAGCGCCAAACAATATAATTGAGTATTGAATGTACCCCTGAGGGAATAATCTCACTTTAACAACCACTCAGAGCCCCTTTCTTTAATTTTCAAAGGAACATGGATATTTTTTAGCTTTATTGGATAGAAAAACGACTTAGATATAAATCCCATAATCTTACAAGGACATGATATCCTCCTCTGTTTGACAGCCCACCAAAGAGTCTAAAGATGAGCTGGAGGTAAAACACCAGGGGAGTTATGCGACGGTTTGGTGCTGATATCCTGACCGGGAAACAATGAGCACCGACATTCTCACATTTAACAAGCCAAATTCCCCTTACATACCCACATACACACACACACATCTCAGCCAGAAGCACACGAAGCCCCGAGCTCTCTCACCACCACTCATAAAATAAGTGAAATGCAACCCCCATTGTGCAACCATTACAGCATTAGCAAAATGGTCTTTTTTTACCGTCACTGGCAGGGAATCTGTTCCAGCCTGACCCGCAGCAGTGGAACAAGAAGAAAGAATATGAATCGAAAATAATCATTTTTTTTATATATGCACGCTTAAAAGGTTGACAGAGGGAAAAAGCAGGCTATGTGAAACGGAACAAAGGTAGTAAATAAACAAATCTGTGGATTACGTCTACTACAGTAAATGCAATTAAGTTCAACTTTCCAACTGGCTTTTTGTGCATTGGGTACAGCTCATTTATTTGGAGAGATTTCAGTTTAAAGCCAAGCATGTAACACAATATAAAAGACTTTCTAGAGAGATTCTATTCTCACTGTTATTACTGTAATCAGCTCCTGATTTGTTTGGATATAAATTTGCTGCAGGTTTGCTTAACAACATGTTAACTGATTTATATCCCAGATACATCAAAGCTGTGGTGACAGGAAAGATTACGCTGGGAACAACGTGAGGCCAACAATACAAAGTCCTGGAGTTTCTGGAGTGAGGGCAACACTAGAATCAACTTTATTTTTCTTTTTTTTTCTCTGATATATTGGCATTAGCTGATAATAATACATCTACAGTTGGTGTCTTAAAGGAAAGTGCCAGTGTTTAGCTCATTAAAGGCACTTTACTTACACTTCACATCAAAGCTAACTATTTTTCAAATTATGCTGTAGTGTTTTAGAGATGTTAACACATTTCTACTGTTCCCGTTATCAAAGGATTTCGCTGTTTCGCTGTCAGTGTTAAGTCAAACCTCTGTACCTCTGGACAGTGTTAAAACTCACTGCCAGAGCTTCAACTTTTCATCACCAAACATACTACTAGTACTTACTAACAAGATGATTTGCAGTGCATGCATATCAAGTGATTACATACATCATTTAGCCTGATGGTTGATTTTTAAGATCGGTGAAATCTGTTAAGTATAAATAACTTTCACTGACATATTCTGTCCTCTCAAAGAGCTGTCAGTTTATTTTAATGTTTGCAGACTGGCACAGTGTTAATATTTACACTCTTATATAAATACTGTAGATACTTCTGTGTGGTCTAATGTTAAACTGTGAGAACAGTGTTCTATAAATACAGGCCTAGATATGATCATTATTATAGAGCAAAGTGATCTGCGTTTTGGCATTAAGCTCTTATCCTGGCTTAATGGAGGACTGATTAAATCAGATACTGTGTACTGGGAAAAAAAAATGTCAGTTCTACTTAACTAAAAAGGACATGCACCTTGACTTGAATGACATCACTGCTTCGAAGGAAAAGGTTTTTGCATCCAGGGATGGAGATTCATTACAGGCTGGGCTGCATCAGCGTGTGTGTGCGTTTGTGTGTGAGACAGAAAGAGAGGGCATTGTTTCCTTGCTCCACGCTAACGTGTGATGGGCTCATTATCCACTTGGGCACCACAACAACAAACAATGCAACAAACACCAACACATACATACATATATACATATATGGCCATCCCATATGCATCTCTGTGCCATTAAAGCCGGCGCTTTTGGCATTCCCTCACTAGCCAACAAGTGGAGTAGTCAAATAGTAAAGGAAAAGGATGAAAGTGAGCCAACCACAGAGGTAACAAGCCAATGAAAGTTGTCCACCAAAGTCGGGGCTAATTGTGTACTGTTGTGTGCTTTTAACAGGCTCAGGTAATCACTTTTGTCCGATAATTAGCATTTAGTTTTCAGGAAATCTATAAAGCGAATGCCATCCCTCATGCTGTTTCAATTAACACACTTTACTTAACCGTGTTATAAAAAGAAGTGGAGAAAATAAAAAGGAATGTATGAAAAGCTGTGCCCCTTCTTCCCCTCCCCCTTATTCCCTTTAAATTTCTAATTAGGTTTTGTCTTGAAAAGAAACCTGTAATTTAACTTTTTCAAAGTAACCCTTAAAACAGGGATCCAGCAAAAGCGAAAACGGAGCTGGACAACTTTCACACAGGAGGTGCAAAGTGTGTGTGCCACTCACAGCGGGAGGGTGGGGCTTGGGCTTAAAACATTAAAGTAATAGTCCCCAACTCCACTGTTCTTTAATTTGACCTCTACGTGTAATTACTGTTATTTCTAAAGTAAAGTCGTACTGATTTTAGTACATTTTAAAAGCTAACTTGTGTAGAAAGTGAAGAGCCGGGAGGTTTTGCTGAATGAAACACAAACTCTGATAGTCTTCTACATACCTTAAGACAGTATGGTAGTATCTGGGTTTCATAATTTCAAATACAGTATTTCTATTAGAAACACACTATTGCATAACATGAAGAGCCTTTTGTCATTGAATTTGTTCAAAAGATGTTGGTTAGCACCCTGAAAAACATGCAAACTGACCGAAAACCATGTCAGGTTGTCATGTTGCAAATTAAGCATCCACAGAAATAATTTTAAGGATTAGTCTGGTGATATTTTATATTTTTATAGTCAAAAAATCTGACAAAAGACCAAAACCATCTATGAATTGGTTCTTCTACCAAGTAGTCTGTGTATTTAAAGCCTGATATATCTTACTCCTCTGTCCCGCAGACCTCCATTGTTGTGAAAAACTATTAAAAACACATCACTGAGCCACAATGTTGCACTGGGTGACATGTTCCCTCATTATGATGAAAATGGGCACCGTAGTTTATTTTGAGTCAAACCCACATACAACATCCTGCTGCTGTAAATACTCACTAGCGTACTGAATCTGCGGCTGAAAATAGTCCCCAACAAATGCATTACATAGCCTTTAAAAAATTAAATTATATATTTGTAACCTTCTTCTAAAGGGCTACTTCCTCACTTGGAAACAGTAGGCTAGGGAAGTCACAAAGTGTTGAGAGACAGACTAACACATTGTTGTTTTTGGTCTTTTCATGTGATTTGTTGACAATAACAAAAAGGTAGAATATCATCAGCTTTATCCTGTAACTGTAATGTCAAAATGATAAAGGGAGCACAGGCAATTTACTTTATGTCCTCCTCCCAAAGGTTGGTAAAGTTAAAAATATATATATGTATTACCTGCAAAAACTGATTTCAGCTGCCCAAAATAATTGTTATTGAGTATTTCCAGAAAAACTCTATGAAACTGTGTCCTAGTTACTCCGTAACTGCCACTTATAAATTATAATCTTCCTACAACTCATAATCTCCCTTGATAATAACAAATATATATTTGGATATTAATAACAACAAAAGCAATATTTTGTGGCATTATGAAGGCATAAATGGTCTCTATGAAGTAAACTTTCTTAATTTATACTATTCTTTGTAACATATCCGTTATATTTATAGTATCCAGTCCATGTAATCTGATAAGGAGTCAAAGAAAAACATTTTCACACTATGCTGAAATCAGATTTCCTCTTAAGATGGTTGTCAGGAGATTAAATACTAGATTAATGTGAAGGACGACTTCCTTATTTTTCTTTTGAAGTGGTGTAAAGAAATCAAAATGAAAGTGTGAGTAAGGGGGGTAGAGGGGGCTGTTCTTCCTTTTCGGAAATGGCTCTAAATCTGATTAACAACATTCCTTGTTTGTCACTAATGCTACATCCTGGCTACAGAACAGTCAGCTGTCTCTGCTGTTCCCAGGAAGCAGGGAAGCGTGTGTGTGTGTGTATGTGTGTGTGTGTGTGTGTGTGTGTGTGTGTGTGTGTGTGTGTGAGTGTGTATTACCCACATTACAATAGATTCCACGCCACCATTGCAGACTTAAGCTGAGACCACTGACTTTGTTCATATCAAAAGAAACCTTTAAATATGTGGCAGGGCAGAGGCTAATCTTCTGAGCTAGTTTGATAGAGAAGAGGAAGTGTTTCTGCCGGCCAGATAATTTGAATGATTACAGATAGCCACAACTTTTTCAACAAACAGTATTCCTTTTACACAACAGCTGGTGCATGTCACTAAAACCCACAGAATTTACATACAGTAGAGCAAGTTCACATAGTGGACTAGACAGTTGTGTAACTCCAAACGCACCTCATAAACCGTGACTATCAGGAGGATCTGCGGGGGAAAAGAAATGTTGAGCGACGTAGCGATGATTCGTGTGTGGAGCTCACTGGCCTGAAATCACAGAGCTGGACTTTGACTGTGTTTCATTACACTGATTAGAAAGCCCCGAAATTGAGCATGAAATGCGTTTGCTGATCATGCAATCATCAGAGGGTATCGACATATGTAAGCAATTTGATTGGTTGCTTGTGGAGTCACCCCTAAAGCCATCTGTCAGTGGCCTGTGAAATATAAGTGGAGTCTAGGTGTCTAGTCATGTAAAGGCATTGGCTTGTGGGTCTGTGTGTTTTGGACCAGAGTTTTTAGTAAAGTAAAATCAATTTGTTGACATTTAATGGGGTTCAGCAGTAATGTTTAGGCTTTAGTTATAATTGAATGTTTTAGTGTGCCCTATTTCCCTGAACTCAACTTCTTTTTTTATTCTACTTCAGTTAGAGATTTCCCACATTTTCTGGGCCATTAACCAACCTCCACAGAAGAGATGTGACGTTCATTGCATTCAATTTTCTTGTCATGTGATGGATTTCCCACTATGATTGTGTAACACTGGGGCAAAAAGTGAAACTAACTGGGCCATGAGTCTACAGTCACACTAGCGGCTCTGAGGTTGTAAGGCTCATTGTTCAGAAAACCAAACTGTTAGATGGATAAACCAAAGTACTGAAAAAAATTAAATTCTGACTGAATTCTAGTGTTAGATGAAAAGTTAGGAGTTCACCAAAGTTGCAGTTAGCATGAATGTCTGAAAACTGCACAAATGTCAAACTCATTGTGACACAAGAGGAGAAGTCAGGAGGTCATCAAAGTCATTCAGATTCATCCTCTGGGAACCATGATGGCAACCCCACCATTAGTTGCTGAGACTACTAAAGTGGTAGACCAACTGACCAACAGACCAACAATGACCATCCTGGAGTCATGTCTATAACATTGATAAAAAAAGGTTTATATACATTTTTACCATTAATGTTTGAGATACATGTAGGTTAACAATTTTTGCTCACTTAGTGATGGGACCACAAGATGGCAGCGTTAGTCTGTCTGCCAATCCAACACACTGATTCAGATTAAGATATCTCAACAACTACCCAGATATCTATGAAGTCTGGTATGAATATTTGTCATCCATCAGAAGATGTTTCCTAATTAGTCTGTTAACATTATTTTAAAAAATATTATCTTGAAAAACACTGGCTAATCTTAAAAAGTAATGGCTGCACTTACTTGACAGTGACAGTGGATATTCATGGTCCCCAGAGGGGATGTTTTTGAAAAAAACCAAAGCATAGAACAACTATTGTGCCTAAATGTTCATCTGTACACAAGACGTATCCGAATCAAATGGAAAATCTGAAATTTACTGAGCACAGTACTGGTCCCCAGATGATTTTGTACTCTGCTGTACACAATCTTTCCTTCAGCACCGCCCTCAAGCAAAAGTGTCAGTTTTATACACAAGATATAAATGTCAAGTTCATGTCACTTTACTGTGGATATTCATAGTCCCTAGAAGATTAGTCTTTATTTGACCACCTGACTTTCCACCATCAGACCAAAATTTCAACTTCTATATAAGAAACATCAAAATCTATTGGACAGATTACTAATCCAAATTTTTATCCAAATTTTCTGTCAATATTCACGGTTCCTGGAAGATAAAGAGTATCCTTTTGGTGATCTTGACATTTTTTTTCTACAATTATACTAAAATTTTGACCTACACACAAAATATTACATCAAGTAATTGCCACAATATTTGTTGAGCATGTTCATGATCCCCAGAGGAAGAACCTTTTTGGATTTTGTGTATCCATCATCAGCTCTGTAGCACCATCCTGAGGTCATTCACTTCTTGGCAGCAAGGTTCTAAGAACAGCAAAATCATATGCATATTGTGGCATCATTATGCAAAATCACACCACCATTCAACAAAAGAGACTCAAAACCACAAGCTTCATCACCAATAACTGTTTTTAGGGATTTTTTCCCTTTCAGGGCCTAATCAGAAACTGCTGCTGAACAAAAAGTCAGGACAAAGTTAATCTAAAAGGTTTGTATTTCATGACTTCTTTTCACAGAAGACGGTGATGCCAAACTGTGACCTTATTACTTTGCCAAGAATGTTTTTCCCCATAAAGGCTAACTGGAGAAATGTGCACTGCACATCTGATTACGGTCAACAACTCGTCTTCTATGCATCCCAGTGGTTTGATGGTTAAGGGACAAGCCTTTCATGCTGTCCTTATTTAATCTTTCTCCCCGTACATGTCAATGTCCCCCAATCACTGTCGTAAGAATAGGTACTCTTACACTCTACTTAATCGCACACACACGCTCCACAAATTTTAAGTATTGCATGGTTTATTTATCGTTTTTGTCTATCTTTTCAATCTCGTGACAACTTAACTATACCGATGGTGTTAAAAGTAAATAAATACAATTTATCTAATTCCTGTAATTGCATATGTATATATAAATCTATGCACATGTATACTAAATCAGTAATTCTGCTTTCACTTAAGTAGATTTTTGCCAAAATATTGTACTCAGCTTCTTTTGGAAAGGCATTGATTAGAGTAGCCTATGCTACAGTATGTTAAGTTTGCTTTGAACCTCTTTTCTCTCATAAGGTGATCTTTCAGGGAGCTTTCTTATTAAGGTAAGATGGTCACCAGTTGGTGGGTTGTGGAGTGTAATAATACTGAAACGGTTATAGTCGAGATGCCACAGTGACTTTGTGTAACTGTAATTCCTGAGCAGGTAATCTTACTTTTACACGCATAATATTTGAGTCAACTAACGTTACTTTGACTCAAGTGTGACATTCCACTCTTTCCGTTCCTAACTAATATCTAAAATGTTCTGGACAGCTCTCATTTGAACAGCTGTCCGGAGTACTGACAAACACATTCCCAGCACATTGCAGGAATGGTTAGGATTCCTTAAAAGTCTGGTCCATTTGTTGCATTTTTTCATTATTGTTTTATTCAGCTGCTCTCCAGCCTGTTGGTTGCAAAATGACAACAACACTGCTGAGTTGACATATTTGTAAGATGCTGCAGATAAAGGCATCACTAGAGTTTGATTTATGTACTGTATCACATGTTTTAAGAAGTAATAATACATTATAACATTTTACACATGAAGATCAGTTTACTCATAATGAGCCTGTGGAAAAAGTTGTATATCTTCTGTGGCGCCGGAGGATTTTTCTAAAAGTCTAAGAAAAGTTTTTCGTAGCTTTGGATGTAAAATTGAAACAGAAAGAGAAAGTCTGATGGCGGTAATGAGTTGAAAAATGTGACCTTTCGCCAAACATTATGAATGCTATGGTAACGCGGTGGGGAAATATTTTAAATTGTATATTGTGAGTCCCTCAGCTTAATCAAAGTAAGATATACAATATCTATATCCAGTGTCCAGTAGACAAATGTTTAAAGCAAAAGCAAAACTTCTGATGCTTGTTTACATTCCACTTATTTGAATTATTTAAACATTTAGCTTACGTGGTGTGCCAATTTTCTCTAACCTTGCCTCATCTGCTTCACCCTTCATTTCCAATTTCCTAGAATGCCTTTTGACAACCACCAGATAATAGACATGAACTTTTTCTTGTTTCTTTAAGTGTAATGAGCAGCAGAAAGTGATATACAGTACATGTTTTCCAGTCTAGAAAATTGTATTCTGCAGCTACTGTCAGGAGAAAAACTGATATCTAATTTTATCACGATATAACGTTTCAATGTCAGTGGAAAATGATGAGACTAGAAAGAATTTCTACTTGACTGATTGTTTACCGTTGACAGAATTGGCCAGAAATGTATGATACACCCATTAATCCCTGTTTTAGGGTGGATTTGTCCATCAATTTATCAAAATCTTTTCATGGCAGATTTTTCTCTCTCATCCAACAAAAGCCCTGCATTCCTTTTTGCACTGTAAGCATATTTAAGAGTCATCGCCTCACCATACAACAGTCACACACAATGCACCTGCACTCATACGTTTACATGCATCAGCACATGTATGCAGACCAGTCACACCTGCACTGCGTCTGTGATATAACTCACACCAATAAAAAGGCTTTCCTGCTTTTGAACCGGGGCTTTTCTTTCCCAAGATTGAAGGTATGCAGTCTTGGCTGGTGCAGTGCTCATGCCTGTCTGTTTATGTTTGTTTTTCAATGAGATTATGGGTCTTCACCGATGCTGTCATCAAAGTATGCAAGTTGACTGCTCATCCCATCCCATCCCTGGCACTAGCAGGTTGATTTGATGAAGGGGATTAAGGATAGATGGGTAACAGTGGATGGCATCCTCATTTGTTAGAGCTCATTTCTGAACACATCTCCCCTGGGAAACTGATTTCCTAGTGAAAAAATGTCAGAGGAAACGAGACCCTGCCTGCCTGCCTGCCCACCACCTGCCTCGTTAGACGGATCATTCCTGGTGCTAAGCACCCAAAAAACCTGCAAAATATCTTCTTGTACTCATTAAGAAGTGCAAGAGATGTGAACTTTAATCCTCTTAGACTGTAAAAAAAAATCAAGATTTTGCAGAGATTCATAAAAAAGGTTTTTAAGTGAGATCATGTTTTTTGTGGTTGTTCACTTTTTTTCCTCACTGTCTTTAGTCTCACTAAATATTTCAGCCTGTGACTTTGCCTTGGTAGATTACGCAAAGTTTGTATTGCACTACTGTCATGGGAAAATGTGTGATCACCACCCTTAACTATCATCACACATCCTTATCATTTGAGTGGTGCTGTCCTCCCACTAGTGCACGAACAAATTACTAAAACAATAAAGTAGACATCAAAGTTACACTCCCAGCAGCCTCAAACAGAAACAAGAACTAGGAGGGAGTGGGCGCTCTTCACAATAAGCATGACAGACTTATCTGAACTGCAGGCACAATCACAAGGCAAGAGGTTTATATTGTCTGAAGCTTTGCTAGTCTCCTAGTTACTCATATTCCCCAGTTTGGTGAAATGTTGTCCCAATTGCATCATGGAGCCTCCGGGGAAATGAGAACGGAGCAGAGCTCTGCAGGGAAGTTAGCTAAGGCTATCACCACTGATATCAACGTGGAAAGTGGGGGTGTGAATTCTGGTATAACGGCAGCTGTGAGCAATGTTAAAAGTATCTACTGTGGTGTGAGTGGGTGTGCGCAGCAGGCAGAGTGTGACTATTTCTCTTCAGTGCCCAATCCAGGCCAGGAGGAGGATGAAGTGGATGCAGAGAGCGTTTTAAGTGATGATAAAGGTTACAGATGCTAAGAATGTTCACTGAACTTTGGAGAAATTTCCCACATGTCGTTGCTCCTCAAGTGAAAAGCTTTTGTCTCTAAAGTGTCAATTTTTCAGGAACTAAGAAGCAGCTTTTAATTCACATTTTGGAGTTTATCCATCCTGATTTTGAAAGGGTTTCATTGTTTCTCAGCCGACAGAGGAGCATGAAAGCATTTTAACTTAAGATAGAACAGCAAAGAGGGAAGAACAGAAGTTTGGAGAATTTCACTGCAGAAGGACAGTTCAGATAGTCTGAGAAAAGGACAATAAATCACCTTTCAAATTGATGTCCTGAACTTACTAGCACTTGTATTATCCCGTGTGGCTAACCACAGATCTGGCACCTGAATCAGCCATAAAAAAATACAACAAACACCAAATGCACTTGTATGACAGTAAAACCACACACTCCGCCTGGATCTTTCATTATTTGGCTTGTAGGAAAACAATTATAAAGTGAGTAACAGAGAAGAGATTACGCAAAGTATAAATTCACTCTGATTGTGACTCTTTCCATAGAGAAGTCTTGACCACAGTGTCTTGTGGGGGGTGGGGGGGGGGGGGGGGTTGTTCAAAGACATTGTGAAATAGTTCCAATATGTGAGCGGAGTATTACATATTCATCCCCCCTTGAGTCATCTTCCCCCTCTGACCACAAATATTACAGCGCATCTGTGATTTGAAACAATGCTGTTCCCCTCCACTTCGCATCACTTATTTCCCTCCCTGCCTGGACAGTGGCATGGGTATTTGTGAGAAAGCTTGAACAGGAGGGAGAACAAGTAAAACAGTATGTGTTACAGGAGAAAAAAAAAGATAGTTGCAGATACATGACAGTGGCAAAGATCCGTCCTAGAAAAGTAGGGAGGACAGAGGCGAGGATGCTGTGGTCAAAAAAGGAGGATAAAACTCTGGTCAATGAAAGAATAATCCTAATTTATGTTTCATATCCTTGAAAAGAGCCTTTCATCATGTCTGGCAGGATCATAATTTACATTTGTCATATGGAAAGTGTATTTAGGTGGGTTTAGCTTTGATACCCCACCTGGAGAAAGACAGAGTCAGGACCAGAGTTTCTCTCATAGTGGTTCAAAATTATAAAACAGCCAAATGGATTTTTTTCTGGAAGAGTAAGGCACATAATAAGTATGAAAACACACCATGGAGACATTTCCCCAAAAGAAAAAGTCCTGGAAAATTTGTCAAGGTTATGAAAAAGTGCCTCTAAGCATTTGGAAACGAACAGATTGCTATCTGAACACTTGAGAAAGTCATGAAGGACCCAGAATCATCAGTAAGCCTGGGACATCCGGATTTGTTGAATGAATACTTATTGAAATAAATACGGCCTTTAATTTACATAACAATATTCATTTCTTATCCCACAACATGTCGTTATTGAGTTCTTGATGTTTGCCCCACAATACCTTGAAAATCATTGAAAGTCCTTGAATTTGACGCCAGTGTACTATTGCTGCTAAAAGACTCTTATTACACGGCAAAATCGTTAATTAAGTTCATATACACTTCATTTTACACCTGATCTGGACAAAAACGCACCCACTGACTATAATATACACTTTTACAATATTTGCAATAGGCTATTTCTTTAACTTATCTAGACATGAAGAGATCAGTGTTAACATGTGAGGATTGCCTGAATGTAGTTCATTTAAAGAGCGATAAATCAGGCCGTCAAAAAAAAAAAAAACGTTGAACCACCATTAAAACTATTTTTCTGAAAGATTAAATTTTACAAATTTGTGTGATCTGATCTATCAAACGCTATATTTTCAAACAGATTAATTTCTGACTGTATTAATTTTCCTTTGTCGTTTTTTTTTTTTTTTTTTTTTTTTTTTTTACATGTTGCACGTGAAACAGTGAAATTGACCCATCACACACACACACACATACACAGGTACGCACTCACCCGTGAACCAGGCTTCTGTGCGGAGACTTGAGGCAGGTAACAGAGAAACAGCGGCGCCAAAAAGTGCGAGAAGGTGAAAAGCAGGAAAGTTGGCAATAACATAATTGCGCGTCGGTGAGCGCGGAGCAGGGAGCGGCAGGTAGACTCGTCTGTCAGACTGATGATCAACAGGTCCACACGGTGAAAAATAAAACCCTCCTTCACTCTCTCCACACTGTTTTCCTCTTAGTGATTTTTCCTTTGTCTGCTTCTCCAGAAACTTTTAGTGCCATGCGTGGGATGAGAAATTATGACTTGGCGGTGACCATTGTGATTGGTTTTATCCACTGCGAGAGGATCAGCTGTTCATTGCGGCTTCCACAGGTTGAGTTGCCTCTGTATCCATTGCAACTTCATTTAAAAGCAAAGGAGGGCTCAGCAGCACTGACTGACACTAAAGCTGTCCAATGGCAGCCAGGAGGGGGGTGGTGGTGGGGGGGTAAGCGTTAAAGCCACGCCCACCTTATAATGGTCCAAGATTAAGGCAGCACAGAGGAGAAAAGGCTGCTCTGGTCAGAAGGAGAGAGAGAGAGAGGCAGGAGACTCAGCAGCTGCCGGGATACTCAGTGTATTATCGTCAGTCTTTGAGAGCAGGGACAATGGCCGAGCAATTGTGAGGTCAAATTTTAGGTTCTCATCCCCATTCAGAGACATATAATGCTCTATAATAGCCTAGTATCCTGCTGCCGTGACATTTAGCCTGTGTACTTGGGTTACAATGGAAAACATCTATTGAGTAAAGTCAATAGCTGTCACAAGCTCTGCAGGGGGTCAGCCTGTGTTTGTAGATTTGAGTGTGTGTGTTGGTAGAGTGAGGATTCAGTGGTTGATTGGGTAAAAACATCTGTCTGTGCCACTTCACCCCTAATTATTGTCCATAGTTTTACTTATTTTTAAAAGTAAACCTGATTTTCTCGCTTAATGGTGACATAATAGTGCCATAAATGTTCATTAAAAGTGTTTCAAAATACCCACATTTGCTTATGATGCACTATGGATAGAAGTAATTCTGGGCATAAGGATGAATTTAATATTAAATTATAAATGAGAGATTTTTCCAATATCAGTATATATCACAATATGATATTATCTGATGGTGATCAATGCAACAAACATGAAACAAACACCTCACAACTAATTTGAAGTTACAATTTGAAAACTAATAACATAGAACCTATGATTAATAACATATATCATTAAAGCTGCAAAGAATAGTTGATAAATTGATTGGTTTATGAACAGAAAATGAATCAAACTATTTTGATAGTCGATTTACTGTATCGTACTCTATCAGACAAAATAAGACATAATAAGACATTTTAAGACACCATCTTGGGCTTTGGGTGATTGAGATGAACATTATTCACTATTTTCTGACGTTTATTCGATTAATTAAGAAAATAATCTGCAGATTAATCAATAATGAAAATAAAATAACATCAGTTTTAGCTGTAAATATGATCATATCATCACAATAAAACCCCATTAAAAGTTGATACACAGTTATAATCAATTACTGCCCACCTGCCCTACATTAAAGCATAAAACTGGTCCTGCACTGTAGTCGTCCCACAAACTCTCAACTTCTGGCTCCCACGTCCTCTTTCTCTCTCTCTACTCTCTCTTTCTCCATGTTTCCCTTTTCAGATAAATTGTGTAGCCCATTGAGAGCAAGTTAAAAGGAAGGAGGAGAGACCGGAGAGGGTGAGCGAGGGAAGCAGAGTGTTGAGTGCAGGTGTCCAGCTTCAGTTCAGCAACCCTTCAATCCTCAGAAACTGGGCTTTTAAGAGCTGAAAAGGGCCATCCGGTCACCCTTTGCTGGAATGGGTTAGCCCCCCCCCCCCCCAACCAAATCCCCTGTTCTCAGTCTTTGTCCCTATAGATATTTTTTAATTGTTGGCTATGACAGTTCAGCGGCTTTTTGAGTGCCTCAGTGAAGAGCCTTATAATTAGAGCTATTGAGCTGCTGGAATTGGCACAATTAGGGTCAGCATTAATGATTTGTGTGTGCACCGGGCGGTTTCAAAAAAGAGGCATTTTCTCATAGAGGATGGAGAGAAAATTCGTGAAGAGGGTCAGGCCAAATGGGAGACAAGAAAAAGGAAGGGGCAGTTGGATATAAAGGGAGAAAAACTGAGTCCTTGGCGAACTCGAGACAGTGAATTATCTAAATTCTTGTTTATTGGACCACCGTAGAGACTCAGAAAAGCATCTCTGTAGTATCATTATCAGAGCTGTTTCTCACTCCAGGGGCTTCAGTTCCCCCCAAATCCTCCCGGCTCTGTGCCAGCAGGGTCCACTCATGTCCAGGTGTGAGTGGAGAAATGCTGTGGGAGGTGAGGATGAGGAGCAGAGAGGGGGAACAGGAGTGTCTCTTGGAATGTTAACGAGATCAGTTTATATCTGCTCTTCCCTCTCGGTTCAACCCTCCACCCCTAACAAAGAAGACCAAGTTTTCTGGGGTGTAAAGCTGTTGTAGGGAAAGCATGGCTCGACACTTTAATTCTGTTGTCATTTGGCCGAGCATGAAAGAAAACCTCTGACAACAAAAACAAAAAAGGAATGAATGGGCATGCTGAAAGGAAATGTACTTCCCAATTACTGCAGCGGCCCTTCCAAAGACGCCCCAGCCGCTGTCCCCCCGCCGGCTTACACCAACTACATACGGCCGAAAATTAGCAGGTGTCTGTAGACACAGAAACAGACGGAGCAGGACAGAGGCCACCCAGCGACCTGACAGCCGGGGGGGAGGATTTAGCACAGATGTTCGACCATGATGTCACATGTACGAAGAGTACAATTTAGACACACACACAGAGTTCAGATGTGGTATGCTGAATGTTGTGGGTGAAAAGAAGTTATAATTAGTTAGTTGTCTCATTATTATCACAGTTACTCAAGGTATAACACTAAAGTAACTACATTCTTTTCTAGATAAAAGGTACCTTTACATTTTCAGTTAGTTTAAATAGCTTCTTATTGTTCATGCATTTTAATAACTGTGTGTTAGTTCTATTAAACTATTTGATATTTTTTATATAATGTTTGTTTTACTCTATAGACTGTGGAAACCAGGTGAATTGAGGTGGAACATAAGTACATTTACTCATTAATTATATTTAAATACAAATTAGATGTGGTTGAATTTTATTATATTATCATTTTGTGCAATTTACTTCATCTCTGCTGTATTTCAAGGAAAAGTAGTTTTTACTCCACTATGCTTATTTGATAGCTGTAATTTCTTGCTGCTTCATTAATGTGTATACTGTATGTTTATACAGCGTAAATAACTCAAATAATATTAATGTGTAATGTTATACATTAATCTGCGGTGGTAAATAAGTATATTCACTTGTACTACACTGTACCTAAGTACAATTTTAATGTATTTACGCTTTATGTTACTTTATATTTCTAATCCACTATATTTCAGGGGGAAATACTACTTTTTACTCCACTTTATTTCTTTTACAGCTATAGTGAATGGTTACTCTTTACTGTAAGGTTTTTAGTACAAAACATATGATCTACTCATAAAATATGATAAAATATGATGATATTGTTGGTTAAACTACCCAGCAATATATTAACTAGTTAAAATAAGCTTAATTTTGACCAGCTGCAATATTAAATTGCTGCTATATTAAATCATCAACAATAAATAATCTTGTAAAATTATATCACATTCTGCACAAGGATCATTCTGCATAATAACTACTTTTATTTTTGATACTTTAAGTATATTTATTTACTTTAAGTAAAGGATTTGAATACTTCTTCCACCACTAATGTAAAGGTAAACTTCCCACAAGTATATAATATACAGTAGTAGAGATTACACAGTAGTTTGTAGTTGTATAAACCTATACCAACATTATTAATATTCTGCTTATAGATTAATATATTAATATATGAATAATTAAAACTCAGGAAGGGCCCTTCATAATGAGTAATTTTACTGATGATACTTCAATATTTTACTTCACTAACATTTTGTATGCAGGACTTTTACTTGTAGTATCTTCACATTGCACTATTGCTGTAAATTTCTGGGGATCAATAAAGTCTTATCAGCTATGAATACAGTATCTGAATACTTCCTCCACCAGTGAGTCCTCTAATAACACTGCTTACTGTATGAATGATAGCTCTTAAAAAGTTAGTATTGTCAAACATGACCAAACACAATTACAGAGCTGAATGAAAGACAGACAGGGAAGGGGGCTGGGTGGTGTGCTGAACGGAAAAAACGGAGGTCAGATAGAAAGCCCTCTCCTTTTAAAGTGTCATCTGGATTTCATTTCATAAATTCCACATATTTTACATGTACTGGCCACAATTTTCACTAGCTCCTGAAAATGAGGAGCTGCGTAGAGCCCTTGGCTGACCTACAGTTCTGGACAGCAGCAAACCTGGCCTCTTATTACCCTCTTCAAAAACACACACACACACACACACTGAAGCTGATGTAGAAGCATGTCTAGTAGTGACGGAAACGCACAGCAACAAATAAATAAGCCCACAAAGCCGAATTATCCGTGACATTAATCAGGGTTGTGAGAGATTTTTACATAGCGGGAGAATGAAAGAGAAAGTGGCAACAGAGAGCCACGGGTGTGAAAAGGGCTATTGAGTCTGGACTGGGGTGTCCCGCACCTGCGCTGTCTATTCACCCCACTGTTTACACACTGTCATCCACAATTAATACCTCCTGGGGACTGGGCTGCCTGCCCTCTACAGGGCCCCCGGACCCATCCAGGGCCCTTATGGATGCCTAATTGAGCATACCGCTCTCCTGATTGAATTAACAGCTCTGTCTCTGGGACCTTTTCCCCTTCCACCGAGGAGGGGGACTAATCCACACCCGCATGGGACCCCTGTACCGTCCCACAGAAGACAGAGCAGAGGGAAGAGGGGAGGAGGGGGTGGGGTTGGTGGCTGGAGAAAGCAAAGGGTCAGAAGGGGGAGTTGTTGAAACTGTCCAGAAAACGTGTCCCTTTCTGTTGGCAAACCGAGGCTGGAAATGTGAACTGGGGGCAACGAAAGGTCTCAGTCTTCACAGGACCAGTAAGGTCCAGCAGGGCAGCGAGTGTGCAGCACAGAGCAAGTGAAAAGGCTGGATTGTTGAGAACATACATAACATTAGCATATACAGTACTGTGCACATACACAGTGCTTATGGGATACTTCTAACTTTCTCACAATCACAATTCACTGATCTGCTTACAGCACAGATATTCAATTTTGGATACATGTGAGGTTCTAAAAGATAATACAAATACCTATAATATAGACTTCACAGACAACCTAAAATAGATTTTGTTTTTGTCAATACTTTGTTCCAATAATTCTGTGCTTCCCAACCTTTTTGGCTTGTGGCTGCTTAAAATTAACCTAAATCATTTTACAGCCCCTTGTCACAGGTTTCATACGTCTGCTGCTTGTGATCAATTTATCTAGAGAATGATGTTGTTATATGAGTAAATGTAAAATTATGCAGTCATTCACAAAAAAGCAAAAATTAAAAACTGAAAACTGACAAAATAAACATAAGTTGGTGTAGAACAAGTATGTATTTTCTGCCTTCAGACTCTTCAGATTTGTCTTAGGAAATTGTACGGCGGTCCCGACCACACACATGTGCTTATATGTGATTGAATAAGTAAGAATTATCCAAAGAATTATATCTTTGATGGTGTTGAAAAGCCATCATAACATAAAAACTGTTAGAAATATTTATATTATAATTTGACCCAAAAAATCACTGTTGCCATTTCAAAGAAGAGGATATATGAGGATGTCTAAGCCTTTAAATGAAGAATTGATTTACAAAAACTAACAATTAATGATTCAACAAATGATAAAAGAAAATGGTAAAAGAAAAGAAAATATTGTAAGTTATAGCTAGCTAGCTAAGGAGTCTGGGAGAAACATACATCATATTTGAAGAGAGTGACCAATGTCAAATAGCAACCATCTGAGTCTATAAAATATCATTTGTTATTCATATTTTTCTGAATTTAAATAGCAGAAGCAGTTTCATTTTTTAAGTGATAATAACATTGTGGAGGTCTTACAAAAATAGAGGGGATATCATCACATTTGGTTCACACTAAAAATGTTCCGCTCTGGGCGAACACCCTACAGTGTCCTCTTGGCACGATCGCCTGCAATAGTAGTAAAATATAATAATGTGGAAAATCAGAAGCCCTCTGGAGAGGTGGAAATGCACTGAGACCAACTGTATCCTCTTTATTTCCAGGTCTGTAAAAGAGTTTGCCATGTCTTTATCCGTACTTGTCAAAGTTCAGCACACATGTAGAGCTAAAAAAAAAAAATCAGATCTGCCTCTTGAACAGAAATGAAATGGGTGAGTTCATCTCAGCCGAGGCGGCTGACTGTAGAGTCATGGAGCCAAAAGTGGTTATTCTCTGAGTTCCCTGATTTTTTCTCCGTCTGTAATCTCTGGGCTGGATTCATTTGTTGCCTCTCTGTAAAAATAAGCTTTTTAAGTGGAGTAGACGGCACATAGATCCTTTTAACTGCATTGATATTCACTCAGCTTTGTTATTCTAACTTCAGACTTCGTAATCAATCACTTGCTGGTTGAGCTCCAAAGTAGGAGAGCTGATATGGAATCAGTTTGTACTCCCAGGACATCGTAACTAAAATCTTTAGAATACTTTAATAACCATGCATTATAAACTATTCATGCTTTTAGTGATGCTATGCTCAGGAGCACATTGTTGCTCTGCATTAATGTACTGTATGTACTTTTTCCTCTCTAAGCTCTGCACTGTATTACACTTTTAATGGTCCATTAAACTGTCTCGAGTCATTATCTTTTCTTTTAACATTTAATGCATTTAGCTAAAGCTGTCATACAGCTAATAAGGTTGTAAAATTTAGTTAAAAGTTAAAGTTTAAAACAACATAGAATTTAAAATCAATATATGGGCACAATTATTCATTTAGGAGCGGAAAGGCTGTCCGCACACTGACATTTTCAAGCTGCCAAGTATTATTGTAACGTTTCAACCTGTAAGGTCTTCGTCAGGCAAACGTTTGTCTGACGAAGACCTTGCAGGTTGTGTGGACAGCCTCTCGTTCTCCTTGTTGCTGCTTTTTGTCCTGCACCTGTACCCAACTAGGATTTGCAATTATTCATTCAAAATACATTATGCTGTGCATATCGTAGCAATCACTCAATTTAATCCCAATTCACTACATAACACATTATACAGACTGTTTTTAATAGTTTTCTAACAATAGATTTATATTTTAGAGAAAATATGTTATCATCACACTCACAGTTCTGTCTGTAAAATACAACAGATAAACTATATGTTTTTGTGTCTTAAATAGCAGCCATGAGGAGACACAGAAAATACAGAGGGTGAGTGGGATTTATGGTGGGTTTATGGTTTGACTAAAAATAGATTTTAGGGTACAACGTCACATACTTACAAAGTGCATGGAGAAGGAGAGAAGTCTGAAGGAGTCAAAACTCCAGCAACACTTGCAGTATAAAGACCAACTTTATTATGAGACCAACACATTTCAGCTTGTGGCCTTCATCGGGTCTCATCAGGTTGACCCCTGATTCAGGGTGTAAATGCCTCTTATATATATATATATAACATATGCCTCTTGGTTATGCTTGATTAGTAAAATATTTTAAAATATAAATTTTCTTTCAAATAAACTGCATCTTTGTCCTAAAAGGTAGTTACAGCCCTGAAGAACATCCAACACATGTCTGTACACATTTTCTACTTTTGGATGAATCTGATCTTTATTCTTCGTACCTCCTCGTGCTCCGGGCCCTCACCACCAGCCGAGCGTTGCAGTGGGCTCCATGACCGCACAGAGCAGCTCACCTCTCGATGAACCCCCCAGTCCAGCTTCGGTGGGGAGCATGCCCTCCCAAAAACAAAAACAAAAACACAAAAATTTCTGTCGAGCATAACCCTGCACCAGTGAACTGTGCAGCAACCACACCATGCCCCGCTCCCCTTTGGCCCCCCTCCCAGACCCCATGCCCCCTGTTAACAAGCCAGCCAGCACGTTCCCTGTAGTCACTTGTTACCCTGCTGTCCCTCTGATACGGCTAACGGGCGGGGCCAATTAAACTCGCACTGTTCCCCATACCGGGTCAGGAGTTTAGTGGGTCATCATTGCTGCGATTTTCACCCAGAGTTATCTAATCCTGATTCAACCGCTCGGACTGGACCAAACCAGACTGGTCTCTCAAAAAAGTTGCTTTCGATGAATACAGTCCATTCATTCATTTAGTAATGGTGTGTGGTGAAAGAAAATAGTCACAGAAATACACAACAGAGATAGCTGGCACTGTTAGTACTTCTAGTATGGGTGGGTGTCTCTGGGAACGCCCTGGACTGGTTCTCTTCCTGTCTCCCAGATAGGAGTTTTTCTGTGTTACTTGGTCCCTACATGTCTGAAACTGCTGCTCTTTCCTGTGGTGTGCCCCAGGGATCTGTCTTGGGTCCTGTACTATTTTCTCTGTATATGCTTCCCTTAAGCCATATTATTAGCAAATTTAAAAGTATCTCTTATCACTGTTCCGCTGATGACTTTCAACTGTATGTTTCTTTTAAACCTGATGAGACTGATAAACAATCTGTTTTGCACAATTGTCTGACTGCCATAAAGGACTGGATGTCTAACAACTTTTTACAGCTAAACACCGATAAGACTAAGGTCCTTATCATTGCTTCAGATATCAAAGCTTCCAAGGTTGCTCAGTGCATTTGGTCCCTTTCTTCAACTGTACAGTCTAATCTTAGAAATATCTGTGATACATTCGATCAGGCTATGCACTTTGATCAACATATCAAATCATTAACCCGTTTCTTCCATTTAAGAAACATAGCCAAACTCAGGTCTGTTGTATCACAACCAGAGCTAGAGATGATTATTCACACTTTTATTTCATCCCAGCTAGACTACTGTAATGACCCTTTCACCTACCTCAGCAAGTCGTCCCTTGACTGTCTACAAATGGTCCCGAATGCTGTTGCAAGGCTGCTGACCAGGTCAAGCAGGACGACTCACATTACACCTATCGTAGCATCTTTACATTGGCTTCCCATCAAGTTTAGGATTCATTTCAAGGTTCTTGTCTTCATATATAGAACTCTGCAGGTCAGGCACCCACTCCATCCTCATATCACCAGTAGGTCACTGGTCTTCTGACCAGGGCTTACTGGTTGTCCCTCGTGCTTGACTGAAAACAAAAGGTGATTGTGACTGTGAAGGTGTAGCTCCAACACTGTGGAACACTCTTCCTATAGACACACGATCTGCGATCTCTGTTGACGCCTTTAAAACAGCTGAAGACTCATTTACTCAAACTGGCCTTTGTCTCGCCTCATAGTGTCAGGTGTTTGTATTTTGTTTGTTTTTAAGGTATTTTGTTGCTTATGTTTTATTGTTTGTTTCTTTTACTGTATTTTATATTGTACTATTTTTATGGTCTTATTTCGTTTACAATTTTGCTCTTGTGAATCACTTTGTGACCTGCTATGTGAAAGGTGCTGTATTAAATAAACTTTACTGACTTCTACCACTACGACTACGCTTGCTAGAAATGATACTAACAATAATTGTACTGTTGCTGCTACTACAGTACCACTGCAGCAATAGTTGCAGTAGTAGTAGTAGTAGTAGATGTTGTGCAAGTTGTAGTAGCACTGTAGCAGTAGAGTTCGTTGTGGAAGTTGTTATAGCAGCAGGATTATAGTAGGAGTAATAGTTGCACTTGTAATGGCAAATGTAGCAACAATAGTATAGTAGTACTGCTGTAGACTACGACCACTACAGCAGCTGTAGATGTAGTAGCAATAGTAGTACACGTACCTGTGGAGGATATCTTCCCGAAACACAAATATAGGTCTGATGTTCAGTGCTTTTTTTGTAAAGAAGACACAGGCTGACCAGAGGAGTATTTTGGATTATCGTGTCTCTATATCAGAGGTATCAACCCCACTTATGACGCGACTCTTGAATCCTTCCAGCTTTGTAGTTGCAGTCCTGCCTCTGACCCCAACCTTTCACCTCAAACAAAATCTCCTGCACAGGGATCATAAAGTATACGGTCGTTACAAAGCATATTTACCAGCATTAATAAGTAGAGGGCTGAGGCAGCAATATTCAAATCTCAATCATATTTTTTAGAAACCTTGGCAGTTTGATTTTGTACATTACTTGTTAAGAACATTTAAATCAATTATTTTAGATTAGATAAATCTTATTTTACTGATTAAAATGGGGGGTTCCTCTAATAAAAATCCCCACAGCCTGTCCCAGCATGCACTTTGTGGAAGACAGACATCCTGTAGAGGATACAAGACTCTTTTAGAGCCAACAGAGACAGACAGTAATTTCGATTCTCCATCTGACTTGCTCATCTTTGGCAAACGTACAGATAATTATGATGGGTGCAGCCAATGAGCCATAATGGACTATTAATTAATTTTACAGCCAATTAACTTAACATTCACTATTTAGCTATGCTTTTTTATAGTGTGCTGGTGTGAATGACTTGATATTTTGTTTTGTTTTAACTTTACTGACCAAAATATCACCATATTACATTCATTATAACATTAGTGTTTAGCAATAGAGATGAAATGTACAATTGTAGCTAATATATGTAGAAATAAAAAGATAATGATAAATGAAAATAAATGGTAAAATAATAAAAATGGCAGATAAAGTTTGAAATATTTTCCATGAGCACATTAATACGTCAAATACAACAATAAAATCAGTTTTAGTTCAGCTTTGGGGAGTTTATGATGCTTATTTGATGCTGGCCAGTACAAAGAAAACATAAAACTTTGGTATTATAGCGCTCTCTAGTGGCTATTTTGAGTAATTACAGTCTATTTCATGCCAGACATTACAGGATGGCAGATGGCAGCAATTATAAACGGTGGTGTGAGTTTTGATGGACCATACTGCACAGATTTAAAAAACATCTATTTTTAGATCGTCTCGACAGTCACACTATGTATTAGATTTAATGCATTTATTTTTACAGACTTTTGTTCTCCAGCATACAACATATTTTAAAGAGACATCATTTTGGAAACTGAATAAATTATAATGCAGACACCTTCTATAGACACATACGTGTCTCTGGTAGAGAAACAGGCCTATAAGGAGGAACTTTGCTCCAGGCGAACACATCCAGCACCATTAGGTTTTGTTATTAAAGCATGTAACTAGAGTGGACAGGCGCTTGTTAATTGCAGCGTGCAGACTGTATTTTTAGCGTATTTGCCAAAAACAGGCGGAGCTAAGGAGGCTGAGATGGAGGGATGCTGCTGAATAGCAGGTGGAGAACGCTGATGTTTACTGGATGCACTTTGCTGAGGGAGGATCAGAGGAAGCTGGCCCGGAGATTTTTTTTTTCATCGTAGAAAGTGAATTTCACTCTGGGGAGCGTTTGGTGTTTATTTTTAATCGCGGAGGTTACAGATCTGAGCTCTGCTGCTCAGCAGGCTGACAGGCTGCGAAAGGCTCCGTCTGTGTCTGTCGTGTCGCTTGAGGTTGCGACGATGTGATGCTCCATCGTTTGGTCGACGGCCGAAGCCTTTTCCCTGAAACCTGATATTATGCAGGGAACAAGGCGGACTGGACGGATTGAAGGGGAACAAAACACCGGTTTAGAAAACGTTTTGCAAACTGGCAGGTAAGTGGATGTTTGCGTGGTTCGCCACAGCATGAAATTTAATCAATCCACGGGACAAAATAACAGTAAATATTGTCTTTGTAACATCAGAGCAAACAGCAGCTACATCTTTAATGTAATCTGCTATCAAATCTTTAAACCCTGAGTCGTTTTTAATGAGAAAGTGCAGATATTTTCTGCCCAGGCTCATAGAGAAAAGTCTAGGCCTTGACTTATTGTAGGTGTGAATCCATGAGACTGAGCAGAGAGGATAATAGATCAGTTCAGTGCTTGTTTACTAGAAAGGATCTCAGTGGTTAAATTAGACTTTTACTATCAGCTGGTTAATAATAAATATATCAGGACTCTATGTCTAAGGTATTTCAAGGTTGATTGTGTGATGTAGAGTGAAAAATATTGCTATGAGTAATCAAATTCTCTCAGCCTAGTAACTCTGCCAAAAATAGATTCTCTATTAGAGGACTGTAGTGTTTTTTGTGTGTTATGTCACTTCCCTGAAGGGAAAATGTCTCATCTGGTGTAAAATCATTGAGTGCATGAATATGTGTTCATGCATGCATGCCACTCTGAACCTGCGTTATGACCCTCCCCCACAGACTGCATCTCTCTTAAGCTCTGGACTGAATGCTATAATCCTCTAATTGAAACCTCTTCCTACTATTTTATCCACTTTCCCTCATGTATCATACAACCCCCTCCCCCCCCCATCGAACCCTGCCCCCTCCCTCTCTCTACCTGCAGTATTAGCCAACTATGGTCGACCCCTCGGAGGCTGAGGAGCAGAATAAGTGTAAAGGCCCAAAGCTCGACACACCAGCTGTGGCCACTGAAGACCCTCGGTTGCCAGACCAAGCCGATGGCACAACAACAGAGGAGGAAGGGGATGCCGGTTTCGAGACGCCGCCCACGGGCAGTTCTGAGCCGAGCCCCTGCCATACTGCGTCCACGGCGGGGCCAGAGGCCTCCTCTCAGGTGGCCCCACCTCAGCAACCACAGACTCAGACTGAGCCCAAATTGCACCTGGACCTGTACAATTTTGACTCGCCAGCTGCAGAGGGCAGCCGCTATGTGTTAACAAGCCCCCGCTCTCTGGAGGCGTGTGCTCGATGCGGGGTCAAACCTGTGGAGCTCCTGCCCCGCCCGCTGGCTGACTTTGCCCGGGAGGCTCCCGGCCGCTCCATGCGCGTTGCGACAGGGCTTTATGAAGTCTTCGAGAGGGACAGGCACGCTAAACTGAGGCAATGCAGGGAGGAGAGGGAGAGGATTGTTAGGGAGGAAAAAAGAAGAGTTCTGCAGGCGACAGTCAATAGCAACGGAAGTGCATCATCCTCCTCGGTGGAGCAGCAGCACAAAGTCACCTCTGGCTCCAATCAGCCTCCTAAATCTGGGCCAGTGACCTCCAGCTCAGCCCCTGATTCTGGAGCATCCTCTAGAGCCACAGCATCAGGTCCAACCTCTAAAACAGGTCCAGCTCTTTTATCTAAAGCCCCTGCCTCCAGTCTTAGTACCTCCCCAAAATCGACTCAGTCCACCAGCTCCGTGCCATCCTCCAAGAGTACTTTCCAAGGATCTATCAAGCATTCTTTGTCCTCATCATCCGAACAAGTAAAAGCCACACGGCCGGTCTCTGGCCCTCCACCGATAGTCAGGAAGTCCTCTGGTGGTAAATCTTCAAACACTTTCCCCAGATCAACACCAAAACCCCCCTCCTTCCCCAGAGCCAAATCTACACTAACATCATCGGTGTCAAAGCCTGCAGTTCAGACCTCTGGGACGCCTCTTAACGGTGTAACAGGAGGACCGTTCTCTCAGCACAATGGACATCTTGGATTTCATTCCAAGGTGCGAGGAAAAAGCCATTCGCTGGAGTCTTTACAGCGAAGGATGGACCCCGTCTGCTCATCCACCTCCAACACCACAACTACTACCACATGCACCTCGTCAGAGTCGGGTGCTTCCTCTTCGTATAGTTGGGATGGCGCACGAGATCACTGGGCTAAAGTCTCCAGCCCCCGAGCTCGTACACTGGCCACTTTTAACTCCCTGATGGGCCGCAGCCTCAGTCTTGGTGACCTGAGTCACTCTCCTCAGACAACACAGAAGGTGGAGCGCATAGTAAAGGAGGTGAAACGTCGAGGCCTGAATGCCGTGTCTGAGCGCGACCGCAAGATTGCAGCTTTGATGCTCGCCAGATACCAGGAAGAAGACATCATGAGTCAGACTCGTTACGTGGCTCACCTTCAATGGGATAGTGAACGCAGAATGGAGGAGCTGCGGCGAGAGCAGGAGGAACGAGAGAAGCAGCGTGCAGTGCTTCAGTGCCAGCGTGTGTGGCAGACACAGGTGTCGATACGTCAGCGAAGACTCAGCCAGCAGGAACGAGAATCAGCTGCTGCCAAACTCCGACAGGCTGAAGAGAGCGAGGAGCGGTGGAGGGAGCTTGCAGAGCAGCAGGAGCGCAGCCGTCTGCAGAGGTTACAGCAGACAGTACGAGAGGAGAAGCATAAGAAAACCCTCCAGGAACAGAACCGGAAGGCTCTGGAGGAAGAGAGGTCGGCTATGCTGGAGCAGGAGAGGCTGCTGCTGAAAGAGAAGCTCACCATGGCTGAGCTGAAGAGGCAGGAGAAGGAGCACCAGGCCCAGGAGGAGAGACGAGGTCTGAACAAAGCTGAGAAGAGACGTCATGCCGCTCTGATCCAGGAGATCGCCCGCCGTGAACAGGAGGAAAGAGAGGAAGCCAGGAGGGCAGCGGAGGAGAAGCTCAGCCGCTCCCTGGAGAATTATGAACAGATAGTAGAGCGTCGAGGGCAGGAGCTGAAAGAAAAGGCCAGGCGTGAGGAGAAGCAGATCCAGAAAGCACGCAAGGCTGCAGAGAAGCGTGAGAGGCAGCAACAGCAGCTGCTGGAGGCTCGTGTGAAGGAGGCAGAGAAACGAGCCCAACAAGCGGCTTTAGTGGCTGAGGAGAAGGCCAAAGAGAAAGCTCAGCGAGCCGTCCAGAGCCGACAGGAGAAGGAAAAACTTCAGAGGCTCAACAGGCAGCGTGTGGAAGAGGAGGAGAAGCAGAGGCGTCTGGAACTGCTGCAGTCCATTGAGAGGAAACTGGAGAAGAGCGAGCAGATCTTCAAGGAGAAGCGGGCGGTACTGGAGAGCGCTCGCTCCGTAGCCCGAGCCTCTTTCCACGTGCGAGACAAAGTGCGGGAGGAGACCAACATGCGTACTTTTGATAAGATGGCCCTAGAGGCTCAGCTCAAAGCCAGCCTGGATGAAAAATAAAACCCATGGCTCTATAGTGGATTCCTTACTTCTGGTCATGTGCTTGGCTCTTGCCTTCATCATGGCCTTCATCAATCAACAGCTTTACCCTTCTTCTCATCTTTCCTTACATATCTTTACCCATCGGTTGATTTGATCACATTTTCGACCATCATTTTTTATTAAAGATCCTATCAAAGCAAACCAAATCAAGACATCATGTTGTATCATGGATGTAATGAGACTACAAACTATATCAGCTGTGAAAAATGAACAGTAAGCCTGTGTAGGACATACAGTAGACTTCATATTAGATGAGAGCTAGAGAGAGCTGCCTTGTGCAGCAACACAACCCCTCCTCTCTCTTTCTCTTTGCCCTCCGCTCTGTCGATCTCAGCTACTGGACTGAAAGCTGTGCTGGAATGAATAGAGTCATTGTTGACCAGGAAGCACAACTCCATGACAACTGTAGAGGCTTTTAAGGGAGCACCCCTGTAAGGGAAAACTGAGCATAAGACAACAATAAAAAGCAGAAATGATTCCAAGACCCCATAAGCAAATGAGGGATCCTTTTGTACACACAGCTAGAGAAAGCATGGATTTAAAGCCCCGGGCTGGACACTTATCTGCACCTAAACGCTGACAATGCAGCGCAGGAAGGCTGCTTGCACAAGCCTTGTGCTGATGAAGCATCACTGCCCTCAAGGACTTCCTCTGTCTTTCTGCGTCATGTCCGATTACAGTAAACGGTGAAGTGCTCGGAGAGACAGATGCCTCCTGACTGCCCCCCCAGCCGATCTGCTCCCAACACAGCCGCCAGCTGAAGTGTCAAGGTCAACAGGTACGAGTTTTTATTGCTTTTCCAGGTTATGCAACACCTTCTGTTTTGTTACGAGCTGTTGCCTTTTAGCATTTGCAATTAAAAAAAAACACGCACACAACAAAATTTGATCACACTGACCTCCACAGTGCACAGAGAGCAAAAATGCATATACTCATGAGCCGACATGCAAGCCAACAACAGGCTTTAAAGGCCTCTGGCTGTGCTAATCCTACAATCTCTCAGATTAAAAAAAAAGAGAAAGGGAGATACACATGGGTTTTGAGCCTCAGAAGTAGCTGTTGCCATAGTGATAGCAATCGGGATGGAGCAGCGGGAGGTGAATGACTGAGCAGAGAGAGTGCGTGGGAATATGAGGGGGCTGCCTGTGGGGAGGTGGCTCTCTGGCAGCAGAGACCAGCTCATTCTGGCACTTTCTTTGCAGGGCGTCATTGGAAAAACATGCCATCAGTTTGTTGTATTAACATCTGTGTTGGGCTATTCCCTGTGTATTCCCTCTCTTCACTCATTCAGGGAGAAATCTTTTAAAACCTTGACCTACAGAGTCAGCCGCTGTCCCTACAGAAAGTAGTCTAATCCCAGCGTTTCAGACAGCCACGTGCCTGATACCTGCTGACGTCTGAGATAAAAGCTAGAATGAATTTGAAATGCAGCATTAAACCAACAGAGAGGACCGACAGGCTTATGGCTCTGACTCGAGCCACGCTGTTCCCACCAGATAATCATGGGGAGGTGATGTAAGGTTGGGGGGGATGAGACGGCAGATTTGTAGCTGCTTATGATGGTGACTGAAAAGATGAGGTCCAGCTAGAAAAGGTTATATTCTAACTGCAGCAGAAAATCACGTATTTGCAGGTAGAATTGAATTCTGAATGACAAAGGAGAACAATACTATATCAGAGATTGAGGAGAAACACCTAAACCTGTAGAACTTTGACTGGATTTAACCCCTGTTGCACTGATTTAACAGCTACTGAAAGATTAGAAGTCATAATGTGTTAAAAACGTATCAGAGTTGAGGTCAAAAGACTAACAGACAGTCAACACAGTGCATCATTCATCTGTCCTAATGAAAAGCCTTTCAGCATAAAAACACTTTATCTCCAGCATGTAATAAAATTACTCAAGCTGAAAGCTGCATTACTTTATGTGAAATTAATTTAACATTTTGCATTCAGCAAATTGATTTCACATTAAACCACAAGAGGCTGTATTCACTGTCAGCACAACCTCACATGGATCATTGCTTCTGCATTACTATTAAATGACACTTATTGATCTCAACACCCCTAATATTCATTTATGTATTTTAAAGAGAACATTACACAACATCAAGTAACATTCAAGCTTCCTCTTTACCACCCAAAAATAATGCAGAGCCCGCAGAGTCCTTAAAGATTATATTTATTTATCTTGTGCGCACAAGATTAAAAAACATAATCTTTCAGAATTTAGGGGCTTCGTACAATAAAGGTTTCATACAGTAAGTAAAAGTTCAGCACTTAGCAGCTGTTAAGTCTTTAATACATGTAGAAAGTGAACATTAGATTCCCTTTGGTGCTCATAAAAAGTTCAGATGCATACAAATCTGTATTTTAAAAATCAAATGTAAGCAACAAAAGCACCAGTTTTATCTCAGTGGTTGACATTTTGCATTGGATACAGTGACACTAAAACAGTTATCTCACATGATTATGTTTTAATTTAAAGGTGCGATAATGAATGTTTTTATTAACTGATCAAATGATCACATGTCACTCATAGTGATGAACTAGACTCTGTAGTTCCCGTCAGCTCTATGACGCTTTTTTTTTTAAACTTCTTTCAGCTCATTGTTTTGGTTTTATGACTGCAGCTTTACTGTTTTGGTTCACTCTCGTTCTCTAGATGCAGTAGTCCACTGTTTCCAGCAACAGAGATCTAAAACCTGACAGTTCACTACCTGCTCACCATCAAACAGCAGTCAGACACAGTCAGCAACTAGTGAACATAGAGGAGCATTAACAGCTTAAGAGCAGATATTTCCCTCAGGAGATTGTAGAGAGCAAAAACAAAGCTTAAAGGAGAATAAATAATGGACTCACATACACTGAACGCTAATGTTGCCCCGAAACTGCTGGATGTGTAAATAGGCAACAGTTCAATAACTTAAATGGTGATAATATGTCAATTTAAAGTTGCCAAAATATTTGTTAATGCTGGTTTAAAGTGTCTTCAAAGAATATCTTTAAGCATGAAGTGACTTCACCTGCATCGTTTATGCCCACATTCATCACTTTATTATTTTATGTGTTGCAGGTCCTGGAGCTGAACGAGAGCTGGTGATGTCACCCACAATCTTCCCCGACAGAACTCTTCCTCCCACACTCAGCTTTATCAACGTGTATGTCAGTTAAAACTCTCCTCTAATGGAAAAAACATCCATATCAAAGTTTTTATTCATTTTTAACTAGTCACTGTGCCATCTATTGTGCCGCTGAGAGGAGGAATTGAGACATCTGATATGAACCTACAGCCTTTTACCTGCATTAATGAAACGAAATGTACAAGGTTCAAACGCAGCTTTATTTAGCATCAAGGCATGTTGTTCAGTCCATTATATGTTCCTTATTACCTTCCCCTGACACGTGGGCTTCTTTTCTGTTACCATTTGTACATTATCATGAAACGCTTGCTTCAGTAAATGACATTGAGTTGCTTTGTTGAGGACATATTTTCAGATGTAGCAATAATGAAACGGTCAAGGTTGATATCAGACACATCTGTGAGTTCATTGTTTTCATCAAACCTCTGTTAAGAAAAGGACACAATCTGTGCATACAATCAAAACCAGAATAATAAAAACAAACATTTTTCAATATGGATTTGCATCGTTTGTCATCTAAACACAACACAAACTCAATGTACAAAGCTACAGTCTGCTATGTGTTTCACAGTTTCCTATAGCATCTGACCAGGTCTGTCTGGAGTCCCAAAACAAATGAAGAAGAAAAGTGTGAAATGACTCAGTAGGTTAATAAACAATTAATAAGAGATCAGCTATTCTCAATATACATTAAATTTATAACATTATAATTCCTCTTTGGCTCAAATCTGAAGGTTTCTTAGTTCATAAAGTGGCTGTTTTAATCTGTCTGAAAGTCTGGTGATATTTATATATTTTTGTTGTCAACTAATCCCATGAAAATACCAATTACTTCCTGTATATTCAAAGCCTGATAGACCTCCATTATTGTCCAAAAACACATAGCTGACATACTCCTTCATTACCATGAACACAGCAACAATAGTTTATTTCACATCCCTACCAAAGACACTGTCCTCGTGGTGTAAATACTTGCTAGTGTATCAAATCTGCTGCTCAAAATAATCCCCAACAAAAGCTCCATTTACTCCTGTTTGAGTATCCTTTGCTAAAAACTACAGTGGCCATTTTAAAAAATGAAACTACATATTCATGACGCATTTTTAAAGATTTACGTCTTCAGTAGAAACACGTGGACTTGAATTGAGTACAACAGACCAGCTCAGGAAGTCAAAGTATTGAGAGACGCATTAACACATTTTTTGGTCTTTTTGTCGGATTCGTTGACAAAAACAAAACTATAGAATATCACCAGGCTTCTCCTTTAACATCATCATCATCATCACTCTTTGGGCGAGTTAAATCTAAAGGTTTCATATCTTAGTCAGTCCGAGATTGTCCATTAAACTTCATCAGTATGTTTAATAGCTTATGATTGCGTCTGTAAATGCCATCAAGTAGATAACTGTACATTCATCTATATTAATGTTGGGATGGGGATCAGGATGTCTAACAATGACTGTGGACTGAGGTAAAGCTAAGGACCATTTCTCCTCTGGTAGGACGCTCTCTCTCTCTCTCTGTCTGTCTGTTTTACCTCGCTCTCTCTCCTCTCAGTCCTCAGTTTTGTTTGTCGCATCCTTGCGAGCGATGATCTTGTACACGCTCTCTCTGAAGCTGCTGTCAGAGGTCAGCCGCCGGGCCGTCTCCCTCAGCTCCTCCATGCTGCCGTCATCAGTGTTTGCTACAGCAAATGACTTTGAGTGTTTCACTGTAGGGGAACATTAAAATGTGGAAAACATATTAATGAAGTCCTTCTGACTCTAACAGGGACCCTTTTCTAAGATAGAAAAGGGAGAAATTAATGTTCTATTTTGCTGTAAATATTGTTTTTGATGATCCATTAATCATTTAGTCATTTCTAAAGTAAAAAATATCAAATAACATTCTCTAATTCCAGCTTCTCAAATATGAGGATTTGTTGCTTTTCTCTAATTTATATCACTATAAATTGAATATTCTGGGTTTTAGACTGTTAATTGGACTAAATAAGTAATTTGAAGACATTTCTCATCCATATATTGCCACTGCAGCTACAACTAGTTTAGCACTAATAATACTACTGCTATTATTACTAGAACTGTACTACAACTACTACTATTACAACCACTCCATGAACTAACAGTATTACTACTAGTACTACTACGTTTAGAAAGAATTGAACGGTTGTTTTTGTCTCTTGTGTGCAGTGAAATGCAGGGTGGTGCTACTGAGGCTGTGCTGAAAGACGAGTGTGCAATGAATAATAATTAACTAAAGATAAAAGCTTATTTCCATTGTGGTCCTCTAGGAGGGGAAAGGGGTGAGATGGCAGATATTCAAGTCAGGCAACAAACTAAACAAACTGAATAATTATACAAAAAGCAAAACAAAATAAGGATTTGCTTTTCATCAACCATTTCTCTACCAAGAGTTTAAAACCTGCTCTCTGTCTGCTGTTGCTTCAGAGGATTTGGAGAACTGTTCCAGAGAATTGCAGCAGAGTATAAAAATGTGCTTTTGCCTGCAGAAGTCTTGAATCTAAAAGGATGTTTGATGATGTTTGTTAAGTTACTTCTTGTTGCATAGTTATGATGATCTCTGATAAGAATAAAGTAGTTAGTTGAGTAACTGGGGGCTGTATTCTTTATATTTTGTAAGTGAGACCGAACTTAATGTGAAACATTCTCCTTTCAACAGTAAAATAATTACAGTTTTGAAAAATGTGCTCTACGTGTGTTCAGGGAGGAAGTTTGAGTTAATAAGCTCTAATAAGCTCATTTTGAACAGTCTGCAGCTTGTTTTTAATAAGTTTACTGGTATTTTGTTTATTATTATTATGTTTTTTTCAGTGAATTGGGTCTGTGCACCTCAGGTGGGCAGATAAAGGACCAGCATGCACCTGGGAGGGTCTGTGCTTTTCCTAACCAGAGTAAGAGAGGCACCAAGATTTGTTGTCCTCTGTGTTGTTTTGTTTGTTTGCTTACATTTGCTAAATAAACCTCAAGAAAACTCAAGGAGTAGAACTCGTACTACAACTCTTACTACTACTGTTGCTACTAATAATACATTACTGCAAGTACAACTAATGCTACTCGTACTAACACTGATGCACCTGCTATTCCTGCTACAACAACTACAATCTAACATTTATAACAGTGACAATAATCTAAACTTTATTGGTTCAGCATGTTTGCAGTCAGCTCACTCCAAAATGTGGATGAAATGTAAAACTGTATAAAGAGTTTTGCTGTAGACAGACTGAGGGAACATGAATGGATTCAAGTATAACATATGCATGTGGTGGTGGTGTGTTTGTGTCGTGATCATCAGTGAGTGATGTTCACACTTACACCAGTGGCGTCTGGAGGCTCTCCTCTGGATTCGGCAGCTCTTGATTCTGCGTGCAGCAGCTTTGTGGAGATACACAGCGTTCTTCATGATCGCTGGAAGCTTCGCCTCGATCTCTGCGGCACAGATACACTCCTCGAAGAATTCTGGTTAAACACACATCATATATATATATATACAGGACAGGCTCATGTTATTACAGCTTTCATGTAATATAATCTCAAATAACATGGGACAGTTTTTTCAGTACTGTTTATTTGTTCAAGAATAAAAATGTATTTATTCTTGATCAGTTTTCGGGTTGTATCTGAGGGCAAATATTGATCATAAACAAAGTACTGTGACATAAATCTGTTATGGTCAGATTGTCCAACTTATGTTTATGTACCTGTACTATTCATTCTGTAAGTTTATAAGATGTTATGAGTTGTTTTTTTTGTTTTTTTTATCAAACTATATATAAACCTGTAGCAGGAATATGATTTATTATCGTTATTTGTATAACTAAATATTATCATTATGTAGATTTGTTTTATGTTTGTTTCTGTGTTGTGGGTCTTTTTAGTATATTTTTGTATAAAATGCTGTTTTCTACTATTCTTAAGGGGATGGGAAAAAGCAATAAAAATTTGGTCCCCGAAAAAAGACTTGACATAATCTATAAAAGTAAAAACTTTCATTAGGCGCACAAATATGTTTATTGGAGGGCCGTGTTTGGCCCACAGGCCCCATATTTACCCACCACTGACCTACAGTATCAGGCCACAGTCACCTGTTCAACCTTCAGCTACAGACAGACAGGTTTCTGTTGTTGTAAGGGGAATATTAATGGTGAGATAAAATAATATCAGGATAACAACAGTATTATCTTAAAGTGAATGTTATTAATTGTTAACAGTGTGAAATCTTAAACTCGTGTAATAGTTTTTAGTGTTTTCCTGAAACAAAATGACTCATTAAAAACCAAATTAGTTCACATTAACAGTCAGGCATTGACAGATTTTGTTAAAATGTGACATGAGAACCATGAACATGTATTATTATTATAAAATCATTATGTTTCAATATTAAAATGTCAACTGCACAATTATATAAAGACATGAAAATGATAATATTGAACACAGAGCTGTTCTTATACTGTACTATACTCTTATACTACTTACACTGAGTTAAATCATAAAAAATAAAATTGAAAAATCTTATTTTGGACTTCCTGACGGATCCCTGATGAAAGTGTGATATTAGAGAATCAACATGTAGTACAAATTCTACCCAGAGGATGGCAGTCACACAGGTATCAGAGGTGACGGATCAGATCAGATTATACTCTGCAGATCTCCACTAATGTGTGTGTTTAAATGAGTTTCCATCTGTCTGTATATGTACATAAAAGATCAGTATGTGAGTAAACATACTTAAATGCACATTCATGCATGTATTTATTTAACTGAGATACTACAGGCGACTCAAACCTTTTCTGAATCCATATGATCCACTGGTGCATTCAGATTTATTCCTTCACCTTCTTTGAATGTTACAGCTTGCAGGAAACAAAACACAATCCTGCAGCACATACAGAGACTAACAGCTGCAGATATATTTGTGCATCACAGAGTTTACTCACTCCTCAGGTGAGTGACGTCCCCCTTCATCTTCTCGTCTCTCTCTTTGGTCCGCTCCACTGAGTTGAGGCTTTTCTCCAGGTCCTGCAGAGCCTCCTCGGCCTGCTTCAGCCTCTTCTCCAGCTCCACCCGAGACTCTATCTCCGCCTGACACACACAGGAAACAGACAGGACGTGTGTACAAATATATTTGAGCAATTAACTAAGAAGAAGGTTAATTGATATATTGTATTAAAATTCAGCTTTCGATGATTCTGTATTAATCAGTCCATGTTTCCTGTTGCTGATATGATGGAAGAAACAGGAGAAATTCAAATGTTTAAGGAGGTTACAGACTGTTGAAACCTGCTTTATGATGCTATGATGAAGATAATAAGTCTGTATTTAAGTGGAGTCAAGAGCATCCTGTGATTGTCTGAAAGCAGTTCAAGAGGCTTTTCCACCTGACAAGCAAAAATACTAAAAACTTTGAATTTGACAATAAACACACAGAATAAATATTGATTTTTTTTAACTTAACTCCAATAATATTGCTGTGTGCAGTATTATTAACATACTAAGCCTGCTAGGAACACAAGTCTTTACAGTCACAACCTGGGAACATACAGTAGAAGAAGTACTTGAGGTGACTGGTTTAACTAGTCAGTTAGGGTTTTGGTATTTGCTCAAGGGCACTTCAGCAGGACAGGAATTTGTGTCTTAAACTGCTCATCTGTACTTTGCAAGTAATACAGTTTGACTGAGACCTGAAGGAGGGAAAAAGGAAGGAGAACAGCATATGTGAGGAAATGTAAGAGGTGGAGACAGAGAGAAGGCAGGAAAGAGAAGTTATTTCATACAGGATGAGCATTTGTGTTGCAATAAGTGTAATGTGATACCAGATCTTTGTGTCAGATGGACTCAGCTCGTCAGACCAGGCGTGAAAGATGAACTTGATTCAATAAAACGTCTGACAGGATGAGAAACCCTCACCTGTGTTATTAGCACAGACTGTGGTACTCACACCAGAATCAGAGGCCAACTCCATTATTATTATTATTATTATTATTATTATTATTATTATTATTATTATTATTATTATTATTATTATTATTATTATTATTGTTGGTATTAGTGGTAGTAATATTAGTAGTAGTAGTGGTCATTTTTAGTCATGTATTTTCATATTTATGTATTTGTTTTTTGACAATTTTAGCAACATCAATGTAAATTAACCAACAGCTCATCAACAGATAATTTATCCCGACTCAACTTGAAATTGACAAAATGTATAAAACACTTCAGACGAAGCAGACGTTCAATCAAAAGACGAGGAAAACATTTCAATTCAATTTCAATTCAAACACATAATTTGGTTCCATTAAAAATAAAAATAATGTGAGATCATTTCTCACATCAAAAAGTCACAGATGTTATAATAATGTATAATTATCAACATTACCTTTGTTCTACCTGCACTACCTCAAGTGTTTTTGCGCTATAACTTGCATTATACATTTATTGCATTGTGCCTTCCTGCATTATATATAATGGCAATTAAAATGAACCTTCAACCTTCAATAATGTGCATGGTCTTGGCATTATAAATATTCCACATTCTTGTTTTGCCCCAAGCTTGCAAACTTACTACTGCTCTATTTTTTTTTTTTTTAAATGTCTAAGGTGCTGAATTTCCCTTTAAAATGTTGTTCTCTCATTTCTATTTTTGGAATTAGCTCTGAGCTCCAGGCCTTACAGCAACAGAGGCTGATGTCTTAGCTTTTACATCCCTGATTGCACATAGAAACACATTATTGCACTGCAAATGTCCTAATCTTCCTTCTTTGTGGCTCCAGGATCTCCTTTCATTTTTACACTTGGAAAAAAATCAAATACACTCTTTAAGAAGATCAACAGCACAACATCATAAAAGACGAGACCCTTTATCTTCTTTATTCCATCTTTGTTATTGTGTGTGAATTCCTCGCCTTTATTTGACATTCAGGATGGTGATGAAATGTGATGTTGATGGGTTTTTATTGTGCTTTTTTGTTTTGTTTTGTTTTTTTATTCTTCCTCTGCTGTAACTGTCAGTTTTGTTTATGTATTTTGTAAATCCTCTTATTTCCAATTCTTTTTCTTTCTTGACTTTAAGAATCTGCTGGCGCTGGAAGTCGGGGTGTGAGCGGGAGGTTTATTGTTATGTCTCCTTGTCTGTTGTTCACTATAAAACAAAATATAGTGTATATACTACGGGTACACTTGGTTGCTTATGTAACTACCTGTTATCGGATCATTTTGTGTTCCTAATAAACATATTAAAACAATCAATATTCCACCTGTGCTCTTCCTCAAAATGTCTTTCTGCTGTGAGAAAGCTCAATAATGTGAGACGGGTTGTGTCCAAAGTACAAAGTACGCTCAATCTAAGCAGTTCACTAAACAGTCAGTATGATGCATCTTAAAATAGTTTCACTCTACTGTTGTCTTTCATGATGTGATGTTATGTGAGTCTAACATTTTACATTCTAATATTTTATCAATTGTTTCTTCTTAGGAGTCAGTTATGCAATATTTTTTCATGTCAGACAATGATAAGATCTTGTTAAGTGGTTGATGGACTGTGAAAACACCAGTCCAGGACTTTATCATTATCCCTGACAAAGGCTAATAAGTTGTATTTTAAAATATATTAGAGTGTTTTCAATAAACCTAAACCTGAAAAGGAAACGGAGGAGCTGCTAAAAGCTGATAAAAAGTCAAAATAATTATGGATGGTTGGTAAACAGCTCAGAAAAGAAAAAAATATTGTTAAAGTTTTATAAACTAAATATTTTTGTCTCTTTGGCGTTCTACAATTCAAGTTTGATCGACATTCAATGGCTTGAGCATTGCATCATTTCCTGTTAGTATAAAACTGTTTAGTGTGTTGATTTCTTGTATACTAACAGATAAAACATTATACTGTTAAGATGAGTGCTTAGTATATACTGTATACATCTAACATGTTTGGCAATGATACACAGTACAGGTTGGTCTTTTAATCTGTTTACAGATCTTCCAAAAGTGACATTTTAAAAGCTTGAAATACGTGTAAAACTCGCCTCCATTTTCAGCTGCGACTTTCTGTCATTATATCCAGTATTAATGTAGTGAATTACAGAGTAATCAGCAGCCTTCAGTCCATTTAAATCACTATAAAGCAGAGCTAATAGCAGGGAGACAGTGTGTCTACAGAAGCAATCACACTGCACTTACACATTTAAAAGGGTTTCAAAATTGCACTTCTCCTGTATTTATTTGTTCATATGATGAAGAAATGTTAAATACTTTGTAAACATTATATTTTCTTTGAGTGGTAAGTATAAATCAGGACATTTACACTAATCCATCCTTTTTCTTTACAAGTTTTCCTCTGCAACCATATTATAAACTCATATAAACAAGATAATGTGTTGACCTTTGAAAGGACTCCGAGCTGTGTTTGGTTGCTGTGTGACTGCAGGCTGAGAGCAGCTGAGTCATGCTGTGTTACCTTCAGCTCGGCCTCAGTCTGCTGTTTGTCCGCGGTGAGCTGAGATAGCGACTGCTGCAGGGTCCGGGCCTGAGACGAGTAGTACTCCCTCTCCTGCTGCAGGACTTTGGCTCGCTGCTCGATCTCCCTGAGCCTGAACGACAGAAACACCATCAGACGGGGGACAAACTACAAACTACACAAACAAAACAAACACAGGGAACAGTGAGCATGTTGTTGTCCTAATTCTGCCTTTTTAAACCCCTTTTAAAAAAAAACCCAACAAGATTAAAATGACACTGTTTTTGTTGCAGAAAAAATACAGTGGACAGACACACACACACACACACACACACACTTGTAATGTCACTTGAAGGTTAAAACAAGACAGCTTTCTTTTAAAGAGGCAAGTTAAACTGACATTTTGCATTTGTTTATTTAACTATGATATTTAATTGAGACTTTTAGATTAATTTAATTCAGTGTTTTTAATTTAGTTGAATATCAGATTGGTTCTTTTTATGATTTTTATCACTTTTTCTTATGCAAAAAAAGTAGTGGGCTTTGCACACCTGCAAACAGACAAGTGTGTAGCGGATAAAGAAATAGTTCAAAACAAGGAAATGACTCACACACACTGTCTGTACTTATGATAAGTTTATTAAGTAGCTACATTTTGGTCAAGCAACCTTCATCAGGGATTTCATGCTTTTTCTTACACAAAATTTTTATAACTTTTACTTATGCCGACTTTCAAACTTACCTGCTGTCCTAAAATGTTTTTTGTGTGTGTGTGTGTGTGTGTGTGAGAATGTCAGATACAACAGGTTGTATGGATAATATAATTTTATCTATTCTGTTCTATTGTTTATAGTGTGAAATATTATTTTATCATGATATGATTGAAAAAACAAAAATAATGACTGAAACTGAAAAAAAAATTTTAAATATTAAAATTAATCACAAATTAAGCTAAAGTAGGTGATTATTAAAGTCCCCCTCCACTCAAAAATATGTTTTTCTTCTTACAGTTGAATGTTTGAGCTTCACTGTAAAAAATGACGAATGTGCAGTTTGACACTGGAAGGCTGTAAAAACCAGTTTGTGACAGAACTACTGTGCAACTTACACAAGTGCATCGTGGGCTTTTTTGTGGAAAAACCATATAAGACCCAAATAAACATTCAACGTAGAGTTTTTTATATACATTTTAAAACATGTCTGAGGCGGATATTTAACTTATATGAATTATTATGTAATATCTTAACCCATCCAATAAAACAGTCTGGTGATAAATACAGAACAATCTTTTAGAAACGCTGTCACTGTTCATTCAACTGTATGATCCTGTTGTTGTTGTTGTTGTTGTTGTTGTTTTGTATGCTCCTCTGTGTATGTAAATGAGGTCAATGAAATATTAGAAAAACCTTTCAATAAAATACAGCCTCCAAACACACCAACCAAACTACTAAAGAAGTAGTGGCTACAAAAACTGAACATTATAACTAGTATTTGTTGCAGGACTATTGTGCTGCAGTACAGGTGATGTAAAATGTATCGTGTTTGTATTTTTCACATCATCCCAGCTGTACCTGTCAGACGACTGAGAGGAGGAAAGTGAAGGCAGAGTTCATGGAAACATGATGAGCCGTATGTTTCAGTGTTCATAACACAACATTAGCGCTACACAGTCAATAGCAGCTGCCTGTAATATCCCACTTACTGGTGCTGATCAATGGGCTGGTTGTTTAGGGATCAATACACATTTCCACTAGCAGTTACATCCTCTGTGCCATTAGCATAGAGGCTCCCTGGAAAGGCCAGAGTGTTTGACCCTTTGGATGTCAGAACACGATCGCAGTCTAACTTCTTGTATAACTGTTTAGTCTTATAGAATAATTATGTAATCAGTCGGTTATATGTATAAAAAACATTTAAGACATTTTCAGGAACTAAAGAAAATAACCTTGTTTGTTTTTTTTTTTATGACTTTGATGCTCTTGAAAGGATTTCAGACAAAAGGTTGAGAGATTTTTAACCAGCATGAGACTATGTAACCTTTCTGATAATGTAAAAAAACACAAATAAAACAGTCTGAAGTCTGTTTCTCACTCACTTATCGTCAGCCTGCTCCTTCTCACGCAGCAGGACCTTCATTTGCTCCTCGATGTGGCGCAGGTCCTGCAGCAGGTCCACGTCTCCGAGCTCCTCGCTGTCCTCAGACTTCCTGCAGGTCTCCTCCACCTTCTCCTCCGGCTCCTTCACCCCCAGCAGCTCCAGAGTTCTCTGTTTCTCCTGAGAGAGCTCCTGCAGGACGAAAACACGAGAATCAGATGCTGATTAATCTTCTCGGCCTGAAAGGATTTAATTTGAACTGGTGTCGGAGAGGAGTTTTAGTGCTGTGTATCACCAGTATAATGTAATAATATCACAGCAGCAGGAAGTTGAGAGCTCATTCACAGTCTTAGAGAAAGTACTTTGACAACACTCAAGGTCCACTTACTGGCTGCAGTTGAAATCTCTGGAAAAATATAGTTGCGTAAAAGTTTTTTGGTCAAATAAATGAGAAGGTTTAAATTTCTTGAACTTTAGATGTTTACATTGATGATTCAGGTCTTTTTCAGATGCAGCACCTCAGCTGAAATCTACATTATTGAATAAATGACAGAACTATACATTATATTATAGTTTAACTGCATATGCACGTGTATTATGAGTTCAGTTATTACATTTCTGAAAATATTTCACAAAGATGGACAAAAGTTTCTACACTAACAGTTTGTAATCTATGGAGGAGAATTAGTGCCAAATTTAAAAAAATTTTTTTTTATTCTAATAGTAATATTCCGAGAAAAAACAGTTTGACATTTTAGGAAACTTGCTTTTCACTTTCTTGCCAAGAGTTAGATGAGAAAATTGATACCACGATTACGACTGTGCATCAAATATGGAGCTACAGTCAGGAGACGGTTAGCTTAGCTTAGCATAAAGACTGGAAGCAGAGGGAAACAGCTAGCATAGCTCTGTTAAAGGTTTAAAAATCCACATAACAAAAATGAATCAATCTTCTTACTCTTGGCAAGAAAGCAAATAAGCTTATTTCTCAAAATGTCCAATTATTCCTGTAAGTCTTTACTTTTGTGTCTTTCCTCTTACATTTGACTCACTTCTGACTCAAGTTTTTCCACGTGGCTTTAATTCACTCTAAAAGTAGTTTTTTTTTTTTATCAGTATCAGTTTTATTATGTTAGCAGGATAATTGGATTATTAGCAGGATATTGGGTTTGTTACATAATTTATTACATCAGCAGCTGTAACATTGCAAGATCGGAAACGAGCACCAGAGTCCTTTCCAACACATCAATAAAGTTGTTCTTGTTTACGCTGGTTTGCAGATTTGCACTATCAGCACACAGGAGTCGTTGGATGAGTGACAAGTAACTTTTATTTCTCACTAAATGTTTTTTACTCACCTCAATGGATTTCTGCAGCATGATCGTCAAACTGCTCAGCTCCTCTTTTTCACTCTCCACACCTTTCAGGGACTGAGCGGTGCCGTCCAGGTCTCTGCCAACAACACACAACAAAATATCATTTACAGACTGGTACCATAGATTCAGTACTGGTGAACATTAATGGAAAATAGTCGAGGTTTTTTTTTTACAGTTTAATTTGCTCCTGCTCTGCCTTCAGCTCCAGCACCACCTCCTCAAACTTCATTTTCTCCTCCTCAAGAACCTGGTTCAGACGCTCCAGCTCCTGCACACACACACATACACACACACACACGTGCACAAGCACACGCGTAAGAAATATCCGAAGTTCATTACAATTTCTTAATTCCAAGGTGACAGAAAATTAATAAAAACACAGTTGCTGTTATTTGCGGACGACAGTAAACAAAAGTCGTACCTCTCTCTGTGCTCTCTGATGGCTAAGCTCCTCAGTCTCCTCCATCAGTTTATCTGGAGAAAGAAAACTATTTCACATAATCTGCTTCTGCATGTCAAACCTACAAAGACGCTCATTTAATCAGGTGACCCTCCACTCGTTTACCCAGGTACTCCTGCTTCTCCTTGGCCAGCTGCAGCCCCTGAGCCTCCAGACTCTCGATCATGGCCTCCCCCAGCTGGGCGTTCTTCCACGTGCTGTTGGTCGGAGATCGTAATTTTAGCAACCAAAGAATGGTTAAATAAATAGATGCATTTTTAAAAGCAGTAATTTACAGAAGGAGTGTAATTCTGTTTTAAAAAATGGTAAAGCTTTATTTTACAAGTCCTCTAATTTTATTATAATTTCCTGGAAATTTCTGGAAAGTAATTTGCAGGTATTTAAAGGACCAGTGTGTAGAATTTAGTGGCGTCTAGTGGATTTGGTAGAAATGGAATATAATATTCATAAGTAACTTTAGCAAGTTTTGTGGCCACCGTAGGTTCTCCTACACACTTGGAAGGGAAGGGGGAGGGGAGAGGTATTCATTTGGTTGTAACCTCACCGCTAGATGCCACTAAATCTTACACACTGGTCCTTTAACAATAGTTTGATTTGTGTGTTGAACTACAAATTAGCATATTAGATGCTGTCTTGTCCTAAGAATTTATTGTTAAATACCTGCAAATTACTTATTACTGTTGTTATTAAAGATTTCCAGGAAATCAGTATAAAATGAAGGAACCTGTAAAATAAATCCATCATCAATATGTCTGGAAGTACTGTCACAAATTATACGCTATTGTGTCAGTTCTGGGTTCATCAGGCCTTCATCTTTAACATTTAAAAAGTATAATTTGTGTTGAGTATTTACTCACACTTTCCCTGATTCCTGGAGCATCTCCATCCACTGGACCTGCTCATCCTCAGACTCAGCAGCCAGGACTATGGTACCCTGGGGGGGCAGATGTGAGACATTTTACATCAGCATCTATTCAATAATGGGCTCAGGCTGTCAAAGAAGATGGTGAATTTCCATCTTTGGGCTGCTGAGATACATAGACTGACTTCTCTCATCATTGCAGTGATAAGAGCACAATTTGTCAAGTCATACTTCAACTTTGCTCTGCAGGAGCAGCAGTATTACACTTCAAATACAACACCTTTTTTACATAGATTTGTGTTTTATGTTGTCTGGCTGCATCTTCACGCCCATGACTGTCTTAAAAATAATACTTTTAACCTCAGTAAGTAAGTGATAAGTGTCAGCAGTGAGTCTTTGCAGTAACTGTGTAACAGGATCATTTTCTTACAGAGAAGTCTTCCAGGTTGACCACGATGGCAAACGGCATGCCCAGGCCCTCGTTAGCTGACACCAAACATCCTTCCAAAGGAATGACTCCCTGAAACCAAAAATACATCTCACAGTTATTTATATTTTTGGGATAATCTCGCCTCATGTCTGAATTATTGACTCCGTCTGTTTACTGAAGCAAAAAGTGACTTAAAACAGCGTCACCTTCTTCATTATCTTACAGGGGTTCAGAGAGGATGCAGTGGCTCACCTTGGGGTGGATGTTGAAGAACCTGTTGGTCTCAAAGTTTCTCTTCTCACTCTCCGCGTAGTAGAGTAAGAAGCTGTCTTTGATGATGAAGAATCTTTGTACCGAGGAAGACAATGAAAGCAGCAGTGAGTCAATCCTGTGGAGCTGAAACGAACCGACGTCTGCTGATGTTCTGAACACAAATCTGATGAGCAGGTAACTTTTTGGATAACTTGATGATGACACTGATGCACTTTAGTCTATTATAAATACAGTATGTATATTCCTCACTTGATGAGGGACAGTATATATTTAATTCAGTCTTAAATAACAACAGACCTGTACAGTTTATGTTGTACATAAGCTGCTATTTTCTGTCCACACTGCTGCCGTTTTACTGTAACTTTGGTCTGATCATCAGTCTGATCATAACAGGGAGGAGCGATGAATCTCCAAATTTCTAAATGTAAACCACAGTTACAACATGGCTGCAGCTGACTGTAACACTAGCTAATGAGTCCAGTTATCCTTATAAATTGTAACAATTGAGCTAAAACAGATCACTGGTGCAACAATGATGCATCTCATTACTGAGTGACACATTTATATGTTTATTTGTTTCCTCCATGTGCTGTTATTGTGCATTTTAAGGGAACTCTGCAATTAAGTAAACTTAAAAACTAATAAAAATAAAAAGTGTGTGAATGAAATACAATTTAAACGAGCATTCAAGCAATAAGTATGCACTTCCAATACACAAAAAAGTTGGCAGACGTGTCAAAGAGGCTTTTAAAAGGAGGGTCAAATTCTGTCTGAGATATCATGACTTTTAGTTTTCCTAGTTTGAGTCGAGCACCAATAACGCTGGAGCCTTCATTTCCCATAACACACCTCAGTAGCATCTTTCATTAGACCTTCCTGTCTGTTAAACGCCTTCATCTTTCCAACTTCATGGCTCCAGTTTATAACTCAGGTTTTTATGTCAAATTAAGTCTCAAGTCTAACTCGAGATGACATCATCAGAGAAAATAAACTCTGACGTTATGAATAAACTGGTCTTTTTATGTGTTAATGGTTGTCAAACACGCAGCCATATTTAGACTGAAGTCATTTGAAACCTTTTTGAGGGTCATTGTCAGTGGTTGGCAGACTGCCTGTTTTTTTTTTCATCTGGCGACAACAACAAATACCAATAAATCATTAAGCCCAACCATCTCCAGTTTGGCACAAAAACCAAAAGAGCAAATTCAAATTCTTTTGACCTTTATGACACGAGCACATGAGAAAGGTTACGAAGATTGAGCAGTAAATGGGCTTTCTGGATCCACTGTGTATTGTCGTTTTAACGGTTATGTAAACTAAGAGCATTATCATGACATAAGGTACCAATCCAGCCATTTTTACATCCAAATAGTCACTCCTAACAGCATATAGTTGCATTGGGATGTGACAACACTGGTGGATAAGTATATCCTGTTGTTATATAAAGCGATCCTCTAATACACAACATGTCAACAGTCCCGTTTTAAAATCCTCAATTTCCATTTTGGGAGAAAATAAAATAAAAATCTGAAGCTCATAATTCAGCATTTTAGAAATAAAGTTGATCAAGGCGACAAATCGTAACTATTAATCAATCAGGGTCTTACTGCCATAAAAACAGCGTCATTTTCTGTCATTGGTGATATTTTTCTAAGAGAAAAAGTTATTTTCAACAACAATTATGAAGCAATTTAAAGTGATTTTGCTTTCAGAACAGTAGAGTGATGATATTTTATACTTGTGGTGCCAAATAAATGGTCAATTTAAGTTGACTGAACTCACTTGTCAAATATGTTACAGCAGCTATAAACTTTTCAACACTCATTTTCACTCCTTGGAAGGAAAATGTGACCGTTCCATAAGAAAAATCTGCATTTTTGTCCCCATAAAAGGAAAACTACCTCCAAAATAGCAACTTTTCAGGAACTAAGAAAAAGCAGTCGTCCCCTAAGCTTCGTCACCCTGCAAAAAAAAATACAGGTGAATCACACCTCACCCTTACCTGCGGGACCACTTGGCCGACGGGCGTCCGAAGGGCCTCTTCCACAGCACGCCGTGCAGCTGCACTTTGGTGCTGATGTCCAACACTTCAGAGTCCGACTGCTCCATGGACGTCCAGGGCGAGAACAGAGAGTTTCTGGACGAGGACGAGAACATCCTCTCTGGCTTCCCACGCCCTGGGAGGTGGGGCAGCAGCGAGGAAAAAAAAGACAACAACAAAAAAAACTATCAATAGAACTAAAAAAAAAAAAAAAAAAAAAAAATCAATATAAATCAATCAATAACAATTAGCCGAATAACTCAATAACACACACACACATAGAGGTGCATGTACAGCTGTGAGGAAGTAGCTGCCACTAAAAGTAGCAGAGAAATCCCAATAACTCAGCGGGGTGGAACGATGCAGCTGCCAATACGCTCATCAGCTGGAGGCGGACTGACTGCACAGTGCAGCAGAGATGAAAACAGGGATGATAGAGAGGGAGGGGGAGGGAGGGAGGAAGAGGAGGGATACTGGGAGGCGATGGGGGCGGGAGAGAAAAGAGAAGCTTTAGGAATGAGTTGCTAAATCTGAAGCCCGGTCGATATATTCCAGCCAGTAAAAGCCGTTATTCAGATTACTGTACTTGCAGCAAGCAGCAGTCTCCAGCTTTTGGCAGGTGTGAACTTTCCATCCATGCATCCATACATCACTCCATCCATCCATCCATCCATCACTCCATCCATCACTCCAGCAGTGAATTAGGGGAACATCTGTGGCTGAGGCGTGGCGGCACGACTCTCTAGTAAAGAGGATGGAGAGTCAGAGCGGTTGACATGCAGCTCAGCGTCGTGAGTATCAGATTAATTGACCAAACATGTGTCAGAGTGGATGGACGGCAGATTATAAAGATATTGACAGCTCAGCCTCGACATGCAGGACAGAGAAATGCACAAGCCTGCTATATTTTTTTTTTTTTCTGTTTCCATGAAAAGAAATTCCTAAAACAGCATCAAATTAAGAGAAAAGTCACACAATTTTGAAAAAATGTGACTCAAAGTGACAGTAAAACACCAAAAATTCTTATTTTGATAAAAACAGGATGAAAACTTCAAACATGGGAACAACTGTTTTCTATAAACGGACATAAAGTGCATTAAAACCAACCATGATGAAGTTCAGGCTCAATTCCACCTGTTAATATCTAGGAAAAATACCAAAACAGACATTTTTAACTTGAACATACTATAAATACAAACAAACTAAAACACTTCCACATTTTCACCAGTTTAAAAAACTTTAATTTAGTCGTCATAAAACACATCGCTTTACAACTTATTTTCACAATCAAAAATCTGGAAATAAGGCAGACTCATTCTGGAATGACAGAAAATAAAAAGACACAGCTACCCCCCCACTATAACATATAATCACCTGATCCTAAAACTCTCCTGAAGCCTCCAAACAGCCCCAGTATGTGCTGCTATCGCTTTGTGTTCGTATGAGTGAAAATGTCTCGTCCAGCTGACAGTTTTAAAGGGTTTTCCTCGATATTTACACACACACACACATATGATCAAAGATGTTCCGTGTAGCCAGAATTCTGCTCGCGTGATTAAATGTTAAAAGACGTTATTGCGTTTTTAAGATGTTCAGACTAACACCGTGCGCTTGCTTATGATTGGTCAAACAACAACTAAAATCCTTAGAATGAGGCAAGTCTTAAATATTTTCTCTGCATCACCAGTAACGTGACTGTTCAGGATGTGAAGATGCATCTTTATATTCATTTTATATTCAACTTACATGATGAAACATGTGTAAAAACAAACATTATGAACATTATTTCTGTCCTGAGTCATTACCCTGTCGTTGTTCAGTGAAAACAAATCTCCAAAACATCAACTTTTCATGAGCTTATGAGAACTTTTTCAGCTTTTGTGACTTTTCAGGTAAATCATTTAGAAACTGATTGGATTATTGATCTTGAAGGGACCCTGTGGAGTTTCTGACCTCTAGCAGCACTATGAAGCAGGTGTTTTTAAGAGTGTTTTTTTGTCGTGAACATGCACGTGCACACTGGTGACACAATACACAGTCCTGCCAATGGTTTCACACTATTCCAATTATATACAGGTGGATGTAACATGCGGTGAATTGCAGCAATGCACCGGGAAAGGCAGTGAAGAAGAAGAAAGCAAGTAGAGCTGAAACTATAAGTCAGTTAATCAATTAGTAAATCGACAGTCTGTTAAGGAAAAAAACACCGAACTTTTTCTGGTTGCAGCTTCTCAAATGTGAGAATTTGAAGCTTTTTTGTTTCATACTTGACCATTAACTGAATATCTTTGGATTTTGGACATCTGATTGGACAAATCAAGACCTCATCTTGGGCTCCTAGAAATGATAACAGGCATGTTTCACTATTTTCTCACATTTTATAGACAAAATTAATTGAGAAAATGAACATCAGATTAATCAATAATAACCAGTAATAATCAGTTGCAGCCTAATTGCAAGCTAACATGCATGTAAACAATGCAGAAAAAAAAATTGGCTGTGCAAATGTTTTCCAAAGTAGGAAATAGATTCAACATGTTTGTTCGATCTCCAGGATAAACACAATGTGTTTGGTGTAAAAATAACTTTTGTTTGTTTAAAACTCCACAGGGCACCTTTAAGAAGCAGGAGAACCTTCTCAACCCATGAAAGAACAGTTCAATTTACCCGAAAACTTCAAAAAATCATCATCAAATTTATACCTGAACATTTGGTGATTACATGGTTTACAATAGACAGCAACATGAGACCTTGAATGTTAAACAGCCACAATATCATGTCTCTCTAAACTGTTGGTATCTCCTGCAAAGTTTACCAATCATTAAACTGCATTTTAATTTCAGTTCATTCTAACTGACACTTTTTATAACATTTCCTTCATCGTTTTAAATCATGTACATACTTAATCTATCAGTGGACCCTGAATTAACTGAAAAGTTCTTAAAATATGTGTTTTTTTTAAAGGATGGGTAACATATAAATGTCAAATCTCAGCAGGGGTTTTGATGCAACAATGTTTACAGACACATAATGGGTCAGTCCTCCAACATGCCCAGAAGCAACACTGTGGGGGGGGGGATTTCCCTTTTATACACACACACACACACGCACGCACACACAGTTTCCCATATAAAAAACAAAACGGTCATGCAGCTGCTGGTCTGCATGCGACTCACTCCTTTTTTCCTTCTTGTAGGAAGCTTAAAACATCGCGGTAGGTTTCTTCTCGTCATTTAAGTTGGAATTAATTGACAAGTCGTGTGTAAACCGTTAAGAAACAGAGACTCCTCTTGTGTCAGCACTGAACAGAACAGTCCGTCCACGTCCAGAAATTCACATTAAAAAAAAAAAAAAATGTATTTGTGAGTAAGCAGTTCCATCGCACACAAGAAACCATGATGATTGTGGAAGGAAGAAGTAACTCTGTACAGTATACTTACACACGTATACACACACACACACACACACACACACACACACGAGGTCTGCTGTGAGCAGGCACAGTGACACACTCACAATATCCACGTGTCCTGATAGAAGAGGGAGCGGTACATTTTAATGCATCAACCGTTTACAGTTGTAACGGTGCCGGAGCAGAGACGGGGAGGGATGTTGGGGGGCGGGGCTGCGTTCAAGAGCATCTTGATATGTCAATCACATAAGAAATATTTTGTCAATGAAGGCAAAACATCAGCTGCACTCCTGACAGAGAAGTGACTTCATGTGTATGATTATTGCTCAGGTATGATTAATTAATTACTTAATTGGGGAGTAAAAGAACTAAAGGGCTTTAAAAAAACAAAAACAAAAGATTTGTTCAAAATCTCCTCACTGATCTGTAACGACTAATATTTCCGTCAATGGTCCCTCAGTGTGAGCTCATCCGGTTCTTGCTCTTTACAAGGCAATTCATTCATTCGTTCATTCATTCATTCATTCAGACTGCTGAAATAACCCTCCACCTTAAAATAAGCTTAGTAACACTCTATACAATCACTTAAGACAATTCTATACAGATTTTTTTTTTCCTGTGATCTCTATTTATAATTATTCTTCAGGAAAAACAGAAAAGAAATGAACACATTCCAGAAACTCAACCGATAAAATAAAAGTGACAAAAGTTCATGTGAATCATTGAGGCTGGTTGTGTCTCATCCTCACACGGGGCATCGAGCTGACTGGATCTTTAACATGTGGTTTTAAACTATATGTCGTAGATAGGCTTCCCGTCGGACCGAAAACAGCTTTTTTTTCACAACAGATTTTTATAACATGACAGGACCTCTCACTCAGGTAGACAAAAATCACGAGCCAAAGCAAAAAAACTGTTACGGGTTTCTGGCCGGTTAGGCTAGTGTCTCGTCCTGCCTCGCAGCTGTCAGCGAGAGAAGAAACCTTTTTAGGTAAGAAAATAAGTCAGGAACGTCTTCTACAAACTGTAAAGTCCTCGAGGCGCCGTCTCTTCTTCATGGATCTGTTTCAGCTTGCTAATATGGCACTTGAAAAATCTGTTCAAATCAGTCTGGATTGTTGCTAAGAGATTTACAATCTGTACAATTATATATAAAAAAAGAGAGTTTACGTTGCTTTCTTGGTATCACAACTTCAATCAAGATATTCTAAATCTCACTGTGCAACTGCCATCTAGTAAAACATCACTGTCATGAAATCAGGGTTGGTTCTCTGACTGTGGACGAGCACAATAATGCAACACTGAAAACTCCACAGTGATCTAAATATACTGAGCTAAAGGGTTCACCACTCTGGCCTCTCTTTTAAAAAAAAAAAAGAAAAAAAGAAAAGATTTCTGGCGCGCCCCGGTAGTCTACTGGTTAAGACGCTTGCCACGTAAACGCAACATCTGCAGTTCGACTCCAGCAGCGGACCTTTGTTGCATGTCATTCCCCGTCTCTTTATTCCTGTCATATCTAAACTGTTTCTATCCAATAAAGGCATAAAAATGCCTCAAAATCTAAAAAAAAAAAAAAAGATTTCTGATGGAATAAACGGACACAAACTGGAGCTGTAAAGTGTTGTGTCGGCAGAAATAAGCATCATTGTGTGCCTTGGTTGTCACTGCAGCAACTCTGATTTCCCTAACATTATTCATTCCCTGTTTCAAGTTCATCTCCGAGTCGTAAGAAGTCCACCAGCCTGATCCACGAGGTACATCAGCAAACAACAAGCAATAAGACATGTAGATCCACAATGTTTGAAGTCTTTGTTTTCCGCTTCTTTCTTCTCTACTCCTGAGCTCTGAGTCTAGTGGTGGTGACCGACGGACAGCACCAGAGGTATGAGGCAGCCCAGCACCAGAGCTACCACCTCCACCTTGCTCAGTCCCTTCCCTCCGTTGCCTCCTGCGGGAGCGTGGCTGTGGCCGGTGCCCCCCACCTCAGGGAGGACGTGGACGGTGGCCACGTAGAGGAAGGTGCCGGCAGAGAAGAGCATGGCAACACCGGTGGCGTTGATGTCTGACAGGGCCTCCTTGCTGCTCTGAGGGTGGAAGAAACAAAAACGACTGTTGGGCAACATGTCTGACTGAAGATTTGAGACACAAAAAAACATTTTCTTTCTGATGGGCAGCCTGTTGTTGAAACGCATCCTTTATTTAATTTCATCTGGACATTTTATGGCTAATGAAATTGAATCTATTCATCTCAAACAGGTCTGTTATATGTCTCTTGTGGAGGATTATGGACTCCTACCAGTCAGACTGGTTTTCTAAAGCAACACCCTGCCTTCTATTTGACTGAGTCACGTTCATTGTTCAACACAATCTGAGGAGATGACTGCCAGTGTGCCTCAGGCTGGAAACTCTTTCAAAATATACAGATCCTTAAGATAACAGACGATGTTGTAAGCAATGTACTTCCAAGAGAGGGCTGCAATTCGTTGCTCTGAAAAAAACTAATTCATTCCAAACACAGAAATTGTGAGAATATTCCTATTTTTATTTTATGAAAAAAAGCCAACTCTTTATCACATACAGTACATTTTTTCAGCAGTTACCTGACTGAGGCCTAGAAAAGTGAGCATCGCGAGGACGGGCGCTGCCAGGGCGAAGACCAGGAGATGTTTGCGGATGCGGTTCCTCTCGAGCCCGGCGTGCATCAGGAACGACACCAGGCCGAACGCTGCAGGAGCCTGCAGACGAGAGAACAGCTGGGTTAACATAGTTCCACATTTACAACATACTGCAGCCACACAGGTTTCATTTGTATATATATGCATCTCATAGATCTACATTGCTTTACAAGATATAAACCATTATCACCTTATGCAGCATGATTGCTACAAAGACAATGAGTTGAACGCTGGTCTGAGAGGTTGAGGCAGCAGCTCCTAGTGCCACTCCATCAGCTGCAGACAAAAGACAGAGTTGCTGAGATATATTATTTAATATTTGGTCATTAGTACAATGATATCGTCAACATTTTGGATCTAATACTGAAAAAAAGAGTGACTGTTACTGTTAAGCTCTAAACAATCACCTTTGTATTTTAATTTTCCCAACAGCAGGACTCAAAAAATAAGATTCATGAGTAAATGAAAAGTAAGAAAAAAAGGTCAAAGAAATAAAAATAAATCTAGTTACAAGGACAACTCTTCTATATTGCTGTGTGATTTTAGTGTGACGGAGAGTCGAACCCACCGGCAGCGTGGACCACGAGACCCAGGGTGGTGGTAATTTTTGAGTTGGTGACCCTTGCGGACTCTGGATCTGAATCAGACAAAATATAATAATACATGTGAGCGACAACACAGCATCTCCACACTGAGTAAGAATGTGTAGCATCACACGTTGGCAGACTTTGTTTGCGGAGCATTCGCTGCTCAAAAAAACCCTCTGAAATTGTTCGGTGCTGAGCGTGGGTGCATCTGGGAGAAGAGAATTTGCAGTTAAGCCATCTGGAGGTGTTTTGGGTTTAATTCAATGAGATAATTTTCTTCCAAAGGAGATTATCACCTCAAGGCTAATGACCCAGCCTCATTTCCCCGCCAACTAAGTCACCACACAGACACTCAGGTCCTACGTGCTTTGGATGCTTTAATCTTTGTGCTTTTATTTCCCTTGTAGTACTCACCTTCAGTGTTATGCACATGAGAACTTCCTATCTGGTCCACAAGCAGCATAAAGACGAAGCCCAGGACCAGAGACACTCCGATGCAGGCGTGGAGCTGCTCGTGACTGTGCTCGTGTTTCCCGCTCTCGCCCAAGCCTGCATCTCCTTCGACTTTTGTCTCGGACACCTCCAAAACCCCAACCTGGCCGTGACTGTGGTGTCCTCCTGTGAATACACAGGTCACAGGTTTGTAAGTGATGATAAACCAAATGTTTGTGTTTGACAAAGTTTGTTACGTAACAGAAATGCTTCAACTATTTGTCGTTTACTGCCGTTAGTCGAACTTTGCTCTATTTGAAGAGGATTCAGACTGTTGCGGTCTGAATCAGTTGCTGCCAAGTTACAGTAGATGCCTTCATGCTCTATACTCTAAATCTCTGTCAAAAGATCCTTTAAAGACTTGAAAGAATTTTTGGTGGCATTTTTTGGACAGCATACAGTAGAGAGCTGACAGGAAGTGAGGAGAGTTAGAGGGATGACTCAAATCACTGGAAGGGCTCATTATCAATTAATCTGCCTTAATTTGTTTTCCTCTTAATCCTGATTTTGTCTATAAAATGTCAGAAAATAGTGAAAAAGGTCAAACACGATTCCCCAGTGTTCAAGATAACATCTTCAAATTGCTTGTTTTGTCGACCAACATCCCAAAGAAAACCCAAAGAAATTCAGCTTACAGTGACATAAAACAGAGAAAAGAAGCAAATCCTCTGATTGGAGAAGCTTGACAAATAACTTTAACAATTAACTGATTATCAAAATACTTGTAGATTAATCAATTAGTCAATTGACAGAAAATTCATTTCAGCTCTAACCCCAAGGCCACCAGGACGTCCGCCTTCAAGAGATGCACAGGACATATCCTACAAAACAATGCCATAAAATCTCCAAGTACTGTCACTTGTTGAATAACTGAGCAACCAGGTGAAATTGATAATTGATCAATCGTTCAAGTCAAATCAAACAAAAATACCAAACATTCTCTAAATTCCAGCTTTTCAAATGTGAAGATTTGCTGCTTTTCTCTTTACTGTATAATTGTAAATTAAATATCTTTGTGTATATTTTGTGGAAATTGTGACACAATTTTCAGTATTAACTGACATTTTATAGATGAAAGGATCAGATAGATTAAATATATTAGCAGCCCTACAGACAATATTCCTGTCTTTTTACTGACTTATGTTGCTTTCAGTGTTATGAAAGACCACCTTCAAATGTGAACTGGAACCAGGCAGGTTTGCTTTGAACAAACAAAAGTTGTGGAAAAAAAAATCTGGGGAATGTATTTCTTTGGTGTACTCTACCCTCAAGGATTTCTTCATAAAGTGCGTGGACCCCTTCAGGAATGATAACAGCGAGTGCGGTCCCACAGAGCAGCCCTGCTCCCAGCACAGTGACCAGCTTCAGCTTCTCCTGATCAAACAAAACCAGTCACATTTAGAGCTTCTTACTCATTGTTTACATGCCCTACAAACACAACATGTTGACTTGATTATCTGATAGCATTTGAGAGGTTATAATGCAATCACCGATCGAGATAAACTTTCACCTCTCTGTAAAACTGGAAATGTGGGCTATTGCCTCAGTTAGCTTAAAGGTTGGATTCACGATTTTTCAAGTGAAAGAGGTTTTCCTCGCTGTAATCATTCCTCCTGTTCATATTTGCCATTTAAAGATCCTCTTAAAAATGTGCTTTCAATGTAAGTGATGGGGGACAAAATCCAGTGTGTCCACATAGTCTGAGTTAGTCTTATCAAAAGGATATTTGCCACATTTGTAATCTTTTTAGCATTAAATTCCAACATCATGTGCAAACCTACTCGATTCTCTGTGTTTTCCTGTTGAGCTGCGGTGGAAGTATAGTAAGAAAAAGAGGGACTTTGGCACTAAAAAGACTGTAATGTTGAAAAATATCTACTTGATTTGACTAATTTGGACGACTGAAGCTTCATATTAGCTTCAGATTAACTTTTAAATACATTCTTGCACAGAAGGAGGACTGTGGATTTTGTCCCCCATCACTTAGATTGTAAGTGCATTATGAAGGGATCTTCTAACGATCAGTATGAACAGGAGGAATGATTACAGCAAGAGAAAACTATTTTAATGTTCATTTGTACAGAAGCCAAGAACAGCCATGCTTGCAATTATCTTGTTAATGCCTTTACCTCGACATCACAAGTTAATTTATCACAAGAAAACAAAAGGCTGATTTCTCAAAATAATTTATCACAAGACTTCATCACAGGAGAAGCTCATCCTCATTTGTTCGTTCCCGTCTTCTCCTCTCCATGCCTTCCTCACATGGATAGCTCATCTCTTTAGATCAAGCACAAGAAGCCTTCGGGTGGTTTTTAAGGACATGGGTTCAGATCTGTCATATGTCGGTTCTTATTCCCTCTCTCCACCCCACTTTCCTCTCTCTCATTTAGTCTAATGAAATGAAAGTGCTTGAACAGTATTGTTTGGTACTTCTCCTACATGAAACATCCCATCATATTATGACCAGGAGTTAATTAACCTGCCATTTGGCCATGACACAGATGTCATTAATAAAGGTGCTGTTAATAATAATGATGGGTACTCCTTGATCTTACATTTGGAGCTTAAATCAGTTGCTTACAGTTGTCAAGACGCCATCTGTGCATGCTGGCATGGCGCTCCTGATCTCTGATAAACATTATAGGTAATGAGAGGACACAACCTTTTGTAGTCCCATGATAACGGGTTGATTATCTCGAGGTAACCAAATAATTAACTTGTGATCTCTAGATAATGGCACTGAAAAAATAATACTTACAAACACGGCCGCTCTCGGCTTCCGTACATTTGGGCACTTAACTATTGTTTTAAGACAGACTTGGAAAAAATGTGAACCCGTCCTTTAACTGTGCAAGCCTTCAGGAAGCACTTTGTGAAAAAAGCTTGTGAATGTTAGAAACTTACCTCTGAAAAGTTGACAGCCAAAGGTATCGTCCCGGCCACATAACATCCCACCAACATCGCAAGGGACAACAGGCTGATCGAGCTAAAATCGTCCATGGCTGCACTTTTCTCTTTGGCTAATAACACTGCTAAGCTAAACCATCAACTGCCACCTCACTTCTCTGTTAACACGGACTTTTATTCGTGCTCGTCAAGTTACATAACATACCCCAAACTGTTAGCTGTTAGTTGGCAGTAACGGTTAATTTAACAAAACGTCAGCTCCCCTCGTTTGCTGCAGAGCAGCTTGCCACCAAACATCCACGTTAACTAAACAGACGTTACAGCCTCTGGCCTCGGTAACGTTAGCCAAGCTAAGCTAACTAGCTTCGGTAATACTGTTCGGCTCTCAAAATTCACAAAATAAAGAACCCTGACGCGTTAACCTTTACGTCCAAACTGACGACATCCTGCATAATTTCTTCCAGCTGTAGTTGTCATAAATAACATCACAACTTCCAGACTTGGTGAGCCTAAGAAACTGGCTAACTGAACATCCTTCTTGTTTGGTGCCGATCAAAGTGTTTCCGGGTCACGCTTCATTCACTCAACCTGTCGAGACAAACCTGCCACGTCTCAATGAGATTCACTGGAGGAGAGGAAATGATGTCTTTCTCTTTTTTTTTTTGAGATGTAACTGTATACTCTAATGTCCATGTTGCACATTTGCACTCAACGAATATTTGGATGTTACCCCATAAATATCTGATCCCGAATAAAGACAAGCAAGCATAAGTCATATTAGGTCATTCACAAATGTTATCCAGTTTAAAGGATAGGTTCACAGTTTTTCAAGTTTCAAGTTTTTCAAAACAGTCAGGAGCCTATTTTAATAAACATTAAAATAGATTTTTTTTTCTTGCCATTATGATTCCTCCTGTTTATATTGGCCATGAGAAGATCCCTTCATAATGCACTTACAATGTAAGTGATGGGGGGGAAATGCATTTAAAAGTTTATCTGAAGAGCCGTCCCAATTAGTCAAATCAAGTACATATCTTTCAGTGTTGGTCTTTATAGTGTCAAAGTCCTTTTTGTTACTGTACTTCCACCGCAGTTCAACAGGGAAACACTGTCTGAGGAAACACAAAGAGGGAATCCATATCCATTTGATATGACTATTCCAGACTTCTGAAGCCTCATATAAGCTTCAGATAAAGTTTTAAATGAAGCTTTGCACAAAATGACTGTGTGGACACACTGTGATTTTGGCCTCCATCACTTACATTGAAAGCACATTTGAAGGGGATCTTTTAATATCTAGTATGAACAGGAGGAATGTGATCATAGGGACACCTGACTGTTGTTTTCAGACAGACTTGAAAAATTGTGAACCCATCCTTTAAGCAGTGGCTGATAAAGTTTAAACCTAATTTTAAATTCTGCAACATTCATTTGGGGTCTGCTCTCACACTTGAAACAATTTTTTCCTGGATTCATTATTTTTAATGTATGTAATGATATATATTTTGTCTAAAAACAAGCAATCGTCTATTATATTACAGTACTAGCTAAATATATACACAAAAACCATATACTTATTTTTTCTGGCAAAAAATCAAAAATCTTCCAAATGTTTTTTCTTTTTGTCTACATTATTGTTTAAATATCACCTCCAGACATGTATTAAGACATAAAAATACTCTGCTTGGAACAATAATGTGTGTCTAATATGGTTTTTCCACAAAAAACACAATAACAACTTTAAAATCCTTAAAACGGCATTTACTCCTTCTCCTTCATTAAAAAAAATCCAGAATCTATGAATATGCAAATATTTTTTATATTAAAAGATTAACTGCTGGACACAAGATCTCTATTTCACTGAAAAGTCAATTCTCAGTGTTTGTGCACTGGAGCCTTCAAGTCTCCACATCACATTTGTGTAAATTGAATTTTGGACCAAGATTGGCTTCCAAATACAAATCCTGCTCGTAGGTCCTTAAACTCAGATTTTCAATGAGCACAGATAAACTTCAGCAGATGAATGTAAAACAGCCTTCTAGTGTCAAACTCTGCACATACATCATTCTGCACAGTGAAGCTCCAACATTCAACTGTAGGAACAAGAAGAAAAACATATTTTGAGTGGTGGAGGACTTTTAAAAAATTATAGTATTTGCCAAAATACCAGATATACATTTTTCTGGTGCCTAAACATTATTTCCTGTTTTCTCAAAATAATTAGAGCGTTATGTTAAAACTATTAAATATCCTGCTACTAAAAAGGCTTTTAAAACTGTATCTGAATGTCATATTCAACTTGTTGCTTTGTCTAAATCAAAAATTCTGTTTTTCTTTTTTGTCTACATTATTGTTTAAGTAATTGTCATTGATTGTTTGCTTTGACTTTTTTCCAGGTTTTTTTCTTTGCATTTTTGAATCCTCTGAAATTCACAAATACAGTTGAGGACATAACAGCTAAAGATGAGGAGTAATTAATCTGTTTCAACCACAATTGCATTTAAAACCAGATAATAGGAGTAACTGCACACTCAAGAAAAGCTCCCTTTACTTTATTTGCAACGTTTTCAACTTCAAAAAGAATAAAATCAAGGGAGCTCTGATTCAGTATGTGGGTACTCCTTGTTTTTTTTGTATCCAACACCTGTCCCACTCAGGTTTTGTGGATGCACATACGAATATTCTGTTGCGTTTAAAAACCAGCCAAACACCTGTAAACAAAATATAAGTAAACAGCACATTAAAAACACATTTTCTAAAAAAAGCATATTTATTAGTTCACACAATGGAGCAGTGCCTCAACGTGACAACAGTAAATCAAAGCAGAATGTGTCCAACTTATTGGAGAACAGATGGGTAAAAATGCAACTTGACTTTTGCCTCAACAAAGGAAAACATACAACCAAAGTTTTATCATGCAATATGTTTTTGCAAACCCCCTTTCTGTTCACAGTTCAGACTTTCCCTTCCAAACACACACACACACGTACAAGTCGAGCAGCTCCTTGCTGATGGAATGGAGGGGTGTATGGGCACATGTTTACAGTCTGCTGGACCAGAAACTGTAGGCAGCAGAACTGTGAGCCAAGTCAGTCAGTCAGAGAGACGTCTGGTATTTATTTCACCAGTCCGATCTTCTTAGCTTCTGTTTCGTATATCAACAGCCTCCACATTTTTACTATGAAGACTTCTGCTTCTTCATCCAGAACCTAAACACAAACAGTCAGGTTAGACAAATAGCGCATGCAATGAATCTTGCTATATATCAAAGTTACTGTAAATGATTATCTCATCTTTATAGTGTTTGGATGAATCTGTTCATTAATATTGAAGCTAGATGAGGCTGCTTCAGACAGGACCTTTATTCCTAAAATATGTTTGCCATTTTTGCTTTATTGGGAAGAGAAGAGAGAAATTAGAGAACAGATAGAGCCTATGAGGCCATGTTTAAACCTGCATTAATTGATTTTTGGCCACTTGACAGCAGTGGAACAGCATTGAAACCCCTTATATGGTGAACTTCTAAGCAAAAAGTTGCCTATTTACACATATACGGAACAACATTATCATTCGTTTGGAGTTGTGTTTCTGGTCACCTGATCAATATTAAGTCCAGTATTCACTCTTCTTTTAACTCTATATCTGGCTCTTCAGTTGTTAAAATGCTCCACTATGTTCATCTGTTAGTTAACTTCGTTTACAGTTTGGTGCTGCGAGGTAAGTTTATCAGAGCTTTTACACTGAAAACTGCCTGTTGCATCTGAAAACTAACTGAAAGCAGTGAGAGTGAACTAAAACAGTGAAGTTGCAGCTGTATAGTACAAAACAGTCTATAAAACTCTTGAGAGCTGAAGGGACGTACAGAGTCTGGTGATAATTCTCTGTGGGTTTGACGCTACTCTGCACTTTTACAAACTGGCCAGTCAGCGTACTTTACTGCTGCCACTGTCAAGGTTCTGCTCACCCTTCTTAAAAGTAACTTCAGCTGATGCACTGTGAGCACATTTTATACTGCTCAAAGTCAAATGATAAAAAAAAGGGCAATAATTCATTTAAGGTTGTTCATCTGGGCAATGTGATGTATCATTAAGTATGTGTCTTTAGTGTAATTCTATCAACTACTTGCCTAATTAAGAAGTATGAATTTAATTAAAGCTGGCAGTGTCATCACATCAGATTCAAAAAGATCAATTTAAACAGACTTTGGCTCTGTGATGCAACCAATTTCAACTTACCATGGCAACATCATCAAGAATACCTTGAGGAGTGCTGTGTGCCATCACCTGGAGAGAAAATACAAAATATTCAGTTAAAATACCACAAACTTCTTTACGCAGAGAAAATTTAAGGAGTTACGAAACGAAACGAATATAATCAGAAGCCTTCTATTTTCCAAAGAGACCAGCATTTTAAATTACAGGTAACAACAGTCTGAAACTTAAATAATTTAACTGACAAGAGTTTTTTCATATAAGACAAATCATCACTAACCTTTGAACAGACAAAATCAACCAGAGTGGGTTCCTCTTCACCAATGTATTCAATAATCTTCTTATTGATCCATGGTCTAATGCGGCGATCCATCAGAGTCTACAGAAAGAACATCAGCATAAAAAATGGTTTACTTTTCAATTACTGAATGACAAAAAATATGTATGAAGTTAATAAAAAAGATGAAAATCCAAATCTTTACCGAATCAACCATCGTCCAGTCCAGCGGGTAGGAGAAGAGCTCAGGCCTGGCGGTGGGGATCTTCTCTATAAGACTCTTAATGTGCTTGCGTTTCTCCTCTGTGTTGATGCTGCCTTTGGCCCCTGAAATCTCTGCGCCGTCCAGCCCCAAACTCTTATCGTCGTCGCCGTAGTCAAGTGGAACCAGTTTCCTTTTGCGGGGCTGCTCGTCAGCCTCCTCATCGTCAAACTTGTTGAAAACACTTTCCACAGTCGCCAGTTTCTTTCGCTTTCCGACGTTGAGCTGACTGGGGCTGTTGGTGGCGCCTGGAGTAGAAAATAAGGTGGAAAACCAGTTGATTCTGGCACAAAGCAACAACGCTAAAAACATTTTGCACACACAGTTTGCTAATATACTCACCCAGTTTGAGACTGAGGCCGATCTTGGGCCGGTGTTCCTCGGGAGGTTGGACCTCGGGAGTGTTCTCGCCTGGAATGATGATGCCGCAGGGAGATTCGTTGCCGGGCGTGTTTGGAGTCGCGTTCCCACTGGCGGAGGACACCGAGGGAGCAGTAGTGATTGGTCGCATGATGGGTTTGAGGTGCGGCTTTGCCTCTTGTGAGTCCTCCCCATCGTGATAGTCATCCTCCTCGCCTTCCTCTACGTCGTCGTCTGAATGCGGCTGGGGGCCTCTAGGCGTCGGCTCTGCGGGCCTCGCTGACCCTCTCTTCTCCCGATCCCAGTCCCTGTGAGCCTTCTCCTGGTTTACATCCTCCTCGGGTTCAAGTTTCAGAGGGGGCTGCCGTCTCCGCTCTGCCTCCTCCTCCATCTACCAAAATACCCGACACGTTGACAGAAGACACGAGTTTGAGAAACAGATCAATTTGTGTGTCAGGAACAGATGCACGATCACAAAAAGGAAGAAAGGCAACGCAGAAAGACGGATCAAAGAATAGAACTCGTGAGAGATAATGTTTTTGTTTATGTGGACTCACCCTCTGCAACTCAGCATCAGGGTCGGGGTGACCTTCAGCTAGAAGCCTCTGTCTGATCTCCTCCAGTTCCTCTTTCTCTCTCTTCCGGTCTCGCTCGTCCAATTCTGTTTCCTTTTCTCGGTCACGAAGTCGCTTCTGCAGAGCGCTGCCCCTGAGAGGACAATAAGAACAAGTGATGTAATGAAAAATGCCAAAAAAAAAAAAAAAAAAAAAAGTGTATTCCCAGCACTGATAAATGTCCATAAAGATAATCACCTGTAGTATTTTGGGTCGTCTCTGTCGTCGTCATAATCTTCAAGGAATTCTTTCAGTCTTTTGGCTTCTTTCATCTGAATTTAAATTTGTTAACATGTAAAAATTGTAAGGAAATCTTTACCTATTAGTCATCCAGTCATCTACTTCACATTCCTACATTTTCAGTTGTTAAAACTGCCGGCAGCATGTTTATATAATCAGTGTTGTTCTGTGTATTTTGCTTGAATTAGCTTTTTTAAAATATGTTTTAACATGTTTACTTTTATTCCCGAATCCTGTGACTGTTAGTTTTTCCCATCAATTAAACTATTTAATTAAGAAAGTTATGGTTAACAAAAACTTTATTTCCTAGTACCCATTTGACCCTACTTGCAGTTAAAGGTGGAGTTCTGTCTATCACAATTTATTTATATGTTTTTATTAAAACAAAAGCAACTTTCCATGCTTCTCTATATAATCATCTTAAATCTGTCATTCTAGATATCTAAAACAAATTGTAGTAATTATTTCATGACAATTTGATCCAGGCATGGTATGCATTCATGTATCTACCATTTCACGACGCCGCTCGTCTTCTCTCTCCATTTCTTTGCTGTAGTCGCGAGCCTTCTTCCTCTCCCGGATCTCCCAGTTTTTTAGGCGCTTTAAGAGGACGAAAAATAATTTAACCATCACAGAATCACACTATCAGTGAATTCAGCCTTTGTGTAAATTGTATCATTTATTTTAAACTAATGATAAAACATGACAGGTTTGAGGTGTTAGTACCTCCTGGTATGCAGCCTCCTTGTCTCTGAGCCTCCTCTCAAGTCTCCTCCGTTCATACACGTCCTCCTCATCTTCTTCACGGTCACGTTTTTTATCCTCTCTGGTTCTCTCTCTGCACAAGACGTTATCTATGTTAGTCTGATTTAAACATTATCATTAAGTTTAAGTCATGCATTTATTTATCTTGCTGCACTTTGGCACTTTACTTTTGTAGTTTCATTATATCACAGTTAAATGAGCTGCCAGATTTGTATACACTGAATGTCAGGTATTTACTAAATCTAATGCAATCCAATAGAACAGCACTGGAATGAATATATTACCTTTATATATTGAGTTTATCAAAGATGAGATCGCTTTGTCAACTACCTTTATGAAGACACACTTTGTTGAGACTGTTTGAGAGGGAACTGAACTCTACAGTCATTTTGGAAGCTACAATTTTGGTTCTGTTGAATTTTCCTGCATTTAATTCAAAAGTTGTTTCTACTACTGTCCATCCCCGTTTATGCATCATAACAAAAACTCTGCATATGTCACAGTAAGAAAAAGCCATAAAAATGACTATTTACCATGGCTGCTGGATTATAAACATGATTCTGTCCACATCTCTGAGTGTTTTCAGGGATTCAATAAGATGAATAAATAAATACAACATTGAAACTTGAATGAAAACATAATGGTAATTCAATCTGGCGACTGATTTATTACAAAAGATGTGGCCAACCCCTTTAGAAATTTAATCAAAATTAGACGAGAGAGTATTTTGTTGTGTTGGAAAGACAAGAGTGCTCCAACTTTATAATTTCAAATATCTTATTTTCTTTCTCTAGAGAAGTCATCGGACAACAAAGCCAGTTGGTTCATTATACACAACTGAAACAGTTTGAGTGGTTTGTTTGTTTAATCACGGCTCCTCTATCAGACTAGTCAGTAAGATGGTTTTATACACAACAACACACAGCAGAGTCAGAATGAGTCATGTGTTTTGAACTGCATGACTGAGACATCGAGTGTGACATCACAGGCCTCCCACTGACCTCGACCTGCTGCGGCCCTCGCTGACGTCTCGACTCCTCTCCCTCTCCCGCTCCCTCTCCTTCGTCCTCTCCCGTTCGCGGTCTCTCTCCCTTTCCCTGTCGCGATCTCGGTCTCTTTCCCGCTCCTTGTCCCTCTCCCTCTCCCTCTCCTTCTCTTTCTCACGGTCGCGGCGCTCCCTCTCGCGCTCCCGCTCTTTGTCCCTCTCTCTCCTTTCCCTCTCGATCTCCAGTCGCTCCTTTTCTTTCTTTCCTTTTTCCTCTTCGAGTTTCTGCAGGAGCCCAACAGGAAGAAATGGGGGGAAATGTGTTACTACATTTAAAATATTATTAAGACCATCATACTAAAAAAATACATAAATACACAGGTTATCAGCACGATAGTGTGAAAAATGGTTTAGACACCCTGGGCCGGACATGCTCACATACTGCCATGAATCATTGCTTTGGAGTGGTTGCCTTCTGCAAGTGAGGACGTCCTCCTAGCCCTGATGTTTCCTCCAGGAAGAGTGGTCTGCTGCTTGAGCAAGTTTAATGAAGATACTGCTCAATTCCGGACACACTTAAAACCACAAATTGCAGTTCATTCTTGAAAGATACCTAAAAATCTAAGGCTATCTGTTCTTATAGAAAGGGGTTACAGCAAAAGTAGAAGTTTAAACCATACACTGTAGGTTTAAACCGTCCACCAATAAAACGTTTCTGTAATTTTTGGCTCTACACATTTACATTATTGTATTTTTGTTACATCAAATTGTTGTTAGATAGATCATTTCCTGTGCTGTCTACATCATTCAGCCCCTCTCTAACATATACTGATATTGAATTAGCTTTTTTTTTTCATATGTAACAGGTCGACTCGTCCTCTGCAGTAACTATGTGCTCTATGGTGATCTGAGATTATGCTCTGATGTAATAAGAGGCCATTCCAATAAAAACTTAGCTGTAGGCAAATATGTATCGGTCAAGCCCATATCCGTCCAATCGATGTGCACTCAGGGAAATGCCGAAATGTGATAGACTTGACGTGATGCAAGAGATACTGTATGTTAAAATACATAATGTTTGACCTGATGTAGCACCACTACATATAGAGGTGGTTCTAACTATCTCACACACACACACACACACACACACTGCAGAGGAGATTTGAAGTCTGAATACACATTAACTTTATGTACTCAGCTTTATGATTCATTCACTTTAAGGGTTTAATTCAAAGTTGGGCTACTAAAGCTACAAAACACATATATTGTAATAAAGCACACTTAAAATAAAAAAGTGTCCACCGAGTTAATTTTAAACCATCGGGTCAACAGGTTTACAAACTTCTAACTATACACTCAAGATTACCACTATATAATGCCCTGGTTTGGTCTTATCTATGTGTGCCAAGTGGATTAAAACAAGCTCGAGCTTAACATGGCAAATGGCCCAACTAAGTGAATTACATAATCAGCTGCCGTGTCCCGTGTGGTTTCTACATGGTCATCTGAGATGCAGGGGAGCAGTGCCAGACTGGGAGTTCAGTACGCAGCAGAGTGACAGATCCAGAAACCGGGACTACATTATAACGCAGGAAAACTTTTTTTTGGTCTATAATATATAATTGAAACATATGGATTTTTTTTTTTTATCCATTTTCCAGCATAAAACACTTGAAAGTTGTGCAATGGGAGAAATAATACTACTTATTCTGCTGATATGTTCAGCACCAGTTACCTTGTGCAAAAATATCTTTCTTTGAGCAAAAACTGCAGCTTTGTGTTTGCAGATTTCCAATAGTTTTTTCTTATTTATGCAAGAATATCTGGACATTTCAAAAGATCTGTGCACATGTTGAAGGTGAATCTACATAAAACACGAAACATTTACCTCTTTTCCACATTCTAACTAGCTGGCATAAAAATCATGGCATTTTTCAACAGAGCGTTTCGGAGCTATTGGTGTGCAACTTACAGGTGATGAACTACGGTTTCAGTGCTTCTCTGCCCCTACACATCCTACAGGCTACGTGTGGGAGGAAAAGCAGGTCAAATGTAAAAGTCAAAATAAAAACGTCCAAATGATACCTGTGAAGCAATTCATCTAAACATCAATAGCAACTTCTTTTCAAATTCATTGTTGGAAAAAAAGAAAGAAAAAAAAAACAGATACTGCATTTCATTTTGGCAAAAGGAAATTAGTGAAGCAGTCTTACCTGTAGGTTGTCTTGTGTCTCTCTCTCTGGCCTCTCCAACCCATTAAATGTTATAAATCTCAGCAGAGTCAGACCCACAGTTCAAACAGTCCTCACAAAACCAGTCCTAACAAATGTCTACCAGTTATTCATATCCTAACTGGTTTATAATGTTCAAAGAACACTGTTGGAAATGTGGGTCGAACAGCTGATGAGTGATCAACAAAAACAAAAAGGAGGAAAGGTGGAAAGCGGTCTGAACTACCTCCTCTACATGAGCTACTAGTTATCTACTAGCTAGCTATTTGTATCTGGTGTGAGGGGTTTAATACAGCTGGAAAAGTATCTGTCAACTTGTCTATTAACTCTCTGGCTGAGTTCTGTAACCTCTAATCAACCCGAAACTTACCTCTTGTTCTAATATTCCACAATGTGGTGGAAAATTGCTAATTTAGTTGTAGTACTGCTTTAAAGTTCATAATTTATTTCAAATATGCAGGTGGATTGTACTGAGTGGCGAGCCTCGTTGTTTAGTGTGCAGAGTGTTGTTCCTGTTTGTTGATGGCAGTTGTTGACGTTTGTATTTTGGTATATTCTGCAATGGTTTTTACATCAGCTCCTCTTCACATATTAAATGATTTAGCTTAGCTTTAGCTTTATTTATTGACACTTTTCTGGCTCGATTTTCTCAAACTGCTTTTGAATGTCAAACATCAAGGTGCTAACAGGTGATCACAGAACCTCCTTGTACACAATCACTGTTAATGCTACAAATGAGTGTTCATCCTGATATGATCCGCTATGTAGCAGAGTTTGAAAACTTTCAGAGGTAACGTCTGGTTCCATGAGGTGTTTACATTGTTGTGTCTCCCTCCGTGCAGCAGCTAAATAACCCTACAGTGATTCACTAATACACTCATGTTTCATTTATATTCTTCTTCTCTCATTGTTAGACTAAGGGGAGGGGTGGAGTCACAAAGACATAGAGCAGAAGGAAAGAAAAGTAAACAAATGTTTGGAAACAAAATCAAGAGAAACATGAGAGGGAAAAAAAAGAAAAGAAATATAACAAGAACTTGCCTTGTTAGTCTTCAGACCACAGAGTGCTGTGAAAGGGCGCTCCCTGCTTTAATAATACAGGCTGCAGTTCAAACTACTGCAGTGGTTAGGATCATTCAGTCTGTGTGTGTTCTTCAAACACATAATTTATTGTCTGAGGACCTGCAGAGGTTGACTGAGCTGCCCAGCCTTTTCAGACCTGATTGAGGGTGACAACATGTTATCATCACTGGCAATTTGTCCGTTCTACTTCCAGCACTACTATCAGTGGTGCTTTGTTTCACAAGTCAACATGTACGTGCTAATAGTTTCCTAAATCAAAATAATAAAAAAGGTGAACTGAGAGCCAGTTGCCCCTCTGCAAACCCTCCAGAAGGGAGCGCCCAACATGAATTAAGAAGAAATGAAAGATCATACTTACATCCTATCCTCGCAACTTTTTCCAAAGCTGAGATTCTGAGATTCATCTTGCTCTAGTCACCAAATGAACTCTACCATATTGGTGGGGTTTAATCAATAGATTAGCTTTAGATGGAATTTAACATTGCGACCATGCACTCTGTGTGATGAATTTAGCTTGTCAAGAGCTTCAAACTTTTAGTCTCAAATCAGTATTATGAACAATGAAAACTTTTGCCCAATTCAGAAATACTGACATTTATTATACAGCCACATGAATGGCTGATACATTATTATAATAATTTAGCCTTTAACAGGTACAATAAAATGCATGAATCAATATCAATTACGTCCTATTTCTTTACTTTTTGAATTTCACTAACTGATCTATATATTAATAGAGAACCTCTATGTTATATCTGACAGTAATAGAAAGGTCTTATGGAGGAATTACCTCCATAAAATATAGAAATTTGGAGAAAGATGCATTTCCTGTTGAGGATTTTCTAAGTACACAATGAGTTCTTCTCCAAAACCTAAACTAGAGAGTAATAACAGTAGTTTGATACATTACCTTGTGCGTATCCCGGAATTTACTGATCTCTCTGGAAATCAAGTCTCTCTTGTCATCCTCCATCTCCATGGCATTGATATCCTCCTTACACAAAGGAGAGAGAAAGACAGGAAACAAACACACTAAATACTCAGCAGTTACTACAAATACGAAGAAAATATTGCTCCACACAATGTCTACACCTCAGAAATGATACAAACAATACCTCCTCTTTCTTCTCTTTCCGCTTTTTGTTGCGAGGTTGACTGTCAGGGTCCTGTGAGGGAGCGTTGAGTTCACTTGCATACTCTCGGATGAGGACGTCGATCGCCCCCTTTACAACCTGGTCCCGACGCAGGGTTTCTTCATCAAGAACCTCCTCCTCATCGTCATCCCCGTTCTTTGACCCACTGCTGGCTCCCTACACGATTAAAAAACAAGCATAATAAAGAGGGAGAAACAAACTTATCTACCCGATTTTAACAACATTATCAATACAGAAACGTTGATTTAATCTTTTATTCAGCAGGTATACAGGGCTACGTACGCCGTTGGCACTCTTCTTCTTGGCCTTCCACTCGTCTAGTTGGGCCTTAGTCTTGGCGTCTACCTTGACCAGCAGTTTCTTGTCACCTAACAGCAACTCGTGCAGCAGTCTGAGGGCTCGCAGTGTGGATTCGGGCTCCTTATACTCACAGAACCCAAAAGCTTCCAGGAGTAAAAGAAAAGAAAGTTAAACAATTACAAAACATTTGATTACTTGATTTGAACCAGAAGTTTTCATTTTAATAAAAAAAAAAGCGTAATTACATTCACAGTAATTGAAGTTGTTGGGGGTCAATACTTTCTAATAACCATTATAGTAATGCACTAGTGTAGTATCTGAAGTCTCAGGGATGTGCAAAACAACATGAATTCGCATAAAGACAAGATGGTAAATGACTGGTTTAAATCTGTTGTGCCCATTTTGTTTTTACCTTGAAGTTTCCCGGAGGCACCTTGGACCCTCTTCCAGCTTAGAACAATACCGCATTTCTATATTGAAAGATGACAGAAAAAATAAACAGTTTAATGTCACATCAGAGATGCTACTGAATAATCAATGATCCATTCACCATTATAAGAAATGGATTTATCAAGACTGTATTCACCAACAATGCACAAAGTTGGCGCAAAGGTATCTATGTCTCCTGGGGACATCAGTTCCAGGGCTGTTTTAAATGGATACCTGCATCGTGCTGTGAGCAACTATTATCAGAACCAGTCATGTGTGAACGTGACAATGCAAGTGGTTTTTCCCATATAAACCAATCAATATGGTAAAAGGTGGTGCTTACCTTGATGATGATGATCTTGCAAGTGGTGACTGCTACTTGCAACTCTTAATCTATGCAATTGCTTCTTCTGATATATAATATTCAAAGCTGATCATCCAACAAAATAGTGCGAAAAATGTCCATATGTAGACCCTTTTTCTTTTTAGACCAATAAGAGGTTTCAAATGAACAAACTGTGAGCAAGACTCACATCTGATGAAGTGGATACGCTCACACTTTTAATTGTATCAAAAGATTGAGGTAGCATACTTTATGTTTCCACTTGGTGTAGACATCACCTTGTAGTGTGAAACCCTCTTCAAAAACCTGGTAAGTTCGGTGTGGTCCATGTATGATCAACTCACCGCTAAAAGCTGTCTGACCAACATGTCAGATGCCTTTTCGGAGATGTTCCCTACAAATACAGTGGTGGTGGGGCCACTGCTGTCATCTGTGTCCTTGGCTCGGATGTTGCCAGGCTCCTTTTTTGGAGCCATCGGCTTCTGTGCTACAGTGACTGTCGTTGGGACAAGAACCTGCAACAGCGAAAATTACATTTTACATTTTAAGTATCCCTTCTCCAGAGCATTAAATAAGATATATTACCACCACAAAATGTGCAAACATTTCAAGCAACCAATAATAACTGAACTGAATTCCTAATGAGTGAGGACTGTGTATCTATTTGCAGGTCATGCAGCACAGCTGATGCTTCAACTGGCAAGCGGTAGGAACTACTGTTTCTAACTCACTGTGGGGGTGGGGGTCACTACACCCATGTGAACCGGGATCATGGGAGTACCTGGAATGAGAAACAAAACAAAACACTCAAACCTCTTATCACGGCATACAACTAATCACAACCACACAAAAAAAGAAACTTTCCACTTTCCAGTAGATAAATGTGAAAACAGCCCTCTAGTGTCAAACTCTGCACATATATCATTCTGCATATTAAAGCTCAAACATCCAACTGAAAAAACAAGAAGAAAAACACATTTCAAAGTGGAGGGGGACTTTTAAAAAATCACACACAGGACCCCCACAGGTTTATTTACAGACACACAGTTATCACAGCTGTTCAGCCACATCAGTATTCAATACCTGGTGGGACCGCTGGTGCAAACCCTCCATACTGGGGAGGTGGGATCCTCGGGGGAAGCTGCGGGATGCCAATCTGCTGGCGGTTGAGCGGAGGAGGGTATGACATCCTGAGGAATACAGGAACCTATGGAGGAGACGGGATGTTCATGAGGGTCTTTTGCACTTATATTAGGTAGTGTCGAGTTCATTATAGTGTTGAATTTAAACACAGATAGCACAAGTGTGTACTTATGTTGCCAGCTAAGCCAGGTGGGACACCTGCTCAGTCCAAAAAGTAGACATCCATCAACCATGTTAGCTGCCTAAATTAGCTCATGCTAGCGAGCGAATACTCTGTGGCCTTGCTAGTTCACAATAGCTAAAGCGGTCATTTAAGTTACGGATATACTCACCAGTGTAGTCAAATATGAATAAAAACCAGCAGCTAGTAATACTGTGGGTTATGCGAATACAAGCCCATTAAATACAGTAGACGGAAAAACGTAACGCTAGAGGTTAGCTTTAAAAATTATCACCGGTGCGTTCATGAACCCCTGGATACAAATAACTGGGACCTTTTCTTTTCGAAATGAATCATGGGATATCACAGCGGACCCAGAAGGCTTTTTGCCCGAAGTTTAGTCTCTCAGGCAGGATCTGAAACCGCTGCCTCGGCTCATGATTGGTCTTTAAAGACCCTTTCCACTCAAAAATGTGTTTTTCTTCTTGTTCCTACAGTTGGATGTTTGAGCTTCACTGTGCAGAAAGACGTATGTGCAGAGTTTGTCATCTGCTGAAAGTTGAAGTTTCTCTGTGTTCATTGATAATTTGATGTATGATGTAGAGACTTGAAGCCTCCAGTGCACATACACTGAGAATGGACTATACAGGGAAGTAGGAGGCATCTTGTGTCCAGCAGTTAAACTTTTAAAATGAAACAGATTTGCATATTTATAGATTCTGGATTTTTTTTAATGAGGTAGAGAAGGAGTAGATGCAATTTTAAGGATTTTAATGAGGTATTTATACAGTGTTTGTGGGAAAACATATCAGACACAGATTATTGTTCCAAGCAGAGTATTTTTATGTCTTAATACAAGTCTGGACCAGACAGTCTTATAGCAAGTGATAGCAGCAGTGGCAAGAAGGCTGAGTGTATGCAGTACACAGTATACTACACAGCAGTGTAAACAGTAGTGATTTCTGTTCTGTCAATAAATTTTAAAGATATTACTTAGATTAAATTAAATAGACTTATTTTATTATTATTATTACCTTACTTTTGCTCTGTTTTTATTCTTTATTCTTCTATGTTGTGTTTGTGGGAGCAAACACTTAGAAACATTCTCTGTATGCTTGCATACTTAACTAATAAAAACAGATTCTGATTCTGATAATAATTTATGTTAGATGTGTTTTTTTTCATTTAAAAAATATCTGGTTAGATATTCTTAAAATGACATCTACTGCAAATATTTTTGATTGCAAAAGTTTAACTGCTAGACACGAGATGTCTCTTATTTCACTATAAAGTCCATTCACAGTGTTTGTGCCCCGGAGGTTTCAAGTTTCCACATCACACTCGTGATGTAGCTCAAAGGTATTTACCCTTATAATATTCTCTGGTCTGTCCCTCACCCAGCCACTGTGCAGTGTTTTTTGAATGTTTTAGCCCATTACTATCCACTTTACATTGATGCTGACCATTTCCAAAGCACACCCAGTGTTTTTTCCACACCTTTCAATGATTTCAAACACTGAACTGGTACTGAAACTGTTTGTTGATGAAGTTATAACAGACAAGAAACTCAATAACTGATTAATTGTCATTAACAAAGCTAAAGTACCACATGTTCTCTGGTGTCAACTTCTCAAACTGCTGCTTTTACATAATAATTTATTAAATAACCTTTGGGTTTGATACTTTTTGGTTGGACAAATAATATAACTTGAAGATATTCAATGGGAACATTATGAATTATGAATTTATTTTTTGCTATTATCTGACATTTTATGTATTAAATAATTAATCTGAAACACAATGAACAGATAAACTATGAAAATCATTGGCTGCAGCCCAACACTATGCATCATGTCTCATTTTATTTTTGCCAGTGTACCTTATTTTTGCATGATACTTCAGTACAGACTTAAAAATCATTACCATGCAACATGTAGACAACAATAACAGAGGACGTCATTTTTCACTAGGATGGATAAATTCAAAGTCTCTGCAGTTCCTCTTTCATAGTGAAATGAACTGAGAAAATATTTGTCTAGAAGATATTAAAAACTCTAAACATGGCTTGGAAACTACATAAATATAAAATTATAAATTATTTAAATTGGTTGATTTGTAGTAGGTTCGTATCAGAATAAGAACCAGGTTTATTGCCAAGTAGGTTTGCACATACAAAAAAATACACAAAATCAAGTAATCTCAATAATATAAAGAAGAAGTGTAAAAGTGTAAAATGTATTCTGAGAGAAGCTGCAAAAAGTTTAAATTTTGTTATGTTTATTTATCTTTTAGTACACAGTCTGGTAGTAGCTGGGAATCTGGCGGAGGGCAGGATTTATACACATCCTGGAAGAAGGTTTAGCCTGACAGGCAGCAATCAGGGAACAAACATTATAGGTCACATATTATTATTATTATATTCTCAGTATTCTCCGTTTCAAACACTTGGTGGCGCCAGATTCATTGCTTTAGTTTGTAACGAGAGCTCTTCAATGACTTCATCACCCCAGGTGATGTGTTCATACATCAGTTTGTAGCTCTGGGCTGCGTCACACATACCGGCTGATTACGTCAGAAGAAAAATATGTGTTTAATGTGTCGCTTAGCAACCGCTGTGTTAAGTTTATGTTCTATAACCCAAGGTTAACTAACAAACTAACTAACTATTGTATGTGCTTTTACAGTTAAGTTAAAATCAATTTTATTATATGTTACAATAATATATCAGTGTTTGTTGTTTTAGACACTGTATATCTGTTTTTGTATTGTTTATTATGTGTATTTTTGCAAGAACTGTGCACACATTGTGTCCTGACAGAAAAAAAATCAAACCATCAGTGGGCTAAAACATTAAAAATGAGATGGATAATGGTTTTCATCAACGCCAATCACACCAACAACAGACACTGCAACAGGCAGAGGTGGAATGTGGTTAAATACATTTGTTCAAGTACTGTACTTATGTTACATTTTACATTTTAAGGCAATTTAGTTACATGTCTGCTTTTTAATGTTAATTTACTCCACATGCAGAATACTACATACAAAACAAATGGCCTTATAATACCTTACACAGTTATAAACAACCCAGCAGTATATAAAGTAGTTCAAATTAGTTTGAACTTGACCAGATAAACAATAAAATCCTACTCACACATTAATGCATCAGCATAACAACATTTTTATAAACTAATATAACACTCAAAGGGACAATTCTTCTGCATAATGAATACTGTTATTTTGGATTATATAAGTATATTTTGCTGATAATAATACAGTACTTTTATTTATGAAAGAATAGGACTACTACGGTTTACCATGTGATTTTATTGCTTATTATATGATGATTTAGGGGCTACACTTTTTAGTAAAATATCCTTAATTTCTGATGATTTTTTTGGAAGAATTATTATAAAAAAAATTGAGCTGTGCTTCAGGAAGATCACCTTAGTTTGGCTGATTTTATGTGTAGAGAAGTTTTGTTCTTGTCTATGTTGCCTATGTTGACAAATGTTTCACCACTGTAACTGTGTTCTAACGTCCTGTAAGTACATGTGGGCTGGACACTTGTATGTACATGACATAATAACTAAGTGACTCCTTTAAAAGGTAAAAGGTCTGAATACTGGAATAGACACACGTTATAACGGGTAGCCAAAGATGTAAACACATATATTTGCTTACATCTGACCTGAAATCTGATATGTTTTGGTCGGAGCTATGTGGACAAACAACGAGGCCAAACGCTGTAACATAAACACTCGGCGGCGTCTGTGGAAATTTCCACCTGGATGAGACTGCGGTACATCACTTCCCAGCAGGCATTTAAAAAAAACCTCCTAGCCTACGTCAGTCCACAGGTCACGCCCCCCTAAACGAACCCTCTATTTCGACAGTTCCTATTGGCTAACCAGAAGGTGTGTCATCCACCCTGACGTCAGACGCTATATATGAAGCAGGGCGTTCTGCTGGCAATAAAAGCTTATAACACATTATAACGCTCAGCATCACTGATAATTACTAACTGCTAAACGAAGCTTTGTGTTTTGTATGAATAAATTAGGGCGTGATCATCTCTACCGCTTATCACAGTCTTCCTACCCGGTAGCTCATTAATATTAATTGGATTTACAGGCAATAAGACCGACCCTCTGCACCAACGCGGCCACATTCAGCATCCCACTGAGGTTTCATCAGACTCTTTGTTCGGCGGCTGGAAGAGTCGGTTTGATTTGGACTGGGCTGATTATATTTTCAGGGGGAAAAGTAAAAAAGGAAAAATGGCTTTGAGAGGATCTCTTTCTCGTCTTCTCCGGACTCAACTCAGCCACACTTGCCAACAGAGCAGAGCTCAATCCGTGGCTGTTCTGGGAGCTCCCTTTTCAAGAGGGCAGGTAAGAAAATCTTTTTGGTAACATTTCTTTTTTCCTCCCTCTCATTTTCAACAGTTTCAACACTCATTTAACTCATTTCTCTTGTGTACTTATGTATTTATTGATTGATTCATTGACAGAAAAGAAGAGGCGTGGAGCACGGTCCTAAAGTCATCAGAGATGCGGGGCTCATCGACAGGCTTTCCGGGTTAGGTAGGTGACGGGATGACGGGGGACAGTAGTAGAGCAACGCAGCGGCGTTATGTAACATTGAATGGGTGTATCCTGCAGGTTCAGATTTAACGCGTACCTCCGGTTTTTCAGCCAGCAGTCCGTTACATCACCGGCTGACCGTAAATATCAACATCAGACACGTAGCTTAGGAGAGGTTATTCCCGTACGCATGCTTTGGAGAACAAAGTGATCTCTGCTGTAGTCTACTGTAAATACAGTACGTCTCCTAAATATCTCATCATAGTGATAAAACAGGATAATGACTAGAATCTCCACTGAATAACCTTGTTTTGTATATTTTTTTGCTTTCAAGTAGTTTGGTGGCAGAATAAACCAAACCAGACAATGATGTAACCCCCTGCTGAAATATTTTGAGGATGAACTATGGCGACTACGTGACTGAGCTCCAGTCGGCGCGAGAACAGCTATTAAAGCGATGCCACAGAGGGACAAGAATAAACATGAAGTGACTTGGGTCACTCAGTGAAACAACAGACACTGTGGTAACTCAACATCATGCAAAGTGATGTATTTTTTCTCCATTCGGGGAACCACATGTCTGGTTTAGTCGTTCTTGTTCTCGCACATGCTCGGACGGGCGCAGGAAGAGAATGGCTGATTTATTTCCAATGTGTCGTCACCGCAGACAGACTCACTCGCTACTGTAGCACTACTTTTTATTTGGTTTTTGCCGACAGCAGTGGCTCTCAAAGTGGAGTCCAGTGACTCCTTGAGGGGGTGCCCATCAAAAAGGGGAATCATTTATTTTCACTATAATTCCATCCATAAGTAACACAATGACAGAATGTGTGACTATTTTGGTCATGGGTTTCATACACTTCCTGTAATAAAACATCTAAAAGCAAAAATCTTATCAGATGGGGGTCTGTGGTCTAATTGGTGGTGTCAGTTTAGGGGTACTTGGCATGAAAAAGTTTGAGAGCCACTGTCCTTACAGTATTCAGCTGGAAACAGGGGTCGCTTTGAGGCTGAAAGAGGACACCTCAGGCGGAAAGAATGCCTTCTTTATTACAGTCACCAAGGTTTGCATTGTGTTTGAAATTCCAGGGCCACGTAACAAGAGGAATGACCTACAGCAAATGCAGAAGTCACGGCAGGAGTATTGTAAAGATAGCCTGCTGTGTGGGTGACTTAAAATACCACTAAGCACATTTAAGGTCACTATAAAGTCAGCCTTACATACTGTTTATCTGTGGTACAGACACAGATAAAGTCATTTTTGAGTGCCAAGAACATACTGTACATTAATGTAGTGCCATAGCAGATTAAAAAAAATACAATTAGGTACAATAAAGTCAAGAAGGCTTTAACTATTGATTGGTCTTTTCTTTTTCAGTTTTTATTTGATTAAGATAATGACAAATGCATATTACTATTATTAAGTTAGTCCACGCAGTTTTGTGCCTAAAAGAACATCCAAAAAGTCTCCACACAGGTAGGACTATCTCATAAAATAGTAAGATAATATAATAAGAAAATAAAAACGCCATAGGCTATGAGGAGCAGCAGAGTTTACAGACAAGGGTGTCTGTTGATACATGAACATATGAAATCAACTCTGTTTTCATTGCACTGGCTCCCTTGTCTCCTTCAGGACTGATTACAAAGTCCTGCTACTCACATAGAAATGCATGAATGGACATGCACCTCCCTACCTACAGGAACTGATCACACCACAAACCTTCACCCGCACACTCAGATCTGCCAGCAGCTCGCTCCTCCAGGCCCCCAGTACTAAGCTCCGCACCACGGGGGGGGGTCAAGCCTTCTGCTCTGCTGTACCACACTTGTGGGACAGACTTCCTAACCATCTGAGGGCAGCACAGACCCTAGACTTTAAAAAAAAAATCTTAACTCTTATTACTGTTTTCTTTATGTTGTGTGTTCTATGTTATTAATATTGTAGCACTTGCGGTACAAATTAAATGTATTATTATTTTTATTATTACCACAGATGATTAAAATTAGGCCACTATAAGGTTGCTATAAATACCCTCACTATAGAATATACCACAGACTAAGTCTACTATCATGACTGATATAAATATAATAAGAAAATGACAGTAATTGTTGGTGATATTTTAGTCTTGCGTACGTTTTCATACTCTGGATAATCTTGGTGTGTGATATTTAAAGACGTATCAGTTCCTACGTTGAAGTCAATTAATCAGACCCAGAGAGTTATAGTACCTGCCAAGTAATCTGACCATGTCTGGTGTCCCATCAGCTTATCAGCTGTCAACAGATGTTGCGTAACAGGCTCGGCCCTGCCCATCTTCACACAGGGAACATTTTTCAGTTGGGAAATTATTTTGTATCCTGTAACTGACATATATTTCTGGCAGAGGCCACACAGTTACCAGGAATGTGTTGTACTGAATGTACTGTAGTGTATGGCAGTCAAATGAATTGAATACGCTCCATAAAATTATCAAATATGTTCAAATATATTTAGAGTTATGTCCCAAATTTTTAAGAATACAGTATATAAAATTTAAAAAAAAAACACTCTCTTTAAAAAAAAAATCGTGATAGGCTAAAATGAATACTGGTTACACTGATACAAAAAGTAAATGTGTTTCCAGAGTAAAAAAATCAGTTAGTTATTTACTAAAGAAAAATGTGTTTTTTGTCTATCCTGGCACATCTTGAAACTGAAGAACTATTCTCACACTAAGATATCATAGATCTGACAATCCTAGATTGGAAATCATACATTATTGTTGCTTGTTTGTTTTTTTTATTTCAAGTGTGATTTTTAAACACTTTTATGACATGGCAAATTACTTTGTTGCTTGTTGAGAACTAAATGGAGGTTAGGTGTAATTATACATTGCTTTAAAGTCCCTTCTATACAATATTGGAGTTATGACTATTTGGTGTAGAGCTAAATTTAAAAAAAAAAACTGAGAGGAAAAATTGAAATTATAGGGTTGTTCTATTTTTGAATTTAAAATCCTTGTCCAATGTCCTTAGTTTGCTGAATTTGAAGGCAGTGAGCTGACTGAGTGTCTCCTTCCTGATGGCCTGATTTCAATTTGGCAGCAGTTAAAAAAGATATACAGTAACTGCCATGTCACTAGCTGAGTCAAAGGTATGAAACCAAATCTGAACTGAACTTAATACCACATCGTCTTGCAATCCTCACACTCTCAGGGCTGGTGTCAGTCTGTACAAACAGTTTCAAAAATAAATTCATACATATAATTAAATCAATAATTGTTGGGATTTAACTGCAGCAATGAGTACAGTACACTTAGCAGCTATAATCTTGTATTTCAAAGTAAATAGAAGCCGAACTTGCAGCCTGTAACTGCTATAACAGACTTTTTGATTTGTCTTGCAATAGATGCCCACGATTGCACCAAGACATGGGCTATTCCTGTCCTGTCTACGAATGGTAACGAATCATATTGGTTCTCTTTAGATCAGCTGAGTAACACTACACTGCCATCAAAGCTGACACTGCTAGATAAGCCCCTGATGCGGTGGATCACATCACTTGTTTACCTCGCAGTAAATTAAGTGGAAACTTTTTGGTCTATACTTCTGTAGCCACCTGGCACAGGGTGAACTGTAGTGACTGAAATCTGAGCTGAAGTGTGAAAGGGAACGAATGGAAAGTGCTCCGTCACTTATGTTCCACTGGCATTGAATGACTCAGCCTCCTTAGACTGCAAGGTAGACAGATCCATGTCAAGTCATGCTGTAGAAGCTACTGGTTATGTTGTTTTTTCAGCTGAAACTGGCACCTGCAGTTTTCAAAGTACAAATGTTTCTTCAGAGTAGAGAACAGGATGGAGTCCTAAAAATGAGATGGTACAGACTCAAGATTGCAGGTTCCTTCCATGCAACAGTCAGTGTGTGTCCTGGGATAAAACATTGAACCACTGTGCAGTCATCATAAAATAAAAGGGTGACTAAGCTAACTGTCTTAAAAGCATAAAGTGCCTAAATTCATGGCAGCTTGCTCTTATGTTCTTCAGACTACTCTGTCCACGACTTTGGAGACCTCAACTTTCACCACCTTGAGACGGACGAACCCTACATGGATGTGAAGTTCCCTCGCACAGTGGGAGCAGCGAATAAGATGCTGTCTGGCGCCACTAGCAGAGCTATCGGTGCTGGGCACACCCTTGTCATGCTTGGAGGTGATCACAGGTAACCACCCTGAAATCATGCAATACAACCAAAGTGTCCAAAGCTTACTTTATACCATTTTACCATATGTGTTAATGCTACACCTCCCTTGAAAACCAGATATTTATATGACTGCCTTTCTCCTTTTACAGCCTTGCTATCGGATCAGTGGGAGGCCATGCCGAGCAGTGTCCTGACCTGTGTCTCATCTGGGTTGATGCTCACGCAGATGTGAATACGCCCATGACTTCACCGTCAGGAAACCTCCACGGCCAGCCTGTGGCCTTCATGCTCAAAGAGCTGCAAGACAAGGTGAGAAATATTTAAGATCCTCTTCAGACATGTTTTAATATATATATATAAATTCTCCTCTGAATTAGAATGTGTCTGATATGAGTTTTCCACAAAAAAAAGCTGTTAACTAGTTTAAATGTCTTAAACTGCTGAACATAAGGGAGCTCCTACTTCCTTGTAAAATAAATTCTCAGTCTATGTGCACTGGAGACTTCAAGCTTCCATATCACACTTATGTAAGTTACATACTGGACCATAATTGGCTCCAAACTAGGTCAAGGTCATAAATCAGGCTTGTAGGTACACCGCTTAGATTCAGATTTAAGGTGAGCTCAGAGAAACTAACCTCCTTCAGCAGATTCATTTGAAAACAGCCTTCTAGCATCACAGGTGACAACCAGAAAAAAAATGAAGGTGCACACACTGCACCATGTATGCAAATATTTGGCTATAAATAGGTTCTGGAACAAATAGTTATGTTAGTTTAGAAACATGTTTTAGTCACCTTTTTAGACTTGAAATGCATCTAGAAGGCCGTCCTTCATCACTAAAGAGTTGAAAGTGCAAATAGTAGGTGAGCATGAGGCTGGGGGTGTCCTGTAATTCCAGTGAAGTGAAGCTTTGAAATCAAGCAGTAAAAAATCATATTAATATCTTTTGAAATCAGTTGTGGAGCGTTTCAGTCAAATACATTTTACTTGACTGACATCTTTTTATTATCTGGTTTGCCAGGTGTTTTTGACACACTAAGAGTATGAGCCAAGGTTAAACAAACGTCCAGATATCAACTGGTATTGGGGTTTTTTCTGTCCCTACCTACATATAAATTTCATATTACATTATCTCTGTCTGTCCACCACAGATGCCAGATATCCCAGGGTTCTCCTGGATGAAGCCATTCCTCTCCTCCAGGGACCTGGTCTATATCGGACTGCGGGATGTTGACCCTGGAGAGCAGTAAGTAGATACGATAATTTTTTACAACTTGTACCATATGTGGCTTATGTGAACCTAATTTTCCAACATGTAAGCAGTGTAAAAACTAGTTATTGATGTTTTCGAATTTGATTATTGCAGCCAGATCCTGAAGAACCTGGGTATCCAGTACTTCACCATGAGGGATATCGACAGACTAGGCATCCAAAGGGTCATGGAAGTCACTCTTGACCATCTTCTGGCAAGGTGAGTTTAACAGTTTTGATATTTATTCACTATTTAACGTGTTGACTCCAAATGTTTTCCAATGTTTGATTTGAAGTGAACCATGTATTCACACAAACTTTCTCACCTTCTTGAACAGAAAACAGAGACCGATCCACTTGAGCTTCGACATCGATGCATTTGACCCGTCTCTGGCTCCCGCCACAGGAACACCAGTGAATGGAGGTTTGACCTACAGGGAGGGGATCTACATCACAGAGGAAATTCATAACACAGGTACAGACGAGTACACATGTGGTCTCAACAGCCTCTAGAGATGGCTTCGTGCTGCTTTTAGTTTCTCAAAAAACACTAAGATTAAGTTTTAAGTGCTTTTATCTTCATATTTTTGTATCTAACATGAATATATTGATGTGCAGGTCTGCTGTCAGCCATGGATCTGGTAGAAGTAAACCCCGTCCTGGGAGCGAGCCGTGAAGCTGTGGAGGCCACCGCTTCTCTAGCAGTTGACGTCATTGCATCATCTCTGGGGCAGACGAGAGAAGGCGCTCACGTGCCAATGGATGAGATTCCCTCTGTGAAGAACGACACAGAGAAACTCCGCATCTGAGAGTCTAAAGCGAAGCTATGAACTTTATCAACATCCTCCCTGAGCATTCCGCAATTTTGAATACAAGACTGCAAAGACTGAATCTAATAGTTGCCTGAGTTTGGAAGTGTTTGTTCCCATCGTTTCACTGTATAGTGTAATGTAACCATGAAATTATGTCTAGATTCATAAAACTATGAACAGGCTTTACAGATTTGCGGTAAAAAGCCTTTGACATAATTTGGAAACTACTACACTTACTGATGGGAAAACTTTTCATTTCAACTGCAATACTAAATTATTTTAGCTCCAATATGTAATAAGTGTTAGAGGACATGACTGGCACATATTTATTATATGTTTGGTTTACAAGAGAATGAACCTGCTTCAGAGGTTCGTCCAGACTTCTGCGGACTCTCAAACCTGTTTTGTGGCTGTGCCAGTTCGTAAAAACTAGTAATAATGTGTTTGCACTTTTGGACCAGCTGTGGTTACTGTATTTTCTTTAGAGTTTACTTTTGTATTTTAACAAAGAACCCACTAGTATATGTGTTAGAGTTTCTCTACGTATAAACATGTTCTGATTACATCAGTATTATTTGGCTTGAAAATGGTTAATATTTAGCTTTGATTCAAATGCTGGCAAAAAATGCTGGCAGTTATTAGCATAATATAACTTGAACTGATCTAATGCTTGGTCTATATTTGACTTGATGTGGCCACTAAATGACTACTGTCCTTGTAATAAAGAGTTTATATTTTGGTCTTCCATAAATGTGATTACATTTTTTGTTCATGTGTACAAGTGACTTTATTTTCTCCTTAGTTTAATTTCTACAGGAGAAATCCATCATTCTGGATGTGAGGCTGTAATGTTTACTATGTTCAAGATCTTAGTTTAGTGAGTTAGCATACTAACATTTACTGGTTAACACTAAACTAAATGAAATGAAAAGTCAAGGGACCACCAAAGTGATTGCAATTCACCCTGATGGGGGCATGAATGTCTGCAGTTGCTGAGACATCAATAAGTCATGAGTATTCATCTTTTGGGGACCATGAATGTTTGTGCCACTCCATCTGGTATTTGTTGAGATATTTCACAGGATAAGTGAAAAGTCCAACCTGCTGGTGGCACTAGAAGAAACATCGGGGGACCACCAAGGTTATTACAATGAATCGTCAGAACACCATGGATGTGAACCAAATTTCAGAGCAAATCCATCCAGTCGTTGAGATATTTCAGTCTGGACCAAAGTGATCAACCGATTGATGTCCATCCAGACGCTGACGGCCATGCCAGTGTTGAGGCTACAAATACTGCATGTACTTGGAAGAAATCATGGCCATGTTTTCAGTTTTATATAAATTGTTATTAGTGTTGCTGGTAACACATTATCAAATATTACATAATTTCCATGAGGTTATACAGCCTTAGTATTTGCCCTTAGCGTGTAGTAACGACACCAAAAACATTTGCTTTTTGGTTTAGTTTTTTAGGGGAATGTGACGGTAACATTTACAGTTTTACAAATGGTTACATGCATGATTCAGTACTGAGTCCACATCTTCAAAACCAACATACTAAAGTTATGTCTCCTTGGGGACAAAACTGTTGTGTTGCAGTTGAGTAAATGTGCATTTAGAGTATTAACAACCGGCTTAATAACCTGTGCCCAGTTGATTCTTGGATGAAAGCTCAAACTCCTACACTGACAATGTGGAGGAAACAAATGATGGAAAGTGTTGCATGTGAAAAGGTGGTGGGAAGATTGAACTGGAAGAATCATATGGTTAAAGAACAACGGATCAGCTTTAGTAGGTGTATATCTGGAGGGAGGCAACCCAACCTTGACAAGAATCTGATGGTTTGGTTCACCTGTAATTGTTGTCATGCAGTAATGCACCACATTATTGTACTTAAATAACTGCCTTTCTTATATTAATGTCTGTTTGGTTACCTGCCTCTTTTTTGGGGGGATTTTAAATAAAATTAAATAAACTTTAAATTAAAAAAACACACTGCTGGGCATTTTACACAGAAAAGCAAATCCTCCAACAACAACTCTCATGTCAATCAGACCACAGAGATACTTTTGTGGCAGTCTTTGAAATAGCGAATCACTTTGTGATGTAGTTTTTTTTGTTTTATTGTGTATATGTCGTTCTTTAATCATTTCATCACAGACATTTCACACCTTAACTATGAACTGTTTACTTGACCACCATCAGTGAGGCGATACAGATGCCTCCACTCCCACACCAGCAACAGCCTTTTTCCTGCTGAACTGTAATAAACCCTTTAAACTGAAGTATTTACTCACCACAACGCCACTTTATATAACACACTGCATCATTACCCAAGTGTATATCTGATGAAGAAATACATCTTTGGGCGATGCCTGCCCCTCCTGGTTTGGCCCCTCGATCTTTTCAACTGTGTGTCACAACCTCAAGGTCTGAATGCAGCTTCCCTTCCTTCTATTTGCATTCCATCTGATCACTGCCTTGCAACATCTATAGATTACTAATATTTACATAATGTCTACTGTACCAGTTTTTTTTATTGCATAAAAGTGCTTCCCTGTCATTGCTCTGGGTCACCTCACCGGCTCAGATCCTCTGTGTCTGTGGGTTCACAAGTCATTAAACTCACACAGCTGAACTGGACTTGAATGATGTTCAACAATATATATGCACATCTTATATATCTTGTAAGCTGCTCAAAGGAATTTATATCATGCACATCAGCACTCTATGTCTAAATTGCACTCTAGTTAGATGCTAACTGCATCTTGTTAAATACTTCTACTTGTTAAATGACAATAAAGTTGAATTTAATCTAGTCAAATCTAATCATTGATAGTGTAAGAAATGTGGAAGCATTTTTAAAATGGGCTGCAGATCCACAGAGTTTTGTTGATGTTTGTGTTTGAGTGGGAAAAGTATTCAGGAAATTTGAAGGCTGTAGTCATTTAAGTGATGCAAAATGTGATTTTATATTAATCACATACATTTTTTTATCATAATTGTTGCTGTTGTGTTGGCTGAAGAGTTTTGAAGATGCTTACTCCGTGTTGAACCTTGCATGTAACCAATTGTAAAAAGAACTGCAAAGCAATAAAACTAATTTGTTCTACTCTAACCCAAACTCCCAACCTGATTCACACCAGCAGGTCACCAAACATGTTCTACTCGGCCATCGCATGATATGTGGAGGAAAAACATGGTAACAGATGTGCCACTTTGAGAACATTACACAAAAAATAACTTTATCACCTTTTACTTTTTATTTGACAATTAATTCCACAGTAACAGATGCTGTTTACGCAGCACTAACCCGGCCTGGTCTCCACAGCAGATGTTTTTTTTTTTAATTTGGCCTGTTTGGCTGCCATTCCTAGAAATTTCAGATAAAATGCAAACTAAGGTTAAAGATTAGCTTTAATAATATACAGGCGGTCAAATGAGGAAAATCGTAGCCTATTTCTAATTTTTGTATTATACAGTGATTAGACAACTTAATTAACTGTGGAGAACATTGCATCTGTCAGAAGAGTTTCCATCCATTTTCACATTCACAGGTCTGAAAGACAAATTTGGCTTCAGGTCTCAGTCCTCAGCATTGGAAAAATTAACTCAATACAACCATTCGGATACTGGGCATGAACACACTAAAAAAAATAGATTCAACGGGTGCCATTTTTATCGGATACTGTAGTTTAGTTTTACAAAGATAACAGAACATACGGTTGTGTTGAATACTAATAATTAAGTATCCCAATCTGAGAATTTATAAACCTCCCAAAACAAAGTCAAAGTATGTCACTAACATTTCACAGGTGCTGTCATGTAAGTAGATCATACTTGAACACAACCATCCATAGCAGCAAGCACACAAGTCCAGAAAATCCATCCGCAGGGCTTCACAGGTATTAACAGTCTGATAAAACAGTGCAATTCTTAGTTCTTCCATGGAGTTCCTGTAGGCTTGGTCCATTAACAGGTTAAAAAATGTGTCATTCATGTTAAATGAATGTCACCTATTGACTCATATAGAGGAGAATTCCTCCCTCGATTAAGGTTTGCTTTAAGACTGAACCGTCTTACTGTCCGTATTTGCACTCACAGCTGGCTGAATGCAGCAGAACAGCGTTATTGCTACTGGATAGTCAGTGAAAACAGGTGTAGAGAGTCGGGCTTAGCCTGGATCCAGGGTTTAAGACTGTTTTTTTTTTTAAAGATGGTATAGTTTGCTCATTTTCGGAAGAACTTCAGGTAAACCACAGCACCCAGAATAGCCAACTCCATTAAAATGATGACACCTAACAGCAACTTGTTGGTCACGAGCCTATGAGACAGAAAAGGAGAAAGTCATTGCGGTAAACATTAAGCAAAGGCTTTTTTCCACTTCTTACATAACCATTTACCGAAAAGGAAGGATCAGATATTGCGAAATTATGATTTTCAGTTATTTTATTACACATTAAGTGATTCAGATGCTTTTCTAAACAAAAAACAAAATTCAGAGAGATGTTATTTAAAGTGAAATAACTCAGTTGTATTCATTTGTTACTCATCAAATGCATGTTTTATGTCATTAATGTCCAGCATTTTGTCTTGTTAATGTACAGAGGAGTACAGGTAATTGTGGGAGGCAAAGAAAAAACAGAAACATCAAATTCTAGAAAAAATACAGTTAGCATTGAATCATTGAGCACATCAATAAAAAAATACTAACAAGAAGAAATGAGTAAAAATATAGCACTTACCGCCGTGACATGGCACGAAGGATTTTTCGACTTCGACTGAGGTTCTCTCCGGTATTCGCCAACTATGAAAAAACAAAAGACAGAAGATATTTAACATAACTATGGTCTGACAACATGAAATTGTCTTTTTATAATTTAAAAACACAAAAAAAAATCTAAATCATATTGACCCAGACCTGAGCTGTGCCACCTGCTTTGCCTCTAAATATCTCAGATATTAACTCTGAATCCATGTGAACTAGTGCAGCGTCATAATCTTGTTTCTTATAGTAGCCAAATAATCATTTAAAGCTCACTCTGTTTCTGGTGCGGTCCAGCTGTTCCCTCTGCTCTCCGAGCTCCTCGATGATATCTGTGCCAATGTGCTCGGTCTCAGCTGCGATACGCTGACTTCGTTCGATACTCTGGCTGGCGTTGTTCAGAGACTCCGTACCTTGGAGCAGCAAGGCTCTCTGGGACTGCAAGTGTGTCTGCATGGTTGGGTAAAAATTACAAAGTCAGCCAGGGTAAATAAAGCAAGAAAAGTCATTTTCAAGACAATAAAATTAATCTTCAGATATTAATTTGTCCTGTTGAATACATTTCAGGGGTAACATTGCGATAAAATGCTATACACTTCCATTTCTAGTGTGCCTACTTTGCCTCAAACTGACACATCTATGCAAACATCATCAATTTACAGGGTTCCAACATTTTATTAAATCCTGTTTTACAAGCTGCAGAGAAGAGATGTAAGCTTGTTGTTCTCAGTCTAGGAAACTGACACAACTACAGATGACATTTTCCACTGATGTTTCATACAGGTGAAACATTTCCTGCTATTAGATTTCCTTGTAACTGCACTGGAAATATGTCTTGTAGCCATTATCCAGGGGAATAAGACAAAGAAAAAAGATAGTGAATAGAGAAATAAAGTACCAACTTTAACATTATGAAGGTGTTTTGAGTTCTCCTTTAGAGTGAGTTTAGTTCTCCTAACCAAGTGACTAAGGAAGGTCACTAATGCAAGAAATCTGTCGGGCAACATTCCTGAGTCTTGTGTTTGTCGATGACTCTCACATTAAGCATTTATGACACAAGAAAGTCCACAGCTCCACACTCACACTGTGCTGGTTTTCTGATGAATAAATGCCTTGATGACTTCCTTCTACTGGCTGGGAGGAAAAGCCAAACCCTGTAGTTGAGATTTTAATGTCCCTCTGCAGTTTGCTCAGGTCCCTGCGGTACATGCGCAGCTTTGTACCCATAGCGTTACGGTAGGAGGAGGGAGCCGCTCGCAGCTCTTCTTCCATTCCTTGTAACTGCAGACAGATAAGAAAAACATAAGGGTCTTATTCTAGAGATAAGATCTTTCTCTGTAGTGAGCTGTGAAATCTGCTTGTGAACATGTTGACGGTGGTATTTCTGCACAGACAAAACAACCACTGGATTATGTAATATTACAATGATATCTTGACACACCATAACTCAGTCCAATCATGTTTTTGGCATTTCCAAAAAGCTGAATGTGAAGAAATATGTGAAACTAAAAGCAAAGTTGTGAATCTCTTGATACTAAAGGCAAACTAAGTAAATTCCTTTCTGTTTCTTACTAGTTTCAAAATGAGTGGTAGGAAGCAGTTTTACTCAAATCCTGTATTTAAAGGACCAGTGTGTAGGATTTAGTGGCATCTAGTGGTGAGGCAGCAGATTGCAACCAAGTGAATACCCCTCTCTCTCTCTCCCTTCACCCTCCCCTTCCAAGCATGTAGGAGAACCTACGTTGGCTGCGACACTTGTGAAAAACGAAAGGCTGAAAGGCCCTCTCTAGAACCAGTGTTTGCTTTGTCCATTCTGGGCTACTGTAGAAACATGGCGGTGCAACATGGTGGGCTCATTGGAAGAAGGACCCTCTCTCTATTTAGATATAAAGGGCTCATTCTAAGATAATGAAAACACAATGATTCTTAGTTTCAGGTGATTATACACTAATTAAAACATACTTATGAATGTTATATTCCATTTCTGCAAAGTCCGTTCAGTTAGATGCTGCTAAATTCCACACACTGTACCTTTAAGTACAATTATGAGGTACTTGTGCTTTACTTAAGTATTTACATCTTATGTTACTTAATATTTCTTCTCCACTTTATTCCAGAGGGACTTATTGTAGCTTTGTACTGCACTACATTTATTCCATAGCTATAGTTGCTACTTAGTATTATTATACAAATATGATGCATTTTTACAGATTTAACTACCAAAGATATGCAAAGTTTTTAAAATTAGCTCCACCTCCACAACATACAACAACATTCTGATTAAATGTTAATGTGCCATTAAAAATCATTAAAACATACAATGACTATCAGTCCAAAAACAACTATTCTGCATAATGGATCATTTTACTTTAGATACTTAAATATTATCAGCAGCAATTATTATTATTTACTATATTTACTTAGATTTACTGGTTTCTAGTCCTCTATGATAGTAAACTGAATATCTCTGGGTTGTGGACTAAAACATTTTAGGTTGCATCTTGGGCTTTGGGAAACAGTGATCGACATTTTTCACCACAATTAATCGAGAAAATAATTGACAGATTAATTGATCATGAAAATACTCATTACCTCTTATGTCAAAAACTATATGACACACACAAATATGTTTCTGTTTTTTAACAACTCATAGACATCTGAAATGTGACCCCGACTACACACTGCTTTTTATAAGACATCAAAAGCCAAAAAGGTTGGAAACCACTGGTTTCATCTTTAGCAGTGTGTTGTATTTTAAAAGCTTGTTATATTATCCATTGTGTCAAATCTTCATCTGAAAAGTAACTAAAGCTGTCAAATAAATCTAGTGGAGTAGAAAGTACAATATTTCCCTCTAAAATGTAGTGAAGTGGTAGTATAAAGTATCATCAAATGGAAATACTCAAGTACAGCACAAGTGCCTCAAAATTGTATTTAAGTAAATGTACTTAGTTACCACTGAAAATCGTTGCAGCTCTAGCAATAAATTATATATTTTGTCAATATCTGAAAAGAATTTCTACTGCGGTTGTTAAACAAGTAAGTGAAGTATGCACATAAAGCTTTATTTCTATGATGATAAAGGCTCGGAGCTTTCTAGCTATCAGATATTTATGTCCAAAACATCCAAACATCAGAGCATCTCACCACTTCCTCCGCCTCCCCCTGCCTCTCATCGAAGCGTCTCACCAGCCTCTTCCTCTCCTCTGCGGACACAACACAAGCTTCAGTTTCACTGCACACAAAACATCCTCTGAGGTTTCTTATTATGGCGTTTAGTTAGTTAGGTAGCGTTAACTTTGAGTGTTACAATACCAATAACAAGTGTTTACCTCCGTGGCACTTCAGAGCCCTCTCCGGCATCAGCTTCAGCTCTTCGTACAGAGATCTGTAGATTTCGTGCAGCTTCTCGAATTCCTCCGACGACATTTTGAAGGATGTGTAACGTTAGTCAGCTGCCTTTTCTAGAGGAACTACTTTGTCTTTTTTCCCCTGGTAAAAACAGCAATACCAACAAATCACAACTGTACCGAAATCTAGTTTTGGGCTTTGATGACAATAATAAGTTCCTCGGGACTCTTCCGCATGATGGCCCTCACGATCACGTGACAAAAACTCCAAACTAAAAATCAAATACCATGTTCTGGTAAATTTCTTACTAAAATCTAAAACCGCACTCCGCATAATAGTAATACAACTAACGAAAATAATGCCAGACCATGGTGAAAACGACTTTAAAATTACGTGAACAACAATTTTATGCAGGCGTTAGGCAGACAGCTTTCACTGGCACCTTCTGGGAAATGTAGTTTTTAAACAGATCTGAGTGGGAAAATGTTTCTTTTGGTTTCTTTTTGGTAATTATAAGGTTGTCGTACATGTTTCTGTTGAAACCGTTATTCAACCACTACTGTACAGACATGGAGAGAAAAATATCTTATACATAAATCTATTATTATATAACTTGGTTGGTAAGAAATTGTAAGAAAAACATCATGGTAGAAGGCATGAAATCAAATAAAGATAATTATACAAACGTTATTAAAATCTATTGTACAACACGATTTATGCATCAACAATCGCATACTTATTCAATATCAAGTTGTTTTATTGAGCCCATGACTGTAAACCTATAATGTTTGATTTCATTTACCCATTTCTACATGTGTGCACTTATTTAATTATTAATATATGGTTATTGTTTACATAACTCGGCTCTTGTTTTTCTTTTTTTCTCCTTGGACCGGTGCTATTGATAGAATGCATCGTTACAGTTACGACAAGAATTTGTAGGCTATCATATGGTCAAATAAAGCACTTGGAGAAAAAAAAGAAGTTATTAGAAACGTGAAATCTGATTGTTTTAATCAGTCTTATTAGGTAATCTGAGTCCCTTAATTGGATGGGAATCATTGAATTTCCTTCCTCTTTCTTAATGTATATTTGTATATATTCTAAATAGTCTGTCCCTTAATGTATATTTGTAGATATGTTGCATATATTTTAGTCTCTGTCTAATCTTTCTCTTCTCTCTCCCTTTTTTATAATTCTAAATATTTTATTATACAATGTAATTGGAACTTGAGCTTGAAGAAGCCAAATTTCACTGCTTTCAATGTTGCCACCCACTGTGTTGCTGTGCATGTGACAATAAAATAATGTAATCTCTATCTATCTATCTATCATCCATGTCTCGCCATGCTAAAATAAAATCATTTATAAACTTTCCAAATAATGGTTTACTTTCTTAAAAATATTAAAATCCGCTGGTAAATAAAAAAAGAAAAAGATATCACTAAAATGACAAGTAATCTCATTTTTTTTCTGTGGCCAACTGCAGAAACTACAATCCCATGATTCCGTGCGCGGTGTCTCTTTCGCCCCCGCTACACCCCGCACTCCTTTATGCTTTGACATCAGCTGTTCTGCTCCAGAGCAGCAGCGTCCTGCAGGAAGAGACGGGAAAGCGCAAATCCGTGTTGTGATGTTGCTTTTATTAATTATCGCAGGCCTCGGAGTGGTGACGTTACTGGTGATTTCATTTGCACCACACATACGGTAAGCGGCAACTAATGCACTCATTCACTCACATATATAAATCACAGATAGGCGGTTACATGGTTTGACAGGACATTACAGTGCACTGATGTAATTATTACGATGAGGTCAATTTACATGATTAAAAATACTTATCGCCCCACTTAATTCAACTAACCGTTATTTTTAAGGTGTATTTTTCATTACCCTTTTTTTTGCACGATGCTGAATTGATTTTCCCAGCAGAAAATCAATGAAATAGAATGATGGAGCTGTGGGAGTTCTTGCACATAGATGAACCGGGTGTCTTCCAGCTGAGAAAGTCGGGCCTATCAGGAGGCTGAGCGTGGGCGGAGTTATATTTGTATGCATTACTCCAATAGAGCTATTGGTTATAGGGCGGCCCTGCACGGTGGCGTGGGTCGTACGACTTGACGCTCAGGATTGTTCATTATCCAAGTTTCTGTATGAATAATTAAGGCAGGCTGTCCATATGTCCAATCATAATGAGGACATAACTTACACTGACTGCAGAAGGAGCTACTAGTCATTCCAATAGAGGTGGAAGAAATATTCAGATCCTTTACTTAAGCAAAAATACATAAGTATAGCAGTAAAATGTAGTAAAAGTAGTGGTTTGGACGCTCTGACTGATGTATTATTATATATGACATCATTAGATTATTAATACTGAAGCATCAGTGTTAGAGCAGCATGTTACTGTTGTAGCTGCTGGAGGTAAAGCTAGTTTCAACTACTTTATATACAGTTAGCTAGTTTAGTCCAGTGGTTCCTAACCTAGGGGTCGGGCCCCTCCAAAGGGTCACCAGATAAATCTGAGGGGTCGTGAGATGATTAACGGGAGAGGAAAGAAGAAAAAACAAAGTTCTGATACACAAATCTGTTTTCAGTTTTTTCTCTAATCTTTGATTTTTGGTGAAATATTTGATCATTTGAACATTTATTGAAATGAAACCATGTGAGAAGTTTAGAGGGAAAAATCACTATTTGGTGGAGCTGTTAACAAGTCATAGACATCTGAAATGTGACCCCGACTACACACTGCTTTTTGTGAGACGTCAAAAACCAAAAAGGTTGGAAACCACTGGTTTTATCTTTTAAGAATATGTTGTATTTTAGAAGCTGATATATTATCCATTGTGTCAAATCTTCATCTGAAAAATAACTAAAGCTGTCAAATAAATGTAGTGGAGTAGAAAGTACAATATTTCCCTCTGAAATGTAGTGGAAGTATAAAGTAGCATCAAATGGAAATACTCAAGTAAAGTACAAGTACCTCAATTTTTTACTTAAGTACAGTACTTTAGTAAATGTACTGAGTTACTTTCCACCAGTGTCCATGATACAGTATCTCTGGTACTAATCAGTAGTTACTGTCCGTTAACAGACAATATGCAGCAGGAGGAGTTTGCAAGTCTACAACTCGTCTGGATGGGAAGACCGTCCTCATCACTGGAGCCAACACAGGGATCGGGAAGGAGACGGCCCTGGATCTGGCAATGCGAGGTGACCTTTTGGTTTTATCTTCAAAAGCAAAGTCCCTCTTTGATACCCATAACCTCCCCTTAACAACCCTCAGAGAAAACAGGGGTCTATTATAAGGCAAAGCAAATTTTAAATCAGTGTTAGAATTAGAGCTGCAATGATTAATCTGTAACTATTTTGATAATCAGCTAATGGTTTGGAGTCATTCTTGATCTGATTATCTTTGAGTTGTGGACTGTTGGTTGGGCCAAACAAGATATTTTAGGTTGCATCTTGGATTTTATGAAACAGTGATCGACATTTTTCACCATTTCCAGGCATTTTATAAACCAAACAACTAATTGATTGAGAAAATAATAAACAGATTAATCAATAATGAAAATAATTGTTATTTGCAGGCCTAGTTATAATATTATTAAAAAATATATAATGCCAATATACTAGTATACAGTACTATACACTGTAATGACATTGCAAATATATAAAAAAAAAAAGATTGAAGGCCTGCACAAACATATTCATTCTCACTAATGTCAAGTCAAAATGTTTAAAAATGGCCACCACTCCAACAAACAATATACTGTATACCATTAGGTTGACAGGCTCTATAATGACAGGTCTGTTCAGGGTAACTATGCTCCCTCTAAATGTAAAATGACATAAAATGATCAAACTTACATGTATGTTAAGTGCAATGAGCTGTTATGCATTATATTAGACAGAAGTCTTAATACCTGTAAACCAAAACTTCACCAATTAATTGTGTTCATTTTTAATCACAATTTGCTTGAAATAATACATTTGGACAACAAAATTTTATAAAATATCATGTTATGATCAGAAATTCACAACACGATTCTTCAGACACTTAAGTGATAACATTGAATTATTATCCAGCTCAATGACTATTGCATCTAAACGAAAGATGTTACATAAAAGGATTTATTCTCTTTGTACTTTGGAGCTGACCCTTGAATGATTTGCTGGTGGTTGGCTGGCATGTTAGAGACCTGCTGCGGGAATTTTAATATTGTTGCCTTCATTCTTGGTCAATCAAGCAGCATAAAATGTAATCTCATTTTTCAAAAACAGAGGGCATTTCAAGGCTCCTCAGTGCTTTCAGTTGTGTTGTGTTTAGTTAGTCACTGAACTATGCATTAATCCTGTTTTTTCTACTTTGGTTCAGTGTGCCACAGCTTAAATATAAAAGCATCCTAAATTGAAACAAATCCTAAACTCCAATAAAAATATAAGAGATTGGGATGTTTTGTTCAACTAGCCATATAAATGTAAAAGTAATACTTTGCTTGAGGAGTGACATATAATTGCTCCACACACCAAAACTGAACAGAAACCTCCTTGTATCCTCTCTTTGAATTACTGTAGTTTCGGTTTTGTCAATAACTTGTCTTATTTTCTTTATTTTTTTACACGACAGGGGCTCGGGTGATTATGGCATGCCGAGACACAGAAAAAGGTGAGGAGGCTGCAGCCAGTATCCGAGCTGCGTACCCCAAAGCACAAGTGGAGGTTCGAGAGCTCGATTTGGCAGATACCTGCTCTATACGAGCCTTCGCACAGAAATTCCTGAGAGGTATGTACGTAGTAGCTGTTTGATATTCACATCTACCCACAAAGCCCAGTTTTATTGTTGTTAAACATGTATCACAGCTGTTGTGTCCCTTTTTTTTCCCCTCAATGTTTTGTTCTTCAGAGGTCACCCAACTTCATATCCTTATCAATAACGCGGGGGTGATGATGTGCCCTTACACGAAAACAGTTGATGGCTTTGAGATGCATATTGGGGTCAATCACTTAGGTAAGACTTCACTGACATCTAATCCCAGCAATGACTCATTTAAGCCTTAAATGGTAAATAATAATGGTCCATAGATAAGGTTGTAAATTTGTGTAAATTATTAAGAGAATTTGAAATCTTAACTCTTGTTTTTACAGTTGGGATTGGTACACCGAATCAAAAAACAAGACTGTGTGTTCTGACTGCTAACCGTACGTGTGTCTTACTTCTGGCAGGTCACTTCCTGTTGACGTTCCTCCTGATCGGGCTGTTGAAGCGCAGTGCGCCGGCCCGGATCGTGGTGGTCTCGTCTCTTGCTCATAATTTCGGCTGGATCCGTTTCCATGACCTTCACAGCCAGGGCAGCTACAACAGCGGATTAGCATACTGCCAGAGCAAGCTGGCAAATGTGCTCTTTGCCAGAGAGTCTGCACGTAGACTAAAAGGTACACAAATACACACACACACACACACACAAAATGGGAGAAAGGACAGATGACCTGCTCTGGCATACAGGGTAGTAACAGCGAGGATTAGTGGTGCATTGTGCCCAGAGTAGGAGTGAGGAGATAAAACCAAATACAAAAATACAAAATATAACACCCATTTCATCAGTATTTAAAAAACACAGCTGGTGCATCCTGTACAATTTCAGTATTGTGTTAGAGAAAAGTCTTTAAATATAGCAGGAAGTAAAATAATATATTCCACAAATGAATACATCTAAATCATCATCATAAAAAGCTTAATTCTTGGCATTCCACTATCACTACCTAAATAATATTATTTCCCAGTGTTCAGTCTGTTGGTTAGAAGGTTTAAAAAATGTCTCTGATAGTGACGTCTGTCTTTTGTCCTCACAGGCTCCAATGTGACAGTGAACTCAGTCCATCCTGGGACGGTGAACTCTGACCTGACCAGACACTCGACCCTCATGACGATACTTTTCACCGTCTTGTCTATGTTCCTGAAAACTCCACGGGAAGGAGCGCAGACCAGCATCTACTGTGCCGTGGCAGAGGAGCTACACTCGATCTCTGGGAAACACTTCAGGTAAGCAACAAACTAGAAAGTTGACCTCCAAGAACCATTAAGAAGAAATGTAGACCTCAAAGTACTCCAGTGAGATTCATATTCAGACTGATATTTCAGTCTGGAGCCCAGCTATGGATGAGTTAATTCCCTTTAAAACAAGACTCTACAGCCACGCTAGCAGCTCTGTGAGGCTGTACTTTGGCTAAATGGTATTTTGAGCTAAATGCTAACACTCTTATATTTAATAGGTATAATGTTTACCATATTCACCATCTTAGTTTAGCGTGTTAGCATGCTAACATTTGATAATTAGAACTAAACACAAATTACAGATGATTTTGACCTGATGAGATTGCCACAGTTATTACGACTAATCCTGAGGGGACCATGAATGTGTGTACAAAATTTCATGGCAAATCCATCTGATATCTGTTGAAACATAACAATCTCAACCAAAAATTTCAACCTCATGGTAGCACTAGAGGAAAAGTGAAGGAATCACATAAGTCTGAGGGATTCATCCTCTGGGTACCATGAATGTCTGTACAAAATTTTGTGCTAATCCTTCTTGTAGATGTTGAGGTATTTCACTGGGTTAGTGAAAACTTTGACCTGCTAGGAGTGCTAGAGGAAAAGTCAGAGGATCACTTGAGTCATTAGGAGACATCCCTTAGGCACCATGGATATCTGTTCCATCATATAGTCGTTGAGATATTTGACTCTGGGCTAAAGTGGTGAGCCGGCTGACAAACCAACATTGTCATCGCGAGAGCTGCAAGCATGGCTAAAAAATTAACCCCCCCCATAGCTGGTCGGTTCAGTTCAAGCTTGTAAGGGTTTTCTGAAATGACTTGGGGGAAATTATCCTCTGGAACCAGATCCACTGATAATAGGGACAGGCATGTTTCAGTTCTGTTTGTTGAATCTCTTATCAGGGTAGCTACACTTTCACTTGTAACATTCACTATTTTTGGTTTCTTGTCATTTTGTCCATCTAGAAGTTAAACGTTGTAAGTCAGCATAGACCACAATGATGATTATATAAGGAAAATGTTAACATACTGCAAAATAAGAGGCAATTTACTTGTTTTTGCCATCTTACTAGCAAAGCCTTACCTTTACTCCCCTCTGTTCAAAGGATAAAGCTGACAATATCCTTTTTTTTTTTTTTATTGGCAACAAATCTACAAATCTCGTGCAGAGCCAAACCAACAACGAACTCATCACGTATTGTGTTTGAATTAAAAGCCTGATAGATCTTATTCCTCTGTGCTGTAGACCTCCGTTGTTGTCAAAAAACTATTATAAACATGTCAGTGAGCCACACAGTTGCACTGGATGGCATGTTCCTTCACCCTGAAGACGATGGACATCTTAGTTTTTTGACTTTGCACTTAAGTTCTTTGAGAAATGTTCAATGTAACACAAAGTCAAGAGGTTGTGATATGTAGCACAACAAGCTAGCGAAGCTCTGTAAACAGAACCATGTTCCTGTGCATGCACAGTGGCGTCTGCCTTATAGGGAACTACTCCCTTGTCTTTGGAACCGTTTCTAAACAAATTACCATAACCGTAGTCATCGGGATGAAGGAACATGTCAGCAATCGCAGCAGTGTGACTCACTGACGAGTTTTTGGACAACAGCGGACGTCCACGGCACAGAGGAATAAGATGTATCAGGCTTTGGATACACACACAATACTTGTAAGTAGATAAATTCATTGTTGGTTTGGCTCTGCACATGAGATTTGTTGACAATAAGAATAATATAGAAAAAATTGCCCGCCAAATCCTTTAAAGTGCAGCGTTTGTAAGATCAAGCATGTTCCTTGTTTCTGGCCAGGATAAAATAAACGAGGATAACAAACCTTACTATCATGTACAAGGTCAAAGAGAAATGAAAACGCTGCACGCAGAGTGATGACTCATACCATCATTAGCCTTTATGTAATACTCCCCCCACCCCCCGTCCCCCTCCCTTTGTTTCAGCGACTGCGCCCCTGCCTTTGTAGCCCCACAGGGCAGGAGTGAGGACACAGCCAAGAGACTATGGGACGTCAGCTGCGAGCTTCTTGGTATCGAGTGGGACTGATTCAACTTTTAACCGCCATCTATCTCAGTTCTTAAAAGGAGTCCTTATCCTTTCTGTTATCATTAATTTCATCGTTTCACTATGGTTTTGATGTTCTTTACTTTGAACGTTTCTTACCTTCAGAGATTTCAGCAGTCAGGTAATAATGTAAGAGGTACTATAATGTGAAGTTGCTTTTTTGTGTAATAATGCAGTAAATTACAGTATAATAACTTGAGTATTTTGGTGCCTCACAAACCAAAACAACTCAACTGTATTATCATGTAACCACAAATACTTTTTGACTCTATATTTTTGTGACACAATGTGAATACAGTGTAGGCAAAAAAGCAACTTGATGCATCGCAATGCTGTAGGATACTGTGAAGGGTCAAGCCAGGGTAACTGACCAGCATCTTTATCAAATATTGTTTTTTTTTTTTGATTTATCCAGAATTTGCAGCTAAATTGCTTGACTTTTGTGCCAGTATTTCTAAAATATTGCAGGGGTTCTTACAAAGTTTCCAGGTCGATTAAAATATTAGTAAACTATCAAAAATTAGCTTCAGTCTGAGCCACGATTACAGCTTAAATTGCATAAATGTATTTTGTGATAACTGTAATACATGTTATATAAAGGTTTTCTATTTCAACAGAGTTAGAATCATGTCATTCCAATATTTACGGAGATTTTTTTTTTCCCATGATCATTGCCAAAACTGCACATTCCTGCAGGAACTACTGTTTTACATTCATAAGGATTCCCCTCCTCATGTTTCCTTCTCAGCATTCACATGCAAGGTTGCCAAGAGTTTACATTCTGTGTTTTATACAAGTGAAACATGCCTTTTACTACACTTACATTCTTGTTAAGAGTTGAATGTTTACATTTAATGTAAATAAACAGAAATATTACTACAAGGCTGCTTGTATCAATCCTTAAAAATCTCTTTCAAATGCCATCAACCATGTAAGAACCTAATCCGTGCACACACACACACACACACACACACACACAAACACACACACACACACACACACACACACAATTTATCATCTTAAACCAACAAATTTTGGATGAAGTTGATTCATATATTACATATTTTTTTATTTCATTTTACTTTACAAGGGGTGGAGAAAACAATTACATTTCAAAATCATTTGTTCCTGCATCATTAAAGCAGTTACTGTTACATATTTTACAATTTTCCCCCAAAGAAGTTTATCTTTAAACTCACACAGTATAAAGTGCGGCAGTGATGAGACAGAGTTAAGGAGGATTAGAGTGCAAGAATGTCGTACGTGTGCATCTCAAAAGTCTGAACTGGCTTATTTTCATCTCTTGCCGACCAACACTGAATATCATATATCTCTGTCTAAATCATCTCAATCTTCACACTAGTGAAAGGGAAGCAAGGCAAAAGCAACATAGTGTCTCCTGTAAATAAAGATGTATTGCTTGACCATGTCAATCAGAATAACTTTGAAATACACACATCTAGTATCCTTGAAAAGGCAGCATCAGCAACTGTTTGCATTGTTATCTTCTTTTGACCAGGTTGTAGGTTTGCAAGATAAACCAACAAAAAGAAAAATACACATAAAAGGTAACTGTATGGCAAAGGTTAAATCCCTTTTTTTTTTTCAAAAAAAGAAAATAATTATTTGATTGTTTATCTGTGTTGAGGCATATATGGGTCGGGTCAACCATGAGAACAAAATGAAAAGCATGATTTAAAATTAGTGGCACTCGGGGTAAACATTAAATAAATTATGAGACACAAGATGAAACATTCAGAAGCAAAACTAAGAACTAGAGAGGTGATTTTCTTGATAGCGAAGTAAAATTCATTAAGATTACATGATCTATAAGTGCTTCCCTTTCTGTATCCGACTTTGATGTTTCTTGGAGATTTCTTATCATCTTAAATGCCCTTAAATACTTCAAATTCTGTTACTGTCCCTTATCAAAAGGGAATATACGCTGAAAGCTGGCAAAGGAAATGTGCTCTACAATATCAGGTAACACGGGTAAACATCGGTTTACAAAAACAAGACCACAGTTCTCAGTTTCTTCAAGGATTCAACATGTACCGTCCGGATGACACCTAATTACATTTATGTGAATGAACAAAACTGTATCCACACACACACAGACGATAAGAACAGAAAAAAATAGATTTACAAGCAACACATTTGGCAGAGACTTTCCGGTCAGTTTAAAGATATTTTCCCTTTTGGCTGAGGTAGGAGATTAATCTTAGTCAAATACTGAGTAACAGATATGATTATATTGTGTGAGAATGACTGTATATACTGTATGTATACATAGCAGTTAGCAGTTATGTAGTAGTTGTTGTCATTCGGGTGCGGTTACATTGTTCCCTCTGTATCAGACACTGTACAGATGGGAGATAACAGTGAAATATATCCAGAATAGAAATAAAGCACAGCGGTGATTCGTTAGCTTCACAGACACAGGGAGGCGGCTCAAATAAAAAGAGAAAGTGATCATTTCGAGATGTTTCCATTTCATATTCCATGTGTTTTCCAGACCTTAACAGCATGTAGCAGGTCTCCTAATATACTGACAGATTAGCCAAATTTTAATATGTCTGTAATCTCATCACATTCTGGATGATCTGACCGAATAATCTGGTTGGCATGAAGTGTGGTGTATGCCAATAATCAGCTACAATGTTCTGCATCTGAAGATCACAGCTGCTGTCTCGTTACAGTCATTTGTATCTTAGGGCTAACTAATTGTTTAACCCTCTCACATTTCTCAACCTCATCTGTTTTTTGAGTCTAAGTGTTGTCGGTGTAATCCCTTGTTATGCCGACTGTACCTTTACCTGGCATTGGGTCGGGCCTGGCGCTGCTGAGGAGCCTTGCCGTGGTGTTCAGACAGCCACTGGCGACAAATGTTTTGCATCACTGAGTCTTGTGCTCCCTCTGCGGCCTGAAGGACGTCCTGGACCAACGGGCCTGCCCGGCTCGGCTCCAGTTTCACTGCCAGCAGGTACGCTGGCCGCAGCTTACTGCACTGCAGGTAGGCTTTGATCTGCGCACAGAGGGACAGTGATGATGAGAATTACATCAACAACAATCTTTGATTTATACAACTTTCTGAGGGTCTATAAACATGGATTTTGTTAGTGAAGGATATTAATTTTTGCTGGTTTGACCTTCTTGGGCAGATCATTCAATAATGAGGAGTGGAAAGATTAGCAGAATAACAGGCTCCATGATATCACTAAGGGAATAAAGGATGACTTTCACAAGTAGAATAGCTGGCACTCAATGAAAGTGATGTTAAAACAGGGTCATTGTGATTTCTGTATCTGTAAAAGACAGCCTGAGGCAAGAAAAGCAATGAATGAAATGCTTTGCAGTCATTACCTTGCTCTCCGTGCTCTTAGTCTCTAGAATGAGACTTTCCAGCTCCTTGGCCTGAATCAGATAAAGAACAATAAATGTTGACCAAACAGACAACATGGAGGTTAGTCATGTTTAGCTGTTATCAAAGTACACTCGATATTCATTTTACTATCATCAAGAAGTTTCTGTCACTCACATCAGCTGGTCCCTTATCTGCAACAGACACACAGCTGAGGATGAGGGCATCACAGTCGTTTTTGGTGGCAGTGCCTGACTCGCCAACGCATTTGAGCAACTGCCGCACGGCTCCATACTGCCTCTGACGGACCAGCCTTTGGCCGGCCCGCACGTAGACGGCCTGAGCCTCCAGCTGGAAGTCCTGCAGCAGGACGGGAGGGAGAAAGAGACGACGGTTATTTCAACCTTTGAATGGAAAACTACAACACAATAACCACATGTATCTCCCTTGTGTCCAAATATTGTTGCTGCTGTACTGTATTTCTTTGTAGAAAGAGTTTATCTACCAGTTAATGAATGCTTATTCTTAGTGACTGAAATCAAGATTATAAAATCTAATTGATCACGATCACAGTTAGAAAGTTACATTTTGTCTGTCTGTTGGAAGAAGTCTGAACATGTGACTTCAAAACAGAACATCTCTTGGATGAACATACCTGTATGACTCTGTATGCGATGCCAAAACCTTCTTCAATGTTTTTTCCTCCAAGCATCACCTGCAATAATACAAATTCAGGATATACTGTATTACTGATTATACTGAAAAAATAATACACATCTAATACAGAGCACAGTCCCAACCAGGTATTTAATACTTTACATTAAGTCCACATATACAGTAATCTTGGAGAGTTTGACTTTAAAATTCTCAATTTTGTTTTGGATAAAATAACTCATTCCTTCTTATTCCCTATTTCTTCCCATCACTGGAAAAATATATACTAGAAGAATGACAAGTGGAACTTCACCTTGCAGGCAACCTCCACCTTTATGGGGCTTCCTCCAAACAGTGTAGGTGGTGCACTGGACCCAGTGGACTTGGAGGAAGGTGTACTGGTCTGCGGAGCCTTGGGGGAGGCCGCCGTCTCACAGCGGTGGAGAAAACGGGTCACCTCTAGCTGGAGCTCGATTGTATTCATGTGCCTGATAAAAATAAGACAGGAGAGACCAAAAAAAGCAACTGAGAGGGAGCCAAAATATCTGACGCAGATGTGGAGTAATGGAGCACAAAAATACTGGGCTACACGTTTATTTAAATTCTGAGAAAGAGGCAGATGTGCAATTTTATTTTCATCAAAATAACTGAAATAAGCATATATTCAATCACCTGGACACGTCACTGGATGACATCATCTTCCTGAATGAGTTGACTTGAGACTTTCTCCTCCCGGCACCCCGACCTTGCTGCTCCTGCAGGTATGTCCTCAGGTGCTCTTTGGCGCTGACCAACCAGTGCTACACAAGATCAAAGTCAAGATAACAGAAAGGTTTAACTTTATCTTAGCAACAGGGAACCTTTTTCTTTTTGTCAAATACATAACTGCAAAAAAACAAGATGAATGACATACCTGCTGCTCTCCCAGCTGTAGGTACGAACTGGCTCTATATGTGAAGAATCGGATGCAGGTCATAGCCGCACGCACGTGATCCTGTCCAGGTGAAAAGGGTTTTACATTTTGTGAAAGAGGTATTATTTGATCATAAATCAAAATTCTAAAGGTACTGAGAAATGCAAATGATCAGCTGGTGAATTATTATTATTATTATTTTTTCATTATTTTAAATAAAGCCAGAAAACTTTGTATAAACATTGCTCTCCCACCTGTATTTCTTTACATTTTCAAATGATAATTCAAGTTTAAAATGCTCAAAAATGTAAAAAAAAAAAAAAAAAAAGACTAACCATCATGAACTGCTGGAGCTGGTAGAGAGTGTGGTAGTATCCCCGCCGCTGCAGGAACTGGCAGGAGGCAATAAGGTAGCGGCTGCATGTTTCCAGGCCGGGGTCCAGTTTTTCCAGTATCCCCTGCAGCATGCCAAGACGTCCCCGTTCCAGAGTGGGCTGCAACACGCCCTCTAGAAACACTTCCTCCGGGGAGTCCTGAGAATGAAAACTAATGTCAATATGTGTATTTGAGCAACTCTTTCAAAACACTCCCTACCTGATCAACCTTTTTAAGGGTTTGATCAACCTACAGCTTGTTTCTTTGGTATATACGTTTACTTTGTTGCATTTTTGCCCAATTCATAGCGAACCAGGGATTATAAACCAAAGTCACATGAACCCACATGCACCTTGTTAACTGGACAGAGTTTGGGTAACCTGCCATCCTGCTGGATTAGAGATGCCAACAGAGAGTTAGATCAACTCAATACTCAATAACCAGCCTGTAGAGGAAGTAGAACATTACATACTTGGGCACAATCATTAATCAGACTAACTTTTATTGAGAACTCAAAGAGCATTTTAAAGAGAGACAACCAGCAACTATTTTTAATTAGGAAGCTAAGGAGCTTTGGTGTTAGCCAACACATACATGAAACGGCATACAGGAGCCTTGTTGAAAGCATCTTATCATTTACCATAACAGCTTGGTGCGGCAACTTGAGTGTGAAGAGCAAAAACAAGCTCTCCAAAATTGTTAACATTGCAAGGAAGGTGATTGGCGAGTCACAAAAACAACTCTGTAATATATTTGACAGTGCTATACACAGGAGGGCTAAACATATAACTACAGATACCTCACACCCACTACAGTTTCAGCTGCTCTTATCTGGCCGTCTATTCAGGGCCCCAAGGAAGTCTTTTATTCCCTGTACTATGCAGGCATTGCATAAAGAATGACTGCATCAGGGAACACTTGTTATTACATAACATCTGCTCTCTGGTATTATTTATAACTACCTGCTGCTACCTGCCCATTTGCACTATTGTATGTTGTATATGTTTTATGTTTTTTTAATGGCATGTTGTACTATGTTTAGTGGATGTACTTTTACTGTACTTTCAATCTAATCTAGCTAATCTAATTTAACTCAATGCTAACTTAAAAAAGGAGTGAGATTTCTCAGGATGAGTGTCAGCTGTGAGTCTAAATTCATAAACTAAGCCTCACCTTGTTGAGAAGGTATGTTAGGGCCTCTGACATGCAGTCATGACGCATATAGAAGCTGATCAGTGCCAGGTGAGTGCCGTATGTGTTCAGGTAGTAGAGACACTCCTGGTGGAGGCTGCTGCTCAGGATCTGTGTGTCTGGTCTCTCCACAGGACCGGACTCACACAGGGCAACCTCCAGCTCCCGCAGGGACGCCAAGATGTCCTCACCGGGAGACTGACACAGACACGGGAAACACAAACACAGCACAGAAAGTCACACAAAGGGTCATAAATGTATGCGTGTAAACCTTGCAACCTTGACATTACACAACATAAGTCTTACTTTGGGTGCTTTTATTTAAATCATAGTATGACAGGGTCAGATAGAGTACAGTAAATGTCACTGAACCACAACCAAGAATCAAGAACCACACGAGCGTGTCAAAGTTCTCTCACTGGATACTCCCACTTTAATCCAGGCCAACACACATCACACATGTAAGTGCAAGTGCCACTCATGCTAGAATGTACTGGCCTCCTCTCAATGTGAAGAAGCCAAGACCTCTTGGCATCAACCGATACAGTGGGAGATTCCTGAGGTATCATGTACCAGAGTCGGGAGGGGTGAAGTAGTTGTGTACTCTCTGTAGGACTCCAGAATGTGCCCACCAGAGGAATGACTGTACATGACCTCTACTCTATATATGTTATTCTAAAATGACACTGCAGAAGAAATATAGATTAGAGTTCCTATACATATGTTCTATTCATTTTTAACCCTTTTCCTTATCCACACCTAATTTTTTTATACTATGCTGATTCATCAATCATATCTGGCCAGGTTTATGTTCTAGCTGCTGTTATGTACTCATGGCTCACTATCTCTGAATTTATTTACAAAACGATTACACACACACTCTTATTGCTTCTGTACTGCTACTGATTTCAAGATTGCATTTGGAGTCATTGTAAAAATCCCCACCTGCAACTGTAAACTTGCTCCACTAGTGTTGCGATATACAGCTAAAACCCTCTGGAGGAGGAAACATTCAGCATGTTTACAAGCTCTCTTCGCAAAGGTCAGAGTGAATTTATAATTTGACTGAACTAAAACTGCTGCAGAACAGATTCAAGTTGGCAGATGTTTAAGTGTAGTGCTCATGCAGGATAAATTACAGTAATTACAAAGGGCTGCTTTTGTACTGGCTATAACGGAGGCCAACCATTACAGTAGTGATGTAGTTGGACACAGAATAAGACCATAATGTCATGACATTGAAGCCTTTTCTTACCGTGGCCAGAGTGGGTCTTACAGTCGTCTCCAGGTGCTGAACGATCTCCTGCAGCAGTAAGGGACCGAGGTTGAGCTGGTTGCGGTCCACTGGGGCCTTCAGGCAGCGGGCAAACTTCTCCCGAGCCCCTGATAGATTCCCTGCCTTCAAAGAGGCCATGCCCCACGCTTGCCACACACCGCCTGGGTCCAGGCCGCTCTTGGTAGAAACCTACCGAAGCAGCAAAACAAGCAGTCACAATAAGAATTAATGTTTCTGTTTATTTAACACATATTTCCTTCTACTGCAGTATTTTATCTTGAAATGTGTGACGATCTCCTAATCTGAAATACTCTTTTGTCCTTTTGAATATCCTAGGAGAGGCTGGTACGCTAGCAAATAAATATGCCTTGCACATAAACATGCAATGTTAACAACACAGGTGTGGCAAGTAAAACTTGAGAACCTCTAGGCTGTAAGTGTACGTTTTACTAGTCAATCAAATCTACAGGTACAATGAATATTAATCTGATCTATTCAAATCCAGTATGAAACAGAATCCGGGTGGGAAGTGTATATGATTGAAATGTGACTATGGGAGTAATTGTCCAACACAGTTAGTATCTCTTGTATTTTGTATTTGTATTTACTTTATTTGTTGCCCAGGGACTACAGATGTAAAGCAGCTGATAGTTCAATCAGGTAATCTTCTCTTTGTTTGAGATTATCATTTTCTGTAAAAGTCCATACACATACAAATAAAATAATATTCCAAAAATAAAGCACCATCTGCCTCACCTCCACTGCTAGCTGATAATGCTCCGCTTCTAACAGCTGGTTACGGAGACGTGTGACAGCAGAGGTCTCCAGAATGTCATCCAGAGAAGGAACATATTTGTAATTGGCCGTCACTAAAATCTTAAGCACGTCCACTTTGCTGATGTAACTGTGGAAACAGAGAGGAAATAAAAGAGAAAGAAGAAGCAAGTGAACAATCTGTGTGTGTATGTGAGACGAAAAGAGGAAGACACACATACAGAGATGACTAAGAAATTGGCCTGAAATAAGTGATGATAAGGGTTCTATTTGCTGGGGTTGACACTCGTCAGACATGACCTCAACTGTCATAATTCAGTGACTCATGAGTTTCGATTTCCACAGAATAAAATTACCTTCCAGAGAATTACTACCCAAATCTGCAGCTCCGGAGAAATTTTTAGTCTCTTTAGCTAATTATTTTAGTTTTACAGTTACTAGCTTGTGAAAAAAGACCCGCATATTTTCTCAGGAGGTGATGGAGACCAAACCAGAGCTTAAAAAAACAGAACATACCAGACTTACACTTAACCAGGTATCCAGAAAACCAGCTCCAATGAGATGCCAATATTGTTCTGTGTCAACTGTTTGCAAAGTGATAATGTCAGTGGCATGTGTCTGTCAGCTTGTTTGGGGGTTCTTCAAAAATGGATTGATGTAGCTTTAAGAACACCTAGAAATATTCAGCTGGTTGTTTCCATGGCTCTGAAACCTCAATTATTCCTCTGCCAAGCACAGATAACATCCCAACTGCATCTTTCTCTAATATATCACCGGAATTGTGTCACTCTCCCACTGTTGAAATATTTTCCCATTTTCCTTAAAAAAAACCACACACCCTGTTATAAAAATGATGATTAAACTGTGTATGTGTGTTACTATTTTATATTGATCATGATGAATTGTTCCTGTCTTGTACTGCAACATCAGCAGACTCATCAGCTAAGTTTAAAGGAAGTTCAGCATTATATTTGTAAAGAGGAAGATGTAGAAAATAAAATTAGTTGGAGACAGGGTGAGACATGTCATCTGGGGGTCAGTTTTGCATGTTGGCTCCTCAACAGGAGAACTGAAAATGGTCATGATGTTATCGATGAAGTCTGTACTTGACAGATTGGGAGAAGAACTGAAACTCGATGTAGGCGCCCCTCCAGGAGCCCTTTTCTTTGTAACCTCATCCTGTGTGTTGCACTGCGAAACGCTCCTTCTTGAACAAGAGTTAAATTTTGATACTTCGGCTCCAGTCTCCACCTGGGGTTGCGTCTCACCTGTCACATAAGGCGAGATCCTGGCTCCGGCCAACTTTGACAAACATCAGCTTGGCGCTGAACAGCAGCTGCCGCATGATGTCTGTGAGAAGGCAGGCGTCCACCTCCGGGTTGGTCAGCTTACAAGACAGGGAGCGGCAGTGGCTGATGAGCTGATGACCGCAGGCTGTTTGGTCGCTGTGTAGAGACAAAACGGCCACGCAGAGGTACGCGCTGGGAGCCTTGAAGTTTTAGCGAAAGTGCAGAATTAGTCTCACTGTATTCACTGGGTTCATTTTACTAGAAGACAACTGAATAATAGTAGTTTCTTGTCAACTGTTTCAGCTGTTTAGGATGCAGGAAATATGCAGCATGACTTTGGACTTGACATACCGTACTGAAACAATAATTATATTTACTGTTTAAGATAATCAAACTAACAGGATATGAACTGTGAATCATGACGTGTATTGGCATTCATCCTCAACAAGCTGAAAATGAGTAACTCGTAACAAGGCAGTTCCGTCAGATCCTGTGTAATGATAAACGTTCAAACCTGTTCGAAGTAGAACTCGCTCCGCAGCAACTGGTTCTCTGCAGGGTTTGTGCCGAGTTGAATCTGCCTTTGGACCACTTCAGGCAGATGCAGCATCCCATCAAGAGCTTCCTCTGTCACCACTGGACTTCCAGCCACTGCACAGACCAGCAGACAGAGAGACTGGGTGAAAGCTCGTCAGTACAGCGTCTTTACATTACTGATTTGTATAGTGATAGTCTAAAGTTTGGACACACTTTCTCATTCAAGGGAATAGGAAGGTGTGTCCAAACTTTTGACTGGTACTGTACATTTTGCACATTTTTCAGAATGCATGTATCAGGATTTTACACATTATTAATCCTGCTTTTACAGTTAAATTAAAGGTTTTGAGACATTTTTCTCACACTGATATAGCAAAGGGGAAATAGTTCACATGAAAGCGATGACATAAAATTTACAATTTTACTTTGTTTACCTTCAACTGGTTCCAGCTCATCATCTGAACTGCACATGGAAGCAAAGAAAAAAAAAAACACAGAAACATTTCAAATCACATTTTTTTTTGCCTGCTTCTGTCTGTATCTAGATTGTTCCCTGTCAGGTTCCCACCCTGGCCCTGCTGCAAAACCCCACCACATTTTAAAGACCTTCTGTACTAAAGGGTGACCATTTTCAGACCCCAAATTTTGCTCTGTCCTGTTATTTCTCAAGTCAGACACATTAAAAAGTGTTACACGGTCTGGTTTACATTTTAATTACTAGTTAGCAGTGGTTCCTCTGATTTGCGTAAAGTGCTATTTTGACTCCTGTTGTGCATGTCTGGAAAGGAATGAGTGCTGCTTTTGGATCTGCAAGCATGTATTCATCCCACATGAGGGATGTGAGGAAATATTAGTTAAATATCTTCATGTCATCAGCTCAACAAAAAGATCCGTAATTGAATGAGTTATGAAAAATCAGTGGGTGACTTTTGAAAAACTTTTAAACTCCTTTGACTAGATTATTTCTGTAAACAGATTATATAACTGCCCACTTAATAAGTATTACCGGCTGCTTCAATCATATCACACTGGATTGGAGCTAATATGAGCCATCAAAAGTCAGGAAAAATAAACGAGAGGGAAACAGAAAGGTTAATTTGTGCATTGGTGCTCCTAAATAAAGTAAATTTCTATTTTTATTTTGCATTTCTCTCTCTTTTGCTATCCGTCTCTCTCCCTCCTTGTGTCTGGTAAAACACTGCCACAGATTTTACACCTGATTTTCCCAGACGTTAAATTTCATATGCAGTTTCCAGTGGTGAGTCTGCTGTGATAAATCATGTGCAGGAATACCTTAAAATACATGTTGCATGAGATCAAACACACTATTTTGAGCAGTGCCGCTTTTATTTCCCCCTTAAGATTTTATTAGAGTGGTGAGCTTTGCATCACTTGAAGCGTCTTACTCTGGGTGAAAGTAGGCGTAACACTGGTCACAGACTCTGACTTCATCTCCCAGGCATCCCTCCACAGGCATTTTCTTCTCAGAACACGCGTGACAAACCAGGCGGCCGCATCTCCGACAATGATGCCGTCTGTTGAACTAAAAGAGAGAAAAAAAATAAGACAAATGGCCATTATTTACAGAGAAAACATAAGATCTGGATTATACTCCTTTTGAGCCGCCTGGTATTAAAACGTTATTCTCGTCTTAGTTTACTTTCACTGTTCAGTTTTTTCATCTCATTTTGGTCTGACAATTACAGTCTTTATTACAAAATCTAGCATATTTATTCAACATTCATTTCTCAATTTGATTAAGAGGTTTTGGTGTTTAGTATGATTTAGACAGTCAGTGACTTTACCCTTACTAACAATGTTAAATATACTTAGTAAATAGTTCATTTTACAAACTTATTTTAATTCATAAATTCACCTATCCAGCCCTGTGTCTGATAAAAGTTGTAAAAACCAAAAAAAATAAATTCAACACTGTATATTTTATATATAAAAAAGAAAGTGCTTCTTTTCACTTTGTTACAACACTTGTTTTTCTCCCTCACCATGGTGAACCTCTCACGCTGGCAGACCATGCAAACATGCTGCAGGGTGTCAGGGACCCAGTCCTTGCGGGCTGGGGGTTGGTCCGGAGGTTGGAACTTGGCAGGCGAGCGACGTTTTCTCCCTACTGAGCTTCGATCCCTCTCTGTGTTGTTTGAGGAGGATGATGTGTGCGTAGGCGTACTGGCTGTAATTAAACATGGGTAAGTACACAATAAAAAAAACAAACAAAACCAATAAGAGAACAAGTTTCTAAACCAGGACCTTCAATCAACAGTAGCACACCTAGCAATTAACTTACACTAGGTATGAAGAAATATGAAATGCCATCCAAAAACAGATAATCATTTGTGTTTCTTTAAACTAAGAGTTAGTTCATTTGCAAACGTCCGTTGTTGTTTGAGAGAAGACAAAAAAACAGATGGCAGACTCAAGCATCTTCCAAGCTAAGCTGGACAAGAATATATCAACTCCAGCAGTGCCTCTATGTGGCTGAAAGTGTATCAAAACATCACTGTTAGGCGGTCTCACTTGTAGAGGGTGCTGGGGATTCGAGTCGACTGGGCGTTGAGTAGCAGATGTCTTGAGCAGGACACTGCATCAGTGCGTCATGGAGGCTGATTACAGAGTCTGAAAAACAAGCAGCAGTCATGTGTTTTGGCACTTCATAAATATTTGTTATTCACTGGTAACAAACTGAGTTTGAGGGCAAGAACGTCCTCATCAGTGAGTGTGGATTTGTGTCAACATGTCTCATCAGTAATGTGTCAATACTGTCAAGTGTATGTCTCAGTGTTAGGGCCGAGTTTTGGAAATTTTCAATACTGGTGCAAAACAAACAAGTTGTCTCAACATAAAGAAACTGCACAAGAACTTTGTGCTTATACAGCTGCTTTCTTATAATATGATCAAGACTAAAAATCTAATGAAGCATTCAATGTCAGTTTTCTGTACTTGACAGTATTTGATACTCTGTGTTAACAGAAGTAGCACTGACCAGATCGAGACCTCTCTCTGGGGGCGCAGGAGAAGTCGAGTGCCTTGCAGGCGTAGTCTGCCAGAAGCTTATCGATGTCTTCAGCACCGAAGCCGGCCTCCTGTCCGACCAGAAGACTCCTCAGGGTTCGTACCGCTACATCTGCCCAATCCACCTTCAGATTCATCAACAGCTGCTCCAGCATCAGCAGGGGCTCCGACAGCAGCGGGAAATAGTCCTGCCTGGCGGCTGGAGGCAGAGTCAGCAACACCTTGCAGGAGGAAACACATTCACTGATATTAACACAACATGCAGATATGCAGCAATTCAGCTGCTGCAGGAGAACACAAAGCTTTAATGGTTAAAAAAAACAGCATCTACCATATCCATTAACATCTGATAAATATTTTTTTCTCGACTGACACACCATAAGTTCTTGACATTTGCAAATTGGCCATATCACTCCACCAGAAATTATTTAGGTTTAGGTTTATTGACAACATTTTTAAAACACAACATCTAGGGGCAGCTGTGGCTCAGAGGTAGAGCGGGTCGTCCACTAATCGGCTTGATCCCTGGCTCCTCGAGTCCTCGATACTGAACCCCAAATTTCTCCAAATGACTGTCTGAGTGTGTGTGAATGCGTTAGTTTCCCCTCCTGACGAGCAGGTTGGCACCTTGCATGGTAGCCCTCTGCCATCAGTGTATGAATGTGTGTGTGAAAGGGTGAATGTTGGCCTGCAGTGTAAAGCGCTTTGAGTGGTTGGAAGGCTAGAAAGGCGCCATGTAAGTGCAGTTCATTTAGCATATCAGACTTTGTCAGGGATAGATCCTGTTATTTATTCACAGACCATCAACCACTCAACAAGACGGGGACAGGAGTTCATTGTCGGACATGAAGAAATATCACAACAAAAGCACCAAACACACACAAATGAATACCAAAAACAAGTAGTTAACAGTAAAATATTATACATGATAGGCTTCCCGGCAGTAACCAAGACACAATAGTGGTTAATAATTTATGGGAACAACTTTTTCGTGAATATTTTTACAGATTAAACCAGTTAGATTAAATTGTTCCATGATATCTTCCATCTTCTTCTTTTTCCCTTTGTGTTAAAGTGCTTAGAAACATAAAGAGCTCTGCTGCTGTAATTGTTAAACTTGTTAAAAATTACATCAGTGCATCTCTTCACATTTACTAACCTTCGAGCCCAGATGAAGGGCATGAATGTGTCGCCGACGCGCCGGAGACACCTGCCTCTGGAAATGCAGAGTAAGGTAGTCCGCCAGGAAGTGACAAGCAGCCAATCCGGGGCGGCGGTCCAGAGCACGTTCACAAACGTCCAGGCCGACCACAAAATCTGAGAGACCCTCGAGTAGCTGAATAAATAAGTGATAGGGACAAAGGACATCATGAACATAATCATGAATTTAAATGATTGAGAGAAAAACTTTCATGGTGATAATTGAATCACAATTGAAGAGTGTCATTAAACGATGAAGACCTTAAAAAAAACATCTACAAATAGTTTACATTTACAAGGATGATGTGTTTTAAAAGGAGTATTTTTCATTTATACAAACAAACTAGGGACTTTTGCACAAAAGCACATAAACTGTATTGGATACTGTCAGTAGCAGGGATCAAATCAGTGACATTATGAATTCCTGGTTGCTTCTCTGACAAATCTGCCGGTGTTCTATACAAGTTAAAGAAAGGATTTCAATATAAATTGAACCAGAAGTTGAGCAGTAGACCTGGAAAGCTTCATCTGTCTGTCCCTTCTCCAACAGATGAAGTAAATGCTCAGTCTGCAGCTGTAGTCTCAACTGCTCAGAAACAGGATACAGCTCCACCCACTGCGCACAAAGAGCAAACTCCTGCAAAAAAATGGGATTAATTATATTATATTAATGACTAAATATGATATAGAAATATTAATGTGTCTGTGTGTGATTCAGATGTGTCTGCTGTACATACCTTTGCCTCCAACATCATAGATAACATGGACTCAGAATTTGTCTTAGACTCAGTCCTCAGTTCCTGCCAACTAGCCCACGGCAATGGAGGTTGTAAATCTAACATCTGTCAGAACGAAAGAACACAAACATGAAATCGAGCCAATCTATATTAATGAAACACAAAAAACATGTACTGCACGCCAAACTAAAATCACACATTGCCCCAGGGATAAAACAAGAAGTACATACTTTCCAAAACTTTCCAAAAGCAAGTATTGACATGCAAAGTGACACAAGCTCTCTCCAACCTTGAAGTTGTAGCTTAACAATTCTGTCTCTTGTGCTTTTGTCTGACCACTTTGATACGTTATAACAAATACATCTATCTCTGCAATCAAAATAATAAATCTGAATTCAGCTCTAGATATTACCCAGCGATAGATGTCCAGTTCTTTCTTCTTCAGCTCTAAGTCTGTTCTCAGTGAGGCCTCTGTGCTCGGGTCATTGAGGCAGAACTCCAGCAGCTCCAGACAGGCCGACAGAGGCCAGCGCTCGAGGGCCTGAAGGGCGACGCGGGCTCGCAGGTTAGCATCCTGTACGGGAAACAGCTGACCTATACCTTCATCTCCACCTGAACAAACACAAATCACATAAACAACAAATATTTTACTTACATTTGAAACAACTGCTGCATTCAAAAGTACAGAAAATTAATTGACAAATGTTTTGAGAATCAATTAATCATTTTGGGTCATTTTTTAAGAAAGAGAGATTCCAGATTCTTAAATATAAATATTTTAAGGGCTTTGGGAAACAGTGATTAACATTTTTCACCTTTACTGACATTTTATAGACAAAACAACTAAAAACAACTCAATTAATCGAGAAGATAATTGACAGATTAATTGATAATGACAATAATTGTTAGTTGCAGCCCTTCATTTTTGTGTTACATAATTGTAATGCCATTTTGGCCATGATTCATTTGAAAAAAAGCTATTTGGATATCAAGAGATTATTCTGATAAAATAGAGATTAAGAAGAATTTAAAAAGAAAACTGACTGAACTAACACTTAATTTAGTTAACACTTCATTATTGATTAATCTGCTGATTATTTATCTAATTGATTATTTATCTAATTGATCAATTAAACCTTTAGTCTATAAAATGTCACCACAATAGTGACCGATGGCCATCACTTTATACCTGTGGCCAAGGTAACGTATTAAAATGTCTTATTTTGTCTTAACAGTAGTTAGAACCCAAAAATAGTCAATTTACAATAATATAAAAAACAGAAAAGCAGCAAATCCTCACATTTCTGAAGCTGGAACCAGCAAATGTTTTGTATTTTTGCTTAATAAATACTTTATTAATCAATAAGTGTACATGTAGGTACATGTAACTGGGAATACTGTCATCATATCTGTATTTATTAGAGGTATACAAGTGCCAACAAAGCCATTCCAGGAGCCTTTAAATTCTGCCTTTTAACAGCATTTCTCACCTTCTAAAGCAGCAAAAGCAAGCAGACGGTCTCTCAGCGCCCCCTCCTGGCTGCAGTCTTGCCCATACAGCTCCAGCAGGCTCAGGGCTCGGCCCAAGTCTTTAGAGGTCAGAGCCTGCTGGAAGGCCTCGGCAGCCACAACCTGGGCAACTTCTTCCTGAGGCCCAGACAGCAGGAGACTGACGAGGGGTTTCCCACAGACAAGCGCCCATAGTCCAGCAGAGCCTTCCTCACTCTCACCTAATGGAGTACCCAGCACAGGTTCAGCCATGGTGTGAAGGTAGGCCCGGAGAATGGGGAACTCCTTCAGGAGGTTATCAGCCTCGCGAGAAATCTGCTCTCCATCTAGGACGACCTCTTTATGCCCGCTGCGGAAAAATCCTGACCATCCGGAGGACTGTATCCGGGCATTTTCTCCTTTACAAGCACTCAAACATGCTAACGTTGCCAGTAAAGGGGAGCGAGATTTTAGGAAAGACAGGGCCGAAGGCGTGAGAAAAAAAGAGGAGGAGGAAGAAGAGGAGGAAGAGGATGAATGAGAGGGTGGAGAGTAGGAGAGGTTGATGGGTGTAGTCGAGGTGTCTTCCCCTGAGTCCGAGGACTCAAAGCTCATGTCAGACTGAGGCTCTGTGAACCCGAGAGTTGACACGTGCTCCTGAGCGTGCTGTTGGAGCAGAGCGGACAAACTGTCGACTCCGAACACTCCGTCGTCGCTCTTGGCCGGACAGATGTCTTGTTTAACACCTGGACAGGAGACCCACACGGGCAGAGTCTCACAGCATCGCTGGACAATCACCTGCTGGACGCTCAGTCGCAGACCTTCCTGCTGCAGCAGTGACAGCAGCCTGGACAAACAACGGGACATGCAATTCAGAATAAAAGCAAGCTATTGTCCTCACATCAATCTAAGAAAATATATATATCTAAGTTGAGTTCTATATCCTCTCTTTCATACCATTATTAACAGATTGAATGTTGTGGTCTATCTGAGATTAATATTGAACCTGAAACTTGGCAAAGCTTCTACAGTGCAGAACTTGTTTAATCATCTCAACTCATTCTTGTTGATATTCAGCTATTTAGCAGAACATAATAATTGACTGGCCAGATAAGTTGATCACAAATAGACCTGACAACTAAATGTAGAAGTGTCAAATGTGATGTAGAAGTATGTAGAGAAGTGTCAAGCATAAATTAAACCACACCATCATTTTGACAGTACTTCAGCCTCCCATTGTTCGGTTACACAAGGCATTCTCTTGAAATACAGAACACTGCGACCAATCACACCTTTGTCAGGTTGTGAGCAAAAACATGATGTGACATGACGACTACAGGCTGATGTATACTTATTCACGCTGATTGGGCTTAACCACTTTGTGTACCTGTCAGGTGACACCTGTCTGTCAAATAGCAGGTGGGAGAGAAGCTGAGATGGAGCCTGAAGCAACACCAGCAACGGATTCCCCAGCTTTACTTCACTGCTCTGGTCTGAGAGAAGAAGCAAGAGAGGCGAGTCAGAATAAAACCAGCTATAGTTAGAGGATTAAGAAGATTCACTGTCATCTATTTAGGCAGACGTTTGGAATAAAATTGACCTTGTGACCAAATTACCGTCAATTTGATTTCCATTACCAGCTGGGACAACATAGGTGTGGAAAATGAGTGTAAATAAACACAGAGACCCCTTCACTATTAATTATGACTGAGATGGTGGAGTCTGAATAATCAAGAATTTTTAATAAAATAGAATTATGCACTACATTATTTATTGAACCTGTTGTCTGAAAAGCACAAGGCAGAAGAATGAATGCTACATCATCTCTACTCAATGACAAACCTTTTTACCTTCTGAACTAAGGCTGCGCACCAGTACAGATGCTAGTGTGTTGACGAAATCGAGGAAACTGCGCACAAAATCTGGTCTGGCGAGCTCTCCGTCTGGCTCGAAGGGACAGAGCTGGTCTAGAGAGCGAAGCAGTTGCTTCATACTGGAGCGCACAGGGTGGCCGTCCAACTCCAACGGCTTCAGATTGGCCTGTTCCACCAACAGCGCCAAAAGAGCGCTGCCCACGCTTCCCTCTGTTACACAAGAGGTAACATCAAACATTCAGAACATTCAGACTTTTTAATAGGAGGATAAAAACACTACTGTTGGTAACTCTTCATTAATCTCATCAATTCTCATTCTTCAATTCAAACTCTTCATTTTAAAACTGTACTTGACAATCCATCAGATATGCCATAAAACATAACTCCAAGTGTTTGATTTGACCACCAAATGTAAGTGAATGTTATAACTGTGTTGCATCTAAAAAGCCACGTTAACTGAGCTGACCTGCTCCGTCTGTAGCTGTACTCAAAATGTGCAGCGTGTTCTCCAAGCGTTGAACAAGACTGAGCCGAGCGGCGATGAACTCCTCACTCAGTGTTGGGTGGCAACAGAGCAGCACTTCCTGGATGCAGCAACCAAATGGACTGGCAAACACTTCTTCCCCGACAGCTTCTATAAATGAGAGTGAGTCAGTAACTGTTCAGTATATTCTGTGAATTTTTCATTTTAAACTTCTGCATCTGCAGGGCGTTGTGTGTAATTGGCTATTATCATTATTTCATATTTATTACCAGCCAAATCTGAATAGAATATGAACTCCTTAGTAGAGATGATTGCCATCTTGTTGGTGGAGTATTAAAAACAGCTAATGTCAGTTTTCAACCCTCACCATTTTCCCCAATGAAAATGTGTGAGCATTTGTAATCACCTGTTTTGACAGAGCTCTTATTGGTGGCAGAATGATTCAGGATCTTGTTGATCTGCTGTAATACCATGGGAAATCCACAGATCCTCTCAGAATGAGGAACCTTTGGATCAACTCTCACGCCTAGGGAAGCAGACAGGAATTAAAGACAAGAACAAAAACTACTAACTGTGCAACACACAAATCTCCATGTCAGAATAAATCTGTTATGTGAACTCAACAATCAAAATAACTTGGGTCAACATTCTTAAGAATTCTTCCAAAAACATCCTAAAATGCTGGTTGCATACCTCGAGCCTCCAGGCTGCTGTTGAGCCTGCGCTCTGCTGTGTCCAGCAGCTGCCGGGACGTCTTCCAAAGCTGACAGTGACAGCAAGCCAGGTCAAAGGCAGCCATGGCCGCTGGGCTGAGCTCTTCCAGCAGTGTGTAAAGGAGGCCAGAGGGCTCTGAAGAGCATCGACTCAACCAGTAGCCTTCCTCCAGTGAGGGCATCGGGTGAGCGGCGGTGCTGAGGAGACGATCCGCTATGTCTGAGATGGAGTAGAAAGCCACACCTGCACACAGAAGTCAGATCAACTGTTAAACTTCATTACATGGTCTTATTAAGTCAGAGTCAATAAAAACATTTAAAAATGTAAAAAGCACACACAAAGTGCTAGCACACATCACATTACAGGCAACCAATAAGAAACTAAAACATGAAAACCCCAGGAGTTATATATGATGGATGTGTCCTAAAATATAAAAACCCTAACTATCCAAACATGTTACATTTATGGGCCTAAGTGTAGTTTGGTGGTGTGTGTTTCATCTCCTTGACAACGAGCAAAATATAAACAATGTCGCAATAGATAATATGACATGTCCAGTACAGCCACAATGGAATTTGATAATATTTTTCGCCTGCCAACACAAAGTAAATGTCAAGTTTTCATGTCTTTTTCTAGAGTAGAGTCACCATTTTAACCACTGTTCAACAAAAAAACATCAGTTTCTCTAAAAAGAATTCCCTCAGTAGATCACAATGCAATGCCGTGACAAATCAATTTCAGAAAAAGAGCTCAACTTGAATTTTTTCCTCAAATTTTTGTGAAAAATGTTTGCTCTCTTTACCTACTTTCACCTCTGCTATAAACACTATAAAACAAGCTCAATTAGACCTGCGAGCAGGAATACTGGGGTCCCAGCACCTGATTGAACTCAGAATCAAAGGTGAACTGGTGGTATAATACACATTCATATTCTTTAAATTAAGAGCAACAAAGCAATCTAAGACACACGAGAGGTAGAAAAACAGTAAAACAGAAGGTCGAACCTGCAGCAGCAGCACTTCCGATGGCCTGCAGGGTCGACCGCCCGCTGCTGCCCAGGCGACTCCTCCCTGTCCCAGAACCAGCTGTTGACACCAAGCCTTCTGAAGAAGATGAGGATGAGGACATAGACTGGCTCTCCATCTTCTGCTCCACCCGACCCAGCTCCACAAGGACTTCTTTGTAGCGCTCCATGAACACCAGCTCACCGCAACAGGCAGACGCCTCCAGATTAAACACCAGAGACACCTGAAGAGCAGCAAACCAAACACCAAACAATCAATATATTTTATTTTTATTTTATTTTTCTGCTGGTGTAACAGATGTTATCGTACTTCATGTGTATCCTAAAACTTGTCATGTTGACTTATTCATATTAATCAGTCTTTACTGTAAAAGAATCAATACCTTAGTTAATACCAAACTAAACTAAGCTAAACTGACCTAATTATGTTTATTGTGTTAGGTTTTATAATAATCATAATGAGAAGTAGTTGCAGCAGTAATGATACTGGTAGTAGGCGTAAAGGACAGTGTTATTAGTGGTAGTGATATGATATCATTAGCAGAAACAATAGTAATTGTTCTAGTAGTATCAATATGAGGAACTTCAACTTTTTGGTTGGTAAAAAAAAAAATGTTTTTTGAGTCCAGCTGTCATACGGACCTGATGTGCCTCCATGAAGTTTCCTCGTCGGATGCAGGACATGAGTAGAGATTCAGGAGGGGACAACATGGCGGGAACCAACCAGCTGTGGGGACCTCCACATGGACAAACCTCCAGTTCCACAAAACCTCCAGCCACCGCTCCTCCACCATCTAACAAAGAATAAATAATATGTTATTAAGTCCACAAATATATGTAAAATGTCTCCAAAGGAAAAACTTAAAAATTAAAAATTTAATCAATCTAGTGTATAAAGAACAGACAGAAGCCATTAATTTAACTAATTAAGTTAAAACTTGTCTTCCCTATTTTGAAGGGTTTAGTTTATTTCCCATAAAAAATTACCCACATATTTTCTCAAAGAATATAAGAGCAAACAGTTAAAAGTTATTAAGATGACCTGATGTCTCTGGTTTCTTTTGTAAGTCATGAATTGGTGAAAAACATCAAATTAAATGTGATTTGACGTGACTGTAACAGACCAAATCAGAAAAGATACAGTAAATATGCAAAGGTGAGATATTTATTCCTCACCTGATGTACTTGTGCTGACTTCTCCGTTGTGTTTCTCTATGGAGGCTTGTCTTTCTGCAGCATGTCTCCCCGTCCTCTTCCTTCTCCTCAGACTCGAGCTCTTGCTGCGTCCCACAGAACTGGCAGAATAGCTGACCGTTGACATCTGGAGAGGACTTTCTGGACCTGCAAGTGAGTTTACCATCAGGATTAATCAGAGTTAAGCATTAAGATGAGTGATATGCATGTAAATTTGAGTTGTCATTGATTTTCTGTCTGGGTATTCCACATTGAAAAGTAAATCAAAAAGTAAAAGCTAAAGTGTGCATCTCACCGCTTCCACTGCCCTGATTGCTGGTGATGATCTGCAGCCTCCACTGAGCCTCTGCGGTGCGTTTGGATAACCTCTGCAGGCGAGCCGCGAATGTCTCCGCTGTCACCGAGCAGCCGAGGCTCTCCACCACCTCCGCCTCTCGGGGCAGCGCTCTTCCTGCCTCCTGCCCCTCCTGCTGGCCCACTACACACATGCCATCCAGTCCTTCTTTCAGCAGCTTCAGAAAACCCTCCATGGCTGTCACATCAACCAGAAAGCCCTTGCAGCCCTGGGTGAAGTGTCCCAGGTCCAGGTGACTACAGTGGGCTGCATGTTGCTTCTGGCTGTCTTTCCTGCTGTGCTCAGTCTCATCTGTCTTGGCTTTGATTCCTGGTTCCACATCTGTGTTTCTTGCATCTGATAAAGAGACTGGATGAAAGGTGTTCCCTGTGTTTATATTTGGACTTGTGTCCTTTTGGGTTTGCAGAGCAAAGTCAGCGCTGGAGAGGAAGAGAAGGGAGAAGATGTTCTCCAGGAGCTCCAGGCGGAACATGGCGGGCACGGCCTCCAGATAGAGCCGGCACTCTGACAGGTAGTGCAGGAACTGCAAATGACAACCTGCAAAACAAAAAAAAGAGACAAAACAAGGTCCTAACATGATTCAGAATTATATTTAAGAGGTCAGTGATTAAAGAAAGACAACCTTCTAAGCTTTAAACAATCAGGTTTTAAAACACGATCAAAGTGTGGACAAAGTGGAATGACATGTTTTCTAAGATGTGAATGATTTTCTTTTATCTTTGCTACACAAGAAATTAGTTGTATTTGGCTTGAATGCTTCAATTTTTCAACATGTTTTACTAAAGTGTTTTTTTTCTGTAACTGTACTAATTACCACACTACCAAACCAAACAACCCATGTGTTAAAACAGTCTACTCGTTACATCAATGTCTACTGTTTATATCAAAAAGCTTCACTGCAGACATCCTCCAAACCTTCTGAGGACGTTGAAGTTTGATTTTGGTCCATTTCTGTTCCGGATGGCTGCTGCTGCTGCTGCTGCTGCTGCTGCTGCATGGACTCACACTCGCTGCAATTTGAGTATTTATGTGCATTTACACAGAGAGCGTAGATGGCATACTTCATGGCACAGAAGCCCTGGAACAAAATGATGTTCCTCTGCACACCAGGACTGAGAGTACTGATGGCCTCAGTGTCTTCTGCAAGAAAATAAAGAGAAGATTGGGCAAGGTGATATTACTCCGAAACATAAGGTACATCATTCTTACGGCATTAAGCCCAATATTTATATAGAGAGGATGATAAAGACATTGACCTGTTCCTGGTGAATTTGGCAGTTGCTGTAGCAGATCCAGTATCCTGCGCTCTTCAAACTGAGCCAAAGGAGTCAAGGAATGCAGAATATAGAGGGCTGAATGATTGTCAAGAGTATGAAGCTGTGACAGCAATGCCTCCATGGAAATCCCTCTGCACAGGAAGAAACAACATATAGAAGCAGTAAATAATGATGACAAAAAAATTAATTATAAATTGCTACTGAACACAGGTGGATTTAAATATTAGTCAAGCAAGAAAAGCAAGAAAAAACATATACTTACGGATTGTTGTTTTTACACCATTCAAGTATTCCAAGCTGAGATGACAAAAGGTTGGCAAACTCCTGCAGAACAGAGTCATTGGCTGATGCCTAAAGAGATAATAAACGGTGTATAAGCAAATGACCACAGCAGAATGTTGAAAATATTAAATCGGTGTATTGATTTCTGATTAGTTTTTGACTCAAGTTATGCTTGTAGATCAGATGAGATGGGACAGGTGAATGATTTCAGTCCTGACCTGCTCACAGTGAAGGATGCTGAGCAGCGTTTGAGCTGAACTCAGACCGCGACACTGAGTCCATCCCAGCAGCAACAGCAGACGAGACAGAGGCTGGAACTCCAACTGCAGTAAGTCCTTCAGCTGAGAGAACTCCTCGTGTTTAATCAGGTCAAGTCCAGTAACCTACAGGAAGAACCAATCTTATTACATTATTGAATTTCATCACATGCGGTTGCTAACCAACTTTACTTGGCCAATTGGATTGTGTACTAATTATGAAAAATAAAGAGACTTAAACTACTGAAAGAAGACTTTGTACACTTTTTTACTCCTTGTAGGGAATTTAATTCTCGTTACAAAACAATGGATTACCATTTTTCCAATGGTTCAGGTCCACTTACCAAGACCTGCTCCAGGAAGTGCTTTCCGCTACTAAGGCACTCAAAATAGATGGTCTTCCAAATGGATGGACGATCTTTGTGGCAACATAAACTGAGGGCCAGCTTCTCTGCTTCAGGGAGGTCCACTAGAAAAAGAAAAAAAAAAAAAAAAAAGCCGATGAGAAAAAAGACAGAAAGAAAATACTATACTATTTCAAAAACAATGATAGTGTTGCAAGGGGATTCAAAATGTTGCAAGACAAACTACAGTTATGTGAGCGAACACAAAAAGTATTGTGAGGAAAACGCAAAAGAATCGCATTCTTGCCTCTTAGTGAGTCTGAAAATAAGAGATTATGGGAGGCAGTGAGAGGAAAACCCATGTCCAACATCTCTTCTTTTTAGCTTTTTCCCCTCATATAAACCTGTGTCATTAGTGTAATGTATGTATGTAGGGCGAACCATAAACCACCAATCCATCATCACTGGTATCATCATTATCACACATTTGCTGAACAATGAATCACTTCATCAAATAGACAATGGACAGAAATACAGGAAATAACAGGAAACAACTGTGATAATCAATTAATCCTTTAAGTTATTTTTTCAAGCAAAAACACCAAACATTTGATGGTTCCAGGTTCTTAAAATTGAGAAACATTATTGTATATAAAAGATTCTGAGGTTTTGGACTGTTTGACGGACAAAACGAGACACTTGATGATGTCACTTTGTGCTCTAGGATATTGTAATCATCATTTTTCATTGTTTTCTGCTGCTTTATGGACCAAACGATTAATCGATGAATGGAGAAAATAATTAACAGATTAGTAGATAATGACAATAATCATTAGTTGCAGCCCTAATATAAAACTCTAAATCTTTAGAAAACAAAAGGAAGTCTGTGTGGCACAAACAAAACTGCATATGGGCAAGAAAAGCTGCCAGATTAAACTTTTGTGACAGTGTTTTCAGCCACAGAAGCAGAAGTGCGATGAAAAAAGAGGAAACAGGTGAAGTCAACGTTTCTCCTTTACTACTGCAAGCAAAGAAGACCCAATCTCAGGCTATAAATATCTTATCAGTATCAAACGCAACGCAGAGGAGGAACTGATTTACAGGAACAAAGCTCCTGGCTACATCACACTTTCTAACTGACACCTGTAGTTGACCTTGAATACAATAGACGGAAAATACCGATGATCTCTCAACATTTCTTTATGAGTTCCAGTCATTAGAGACATAGATAATGATATGGCGCCGCTTAAAGTGTCATAAGTAAACTACATTAACTGGGCTCATCATTATCAGAGTGCTACATGATGCACTTAAGCACACTAAAGACTACCTTGTGTGTCAGGCGCACTCCTCAGCAGATGATCCCTCTGAAGCCTCAGAGCAGTGGAGCAGTACGCGGAGACCAGAGCGTCACATCGCGGGCGGAGCAGCGAGCTCAGGACCCTCTCCTCTTTCAGGGGCCCGTCTCTGGCCGCCCACAGAGCTTCACACAGCGCCTCAAACTGCCCGCCGCTTCTACGAGGGCTCCACGGTATCACGGCCAACACAGCGTATATCTCCTCCACCCACTCCTCCATCTTCTCGGGCCGTCTCTCCGGCTTTCCCAGTTTCTTCATCAGGTGTTGGATGAACGTGTGCTGGAGAGTGTGGTCCTCTGTGCATGACTGGTCCTGCGGGAGATGGTGAGAGTGAGGAAACCGGAGCAGGATTGTGTTCTAAAATGAGCTAAATCTATGTGTGTATGTTTGATTGTAACAACTAAAGAACAACCAAATTTTATTTTGTCCATTTTGATATATTAAACTCTGCTCTGTCAGTAGTAATCATAAATTTACACCAACTTACTTTATGTTAAAACTATTTAAAATGATTGTTTTGCATTGAAAACACCCAGAATCATAAATATTCATGTTTATATTGTCATGTATGCATTGTTTTTGTGTGTTTTACTGGCATCCATTACCATCAGTTTGATAAAATGATGTGCACACAGGACAGAAAAGAGACATAATCCAGCAAATTAAACATTGTGCAATTTCTTTTTTTATAGTTTGTTTCTTCATAGTTATTTTATGCTTGATTCTACCTGTAAGAAATGTGCTAGCGCCTGGGCGAGTCTTGGCTTCTTTTTCTCCAATAAAGTTTGGAGACAAGACTCAACAGCAGGAACTGTTGTCCTCGAACCCTCTGGAGGCTTCTGCTCAGATTGTGTGTCCAAGAAAGCCTGATGCAACTCCTGCTGAGAGATAATTCATCTCAGTTCTGTATTCTGTGTGTTAACAGGCCAGTCGAAACATGAAGTAAAACACAACAGATCAAATCTATCATTCTCCATACATATGAACATAACTTAATAATCTTTTAAACAGCTCCATTTGATTAATTTGTTTGTTGGGTAAAATGCTTTTGCTATTAACAACTTTGTCAACTGCAGATTTGATAGATAATAGTAGACAAAAATCACAGTAACCTTGAGAGCCGTCTCTGTGATGCCCTCTGACCCCAGCTCCTCCAGTAGCAGTAGGAACTCCAGCTCCCTTCTGATGTTGGGAGAAACCTGCAGTGGAGAATAAAATCATTTTTAAAAAGCAGTATTTAAAGAGTTATTAAGTCAAACTGTATGTGATGTTTCATCCCGTTTCAAGAGTCTAAACTACCCGACTTGTGAAAGGGCACAGTGCAATTTCTGAGATTGTCTCTCTGGTTCTAACAAGGATTCAAAGAAACAATGTGACATTAACAGAAACAAATGTTGCTAAAGGATAGCAAGTCTAAACATTTCTTGATTAAAATATGGCTTTTCACTGTGCAGCAAACAAGTGTAAGAAACCTCAGAACACAGAAAACTGCAATCTACATATATTCTATTATAATTTATATATTATTACCTGCTCTTCTGTCCATTTCTCCAAGACCTGAAGCCAAAACCAAGCCAGTTTATGTGGACTGCCCACAGACTCCCATCTACAAAATCATCAATTACATACAGTCATTTCATTAATAGCACAAATTTAAAAGCAACTATATCAGCAACATTCCTTTAATGAGCTTAAAAGACAAAGAAGAACCTGCGTGACTCACTTTAAAATGTAAGGATGGCAGACAATAGCTTTGATTATGTCCCGTAGGTTTTCTGAAAGTCCTCCTGCGGAGTTAACCAGCTGTGGCACACAAGCACTGGCCAGCTCCCACTCTCCATGCTGCAGGCACCTCTTGAAGTACTCAAACAGGTCCTGAAGGGACGTCTCAGCCTCACAGCCGAAGGGATGCATGGCCACTTTCACTGTGACGCTCCTCTGCTCAGTGCTCACAACTGCAGGAGCACCTTTACGACCATGTAGCCAAGGAGGATGCTTGAGCTTTCTTCACCTGACACAGAAAACAAACAGTAATATTTATTGGATTTACTTGAACTTATATAATTACACAAAACAAGGACTATTTGAAACAAACAGGATAAAGCGATTGCAAAGTCGATATATTGAATATTCTGATGATTGCTCTGTGTGTGCCTGCCCAGGGACGGCAAATGTTAGCAATTAGGAAATTAGCTAATAGCTAAATCTGGCATAAATAATCTCTTCTCATTTTGAGATAAATGTTTTTTGTGCATAGTTCTTGTTTAATAAAGATTAATAATAACAACAATAACAATAATAAAATAGCTTGTTCATAGTATTGTATTTCAGAGCTGCAACAATTAGTTGATTAATCAATTAGTTGCCAACTATTGAATGAACTGCCAACTATTTTGATGATCAATTAATCGTTTTGAGTCTTTTTTAAGAAAAAAAAAGCTATGTCATCTTAGGCTTTAGGAGACAGTGATCAACTTTTTTCACCATTTTGTGACATTTTATAGACCAAACAACAATTGACAGATTAATCGATAATGAAAACAATAGTTAAATGCAGCCCTAATTCATCGTCTTTGCTAACACACCATTCAGAAGCAAGATCTGCACCCAAGATGAAAAATGGTCATGTTATATGTTACACAGTTTTTGGATCGTTTTTCATTTTTCCAATTATGTATTGATTGGTTGTGGCAGTTTCTTGTCGATGACATGTGATATGTGAATGAGTGTGCTCAGAAGGTCTGTTAGCTGCGTGTGACGATTTATTTTGTTTCTGGCAAAGAGAGATGCTATGGCAAATTCTCAGCTGTATCCTCATATCACCCATCCATTCAAAATATTAAACCAACGGGAGGAGCTATATGCTATTAGTTAAAAATACATATACCGACCTTGTTGACTCTTTAAGCTCAAATGTAGAATGAATTTAAAATTGCTGTAGGAGTTGCTGTGAACCTTTACATTTGCAATATCCGTAGCATAAACTGAATACTAGCACTTTATGAAGTAAAGTAGAGCCTAACAGATTTATAATTGCTCTGTTTGTTTAGAATAAAAGGCTGTAGGGCTTTTGAATTGATGGATTATGTGTTTATGGCAGGAATAAAGAGTGAATGACACGTTATTATCTATCTAAAACATGCTGTTTGTATTTACTGTTTTTCTGCTGGTCATGCGGGACACTAATTGACCATATCCTCATTATTGGGCAGATAGAAAAAAAGTATGTGAAGTTATGTAATTCAATGACTCTCATGCTTGTTGCATTTTCTAATATTTTATTTACATCAACTGTACCTTTAATTGCCTGTGCAAACAAACCATGCACGTTGAGTAAGAGACATGACATAAAACTGTCCAGTGAGTTTCTGTGTTCAACCAGCGACAATAAACACGCTTTTAAAATACAAATGTTTGTATTTTTTCTGATTATTTTTTTTTCCTGATCCCAAGTTAGCATTAGCCGAAATGTTGCTGACATGCTGTAACTGAATCTGTAACTTAGCTTAACTTCCGTAACATGTCGGAGGTGCGTCTCCAGGCCAACATATGAAGCAGTTAGAACACAGCTGATATTAATTAAAGTTACTTACTCATTTCCGTGTGCGTTTTTCTCCCCGAAATTGGGGATAAATATCCTCCCAGCTACTCCTTTCGTTTCATCTGTTATGCTAGGAGGCTAGGTGAGCGTTAACGTAGGTCATGTGACACAATCAGCTGATTCTCCAACGCTGGTTGGTCAAAGGTTAGCACGAGGAGCCGGTTTTCGCTGCTGCCTTCAGGCGCTGTCGGAAATACAGGAATCAAACTACTGAGAAACACTGGGCTACTATTTAATTTAGAATACGTTTTCAGACGAATATTTCTATATCTGTAGGCAAGCTGGCTTTAGTGCTTTGCGGTTAATTCGTGACCATAGAAACAGCAGTGAAAATAAGCCTCAACTCAAAAGTCCACTTCTAGAGCTTTCAACTAAATAGCACAGTCCTCAACAGCACATTGAATTTGCCCAGTTGCCATGAAACTGATGTTCAAACTTTCCATGATTCTGAGCACTTCTAGGACCTCAGAAGTCAACATGGATGAAAAGTCCCAAGGTTCAGTTGCTATAGAATATTTAAGAGTTCACAATTTTTCAAGTCTGTTTCAGGAGCCCAAATGAGCATTCAAATAGGTTTTTCTTGCTGTAATAATTCCTCCTGTTCGTACTGACCATCAGAAGATCCCTTCATAATGCACTTACAATGTAAGTGATGGGGACCAAAATCCAAAAGTCTGTGCAAAAATGTATTTAAAAGTTCATCTGAAGCTAATGTGAAGCTTCAGTCGTCCAAATGAGTCAAATCAAGTAGATATCTTTCAACATTACAGTCTTTTTGGTGTCAAAGTCCCTCTTTTTGTTACTATACCTCTATCACAGCTGAACAGGGAAATACTGTCTGGGGAAACACGAAGATTGAATTTGATGCTAAAAAGACTGTAAATGTGGCAGATATCCACTTGATATGACTAACTCAGACTGCTGAGACCTCATACAGTATAAGCTTCTCCTGACTGTTGTTAAGACAGACTTGAAAAATTGTAAACTAATCCTTTAAAGTTCCATAGTGTGCAATGCTAATCAGCTGATGACGACCATGTGCCACAATTGAAGGATCAAGAAAAAATGGACCTTAAATAAAGATAGTTTTGTCAAGTCTGGTTGTAATTTCTGGTAGGAACATATGTTGGAAGAATTTGATGTCACATTCTTTTGCATAACAAATCCTTTGCAGATTCATACAGTTTACAATACAGTACTACAGTCTCCTCTATTAGCAGCAATTGTCAAGGTGCCATTAAACAAGGCACTGACTGTGGTTAATGTAATAAAGCTGGATTATCAACCTGGGAACCGGGGCAAATAACCCTGGAGCCCCAGACACTCTGTTTCACAGTTATTTTATTCTAGATTCAAGAGACTTTATTGTGTTTTTCACAGGCACATGGAATTATTGTGTGTTTCATTCAGTCAGGTTTTAAAAAATAAACACATTTACAATAAATTAAGTTAAAATTTCAATTAAAAAAAGAGTAACAAAGATCTGAGTGAGATTTACATTGTATACAACAATTATTTACAGCACTTCTAATGAAATACTGGAGCTGCAAGTAGCCACTGTCGATTTGGTTAATTGCAAATTTGTTTGGTAATATTTACAGCTAAAACACACTTTGACATTAAAATTCTAAAGGTCTTGAGGTGGTTCCTGCACTTTTATATAATCTTAAAGGCCTGTCTTGTAGAGGGACCCTGTGTCAAAATCTAGTTTTAATATTTCAGCTCCACAGTGATTATTCTTAAATAAACTTGCATGTGGGACAAATGAGACAATCAGTATTAAAGATGAGCTTAAGTACATGATAAAGACAAACAATAAGGCAGAATAAGACAGGATAGTATCTTTCTTTAGTAATAGGATTTAACGAGGAGCAGTGAAGGCAGCATCAGGTTGATTGAAGGGAGGGATCCTAAACAGCTAGTGGTGGGAAAACATATAGATGAAAAACCGAATAACTCTATAGGATACTGGGATAGGATACAAGACACTACTTTAACCAACTTTTCACCCAAATTAATAGGACTGAATTGAAAAACGTCCATTCAGCCTCTAATGTCTCCCCTCCCTCCCTGTTTTCTTTCTCCCACCACCATCGGTGCCAAATTGGGAGCCTGTCTCCATGACAACGCGTAGTGCAGGCGGGGTTTGCCAGCTGGAGGCAGAGTCAGTCAGTCCTCAGTTGGCATCACCGCTCCAAACCTCCACACTGCATCACGCCCTGAGTGGAATGGAAGAAAAGGACAAGAAAGAAAATGTATGTATAGCTTCCAGTTGTTTATTCGGCACGACGTGCATTCATATATCTGCAAAACTGCTATTTTTATTTAAAAATATTAAGGCTACTGAGGGAAAACAGAGAAGCAGAGTTTATGCAGCTGAGTCATTGATTGTTTAAAATCCGGATCAATAAAGCTATTGTTCCCCCTCGGTGCCATAGGTTGCAGCGCACGCAGATTAAGACACCAGCAGGCTGCACGCTGAGGGAGCAGCAGTTTTATCCTCCTGATAATAAACTGACTGTGTTGTCTTGTTTAGCGACAGGCCTCATCCAATGTGACCGCTGATCTGTACACACTTCCATTGTTTCACAGGAGGAGTATATCGGAGAGATAAAGGGTGGGCTGCGGCCTTCAATGAAACTGGTTGTTATGGGAATTATTAACAAAAAACCCAAGAGGTTAGTGCACACACCTGTTTTCATTTTATGACAAAAAGCGAGCTATGCATTATTAATATACTGTTGCGCACATGACGTGGCAGCCAATTACAGTTAGTAATGGAGATTCCCCGGTATACAATAAAGCAGGATTTTGAAGCAGATAGGCAGCTGTTGTCTCGGTTTTGAGGGCATATGCCAACCACCCAGCTAGAGCCTGTTTTGGGAAAATATCTTTGTAATGCCAGTGCGTTTCCTAATTATAGGTTCAGCCTGTGGATGTGCGTGGGAGAGCTCCAAATCCCATGAAATGTTAACAGTCACTCTGGAATTTCTTTGGTTGATAACATCAGTTGGTTATTTATTCATTTAGTCATCAATTATGTCCAGTAGAAGATCACAATTAGGTTGCGCAGACACAGAAAAAAAACATATTGTACTAAAATAAACTGCGATGCAGAACTTTTCCTTATTTTTAGCAGCATAAAAACCTCAGAAGGGTTTTAAGGACAAAATGCTCCCAAAGGACCCTTTAGTTAGAAATGACTTTCTGACTGACTTTATTGTCGTTATGTCTTAAACACAGCAGCCAGATGACATAGATTTAATGAAAACATGGTGTTGCGTTAGATTATCTTCATGCCAAAGGCACCATTATTTTCCAGAAAATGTGCTGCCAAAATCATGCGATTAGTCATTTTGGTTCAAAGAAGTTGTTGGAGTTGAATTAACTGTATATTACTCAAATCTGTAATTATTCCAGGCCAATAACCTAACCACAGAAGTCCCACGAAAAATTGAAGAATTTTGTTGGTCTTTGATGTTTTTGCATGTAATCAGGGCCAAATATAGAGCTGTGCCACGGAAAAATTGACAAAGAAGTTTTCATATTTAAAATATATAAGTAAATACAACTACAAGTCCTGCTTTTAAAATATTACTAAAGGTACAGGAGAATTTACCCCAAAATGTACTTTAAGTATCAAAAGTATTATGCAGAATGGCCCCTCTCGATGTTGTCTTGTTATATTAGTGGATCTTTATCATTGATGCATTAACAATAAAGCAGTATTTTTATGTAGTAGCTGGTCAAAGTGACACTAATTTGAACTACTTTATACAGTCTAGTTGATAGTTTAATGTACAACAATGCTTCATATTTTATAAACTGATCAAACGTTTTGTTTGTAAAATTTTAATCTGCAAAGTAACATTAGCTGGTACATAAATGTAGTTGAGTAAAGGTGTAAATTAACATAAAATGGACAAATAGTGAAGTTCAAGTACCTCTGAATTGCATTGAAGTACATTCTTCTGCACATATAAACCATCATGCCTATCACACATGTTTTTATCCAGGTAATTTACTCTCACGGTCACAGTAATGTGCTTAAATTCACTATCAGTTACTACTATCATCATCATCATTCAGTCAATCTTCATTACATGCTTCATCACTACATTACAGTTGTGATAAAGACCAGAAGATGTCACTGTTCTCAATATAATCATCAAAGGTTTATAACTCAGTTGATTCCATTAGAAGAAAAAAACAGACAGAAAAGCCAAATGGCTTTTTTCTTCTTTAAATGTTGTGCTTCTGTCCCTGATCTCTGGTGTGTGTTTGCTCAGCATTGAAGTGACTGTGTCCAGTAAACCTCAGGAAGAGGACAAAGAGGGAGATGTGGGTCTTCAGTTAAAAGTCAGCTTCATGGATAAAGCCGTCCAGCGAAACGCCCGTCTGGCCGGAAAGTGGGGTCCAGCTGAAAACACCCTCTCCTTCTTTCCTTTCGCAGCCGGAGAATCCTTCAAGGTACATTTGTATTCTCTGACATTGTGGAGGCAGATGGGTGACACTCATTCAGAGTGTTTTGAATGTAATCATAAGATGTAATCATTCCTCCTGTTCATACTGACCATTATAAATTTCCTTTATAACGTGCTTTTAGTTTAAGTGATGGGGACAAAATCCACAGTCCTCATTTTGTGTAAAAAATGTATTCAAAGCTAAAATGAGTCAAATCAAGTAGATATTTTCCAAAGTTTTTAGAACAACATTCCTTTCTGTTTCCCCTGCAGGGTGACAGAGGAAGGATAGTAACAAAAAAAGGGAAATTTGTACTAAAAAGGCATTTTTAAGATATCCACTAGTTACGACTAATTTGGACAGCAGAAGCCTTATATTATCTTAGGATGAATTGAACAAGAAATGAACAAGACGAAAAACATGTGTCAATGTTCAAATGGGAGCCTGACTATTATCTTAAGACAGACTTGTATATTTTTGAGCCTATCCTTTAACATTCCTCACTATTCCTTTACCCACTTCTTAACATCCCGGTGCACAATATTCCAGAGTATTCCAAGAGTACAGACAGAATACAGAGAAAGAAAGAAAGAAAAAGAAAAAGAGGAAAGCCTATAGGTCCCATTAAGACTGTATTGTGCACTTCTTCCTGCTGGGTGACTGTAATGTGTCTAATGCTTATTCTGCACTCACTGTGAATCACTCTGCAGTACAGTCGGCTTTTAAGATGCACTTAGAGAAGCTTTGCATGTTTTACTGCCCCAAGTGATTTGTAATAGCCCATTATTTTAATTTGTTGAGCTTTAAAATCCAGAAATCACATTATGTCCCATCAAAAATTGTACACTGGACTGTTAATTTCATTAATGCTGGAAAGGATGTAACTGATAGAGAGAATTATCCTCTATGACTGAGTCCATGACTGTTAATATTTCAAGATATAATCTCCATACCCAGCCAGCAAATAAGGCCAAACTATAACTTCTTATTTAGCATGAATGGGACTTTCTTTTCTGTTGTTGCCCCAGTTTAAATTGCTAAATTTCCCTCCTTGGATCAATAAAGTTTGAGCTTATCTTATCTTATGTAAATGTATAAAAGAAACTGATATTCACCTCCTCTATATTCCCTCCGATTCGTAGATGGAGATTGTTTGTGAGCACCAGCAGTTTCGTATCTTGGTGGACGGACAGCCTCTGTGCGGCTTCACCCACCGGCTCTCCCCGCTCGCCTCCCTCACCGCTTTACGAGTCTTCGGAGACCTACAGCTCACCAAGGTGGCCTAACGTCGACGCCACACTCAGAGATAAATACCATGAGGAATGTTCGGGAACAGTGTACAATACATAGGATTAGGCTAGAGCTACTTCTTGAGTGAATAAATTAACCCATGATGGGGATGTTGTGTTTCTAATTTCAAACAAAGTTACACCTGCATCGTAATCACGTGATAAGACAAAGTGCCTTCACTAGATTACCTGTTTGGGGACTTGAAGATACTGACTGACTGTAACAGTCATCAGTGTCTTAAATTAACTGAGGAATGTGATTTGAACTGAACTGAATTAAGTTTTAAACAAATATTTGCCTTCGATGAACATTTGTACCAACAAAAAAGTTGCAAAAAAGTTACGCGGCATCAGTCTCTGTGCATCTAAAAAGAGATTTCAGGCGTTTGTCATTAATTTCTCTGAAGTTAACCTTTGAATGCTGAAGTTTCTGAAATCAGTTAAAAGAAAGATTGTCCTTCTGTGCCCGACTAAGTAATGTAACAGGTGTAATAACTTAAAACAATTTAAGTACACTAGTGCATGCCAGTATTATAAAGTAAGTTTCATTCCTCTCAGTTTGTCTCCAAAGCTTGAAGAGTTTGTCACACTTTCTCTTATTGTATCATTATCAACTTACTGTACAGTCAGCTTTAAAAAAGCTACTAACGCCCAATGGTTTGTGTACTTTTCATTTACCACTAGCACTTTTTATGTGAATGTTTCATATCCCTGCAATAAATCACTTTTGTTGTTATTTTTGTTCTTTTTCCACTTTGTTGACGAGCAACTGCTACTTTAATTTAACCCTAAACCCACTGTAGGGTATCATATATCACTAATGCATTGTGTCATTCAGGATTTCTCTGGAAACAGGCTCTAAACTATCACCAGCTCACGCTGAATCATCCAGATAAAGGCTCGACTCAGCTTGCTGAGTGGGAGTGCCTGCCTGATTGCTGGGAGCGCCTCCAGCATGCACTAAAACTTGATGATTGTGACAAATACCTCCTGAGGCTGTTCTTGTCTCTACCTGTACTTCCTCTTGGCCTCTGGAGTTGAGAAAATACAAGGTGGATAAAATAGTTCAAGTTATTATGTTTAATAATGAAAAAATGCTGTAAAACATATGAAAAACATTTTTAACTTAAACTGAACGATTACAAGAAAAATTGCTACAACTGTTGAGTTTGAAAGGCTTTTTCAAACTCAATGGATCAAGGATCAAGCTAAAAATGGCTGTTTTTTTCTGTAAAATTGGCATTTTGGAGATGAACAGAAATGTTATGCACCCTCAAACACTTTCATTTGATAACGTGTTCCCAGTTTGTTGCTATAGTACATTCATGGAATGTGTAAATTCAGTCTTCTTCATAACTGGATAAATAACCCGAATCTGCTGCTCTATGTCTGCTCTCTGATTGCATCTATCCAGTCCATCTTCTCCTTGTGGGTCGGCGCCTGGATGAAGTAATGTGTGTCTGACTGAGTGATGATTTTAAAGAGGTTGCCTTGAATGTTGCCTTTTACACCTGCATGAGAGGAGAGATTGGAGACGTGGTTAATAAAGTAAAACTGCATTAGGTTTACAGGTTACTTTGACAGATAAAAGCAGAAATAGTGGAGTTATAGCTCAATAGGAAAAGCTGAATGATATATTTTTCATTGTGCATGTTAACAAATTTGAAAACTCAAATGACAAGGAAGACATGTGGGTGAAAAATAAAAATAACAATAGCTTTTGTTCTTCGCTGATCACCCTACACTCACATCAGTGTTATATGACATAAAAGATGGAGCACGTTTCATCAGGAGGACAAAGTACAGCATGACCTGGAAGCTATAAAGGGATCCAGATAAAGGATAAAGAATAAAGCTTTAAATGATAAGGCTGGTGTTATTCTATATTTTTCTTATTGTCAACAAACAAGACCAAATCCAACAATGTGTGAATCCATCTCTCAACACTTATCTGACTTGACTATCCTGAATGTAACACTCAGACTGGGTCATAAATATACGCTTTCATCTAAAAAAGGAAACTGCTGAGACTTGTTTCTGTCGCGGCCTGTTCTTTTAAACTCCTCACCTTTATGAGGCGCCGCTTCTTGACTCACACATGAACATATCATAACACTGCAGCCGCCAATTCTGTTGCCTTTATTTGGCTGATTTATTCTCACTTTCAACAAACAAAACGTCTACACACATTTCCTACATGTCTGCTGAAGAAGACTCAGTTCCACAACCTTCCTTCTATCACAGCTGATCAACATCATGTGATCAACCCGAATAAATCCAAAAATAACTGCTCAAAATATTAAATTGATAAGTCAAAGGAAAAAAATGACATTATGTCAATAAAATGGCAAATTGTGAAAATATTATTTGTAATTACGACAAAAATGGTGGTTTTCAGCAAATATTACTCAAACATGAGAAAACTGAATTTTATGGGGACTATTTTTAGCTGCAGATTTGTACAACTGAATATTTCTGGCAGAAGGACGATATGTGCAGGATCGACTCGAATTACACTACGGTGCCCATGTTCATCATAATGAAGGAACATTTCAGTGCAACGGTTTGGCTCACTGATTGTTTTTAATCCTTTTTGGCAACAATGAAGCTCTGTGGCACAGAGGAATAAAATATATATCAGGCGTTGGATGTACACACAGAACTTGTTAGAAAGATCAATTCATTGTTGGTTTTGGTCTTGTCATGACATAATAAGAAACATATAGAATATCACCAGACTTTGATAAATGAACCTCAAATGCAAAGACTAACTTCGCAGTAGCAGTGAAATTTTCTTGGCCTCCTCATGACACCACTCAACTTTCTAAACTCCTCATGTCTGAGAAGGAATCAAATTAAGGAATTACCTCCCAGACATGATCTCAGTCAAAAAGAGGGGGAAACCGAAACCATTTCTCTTCATTTGTTGTCCTTTCCTTCTTATTATTTGCTTTAAAACTTCTTTTCTGAGGTTTTGGAGGTCACTTGAGTTTCAGACTCACCTGAGGGAACTCCATTATCATCCAGAGAGGATACCAGACAGCTTCGGAGCGAGAAGCCGCCAGCGGGGCTGATGTCATCCTAATAAGTGACAGAAGAAAGGAAGTGGATCAGACTGACTAAGAAGTGTGGAAGGGAATTACTGAACTGAGAACTATGAGTAACAACAACTTTAGCGTCATAGCCGGCCTGAGGCATACAGTAGGCAAACAAAACAACTGCTTTGTTTGAGGCCAGGCTTACTCTGCTCAGCTGTTTCATCAATGAAGTCATTATTTAAGTCATCTTATGTTTTGTTGTGTTTTTGTATTTGCTGTTGCCTCGGTTGACCCTGCATAGTGAGGCCTGTGCACACACCTTGGTGGGATCATAGTAATGAAGGAAAGCAGGCTCTGAACGCAGCACAAACAGTCGCACCTTCCAGTTTTTCCTTCTGTGTCCCTGTGTTTGAAGAGGCGTTAGTTTGACAATCAAACATGATGTGAACAAATGAAAACACTACAAAGTCAGGGCATAATAACTAAATATGTGTTCACCTGTTTCAGCAGGTAGCCTCTCTTTATCACTTTTCCGCTCAGCTCCACTGCAGACAGCGACGTCTCTGCCTTCACGCTGCCTCTCTTCTTCAAACTGTCAGACTGGGATTAAAAATGACATACTGTAAACTAAGTTGCACTCCATAAAACACTGAAAATCTGTGTATGATGTGTGTAAATATTATTTAAGACTGATTGATCTTGCCGGAGAGACACACACACACTCCCTGGTACTTACAAAGCTGTACAGTGCAGTGGAGTCGTCCATGAACTGCTCGCTGAGGCCGGCGGTGCGGAGGGCCTCCACGCTCTTCAGGCCGACAGTCCTCAGGAAACCCTCCTCCAGCAGGGCCGAGGCCAGCGTCACCGCCTCCACACGGGTCAGAGCAAGCTCCATGAACACCAGCCAGTCCACCACCGCTGAGCCTGCATGGACATCATGCATGTATAGTAGATGTTCACATACGCACATATACACGCACATGGAACGAGACAAATACACATTAGTAGATAGATGTTGCATTTATTTTCTTTAAGTAAAGCATATTTAACAGCATGTGTGTCTGGAAGGTGATATAAAATAATCTCGCCATATCTAAAAAGACAATATGTCATTATAAATAACAAAACTTCATTATTTAAATCATAATGATGGCTAAAAAAGCAAAATTTGAGTTGCAGCAGGGCACTTGAATATAGTGGCTATAGTTTTATAGATGGTGGCTTTATCAGCATACGAGGTGCAGAGAATAAAACCATATTTATAGATGATGAAGGTTTTTACAAGTAAATATCTTCTCAGATCAGAGAGCAAAAGAGTTTCAAGGCTCACCTGAGAAACAGTTGTGGTAAGTGCTGCCCTGCTCCACATGGTTGCTCATCTTGATTCCACTGTGAACATCATACATGGAGTCCAACACCTTGCTGTAAGAAGGCCAGAGATAATTAGAAAGAGATATTAATATAGTCATAAACAAACAGGGTGAGGCTGTGAAAACACCAGGAGGTTTAACATGTTTTGAGAGGATTTGTTTACACAGCTTACCTCAGATTGATGTCATGTAACTGGAATCCAGCAGGGTCTTGTTGGCTGGTCGCTTTCCCACCATCACCTGTCCGCAGTTTATCCACTGCAGCGGTGATCTCAGCTGCCCACTCATCTCGCTCCTCCCGGGAACAAGCCTCCAGGAAATGATCCACCAAATTCTTTGTCTGAAGCTTAAACACCAACTTAGAAGAAAAGAGAGAGGGGACGAATGTTACTGAATCAGCAGAAGATGGGTGATAAATTGTAGGTAAGGGTTGGCAGATGACAGAGTTCAAGTCCTAACAAAGCAGTAACCTGAGGCAATGAATTTGCTCATCAGGTGAGATGTGAAAGGATCAAAGAGTGTCTGCTGGTGAAGCCACGTCTTCAGTGCGGTTTCCACCAATAAAAACATAAACAAAGGAAAACACTGAATGGAAACTGATGTGCCTCCATGTTATAGACAGAGCCAGGAGGGAAGTCATATGTGTTATTTTACAATATCATATCTGTATCTTTATAAAAGTATGTTAATTTATGGGTTTTTATTATATCTCCCCTTTAACCTTAAAATTAATCACATCATTCAGCTTCCTTTGGGTTTAACTGCCGAGTTTCAAACCGAGTTTGTCAGTGAAGACATCAGAAAACTATTTGTATGTATTGAAATATTTTAGGTACAAGAGAACAGTTGAATTTCAATCGCTAACAATCTTGATACGCATTTCTACAAAGAACTTTTCAATATCAGTCATCTGAAACCTTTCTTTAATCAACAACCTATTTGTTGCACTAAAAACACTCACCGGCCGATTGTCATACTCCAGAAAAGGACAAGTTATGACACAGTCCTTCAGCAGGATTTTCCCTCGCTGACATGAGTCTCTTTTACCTCCTTCATACTTGTAATACAGCAGCTTGTCTGGCATCAACACGAACCAGCGTGCCTTCCAGTTGTGCACAAGATGACCCTGTAAACAGATGATCAAAAATGATCACAAACTTGTGATATTTTCCAAAAAAAAGATCAACTCTTTTCTCTTTCTTGTCCTGTTATAAGACATTACATTACATTAGAGTGACATTAGGCTGATTTAGTGCTAAAAGTTTACACCAGCCTAAGAAGTAGCCAAAACTCTCTTCCACAATTATATATATGGATGGGTTATATCCTTCACTAAATGGCACACTGATTCAATGAAATAAACATTTGTATTTTTACATATTTCACAAAAACAACTCACCCTTTTCACCAGGAATCCTTCTCTTAGAATCGTGCTTTTCTTATCTGTATCCATTCTGTCCGGTGCGATTTGCCAAATGAGCTTTGTCTGTTCCTGCCTGCTCAGGTTTTGAATGTATAGGGGAGGGTTTTTTTGTTTTTTTTGCTTGGCTCAATATGAGTCACCCTGTTCACACCCACTCACCTTGCTCAACACTTAGTAGACCAACCAATCCTGCAGTTTCTGCCGATGATCACACGAGGGCGCACTGACTCCTTCAGAGGCTCAGCGTGGATGAGGATGTTTTGGTAAAGACTCATGAATCTTGGCATGTTTTAATGATGGATTTCTGAAAATGTTGAGGTAATGTCTGCAGTGTTATGTCAGCAGACGCAGGCTTTGCTTTTTTCTAAATGTAATTGAATTTACCTGCAGTATGTGTGTGTGTGTGTGTGTGCGAGAGAGAGAGAGAGAGAAAATCAAAGAGGAAAGTCCTTTTTAGGGAAGTTTTCACTCCACAATAACTTAATTCTCTATCAATTTCAGTATGTGAAGAATCCAGATCCTGGAGATGAAGCTGTAGAGAACAACTTCTAAATGGACCAAAGATTTTTATCCTATTTTGATGAAAAACAAGCAGCAGGGGGGCCTATGGCAGCTGCTGTCCCCAGTAGCAGCTGTACTCATTAGGGGGACAGCTGGGCTCAAGTCTCTTTCAGATGTTAATTCCTGCAGGGTGCACATACCTGTTTGATGAGGCTACTGCTGCTGCTGCTGTAACCACATGTGGCCTCGCAGGACACTGATCTCTGCTCCATCTCCTTTTCCTGCTTCCTGGTAGTTACAAAAGAGAGAACATATCAGAATGAGGAAGAGATTGTCCTTAATTTCAACTATGAATGAGAGCAGCATCCTGTCATAATTCATACTTACACTGTTAAAAAAACAGCTTTGGAGTTCAGATTTCCACTGAAGTTCAACAAGATAATAACTTTTACTGCCCTTAAAGGAGTAGTTCAACATTTTGGGAAGTATGCTTTTCTACTTTTTTGCTGGTAGTTAGATGAGAAGAGTGATGTCGCTCTTATTTACACACTCAATATGAAGCTGGAGCTAGCAGCTAGTTAGCTTAGCTTAGGCAAAAGACCGGAAACAAGAGGAAACAGTCAGTCTGGCTCTTTCCAAACGTATTACTACAAAAAAAAGTAGTATTACAAAAACCAAAGAATCAAATTGAAGGATAGAAAAATATAGTATACAGTAGAGTAATAGAAAAAATACAATTTGTAGTGGCTTTTTGAGGGGGGTGGGTGGGGTGGAAGGGGACTATTTCTTGGCTGGGCACTGTCATTTCCTGGAGTATTGTCTTCACCATGAGGTTACCTGGCAACCAGGAAACCCCTTATCTATCTTGTTGCAAGAAAGCAAAGTGTTTTTCTAACTATTTCTTTAAAAATATCCTCCAGACATGTTTTAAAATACTTAAAGATAGTCTGGTTTGAATTATAATTTGTTTTTGATAATAAAAAAAATAGGTCACTTGCCCAGTTAGATATCCTTAAATGACATATACTCCCTCTCCCTTATTGTAAAATTGAAACAGAAACTATTTTAATTCAAAAAGTTTGACTGCTGGATGCAAGATGTCTCTTACTTCACTGTAAAGTCTATTCTCAGTGTTTGTGCGCTGGAGGCTTAAAGTTTCCACATCACACTTGTGTCAGTTGAATACTGGACCAGAACTGGGTTCCAGACGAGTTGTAATGTCACAAATCATGTCTTAAACTCAGATTTAAAGAGAGCACAGAGAAACTTTCCTGCTTCAACTGATGAATGTGAAAACAGCTTTCCAGTATCAAACTCTGCACAGACATTATCCTGCACAGTGAAGTTCAAACTTTCAAGTGAAGTAACTATGAACAAAATACATTTTCGAGTGGAGGGAGACTTTAAGTTAAGTTCATTGTGGTTAAAGGTACCTGAATGGTTACTGTACATGCCACATAACTGCAATGTCCCCAGTTTAATTCCAGCTGGGGAACTTTGTTGCTTGTAATACCCATCGCTTTTCTCTTGTTTCCTGTCTGCAACTTCACTGTCCAACAAAGGCAAAAATACCTAAAAAATAATCTTTAATCTTTAATCTTTCTTTATTGTATAATGTTTTTGCCATAACTGAGGTAATTATAGATCTATTGTATGATGGGCAATCAAAGCCACTACATGTAAGTTCTGACTTTGGCGCCTCCTAGTGACAAAAAGAAACTTTTCCACCGTGGATCCAACCTGGGAACGCTGACAAATAGCTGAAAGCAACACATGGACTGCACCAGTTTTCGCTGAGATAATTTTTCTACAAACAACAACATATGAACCAGAAGAATTTGAATTTGAAAGATGCTATAATCAAATTAAAATACAGACTTAGTAGCTTTATTGTCTTTGTAAATCATCATAGTCACAATTCTTGAAAAAACTAATTGAAGGAATTTTTTTAATCAAAAATGTTTGTGTATGTTATGTGTTAATGTAATTATCAGATTTGTTAAAGTCTCATCGTCTCGCCAGGCTACACATTCTTCCTTTTTATATAAAGGATTTCAGAAAAGCTGTTAATTATTTTAGGGGGTTGTATGATATTTAATGTAATGTAACGCCCCCTTTTGATGAAAACCAAGAGGGTTCAATATAATGTGTGAGGCATGAATCCAGCCCTCCTACATGCTGCAGGACTCCTATAAACTCTCCATTGTGTCTCCAAAGAGAAGGAACCTGCTCGTACAAGCATGCAGGTATGAGACAACTGGAATGTGCACCAGACTCAGTGTGGCAACCAGCCAGATACATACCAGGAAAAGAATCTGTTAAACACATACAGGAACTATAATGCAAAGTCCTGCTTCTGACACTCAAGCACCTTTCTTGAGTCAAACATGTTCCTCTGAGCTGAGAGCTGAGTGTTAAAGTCACAGATTAAGGTGTGTCTGGAATGCCCTCTGTATAACATTAACCATAAATCAAACATTAATTACGTAGAAAAAAAGATGACAGTGTTTTGGCAAGCCAGGATATGAAGGGCTCTGACGCAGGTCAGTTCACGTGGAGTGCCCGGTTGTCCTGGTCACATACACTTAAAACACAAACACTTGCCGGATTCTGTTTTCTTGGCCCACAGACTTATTGTTCGCTGGGTGTGTGTTTGCATGTCCACGTCCACAGCTGGTTACACAGAGCAGTTCACTGGTCAAGCTAATGCTTTTATGAGACTGAAACAGGGACAGGATTCTCATTTGGGATGACAAACTAAATGGCTGAATGTGTAACATGGAACACTTTCATCCGTTAAAAAGTTATTTGATGTTCAAAACTGATTATTTGAGAAGCACAGGTGGTTACAAATTCCAAAATTAGCATTTTTCTGCAAGTGAAAGATTCAAGATTTCACACCTTCTCTGCAGTAATGACTTCTAAGTTTTATTTTTCTGGCAAGGAAATATTTTTCAAGTCCATTTTTTAAAATGTGGATACATTTAATTCAATTCAGTTCAATTCAAACTTTATTTCAGACTCATTAGAGGGTCCATAGCACATAGAAAGAAAAAGAAAACAAGACATATATGATAAAACCACAACAATTCATCATTCAATTTAAAAAAAAGTTCATATGTAGACTATCTTGCCAGTGTTTTCTGAGCCTGGATGAGTACCGGGAGCAGCTCTTCCTCGGGCTTGTTAAAGCCTCTATGATGCTGTTCTCTGACTAATTCAAACAACACGTCTGGGAACCTGAAGCAACAACCTCATAGCATCATTGTGCCTGTGCCTCCTTGTAAGCCTCCACATACTACTTTTTCAGTAGCAACACCAAAGATGAGCTGTGCGCAGAAATCTCTAAATAATGATCAATTTACATTGAAAGAACACATACTAAACTTGCAAAGCAACATATTGGCCTGAGGATATAGTTCACAACACTATCAATGATGGCCGAGGTGTTTTATTTATAATAAATTGCACAAGTGAAACTCAGGAAAAACTGATTTTCTATTCTCTCTACTTCTGACTATCATGACATTACTCTTTTGAGCATTAAATTTAATATTATAATCCTTGTCGTACTGTGAGCACACCTTCAGTAATTGCTGCAGCCCATCACTATATGGACTAAATATTACAATGTCATCAGCATACGTAAGATGATTGATAATAGACTTTCCAACAAGACAGCCTGTGTTACACAAATTCAATTGCTTCGATAGGTCATCCAAAAACACAATGAACAAAATAGGAGACAAAATTCCACCTTGGCAAACACCATTAAGACTGATATTCTAAGAATATACTTTGGAAAACCTCTAGCAAGCAATTTCAGAAATAATTTTTCATGATTAATCCTGTCAAAGGTCTTGGATGCATCAATAAAACACATAAATGCAGTGGAATTTTGGCTTCCATATTTAGCAACTATTTCCTTTAAAGCATAAATACTCTTATCAGTGCCATGTTTTCTTTTAAAGCCAAACTGATTATCAGTGATGAGAGCAAACATTTGCAACCTTGTTAGCAGGATCCTTCCCAGCACTGGAATACTGGCAAGGGCAATAGGCATAGATGAATTATGAGACGATGGACCCCTGGGCATTGAGCCCCCTCGCCACCCCCTTCTATGTGAAAGTGTCTTTCATCAGACAGGGGCTCTGTTATTGACATTAATGACTAAGCCCTTTGGCCATGTGACAGGAAATGCAGAGACTTCACACAATGACTCTGGCTTAGGGGCACCCTGAGCCCTTGGGCCCCTGGGCCTGGTCCGGTCCGTAATCCACCCATGTGAATAGGTCTATAATTATCCATGCTATTTAATTTACCAGCCCTGTCCTTAAATGAAGTTACTATTATAACTAAGGTTCAGGAACAAGACCATTCCCCTCTCTGTCACTAAATTCAATCACCTGTGCTTTGCTAATTCAGTCACCTGTGCATACCCAGAAGGTCCTTGGTTCGAACACCAGCCGTCCCAGATCCTTTCTGTGTGGAGTTTGCATGTCCTCCCATGTTCACATGGGTTTCTGCCAGCTTTGTCATCAGTTGTCCACTCATGTCGTTTTGGCTCTGCTATGTCTGGCTATGTCCAGGCAGTGCCTCCAGACTGCTGCCTTGTAATTGGCACACTGTATATGCAGGTGTAAGCAGTCCCATGCTAGTATGTTCTCAAGGATTTGAAAGACTCTTGGAATGTCCTTTTTTCTTTGATAAGTTTGATAGTGCTGAGTTTTCCTCATCCTGCAAAAGCACTTACACTATCTGTATATGCAGGTGTAAGCAGTCCCATCCCAGTATGTTTCCAGGGATTTGAAAGACTCTTGGAATGTCCTGTTTTCTGTGATAAGTTAGAGAATACTGAGTTTTCCTCATCCTGCAAAAGCACTTACATTATCGCAACCCGTAACGTACAAGAGCATCACATAAGTCATCTCCTAATGAGCTGAGCAGGGTTGCTGATGTTGATGTACCTTGTCCGATTCCGAGCCACATTTCTGATACAGGGGGCGGTTAATCTTCTTACAGTATCCGAGACAAGGGATCATGACATCTGTATCCTCACTCACAATAACTGTGGTTTTATAGCCATTCAGGCTGACATGATTTGCTCAGACAATAGCATGTCTCTCCGCAGGTTACAAATAGCTGCTTGTCCTGAAGCTTTACCCGGTTCTCTGCTAGCTTCCACTGGTCCACGATGAATGTTATCAAGGCTGTTTTGCTGTCTGTATTACTTAACAGCTTTCTCCACTGCACAACATTGTGTCCTGGGGCAATGTTCTTCCATTGAGTTCTACTTGCTGAACCACGACTGCATCTCTCAGCATGTTTTCCAGTACACATCAAACAACACATCTATCCATTTACTGTTTCCTCCTTCGTGCAACGCTAGGCTCAGCACAGAACCAGCAATCTCTCCGAAAGTCTTGCCATCAGTTTCTGAATAAGGCTCATCCCATCAGTGATGCATGGAGACTGTTCTCCAATATCTTCAACTGCTGATATTGATTTCTCTCTTGGCGGGGGAGTTAGTTTTCCGCAATGAGCCATCTGGATTTGAGAGTGCCCGAGGCAACGGACCAAGTGGATGAGCCAGGACATCTCTAATGTGAAGAGCTCTACTTTGCGAAGCAATGATAAAAAACGACATCTTGCTGAAAAAACACTCATAGAACCTGTTTATATTCTTTGCATATATGTTATATTCTATGCATGTGTAATTTTATGTGTGATTCAAACTTTATTATTGCATATATTGGTACATAAGATCTCACGATAGATTGCACACAAACCTACTGTGCAGATTCTGTAGGATGGATAATGGAAAAAACAATGATTGTCCCAATAAATCAGTAAAGCTACTCATTTGAAATGGTTATCATGTTTCAAAGCACTTATATGGACCCTACAAACAAACTGGTAGCAAAGAGATTTTGCCACTTTATGTGGTACCAAATTCTGGCCTGGCCCATGGACTATATGATTGGAGGTGGCCATCCCATAGTGTATTTCTATATTATCCAGAAAGGCATCTGCTGTATATATACAATGATCAAGCCAAGAGGATGTGTGCCAAGCTTCACTAATATAAGTAAAGCTCTTATCAGGCAAGAACATTTTACTGGATAAAATAAGATTGATGTCATTACAGAGCTGCAACAGATGTTTTGCAAATATAGAATTGCTATCTGACAAGCCAGCATCGAAATCCCCAATGACAAAAACACAACATTGTCCTCAATGAAAGACTGAAAAAATGATAATCTGTTCAGAAATTCATCCTCAAACTGTTAAGACTCTTAAGGTGTATAGATATTTATGATAGTAAATGTCTTTTTATTATGATTGATTTCTAACCCAATAGCCCAATCAACATTCAGTTTTACCACCTTCACCAGTGGGTCATATTTATTACTCTAAAGTATTTCCATCAGGTAACCTACCTTGGACTATTTTTGTGCTGAGATCAGTGGTGGACTCCCCAGCACCATGAAAATCCTTATGTAGTGTGTTCAGTTTATCTAGGTCTTGTTTGGCAAGCCAAGTCTCTTAGAGGCACAGGATGTCACACTCTTCCAAAACTGTGTCAACCACCAAAAGTGTTGTTGAAACTTTTTTTTAAAGTGCTGTAGCTGAAAGGAAATTGTTTTGATTTTTCATTTATCACAATCTACAAATGTCCTTTTCCATAGTTACTCCTCAAATCTCAGGAATGGGACTGAAATTGCTTATATAGTGATATTAAATTGCCTCTGTAATGGGAAAACAGGATGTTTATGTCCTGAACAAACATCAGGAGGGGAAACACAGTGAGGCAGATTCTCTTGCTGTTTGCTTTGAGATTTCTCAATCAGTGGCCTCTTTAATAAAAAGTGACATGGTGACACAGTGGTTTTACAGCTGTTGACCTATTTTACAGGCGCTGCAGACAGACTGTGCATAATGTGTGTAATGTACTTGCTGGAGACCTTGGCCCGCTTCCTTTCCATGTGGCCACAAATGACTACATATATATATATAAGACTACAGCCTGCTATTCATATACATCATTTTCCATTCTCTCCACTTCTTTCAATAAACACACACACACACACTAACTTTTCCAAACGACACCTAGCTTTAATCACACTAAACTTTCAACAGCAAAACATTAAATACATTAAAAAAATTAAAGTGCTTTTATTAAAAGCGTACAGCTAAGGTTTGATACAGGTGCTGCTGTATTGTACAGTAACATTATAGCCTATGTAGTTAAATTAGAGATAAAAACCTTCTACTGTAGCTCACCTTATAGGGAATTAAGATGACATGTAAATTTTTCCTCAATGAGTTTTGCTTTATGGTCACTCACTCTGCTTGTAAACTTTCGATCCAGCTGAAACAGAGTAACAAGGATCTCACTAAAAAGCAGTAACATACAAAATCCAGCATTATATACAGCTAAATGCTATGCTGACTTGTTGTTAATTAAGCAAATGCTCTATTGTTTCTCCTTAAGAAAAATCCTTAATTTTACCTACATAAAACCTTTTCCAGCAGCTACGGTTTGTTCGAAACCCCTATTTACAACCGATCACTCAGCACCTGAAGCATCTCTGTGGAAATCTGGTCTCCCAGGGCATTCAGAGCACGTTCAGTAGTTTACAGTCCAGTCCATCAGAGTCGACTGCCTATCAGCGTACCAGACTGCAGTTGGTCAACTGGAAAAGCAAGCAGGCGTAGCAGGACCTGCAGCGCAAGATCATTACTGTATGTCCACAGTGAGTAAAAAGGAAATTAGGGGACGAGGTTTAAGGAGCGCTCAGCCTGTGCCACGCTGTCACCACTTTCTCTGGGTGAGCCATCATGTCCTTCCACTGCTCCACAGCTTCTGGGACAGGGCTGTCGAATCCCAGCTGAACCTGCCAGAAATGTTGAGAGAAAGATAATCTGTTAGCTTGTTGCACTCAACATTAAAAGATCTCTCATTTCAGAGCATGTTTATGTATAGATATGACGGCTCAATTTAAGTGCCATTTTAAAGGATAGGTTCACAGTTTTTCAAGTCTGTCTTAGAACAATAGTTAGGTTCCTCTTGTTCATACTGGCCATTAGAAGATCCCTTCATAATGCACTTACAATGTTAAGTGATGAGGGACAAAATCCACAAGCCTCCTTCTGTGAAAAAATGTATTTAAAAGTTTATCAGAAGCTAATATGAATCTTCAGTCGTTCAAATGAGTCAAATCAAGTAGATATCTTTCGACATTACAGTCTTTTTAGTGCCAAAGTCCCTCTTTTTGTTAATATACTTCCACTGCAGCTGGACAGCCTGAGACACAAAGAGGGAATATTGGACTAAAAAGACTGAAGATATCCACTTTATTTGACTGACTCAGACAGCCAAAGCCTCTTATTATCTTCTCTAAAAACAGGCATCTTCAAATCGTCACTACGAACAGGAGGAATGATTACAGCAAGCAAAACCTGTTTCAATGTTCATATGGGAACCTGACTGTTGTTTTAAGAAAGAAAAATTGTGAACCTATCCTTTAAGGCTGATACTTTTGCTTTTGTAAATGATATTAATGATGCTGCTGATACTTTGGCACATGTTGAAAATCTTAGGAAGTTAGTCAGTTTGTTTAAGAAGTACATTATTCATGGGAAGTACTTTATTGCTGGGGAAAGCCTCAGGAAACAGCTTGAAATAATGAGTGATGCATTGGCAGCTCCTTATAGCAGGAAAACTTAATGGATTACTTCCTTTTGATGAATTAATTTCCGAAAAACATAATTCAGCAATTCAGTTAATTAGTAAAAAGTGCAAGAATCTCTAATTTAGACCTACATTATGAAATATTATAACAATCAATAATAAAAAATAACTCATATCATAATTGAAAGAGAAGGCAGGGTATTATAATAATCTTTATTGTTTTCCTGAAAACCTGTTGTCAGAGTTACTCACCTGTCCGAGACACTGTTTCCTCCTAACTGAGCTGCGGCTGTAGAGTTTGACTGACAGCGAGCAGGCGTGGTCTAAGGCAGCCAGGAAGAAGTGAAACGTCTCCGTCCACTGACACTGACCCCCAGAGGCCTTCAGCACACGAGTCTTCTTGTTCATCACCACCCGCCCCAACTGGTGCATCTCCACCTTGACAAAAAATGCTTCAGAGTGGTGGGAGAAATGGAAATGAAAGTAAAATTACTACCACAAGTCATACAGTTATTCTTCCCATTTTTATTTTTTATTTTAGTTGTAGAGCATTCAAGACCATCTCCAGATACCTTGGGTGAGTGGTGAGGAGGATGCTGGGAGGTTTTGGGCGGCGAGGATTTGAAGCTGGATGCGTCCGTTGACCGGCTGAAAGCAGGTGGTGAGATGTAGCTCGGAGTGGCACACCTGAAAATGGTATTTAATTATATTTCTATAAATAGGCAATTAATAGGGAACGTTGGATTTTATATAAGAACCTTTCATCATACAAAAACTCTTGTAAGTGGGAATCTTTCCGATCCTTCCCATCCATCCAACATCGTATGAAAGCAGCTTAAGTACAGTCTAACAGAGCTGCTAGCATGGCTGAAACTTACTGGTATGTCACCTTTATTTAATTCTAGGCAAAATAACAAAATCATTTTAATTTTTGTGGATGATTTTCATAGTGCTGCTGGATTTTCAAGCTATTTTAAAAACTATTTGACAGGAGAGGCAGCCTATACCGACAGTAGCCAACAGTGCCTACTTTCCTGGTAATGAATAAAGATCGAGTTTGCGATCTTATCTCAAACCTCAATCATCCACTGATTCTATCAGACAATGCATTAACATAAGTGTCATTCATAGAGTCTAATTCCTGTTGACACACAGGAAGCAGTGCAGCGTTGCTTGCAGTGGTCACTTTTTCAAATAAACAGACTATAAGCAGCCACAGCCATGGCCGCTGAGCACCACAGATGTCACCAGCATCAACTGAGAGTGTTGATTTCCAACATTCATCATCACATTTCATCATGTAACAGCTTCTGCTTATCAAAGTTAATCATGACCTTTACAGCTCTCCTTTCAGCACAGTAATTATAAATTATCAGGACAGTTGTTTGATGTCAGCTGGAGTTACATTACAGGAGGTTGTGACTTTAAAAGCTACATCAATTTGACCTTTAATTACAGCCCAAAAAGATTTTTAAAAGGCCAAAAGAATGTATGAATTGAGGAGCATCAACTATTCACATTTTGTCATCAAACCAGCAGTTTGAGGCGTTTTATATTTTGACCTTTTAATACGGCACTCCACCAGACCAATTTTGTGTTTTTCTAAAGACCAGATAAAAGTGGAGAATGTGTTCTGCCAACATAAACTAGTGATATCTGAGATATTGCATTTGACTTTTAAAATTGATAATTACACTGTAGTGACTATTTACTCTAAATTATATACTTTAGTAAACGGTTTGTGCTTGAAAATGACATTTTTCTAGTAAAAAATGAGCATGACCCAAATGATTAATCTGTATTGCTCTGAGAAATTATAAAGAGCAGATTAAAGCTGTATTAATCTGTTTTATACTGTTTTTCTTTCTTCGACTGCCAGCAGCCCTGCTTCTTTTCAAAATTTTGCTGATATTTTTTCTACTTGAGATGTCGACGAATTCAGCTGTCTTGGCCTTTAAGAGCCTTTACTGAGTGACAGTGATTTGGACAAAATGGGGCTTTTGTGTCCACCAGATGGGTAAAATCATTCACTGAATCAAGCTGTCCCCCCGAGAATCTAAGGATGATTCACTGTCTGATCCCCTAAGTGCAGAAACAGTTCACATTTTACTGTCACTGGGAGACATGCATCCATTTATCAATATAACCACTCTCTGCTGTTGAAATGGTTTGAGGTTTGACCTACTTTCCATGTCTTACATTTCCAGAATCCACACTGTGGTTTTTTCTCTAATAAAAGCCTGTTTCCCAATTTCCCCAAATGAATCCCCTTTCTCTTCTTCCTGTGATTATGCAACAACAGAGAAGTCTGCCTCAGTGTCACTATTGCCCTGTTAGGGCCAAATGTACGGTACATGCCAGTGGGCTACAATGCATCATGTGGACAGTTTTATGAGGCACACACAGTCCTTTGTTCTTATTTACTGTGCACACAAGAAGGAATGATAAAAGACAGGAGCCAACAGAGGAAATGGTAGAGTATAAGTAGTAAAAGTCTGGGATATTCCCACACAGAGAGTTTTTCCCCATGGCCTTAGCAGCTGGACAATAGGTTGGACAATATCAACTAATTGCTACAACTGAGAATATAACAGGTCCATTTGTAAAGTATCCAGACACCCAATGGAGCACTGATTATTTAAACTGGTTGACTCAGACTGTGAGTCACCAAACACCATTAAATATTTATCCTTCTGCATCTTATTACGTAAATCTTCTTACTTTTAGTTGTCACGTTGCTATAATTACACCGAAATTCTCTTTTTTTAGTCAAGGTTAACCTCCATGATCAGGTTCAGCTGAGGTTAATCGGTACTAAAAAGGTCAAAACCAAGACTAGAGCAACTTAAAGCCACTATGTGCAGAATTAATATATTATATTATTAATGCTATAGTGATTATAGCATCTTTCAAATTACGGGATAATCGTTTTTGTTAAATAAAAAATACAACAATCACTGTGAAAACTGGTGTGCAGTGTGTATCAATGTCTGACATAATGTATTTTCTGATACAACCTTTAGGAGGTGCCAGAGTCAGAAATTTTCAAGTCCTATATATGCAAATTGCATAATTTGGACCCGCTCCCTGTGTAGATATAAAGGGCTCATTCTAAGGTAACATAACACAATTCTTATTTTCAGGTGATTGTACACTAATTAAAACATACTTGTGAATATTATATTCAATTTCTGCCGAATCCGTTCCGCTAGATACTGCTAAATCTTACACACTGCACATTTAGTGAATAATAATGCATCATATTTTGATTGTTCTATTTTGTGAGTAAAATCTGAATCTGCAACATAACCAGTAACATTTATCTGTCAGGTAAATGTAGTGGTACAATGTTATCCTCTGAAGTAGAAGTATACAGTTTGTAAGTTATTTCAGGGTAAAATGAGTTAAAATAGTAACATAATTCAATATTTTTAATATATAAACATATGATAAATCAATAGCTGTTTGGGGTCCTTTTAGTTGGGAGCCCCAGACAGTTGTGTACCTTGCCTAATGGTAAAGTCCACTCATGCTGATTGGTTAGGACAAAACTAAAGAAAACATTAACAGAGTCAGACTGAATGAATGAAGTGAAACAAAATGCTGATATAGTCTGATTATCAGCCTAGCTTTAAATTGAGGTAAAGACCAATATAAAAATAATGAATAAACAATGTACTTTCTGAGCATAAAATAATGTTTAATGACTTTCTTGAGGATAAACACATGTAAATGATTGGGAGGTATATCTGACCTGGAGTAAAATCATCTGGTATAGATCTGTACTGTTACATTCAACGCTCATATTGGCTGCATATCAGTGTTTAGGGTTGTTGTTAATGTCCAATTGCAAAGCCAAACAATAATTTAATTAATAGCCTGAAAAATCTCTTCTGAAAGTTGTTTCTAGATTAAGGTGATCACAATTAAAGTTCTTGAATTTCTTGTAGTTTTGTAATTTTTTCCAAAAATGTTTCTATTTGAACCACACAGACAGACAAACGGACACATGAAGTAAACACTCACAGAGGATTTGGAGGGAGGGTTGAGGTCCAGCCAGTGTTCTGTCTCCTCAGGGCCGAGCTGTCGCAGGGAGAGGACGCACTCCGCCACCGTACGTTTTTTGGGGCTGTGCGTCTGCAGCCGCAGCACCAAGGCGCTACAACGCAGCTGCTGGAGACGCAGCGCAAACACAAAGGTCTCCATGAAGCATGTATCCTAAAAATCAGAGGAGGCAAAAAGAAAATAAAGGTCAGAAAGGGTCACTACAATATACGAGCCAAGATGAAAACAATGGAACTCAATCAGGAGCAATAAATCAATCTGAAACCACAGAGTGGATGCAAACTATGTTGGTTTTTCCAACTGTAAAAAAAATCCTACAAAGAAAGTTAGTCTCTCAAAGAAAGTTAAATTCAAAGTGCTTTAAGAAAGCGAACTGTATCTTTGTATATAGATCATATTAATGGTAAATTATCTCTGATAAAAAACAGCATTTTTATTAATAGACCTTCTGCTAAAATGTATCTTTTAAGGAAAACTGTAAACTCTAAACATTATTTTCAAACTTAAACATAAAATCTCAACCTTCAGGTATCTCATGGAACATTTCTGCTTTTCAAATATGTATCAGGTTTTAGTCGGTGCTCTGCATGTACCTGAAAGTACTCCTTGACTGAGCTCTTGAACTGTATTGGTTTGGGGATGGTGATGATCCCTTTAAATCCAATCTTTTGTTGTTCTGCTCCATCCAGAGGAAGGTTGAGGTCTGAACACTGATAAGGAAAGAGGAATGAAAGTTTTAATAGAGGCAGGTCAAATATTTGCAAGCCTAAGCACTCTTAAGTAAACAAGTTCTCGCCTGAGAAAAAAAGGACATGGACACAAAAAACATGAGAATAAAAACTTGAACATATATCCAGTTATTGTGCTTTTGCGTGCATGCTTATGTGAGGTTTTTAGCGAAGCCTGAATGAGTTAAATATTCCTCCGTTCAGCCCAAATATCCAAGTGCTGCACTAATGTGACCTTGGGGGAAAATGAAACCCAAACTCAAACCTTGAAGGGGGGGATGCGGTGCCCCTTTTTCATTTTCATCCCACACACTAAGAGAATATATGCACGCCATTGCATTAAAACCCTGTAACTCTATGTAAATAAAGATTTAATTTACAATACACACACACTGTAGGTGTTGTCTTTTGAGTGAATGCACACTTCCTCAGATACACTGAATGCTGTGTTTTAAGATCAATCGAGACGAGTTCTGTTAGTTAAAAACAACCTATTCCTCCCGACTGTCCGAGCCAAAGTTAATAGAGCATTGAGCGGAGCTAACAGAGACCTGTATTCTGGACACACAGAGGGTCCATTGTGAAATGCAGCAGAAGAGCACAACAGAGCTTTTTGTCCCCTTCCCTCACAGCATGTAACCTTACCTGGACCAGGGTGATCCACACCTGCTCCAGGGCCTCTTGGTAGTTCAGACGAACGCACACCTTCCCCAGCTCACGTTCATCCCCTGACAGAGTGATGGAGTCTGTAATGTTTGGGAATCAGAAGACAGCAGAAGAACAGGAACAAATTACAATTTACAAGATGTAATGTTATTAAATTAATGTGAGTTTGTATGTAGTTGTAACATGGTGTTAATGAGTGTTTACAGAAGATTCAGAGGGAAATTTAAAGATGATCCCCCCCTTTATTTTAGTGTTGTTAGTGAGTACAAATGTGCTTATCTTACAACTCTGAACATGTAATTTGCAACAAAATCTTTTCATTGATATGTATTATGTATTTGTTTCCACAAATATCTTGAAAGTTTACTCTGCTTCTCAATCCAAAATTGTCTACAGACTCTGCTAAAACAAGAAAAGCTTCATCTGATTCTGCATATTACGGTTTTATTACTGCATTCTTTCCAGGTTAACATATTAATAAAAGCGGATTTGTCATAACTGTGCAGGACCTTCAGAAAAAATGGCTTGCAATTAAAATAAATAACCAAATGATTTATCTCTTAATATAACAAAGCTGCTTTTCTTCCTGCAATAATACAATCTTTATGTAAGAAAGCTTATCTCTGATGCTAAATGGTGGATTGTTGTAAAAACATTTGGAAGTGATTACTTAGTCTGCCCTTTCATGATTGCACAATGAAGAGTGATCTTAATCAGACTTAGTCACGTCCCCTTGAGATGAGTGTGTGGGGGCATTTTCTTTTCTCTTTTATCTCAAGGAGGAATGGCAGCTGAGTTGATCCAAACAGAAAGTTTGAAAGGGAATGTGTTTGGAGATGGAGATAAAACTGAAAGGGGAAGTATTTGAACGTTTGGAGATTGAGATAAATATGTACCGACCCAGGCTGCTTTCAATGGACCCCATCATGGAGGAATTGCTGCTAGGAACACTGGACACAGAGTCGAAGCACTGCAAGTGAAACCAACACATACAGCGACAGTCAGGACAGCACGAAAGACTCACTATTCTTTCCACAGAAGCCCAAAACTTTATCATTTAACAGAACTAAGTGCTATGCTGCAGGCTCTGTGAGGCTTTACTAATGCACAGTGATGATTTGAACTAAATACTAACATCAGACAATGCGTTCACAATGACAATGCTGTGCAATATTTTGAAGTTTAACAGGTATAATTTTTACATTCACCATCTTAGTTTAGCATGTTAACATGCTAACATTTGCTAATTAGCACAAAACACAAAGTACAGCTGAGGCTGATGAGAACGTCATGAGTTTTGCAGGTATTTTTCAGGGTTGTTTTTTTTTTGTTTGTTTGGTTGGTTGGTCGTTGTTTTTTACCAAATGATGGCGCTGCATTAAAAAAAAAAAAATCAGGAGATCAAAGTTATCACAATTGATTCTCTGGAGAGCATGGATGTGTGTACCAAGTTTCATTGACTAGTTGTTGAGATAATTCAATAAATAACTAAAAAGTCAACCTCATGGTGGTGCAAGAGGAAAGGTGAGAGGATCATCAAAGTTTCCTTTAGGGGCCTTGAATCTGCTGTAAATTTCATGGCAATTCATCTTATAGATATTTCAATCTGAACCACAATGTCAACCTGATGAGCAAAACTCGAGAGTCACCAATGTCATCATCAAAACATCGTTTGGGAACGATGAATGTCTGAACCAAACTTTGTGCCCAATCCAAGTAGATGCTGAGATGTGTCACAGCATGAGTGAAAGTTTTGACCCGCTGGTGGCGCTACAGGAAGAGTCGGGGGTTCACAAAAGTCATTTGGATTCATCCAGTAGGGACTTTGAACATCTGTTGTAAATTTCAAGGCGATCCATTGGATAGTTGTCGAGATACTTGAGATTGAGTGAGATCCTCTGGGAACCATGAATGTCTGCACCAACTTTCAAGGCAATCCATCCAATACTTGTTGAGATACTTCAGTCTGAGTCAAAGTAGTGAACCAACCAACCAACACTGCCAAAACAAAAACATCCTCTTTTCTTGTTTCTTCTTCAACTCTACTGTAAGTTAGAAAACACCATCTCTCTCCCCTGCACTTTTCGTTTCACATCTTCACTCTGGGTTTATTTGTTTAGATCTATTCAGTGTATTTATTACCTGCTATCCTTTCATTATTTACTACTGTTTGCTCATAATGTTGCCAAACTAAACATTTGAGGTAATTGAGCTGTAATTGCACACCCATAGTATGTTGCTCTGGGTAAGAAGAAGATCCGCAGAAGTCCAAGGTGAATAGAAATGTATACGTGTTGTTTCACAACATGCAAAAACAGAGATAAGAAAAACTCTGACGCTCTGACATTAATCACAGAGTGAGCCCTGACTAAGAAACTGTAATGTTTATCAAGGTTTTGGGCGAGACATTAGATCGATTGTAACATGGCCTCATACGTTCATATTAACAGGGAGCAGGTGACAGTCATACCACACCTCATCCTTTATAGAACAAAGAAATACGCCCCAACATATTCAACATATTCATTGTTTTCCTTATTGTATAACTGATTAAATAGCACTCTATCCAAGACAATCAGCAGGTACGTCCCTAATCCAAAATCCTGGAGCTGAATCACATGTGGAAAAGAGAAGTGCATTCAGGGACAGCTGCTAACTGGAGGAGTACGTGCTGAACCTGAAATTAATCTCCAGTGACATTAAGATCAATTTCAAATTACCATTATTTACATAATACTTTTAAAATCCATTTTAAAAGGAATCACAAGCTTAACTCCATAATTCTTTGTTAGGTAAATATTTAAAGAAGTTTTATGGAGTTTGGAGCTAGGATATAAAGCATTAACGGTCTTAAGGATAAGTTGTTTGACTGAAAACATTTATTGACCACTGAAAGCTTCAATAATTTACATAGTTAAATTATTAAAACAGAGTCAAAAAGACAAACAAAAAATTACCCTTATCCCTCAACCTCAGATCAGATAAAAAGGTTTTTTTCCCTCTTCTTCACAAATCAGTTGATGAAATTAATTAAATTAAAACGTAGTTTATTTAAAGCTGGAGTGCAGGATTTTTGTCTCCCCCTTCTTGCAATGAGAGTTATAAGACAAACACTGTTGACGTGGTTAAATCATAGGCTATGCCGTAGCCTACTAAGTCACTGTTATTGCGGCTTGCGATACCTCTGTCCAGAGAGCATGCGCAGTATGCGTTCATCTGGCCAGCGCGGGAATGTCGCCACTGACACCATATTTAAAAACTCTGTATACTGTGAAATACAGAGAGATTTATCTGGCGGTGATAAGCTTAATCGACATTGTGCTAACTTGTTTGGCAAGGGCTTGAATGTAACAGACGTTAATTTATTTGTAAAAGTTTCACACTGCATGCTTAACTTCTTTGTTTATCTTTAAATAAAGTGGTATTGTTCTTCTCTCTTGCCGAGAGAAGAACAATACCAAAGAAGCCAGTTAGCTTAGCTTAGCATGAAGACTGGGAACAAAGGCTGACTGACAGGGAAAGAGAGATACTTTGCAAAACAGTGCAAAACACAACGTTAGATATATTTTATGTTATTATGAGAAGTGTAGTCTCATGCCGAGAGCACGCATGCAAGCATGTAGGATGTTGACTGTTAATGGCCACCAATGTCACTAATGAGAAGGAATTTCTGATTTTTACAATTAGAAACTTTAACATTTTACATTTTGTTTCAAAAAAGTTTGAATTTTAATTTGAATGGCAAGTATCTTTTCAATTTCAAAACTTTTAAATATAGTTTATCTCAAAACTGTTATTGATTATTTTCTCCACCCATCCGACAGCACGCCTGCCTCTGTTTCGACTCTCTGTCGCCTCACTTTCCCTCTTACATCAAAATATCAGCTCGTGAGACTCATTTGCAATGTTCCACTTTGCTGCAGAGGACGGTGGAAACTGTAAAACTATATTTAGTCTTGGTTGACACAGGGTGAGAAACGCTGTGTGAATACAGATTAGATAGAGAACAGTCTCACCTGCATGTGACTGTGTGAGGTGGACAGATCAAACATGGAGCTGCTAAGTCGCTGCTGGCCAGGCTTCGGAGTCCAACCTGGAAGCAAAAAAACAGTCCACATCAAAGTTATTTAATTGGTCATCATTCAATTAGTCGTTATTTTGTTATTCTGTGTCAGACTATAGAAAGATATTATGAATTCTGGGACCATACAAAGTATTTACAACTCTTTTCTACAGTAAATCTGAAATAACTGTTATATAAACGTTACATAATGATGAATATGCAAACTGTATTTAGCTGTAAGCTAATGTGTTTGTAATAGTTGGTCAAGAAGTAAGTAAGAAAGAAAGAAAGAGAAAAAATGTGCAGATCATTAATTTCTGATTGGTATACACTCACAAATGTACTGTACTTCTGTGAGCTTCTGTTAAACATTTGCCACTACTTTGTTTTTAAAAGACACACTAATTATAATACATTAGTTGCTCAGTTTATAACTAAATATCATTCACCTCCAGTATCCCTCAACCACTCAACCATGAATATATTTCCAGCCAAAAATATATTTCTGTTGTTCACCTTTTTGTATTTCAAAAAAAAAGGTTCACATAGTGTTTTTCGATACTGTGTACTGATGGTCGGTGGTACCTGGACTTGGATTTTGGGGACTGGAGTTCCTGTTCTTCAGTGTATCACGGCGGGTCGACCCGGGGGAAAGATACTCAGCCATCTGACCCTGATGGAAGCCGGCCTCTGAGCTGTGGACGGCCTGACTGGAGCCCACCAGCTCCGCCTTTCTCTCAGCATACGTGCACCTGGCCGAACCTGCAGACAGACAGCAGGCTCTGCGGTCAGCGTGCTTCCATTGTGACCGAATTATTCTCTTCAGTTGATAAAACTAAAAGACCACAGCTATTCATATAGAAACAGGACATCCTGGTTCTGCTCTCCTGTGCAATCAAGTTTCAGGTCACACCTCGGTAATCTCTGAGCTGATTTTAATGAAACTTAAATGCATGAGGCATTATAGCAGTTGGCATTGTAAGTCTTCGCTGCAGGCCTTTGTGGCGTTTGTGGTGCAGTTAAATGTATCAGTCACTCAATTTATCCTTAAACGCACCCTATGGAGGGGTGAGATTATGTGTGTTTTTCTACCCTGATTTAATTTAGTCCTTGTGCTCCAGGGTGCAGGGTGGTGGGGTACTCGCTGACTGACCTACTGTAATTAAATGTTATACTGAAAGGCGATAATTCACACACTGTATAGTAGACGTGGAACCTGCTACATTAATCTATATCTTTGTCATCAAACAAAATATAAATAAGTTAAAACATCTCAAAAGAAATAAACACATTTGTCTGTCGTTATACTTCAATAAAATTATGCTACAAGAGAACCTGCTTGTGAGAAAGACCGTGTTCCTGGTCCTTCTGCAATTGAGCATCTGACACTAATATGAAGCTTCAGCCGTCCAAAAGAGTCAAATCAAGTAGATATCTTTCAACATTACAGTATTTTTAGTGCCAAAGTCCCTCTTTCAACAGGGAAACACTGTCCAAGGAAACACAAAGGGGGATCTTTTAAAAGCCAGAATGAACAGGAAGAATGATTACAGCGAGGAAAAACCTCATTCAGTGTTCATCTGGGCACCTGACTGTTGTTTTCTATAAAAGCAGACAGAGAGTTGTCTTTGAAACTTAAGAAAACATTGGACCATTCTGGGATTTCCAGGGGAATACAGAAACCAAAAGTTCAACACTGTTTCCGGAAGGTGAAATGAATTACTGTACATGATGTGTGTTCTTTGTGGACAGTGATACTACAGTGATGGGAATGGCATTGTTTACCAACCCAACCTTTAAGTCAACACTACCGTCAGGTTTCTACATTGTTGCTTAATACGTCATTTACATAGATTGTGTAAATTAAATGAATCCATTAAGGCCAAAAAGAATCTGAAGCATCCTTAATGGCAGATGTTATTTTTTCAGTGGGTACATACTCTGCAGCCCGGACTGTAAATTGGGGTAGCGGGAGCCTCTGGGCTGGATGTAGGACGCCTTGAAGGTTGGGAGAACAAACGGCACCTCTCTGCCATCCGGGGGCAGCTTGGATAGGAGGTAATCCTCTGTGACTGTCCTCCTCCCTTCATACGGATCCCGTCCTGGCTCTGCTGCTTTGTTAGGAGGCATCTTCAGTGAGATCACTTGAAATCAAAAAAAAATCACACAGTCAGAAACAAAACAGTTTTGTGTCGAAGCTGTTTGATGTGAAGCTGTGCGGGACGCCAGTTTACCTTGCGTCTCCTGTTCCTTTTCCTTCTTCTTAATGAAGTTCTTACAGCAGTTTTTCAGGCACTCCATGGCTGCAACTGGAAATATTTCAGTGTTGTAACAGTAAGTGAAAATTACAGTTTACACAGTAAACAGTGATACCACCAGGGCCGGAGCAAATATTCCTAGGGACCTTATCAGGGATTGCTGGCACTCCAAATCCCCAAAACTGTTATGGTGCCCTTACAAATACTGCAAATTAACCAATACATTTCATTATTTGTCATAATCCCATAGCCCTCCCCAAAATTTGGAATTTCATATAATCCCAATTTTTGCTATAGTGCACTCCTATCGCTAAACTTAGTGCTCCAAAAATGTGTTATTATAACATATATAACATTTTTTCTAGTTCCCCCCAAAACCAAACATATGGTATCACCGCCCAAATATGTGTGACTGGATATAATCCCAAATTGTGCAACAGTGTCCCCAATTCCCCCAAATTTGATAAAATGCTCCAAAAATTTGTTGTCATAATCCTAAAATCTGTTTTAGTGCACCCAATTCCACCAAATTTGGTAAAGAACCCCAAAAATGTGCTGATATAATCTCAATAGTGCTCCCAATTACCACAAAGTTATTACAGTGCTCTCAAAGCTTGTTTGGTGTGTCATGTTCCCAAAATCTTTAAGAGTTCACCTAAATCCCCCAAATTTGGCATTTGATATAATCCCAAATTGTTTTATAGTGCTCCCCCATTGGTAAATATTTGGTATAGTACAAATGTGCAGCTATAATCCCAAATTTTGTTTAGTACATGCCTCCCAAACATAGGCTATGAATTGAATAATAATCACTTTTAGCATGGATAGAGTGCTAAACAGTGCTAAATTGTTCATTATTCTGATCTACAGCCATAATAATTAGTCAATTAATCAGATAGTCGATTGACAGAAAATTAATTGTCAATAATTTTGATAGTCAAATAATTGTTTAAGCAATATTTCTGAGCTAAAATAACAAAACCTCTCCGGTTCAAACTTCCCAAATTTGAATTCTTTGCTGGTTTTCATTCTCATCTAAGATAATAAACCTTTTATCTTTAGCTTTCGGCTGAACAAAATAAGAAATTTTGAAGTGTAAACATGAGGTCTGGGAACTCAGGATCTACATTTCTCACAATTTGACGACCAGATGAATAATCAATTAATCAAGAAAATAATCAGTAGATCAATGATAATGAAAATAATCGTTAGCTGCAGCCCAAGTGCTCTCAAATTCACAAATCTCTATGTCATTTGCCATGTTTTGGTATGTAAGAGCTCAATATGCATTATAATAAACCCTTTTTTTTTTTAAATAGGCTTACTAAATAATGATAACACTTTGTTTGGGGGCCATTTGAAGGATTGATAATAAATCAGCTCCATATAAAAAGTGAAAAGGGTATAAACCATTTATGACCTTGCAACAGTTGTATTGCTTTGTGCTGTGGGTGTATAAAGGAATTTGCGTTGGTGTAACTGTGCTACAATACATAAGATAAGGCAGTTAATCAAGTAATTTACAAAACTAGAAAAAGCAGATCTTACCTATGAGGTGTTTTCATTGAAACAGGAGAAACTTTTTCACATCCAGCAGCGCAGTTCACACTCACAGCCGAGTTGAGAGAAATACCAGTGAGCTCAGGTTTATAGTGCACTTCAGTTACAGGTCTCTCTCTCTCGCTCTCACTCTCCCCCTCCCTTTCTCTCTCCTTCCCTATCTCACTCCCTGACTCTCTCATTCCCGGACTGACAGCGTGTTTGAGCTTCCTTCCCCGAACAGCCATGAGCGCACCACTTTCTGATTTGATTTTTATTTTTCCTTTTTACCCCTCTAATCACCAGGGTGTGCTCACTACTTTCCTCTTCCTAACATTGTTATCTCAACACATCAACACTCTCGGCCACCGTACATGTCCAGTATATCTTTATTTACTGACCAGGCTCACTTACAGCTTCTCATTGAGACAAAAACAAAATCAAAACAGGAATCAAAGCATCACTGAGTTCAGGAGCCTGCTCATGCCAGGGACAGTTGTGTGGTGAAGACATTTATTGGTGTAATAAAACTCTGATCAATAATTCAGTTAATAAATGATGGTCATTACATCATGTCAAATATTGCCACCTCAAATGCGCAATTACACTTACAGTATGTTCTTCTCTCTCTTCCTGTCTCATAAAAAAGACACTACAATGCTCAGATAACACTCACGATGCAATGACATGCAGTTCTTAACATCAGGCACATAAAAGTCACCTTCACAGCTTATCTGAAGGGATGAAGATTCACGGACGAATGTATTTAGGATACGCTGGGTTTTTCAGTGAGGGTATTTTACATCATTTTCAGGTCATTTTCTAATTAGAGGATGACAGAAATTGTACACCATAAATATCCCTCTATGTCGAAAGTCCATATCGCAGCCATAAAAGCTCAGTGTCCATTAAACCAGGGTGGGGATTCGAGCACCGGGATGCTTTCACATCAGCTTATTGCTGAGTCTTTATCAGACGTATCTTTATTGAGGATGACATATTGATTTAATAAAAAAAAGGGTGATGAGTTGTCTCAAACAAACTATTACATCAGCTGCAGGTGAGTGCAGCTGCATCGTGGTTGATTTTTTTTTGGTTGGGTGGGGAGGGGAGGGGGTGGAAGGGGGTTTGAAGTTCATTTGGGACCCTCAGAACGGATGCTCTGATACAAATATCGTCAGACGTATGATGGAGCTGCCTCGGAAGTTGATGACATTGTTGACTGTGACCATCTCCAAGTCCAGCACGATCTCTCTGGGTCCCTTGATGGGCCGCGACAAGACAAGCGTGGCGCTCACGTTGCTGGTTTGCTGCAAGATAAAGAAGAAGAGAGAGGAATGTGAGGAATGATGCACAGGAAACGGGGGAATCTGACAGCTGCGCAGGGTGGAGGAAATCCAAAACTCAAGGCCTTGTCATATCATTTCCAACCAGTAAACACAGGCACAAAGTCAAGGAAAGTTAATGTGTTTTCCACAGTGCATGAGGTCAGATCAGGGCTTGTTTAAACAAAGATAACAGAAGGTAACTCGAGAAGATGTCGTAAAATCTCCTTGATACATTTTATCACACCACAGAGAATCTTTACACTTTAAAAACCTTTTGAACATTTATTGCTGGGTCTGTATTTAACAAATTTGATTTGAGGAACAAAATCAGCCTGTTCATACATATTGCACACACTTATTGCTCCATCTACTGGTTGCACGCTGCACTGAAGAGACAGGTGATTTATGTTTTACATCTTTTCTCCACTTTTACAATCAAGGTTCAAAATGTCTTGTTTTGTCCAAACATATTCCAAAACCCAAAGATGAGCATTAAACAGGAGCATTAAAACAGAAAATAATCAAATTTGGGGATTTGAAATCAAATAATTTTTGTCATTTTAGCACAAAAAAAAAATTGCTTAACCGATTATCAAAACTGATTAACTTTCTGTTGATTCACTAATTGACTCATGCAGCTCTAGATAATAATAATAAACAACCTTTGAGGTTACTAAACCAAATATTGGGTATTTGGTAGCACTGTAACTTCATACAGTGTGAAGACAGATACTCAATACTTTGTTCAGTGACATTAAGACAGATGGATACTGACTCTTGTGAGGTTCAAATAAATAAATTCAACTCTTTGGTGACAGATTAGAGCAAAAAATACAAATTTAAAACCATTTTCCCCCATGTTTTTTTCTGCATTTACAACTTTGTAAGGTTATGTTGACGATGTAGATGTAGACAGGACAGATCAAGAGTGTGATGCAATTAAATCATAATTGTGGAGTGATTCTGATGTTATCATGCCCACTGTTAACCTCATTAATAAGCACAATGATCACATAAGACACATATGCCTAATCCAAGACTATTTTATGATTTGGGCAACATATTTGGTAACTAAGCAGACCCAGCTGTTGTATTTCTGCTCTGATTTTTCCACAGACTACTTAACAATCAAATACTTCTGCAATTTCCTTGGATTTGGATTCTCTCTCCCTATTTGTTGCGTTTCTGTAGGTGGCACTGTTCCCTATGTCTGTAGAGCACCTTCTGTTAATCACCAAATTCTTGCTTTCTTTATTGCAAATATACTGTATTTGCTGCTGTCAGACACCTAACATCCAACACTTTCTCTATGCAGGTAGATTTTTCTGGAAAGATGTATCAAAAAGCATTTGAAAACGTATGTATACCAGTATATGAGAATGTCTCATTTGATGTCTTTAAGGTTTCAACTTTTAGTTGTAACATTTCAGCATGAAGTTATTGCAACCCCTCATTCGTCTCTGAAGTACTCACTCTCATGTGAAACTCTCGTCCCTCGTTGCCCGTCTTTATCTGGAAGATGTAGAAGGCGCCGGGGTAGCGCGTGGTGGCCTGCATCTGGAAGATGTCTGCAGGCACACTGCGACCCGAGGACAAGTCCATGTGTCGGTACAGAACGGTGAAGGGCTTGTCCCTGCAGGCAGGGTTTTCAGCTGAACACATGCACTGACTGTAGAGGAGGGAGACACAGAGGCAGTTCAGGTGTTAAATAATTACATTTTTAAGCACAGCAGAGTGACTGATGAACATAAATGTAATGGAACACAGATGAAGATGCATCCAAAGGCAAACAGAGGCTCTAAAAGTTTTTTTTATGGGTAAATTAGAGCAGAAATACTCACTTGTCACTAACTTCGATGTAAGGCAGGTCACACTGTAAATGATCCAGACATTTATAGTCTCCCTGGAAATTGAAACATACTTGTGCTGTTGTACAGTTGTTGCTACCAGTGTCACATTCATTGATATCTTCAAAATCAAACACACAACAATCAGAGTCAGTTAAAACATCATCATCATCATCATCATCATCATCATCATCATCATCATCATCACAAAAACAACATTAACAAAGCATCAACAAAATGGTTAAGGAAAATGAAGATTGAGAGAAACACAGTGCCTGAAAATGGTACAAATAGGGCCAAGAACAATACTAACTAAGGTTTTATACATTAGCTGATGTTAAAACTGATCAATACACGTAAAATACACATTTGCGTAAATTCTGAAAAATTTTAATCTAGCACTGCAGGTGAAGATGAACCACCGAAAAAAGAAACACAAATCTTTTTAGCCAACAGACAAAAATACTTGCAGCAAAATGGATCATAGTAAAACAGGATTAAATCATAATCATTAACAGCTTTAACAACTGTTTTCACTTTGTGGCACTGCAGCCACATAAACATTTAAAAATCAGTATTTATTCAGTTTCATTCAGTTCAGTCTCTGTAATATGGCGACAGAGTGGATTGTCTTCTGTCGAGAACTTTACCTTCACAGCTCCTGCCGTCCTCATACACATAATATCCAGGTGGACAGATACAGGAGAAAGAGCCGGGAGTGTTTACACATCTGTGCTGACACAGAAACTCAGAGAAGCTGCACTCATCCAAGTCTACAGGAAATTATAAAAAATAAGATTAATGTTCACCATCAAACAAAAGACGTCAGCAGCGTGACCTTTCAAGAAGAGAATTTTGGGTTCAAACCAAACCAGGTCTTTCTGTGCGGAGTTAACGGGTTCGTCTGTTGCCCGTGTAGGAGAACTGGTGACTTTAAACAGACTAAAGTGTGAATGTGTTATATGTTAGCCCTGTGATAGATAGAAAATAGATGAATGGATAGACAATATTAATGTAATAATGTATTACATAATTAAAGAAAACTATAACTGTACATATTTTGACACGTTTTTCACCTTTAAAGAGACGTTATGTCATGTTTTATGTTACATTTGTGGTTATATTTTGTTGTGATATGAATGCATCAGTTTGAATAATTGTATTTGTTATCTGACAGGTGCGTGCAAGCGAGACTGTATGCATATAACTGTAGGCACACAGACTTGCAAAGAGGCCGGAGCACTTTTGACAGTTACGCAGCGCTGACTTTATTCCTTAAGCTGACAGCGGCAGCAGTGTGCCTTCTTCAGAGGTTGAAGCTCTGTTGCCGAAACATCAGCTTAAGGAATAAAGTCGGCGCTGCGTAACCGGCCTCTTTGCAAGTTTCTGTGCTTGTTCACTGCTTACAGGTGAAAGCTCTGTGCCATGTTGGTCGGGGTGGGCTGCAGTTTCTGTTGAACTTGTTTTTGCTTGTAATTTATTGTAATTTGGTTTCTTTGATTTTATGTGTTACATTCATTACCTCAGTAAAAAGTTGTTCTCCATGCATCTTCCAACAATATTAAGCTGAATCAGGTTCCACTCAGATCATAGAAACTTCTTCTGTCCTCCTCATACACATAATACCACATAATACATTCATTTCTTAGTTAAATTTAATTTGTTTGCTCTGACTTCCTGAATTCTCAGCTATATCTATTTCAAAACACATTGCAAATAAACACCTCAGTTGTTAAATCTCAGAAATCTGTCTGTGGCTGCTCAGGTCTTTTTCATGTTATGTCTTGGTCACCCCTAGAAGGAGCGTAACATTATGACAAGTTATTATAAGTTGCGACAGGTCTAAGTGGCTAAAATATGAATTTGAGCAGAATATGTCTGTTTTACTCTATGAGACGTCACACTTTAACATGTGATATGTGGAAATGTCTCTAAAAACAGACTGCATTTCACATCTCAAAGTGCTGAAACACCTCTGTCTCACTCTTTAAATCTTTACATGTTACAGATTAGACAAAACGCAGTCAGCTCTGCTTACCAATGCAATTAGCACCGTCAGACGCCAACTCAAATCCCTCGTCACAGTTGCACATAAAGGAGCCGTAGGTGTTGAGGCAGCCGTGTCTGCACGGCTCATCTTCACACTCGTCCACGTCTGGAGGAAAAACAATGGACAGGAGTTATATATATATATATATATATATACAACACTGGTACACAGCATGAGATTAAGTTGTCAGTGTAAAAGCAAAGAGAGTGAATAAACAACTTGCTTGTCTGTGTGTGTGTGTTTGTGTGTGTGTGTGTGTGTTTGTTTGTGAGTGATTATGACTGTATATTGACTTATTTACACTTGTATCTGTGTCTATATGTTTCTTTGCACATGTCATTTATTCTGCCTGTGTGTGTGTGTGTGTGTGTGTGTGTGTGTGTGCGCGTGTGTGTGTGTGTGTACCTTGACAGGTCCTGCTGTCTGGGTTGAGGATGAACCCGGGGTTGCAGGAGCAGGAGTAAGAGCCAGGCACGTTGGCACACAGCTGTTGGCAGTAACCATAGCGACATTCATCAATATCTGGTCAAAAGAGAGAAACAAACTGGTTATGAACCATAACATTGATATACTGAAGGTCTGCTTTCAATTATGCTAATCAAAACTCGACTGTGCTTTCAAAATTTTCACTCTCATTTCATTATCTTGACAATTCATCGATGTGGTAAGAAATCTGCTGAGCTGCTTTACTGCACTAAACAGGAAGAGGGCGCAGTTCTTCTAGAGAGGCGTTAATGCTTCACAATAGCACATAATGGAAAAATCACTCACAACAACAACATGTTTATTACCCTCTTTGATTAGTGAAAGGAAACACATGCTCACAGCCTCATTTGCTTGCAGTAATTACATCAGATTTTAATGGACCACATTGGCATTTTCACGCCATTAATTACAAATCATTAGCAGTTTACTTCAGTGTTGACTGTTTTTAAATTTATTTTCTAACGTTGAGGCTGCCGCAGGTTTCTCAGTGAATGTTTGAGCCATTTTCCTGTTTGTTAAAGTTATATTACAGTTACCTGGTACATTAAGATAATGAAGGAAAACTTCTACATCATTTGAAAATCAGCTGATGGATGACGACTTTCTTTTTAATTCAAGAAACTAATCTTCACATTGTCAGTTTTTTGGTTGGTTTTAGTTGCCTACACTTGACTTTTGGATGTTGGAGCTTCATCAGATGAACCACCATGGTATCTTTTTTTAAAAAGTCTGTGTTAGTGACTGCTATATTTTAACTGACAAGAAATAACAGCTGAAAAAATGTTCAAATATCACATCTCTGCAATGTAATCTTCACAACCTTCCTCCCAAACTGAAAGAAGTGCCTTGGGAGACATGAAAACTGTACTGGAAACATGCCTGCCTGCAGATGTTCATTGGCTACAACATACAGACTCTCAAAATTTATTTGACAGTGATGATGACAGCTCACTCACCCTGACATTGTCCGCCAATGAGCCAGTATCCTTCAGTGCAGGAGCAGGTGTAGCCACCTGATGTATTGATGCAGACTTGAGTGGGGTTACAGTGATGAGAGTTTGTCTCACATTCATCGATGTCTGAAACAGAGAAGAGGACATGATATTGTCTTTTCTCTGCTGATTCCTGAGTGAAGAATTTAATTAACAGGGAGGTCAGAGGTCAAAGTTAGCAACAGAACAGCACTGCTGACATTAAAACTGAGACCCTCTGGTGACAGGATGCTTTCTGACTAATAACTAATTATAAAACCTGATCATTTAAAAAAAAAAAATACTGTTTACAGAGTGGCACAAATACAGACAATAAAACAATAAAACATGTAAAATTGCAATATGTCAGTTATGTCATTCCTCGGTTCTTGATACAAGGTAAAGAAAAAGAGAATAGAAGCCATAATAATGAAAACAATAGTGGTAAAATGTAAATAAAATACAGCATAACATAAAGGGAAAGCAACACAGCCTAAATTGCTGAAAAAATGTTATATATATATGTATGTATATGTATGTATGTATGTATGTATGTATGTATGTATGTATGTATGTATGTATGTATATACATGCCTATTATGTTAAAGTTTGGCAGTTAGTACATAAAAACTACAAAAAAGCTGCACAGTCTACTCATAGTAACTCTACAGCTGCACCTGACTATTGTTTAAAGGCAGACGTGAAAAACTGTGAACCTATTCTTTAAAAAAAAAACAACAACAACAAGCGACTATTGAAAACTCTGTTTCTCCAACACTCAGGTTTTCACCACCCTGCCTGTGTTTTAAAAACTCTTAACATAACAGTCAACATTTCAATACAGTATCAACTTACAATTGTTTTTGCACAGAATTATAGATTGCTCAGATTACAATCTAAATTCCACCGACGCCCCTGGAGCAGCTCACACATTACATCTTAATAGCCACATTTCCTTATGAGGATATGACAAATCAAAAATTCCAACCTCTGTTTATGGTTCTCAGACTATGAAGTCACCAATCTGTAGAAAAACCAGTGGGGGAAGAGGGTGGGAGCCTGCCTTTCTGTTTGGACAGGCAGCTGTGATAAGCGATAACGTCTGTCAGTGGGACTGCTGCCCTTTGTGCCAATTTGGACCACTGGCCGTCCACAGGGGTGGAGGAGGCCCGGAGTGCTCGGATGCCCGCCAAGAGCTACACAACTCCGGCACCTGCTTGCAGTTATCAGTCAAAACCTCTCTGAATGACCGTCATCTGCACCCCATGTGTAGCCTTACTGCAGAGCTCCAACGTACACACAAAAAAATTGCAGGAGTGTTTCAGATCAGCTCCTTATATAGACTGTTTCATGAGCTGCTCACAAGTTTTAGGGTTGCCGCTGACAATCCTGATCAGCTTCAGAGAAGACATGACAGATGGGATTTGTTTGAAATGCCTGAATGCAGGTCACAAGCAGAAAAACAGAGAAAACTTTCACAGTTAAAGCATTTTGACAACAAATTTGTACACAGACTGACTTAAAATAATCCTCAGTAGCATTAAATGTCACAAAACAAGGCCCTGTTGGTTACATAGAAGATTAATATGTCAGTTGTGCTCATCATCTACTCTCAAACCACAGAGAAAATACACTGAGCACTGAAAGTTATCATTAGTAATAGTGTACAGTATCAGTCAAAAGTGCGTCCAAACTTTTGACTGGTACTGTAGATGTGAAAAATGCCACAAACATCTTTGTTTTCAGATCAACATTTGTGCATTTCTGAGTTGATCTGATGGTTTTTAAAAGCCCACAAGGTTGGAAAATGTTCTCAAGCCACATAGGAACATGTAATCCTTCAACTCAAGTAAAATTATGAAAATCCCCAAAACTTGAGTTACGAGCGGAAATGAGAATTACAGTCACAAATGAAAAACACAAGACAGTATCTGACGTATCTTTTGATTTGTGAGACACGGGCTGCTGGTTCTTGACAGTGTGTAAAACTGTGCTTGAGCAATGCATCCCTAGTTTAAAGGGTCAATTCAATCAAATTACAAAAGCATATTTGCTTATTCGCCACTACTGGTGTCTGTTCATGCAGGTAGTTTTTGGCTTCATGTGCCCAGTGTGTGTTGAAAGCACACACCTAGAATTTGTGCTTTCAACCTAAAACTATGGGGGTGAATTAAAATTTTGTTTGTGTTCGTCAGATACTTGAACAAGAGTAAGGGTTTGCAGCCATGCTTAACAGCGGTGCTTTGGGCTAAATGCTAATGTCAGCATGCGAATATGCTCACAGTTACAATGACAATATGCTGATGTTTAGCGGGCATAATGTTTACCTCGTTTAGCGTGTTAGCATGCTCCGCTAGTGTGGCTAACAGTTTTCATTGGGACCATTTCTGCATGAGAATGTAGTTTCAGTAAAAAACTGTTCACTGTGAGATCTGTGGATTATCTCTGGAGAGAAATGGAGTTTTTTTATGTCATTCTTCAACACAGTTACAACCAAAATTCCATTCACCTCCACCGTATTGGAGTAGCAGCAAAAATCTCAAAATCGCAGCAGATAAAGCCAAAACTACACTTTATGGTTAATTTATGCTCTTTTAGTCTGGGTCTGTTTTTCATGATTTGGCCTTAATATTGCAACCTAGAATTATATTTTAAGGATTTTTGGGAGCGTTTTCCCTTTATTGGACAGTTGATAGTTCAAATGGAACGAAAACAAGAGGATAAAGAGTGGTACAACATGCAACAAAGACCCCCCGGCGGGAGTTGAACCAGGGGAGTTGCAGTTAAATGGTATGTATCTTAGTCATTCAGCCACCAGGACACCATTACATCATTATTTTAGACAAATTTGGGAGAGACCCTTTCTTGTTTGAACATGTTAATGTCCTTGTGCACAAAGCCAGGTCCATTAAGAAATGTTTTTTCCAGTTTGACGTGGAAGAACTGCTCAACCTGCACAGAGCCTTAACCTAAACCCCATCCAACACCTTTGGGACTGGAGCATAACTGCGAGCCAGACCTTATCACTCAACATCAGTGGCCGACCTCACTGATGCTTTTGTGGCTGAATAGGAGCAAATCCCTGCAGCCTGGTTCTAAAATCATATGGAAAGCCTTCACAGAAGAGAGGAGATTAATGTTTTTGGAAAGCGTTATGCTCGGATGTCCACAGACTTTTTATAATATATCTGCATAGATAGGTAAAATTTGGGTGCACTGCTGAAACGATGGATTTTAAAAATCAGCTAAATGACAGACAGTTCTGTGACACATCATAAAAATACTTCTTGTACTGTCTGACTTTGTAAAAACAAGCCCACAAATACATAAAGGCAAACCTGAGGTCTGATCTGTTCTATTGTTCCCCCATACTGGTACCATTAGTGACACTGATGGAACATTGGCCATTAACTTAAAGACAAAGCCATGTTTGTTACAGACTCAGACAGGAAGTCACAGTCTGTGTAGTTTCTGCCCTACGGCCGCATCAATCAACAACCCATTACATCACTACACACACCAGCCTTCAGGGGTGTAAGGACACGTTACAATTGGCCCCCACAGAGGCATGTCTGTTCTGCAGGCTCGGCTCTGGCACAGATTTGGCAACAAATGACCTCATCTTTGGCACTGTCATGGTGCAGTTTACCCAAACAAGGTTGTGGGCTGATTCCCTGACAGGCTTTCTCCCCTACAAAGAGAAACAGTCCGTATTTGTGCATGAGCTAAAACTCTCTTTAGAGGGAGAATACTATACTGTATGTGTACATTTTCCACTCATTAGAAGGTCACGGCTGATTTATCCAAAATGACAGAAAAACTCCCCAAATGGACTTTAAGTAGGCCATTTTCATCAGCTTGTCCCGGCTGGACACACTGGGGTAATTACGTTAAGATGTATTTAGGACAGCTGGGGATACATTTGGAGTTTATCTGACAGCTGGGATCTCTTCCGATGGTGAAATTCAACAGAATCAATCAAAAAGCTGAAATTTCCTCACTGTGAGGAGTTGAAGGCCTCTCTGCTCTGGCTGGGTGACGGCACACAGGCCGTTGTGCCGAGCATCAAACATCTGCCCTTGTGATATGATGGATTAATGCATTCTCCTGGAGTTCAACCATAATTCTTTAATGATTTACACTGAATCTCTGGCCTCCCTCTCCTTCCCCTCGTGTCACCTCGTTCAGCTAGTTTCACTCTGAAAGCTGATAAACAGCAGGAGGTGGCAGATGTCGGGAACATACACATCTTTTAACCGCAGTCACTTCAGAAATTGAGCAAAAGGGGCTAAAAAAAATGCAAACAGCTGCAGCAGAAGATAGACAACATCCACCCACTGCATCTCTTGCAAGCAATTGGATAGTAATAAGTTCTTAAAAGGTAATGTGCAGAGAGCCGCTTAGAAATTGGATCTCATAACTTTAAATGTTGGAAAAGAGATTCAAGGAGAGCAAATTTGACCTTCTAAAATAAGTCCCCTGACCTACGGGATCACGATCCTGCAGAGTTAAAGGATTGTAAGGTAAATCTTAAGGCATTAAGAGATGAGAAACATTGTTGGAAAGCAGAAAAAATGTCTTTACACAAAATGTGTTTTTTTTCTGTCTTTCTTATAATAACAAATTTAGATTATTTTTGCATCTTTGGCCACTAAAAAGTTGTCAAATATAACAAACTTCTCAGTGTGTGGAAATGAAGAAAAATGATCCTTTCTTTGAACTGGCTGCCAGTCTGTGACATTTGCAACTTGTGAGAAACGGCTGTAATAAGATATAGCTTAATTTTAAGGGGTCACAAGCCAAAAAAAAATAAAGGTTGGGAACTGCGGCTCAAAACCAACTCGTCTACCACTGTGGGTGCATAAATAGCAAACTGACTACATTAGTGATGAATGGGAGTACATGCTGAACCCACTGTGAGTAACCAAACAAGGCTTTTGTGCAGCTAGTATAAACAAACAACTGAAAACAATGAGCAGGACTTTTGGAAAAACTTTGGATGAATAACACCAGCAGACTTGGCTCAAGTGGCATTTCCTGCACATTTTTAAATCTGGCTTGAGGAAGAGGAAAAAGACTGATGTTTTATCTTGAGCTCTTCTCACACAATTAAGCCAGACACTTTGAGTCTTCTGAGGACATCCTGCAGATGTTGACTTACCATTACAGGTGCCATCCTCTGCTAGAGTATATCCCAGGGTGCAGGGTGCAGTGCTCCTCACTCTGGGGTAGCTGGGCTCCACAGATCTCGGAGCGAATGTGTCTGAAAATCCAACAGATGTGTCCGGGTAAGCTGGCTCGGGCAGGGCTGGGGTGTCTGGTCTGTACGGCTGGTTGTACAAGTTCCTCGGGATGCACAGGTAGCCGCCGTTCTGGTTGACACAGCGCATGTCTCCTCTGCAAGCATCTGCCAGAGTACGGCATTCATCCACATCTGGAATACAGAGCAGTGCACTGATAAGGACATTCTTGCAACATCTGTGGTTATGAGATCCATTTAGTTTTCAAAAGCATGATAGTTTAGGAACTTAGCCTTCTTCACACTTCACTTACCTGAGATAAGATCATGCCCAAAATGTAAATGTGCAAGACTGTACAAGTCACTTACCTATACACTGTCTTGCCCTGCGGTCATATGCAAAACCTTCTGTGCAGGTCTGAGGAGAGATGATGAAGAGGTTTCAGTGTGGTGCCAAAAGTGCAAGGATCTGATGTTGCTGAAATTTCTGACAAACTGTTAAGTCTCATGCAACTAAAATTTGTTACATTCCTCCAAACATGCCTTTCTGACAATTTAATCACCGTTTTATTGTGTTAGTAAGGCCATTAAATGCATCAAAAATGAGAAGGCACAACAACATCTGCAGACTTTGACCGTGACCTTGATCTTAATGAATGAAATCCCTGGAAACATGACTTCAAGATAAGGAAGTTGCTGAGTTACCTGTCCGTGTCCAGGCTGGATACAAAGCAGAATAAATACCAGAGCTGCCAACATCCTGCAAAGAGGGAATTTCAGGTTCTTAAACGATTCTCAGAAACAACGTCGTTGGAAAAACCAGGAACTCGGTGCAGGCATCCCGTTACATATTCATTCAAACACACAACTAAAGCAAAAACAACTCAGCTAAAATCGGTTACGCAAAGGTAAAACCGCATTAAGAAAGACGTGTAGCTACTGACCTTGCAGAAGAGGAAAACTTGAAGCCACGTATTTCAAAAAGCATGATTTATGTTTTTCTATTGAACTCTCTAAAAAGGAAAGACTTAGACGACCCGTAAATCCCCTCACCACTACCCAGCAGGGCTCTCACCACCCCCCAACTATGCGCCTTTACGCGAAAGCCGACACCAGGTTTTCATTAACCGCTGTCTGGTCGAGCTGAAGCTCCGGTACATTGACCAAGTGTTGCAGGAATGCCTTTTCAAAATGGACTGTTCTGTTTCTGCCCCACTCTGTCAACTCTACAGATTATTTAGCAATGCAAATTGACGGGCCCCCTCCGAGCACTTTCACAACAGCTGGATTCAATCAGGGGAGAGCCAGCCCCCTCCAGTCAGGGCGCACAGGGAGACAGCGGCCCCACAGCGGCGCAGTCACTCCAACAACCGGCTACTCCTGTGCTGTTGGGGAGCGAAACGGCATAAAGAATACACACAGTGGGTGTCTGTTTCCCAAAAGATATAAACAGTCCCCTCACCCCACCCCACGGCTGCTTCTCCTACAGCTGAATGACACTGCACATCTGGAGCAACCAACGTAAGGTATCCACGCTGTAGTAGCCACATCTGGTCTGCAAGAATACGTTAGAGGAAAAAAAAAACTGACAAAATGCACACCAATAAGGGGTCAGCAGTATCTTTATTTGATTTGAAATCCCAATTAAATCACTGGTAATAACCTCAATTAAAGATCATCCAAGTTCAAGATAATCCAACACCTTTTTGACACCTCTGAGTCTCAGATTTTACATCTACAAAAATTCTTTTACAGTCAGGATTTACAGTTTATACATTTCATCATCAATACACCTGGAGGAACCCTGTAACATTCTTTCTGCAGCGGCTGATTGATGTCTATACAAAAATGTAGAGCAGCTCGCTGGCCAGCTCTGGTCAGGTAAAACTTTCTCAATGTGCAGTTTTTTACATTTTGTAAATATATACGTATATTTATATTACTCATTTACAATCCTGATTATACAACTATCTAATTAGCAAAAATGCAGGCACTTCACTTTCAGAACTTACTAGTGCCTATAAATAGGAAAAATCCCGCCCATTTACATATATATAACTATATAATAGTACTTAAACATAAGAGCAGTCTCGAGCTTCTGATCAACCACAGTCAGCAGTTACAGCCATAATTACAACGCTTGTTGCAAATCACAGTCTGACCGTCTGGAAAAGACAAGTTTTTGCAAAATGTCTTTATGGTTTTAACAGATGTACTGAACCACATAAATCTCTACGCAGGCCACTGCTGCCACAGAGTTTTTAGGCAAGTCTTGGATCAGAAACAGTTCGCTGCATTGTCGAAAAGAGAAAAAAAAAATAATCAAGACACAGGACAATAAAAGGTGATCAATGCAGGTTAAAGGATAAAGACCGGAGGACATGAGGGGTTTCCTCTTGTAAACAGAGGTGACGATTACACTCAATTCACATGTATCGTACTGCACACAGCGAGTCTACAAGGTCACTTGTGTTCAGAACTGGTGTGATGGGCAAAAACGAAAAATGTAAGAAATTATTCATAATCAAAAAGACAGTTTCTGTGAAAATATGCTGCATTGCTTACACTCTGAAGGACTCACACGGTAAAAATATCCTTTAATTCTGCATCCTGCTTCTTTTTTTTTATTATTAATGTGGACTTTTCACTGATGATTTCTATCTTGTGGATCAACACCTATTAAAATAAAGCTTTACGTGAAAACACTTTCACTCATGTGTAAAGGTAAAGTCTGTTGCATAGAACAGTATTTGCAAGTAAAACTGACTCAAAAAATAAATTTTAGTTTCACTCCCTTCCCATGAAAAGGGAGTTTATGTTCTTATGAATTCTCTGGTTGTTTATCTCTGCCAGATTAAAAAAAAAAAAAAAAAAAAAAAAGCAGCAATACGTATCAGAAGTGCTCAAATATCTCAGTCTCTATGTAGTGTCAAACTCCTGTTGGATGAATTAAGACAATTGGCACTCTTTATGGGACCAATCACTGCTTTAACAAGTCTTTAAGCACAGCTCCACCACTGGCCTCAGCTGAGACCGGCACAGGTGTGAAGGTGGGCAGAGCGTCCGAGATGGGCTTCATCAGCAGGTGACCTCCCGAGCCGCCGGAGCCGGACCCGGCCAGCAGGGGCACCGCGGCAGAACGAGGGGCCAGGAACGGATTGGCCTCGCCGGCTCGCTTGCTGGCTCCAGCAGTTCCTGTGAGGAGAGAGGCTTAAATTGAAATAAGGTTTGATTTGTTTTGGAAAGTAAGAGAAAGAACAAAGCCTCCTGTCTGACATGACTGATTGAACTTGCAGTGCAGAACTTTTACATATAAATGAACGTCTGTTACATTCGAGCTCTTGCCAAACGAGCTCACACAATGCTGATTTAGCCTATCACCACCAGATAAATTCCTCTCCGTATTTCACAGTGTACAGTTTTTAATCTGGTGTCGGGTTCGACATTCCAACGCTGGCTGGATGAATGCAGACTCCCACCAGCCTAGCCAGCTAACTTCCAGTTAGCTTTCTGCTAACTTGAATGAGGATAAAATAATTTAATCGTGTGGCTCTTCTAGACTGTCCGAATGTTATCGGACCAAATGGATCAAATTCTGATAGTGAAACAAGTCATTTCATGGGGGTTGTGTGACGCTCAAAACAATTTATCCACCATTTTACAGTCAAAACAGTAGCGAGGGAGTAGGCTACTGCGGCGTAAGCATGTTTCGACAGTGTTTTTGTAATTACTCTCACTGCCAGAAGGGGGAGATAAAAGTCAAAGCACTTTGCGCTTTAAGCACATGAGAGAAGGAAACATCCTGGCGGTGGTTATTCCCAAAGGGATCGTTTACCTGTGGCGGTGCTGGAAGCAGCACTGCTGGTTCTTCTCGGAGGCGGGGCGCTCAGAGGTTTAATGTCATGGACTGGAAGCATTGGTGCAGGCAGCGAAGGCGTGGACTCAACCTCCAGGAACTTTACAAACATCTCTGAGAAGGACTGCAACGAAAAAAGAAGCATAGAATGTAGTGCTGATGTTTTTTTTTTTAGATATTTTACTGATCCAAGCAAAGAAGCCACAAAGAGGGAGGTCAGAGCTCAGAGTTAGCTTCAGAATAGCATCTTGGAGAAGAATAAGTGTCTTGCTCAAGGACACTATTGTTAGTTGAAGAATGGTCTCTAACCAACTATTCTGCTGCCAGGAATGTGTCTCTAAAGAAAAGTGGGTATAGATAATTGCTTTATGGAGTCTCTGTGTGTGTCACGCTAAATTATAAACAGGGCAGTAAATTCCTGTAAAATCCTTTGTGGATTAAGTTTGATTTTTATTTTGAGTGATATATGTATTTCCTTCGTTTATTTCCTATTGTTAATATTTTTTATGGGAGTAAATATATTGTAATGTATAATTTGTACAACTTTACTACAAAAGGGAAGGTTCTTTGGTTAGTGCTTGTTTTATTTATTTATTTATTTATTGTTGTAGTTTTACTTCCTTCTTTTATTATGGGCTTTTTTTGTGGAAAGGTACGCTTTTTCTCTTTACTCATACTTTGTGTTTTTGCTGTATATGTGAGGCTTTTTGACTTTAAAGGTGCAGTGTGTAGAATATTAGTGGCATCCAGCCGAACAGACTTGGCAGAAATGGAGTATAACATTCATATGGATGTTTTAAATAGTGTATAATCCCATGAAAATAAGAATCGTTGTGTTTTCGTCACCTTGGAATGAGCTCTTTATGTCTATATCGGGAGCGGGTCCTCTTCCAGGGAGCCCGACATGTTGCACCACCATGTTTCTACAGTAGCCCAGAACGGACAAACCAAACACTGGCACTAGAGAGGGCCTTTCGCATTTTGGCGAGTTTCGTGGCCACCGTAGGTTCTCCGACACGCTTGGAAGGGGAGCCGGAGGGGAGGGCTATTCAGTTCGTTGTAATCTGCAACCTCAGTACTTGATGCCTCTAAATCCTACATACTGGTCCTTTAAAGTTAAAATCCTTAAAATTAGAGTGTAGTCAAATTCCATTTTAAACTATTTATGGTCAACATTTTGTTCAATAATAGAATTCAATGTATTTACATCCTGTTTTTTACCTCTCTATGTCCTAGTTTTCATTGTTAGTGACGGAGTCCGCCGCTTCACACCTGCGTGTGAAGGCAGCAAGAAATGACAGGAAACACATGCATGTATTTACAGGAAATAGATGCATACATGTAATCGAGCATTACTGTGTGTAATTTTATCTAATTGATATCAGCCTCACTGTTAATAGTTCACCCTCCTGACACTGTATCAGAGCTGTATTCAATTAGCGCACATCAAAAGCATTCAACTGGCGCACACAGTTGGGATTTTATTGTGAAGCAGTCACAGGAAACGCAATGTATCTGTAACCGAGGTTAATGCTGATGGTGGTCGCTCTTCAAAAATATTTCTGCAAATAAAGACAATGATCATTTTCTACGCTTTTTTGTCAGCAGATCATGTTAATTTTTGCAATAAGGAAATGAAAAAAGAGGACGCGCTACAGTGAGCTGCACCATGCATGAAATTAGATCTCAGCTGCAATTATTATTGATTGATTTATATGTTAAAACAATGTGAGTTCGCTTGGTTTTTCTTTAAATACAGTTGCTTCTCTGTTGTATTTCTGACAAAGTAACTGCTCAAGGAGTGTTTGCTGTAGTCGCCAAGGACTGAAATCTTAAAGGTGACATATCATGCACATTTCCAGATCTATATTTATATTCTACTGGAATATCTTTGCACGATTTACAGTTCAAAAAACGTATTTATCTTATACTGGCCCTTTATGCAGCCCCTCGGTTCAGCCTCTGTCTGAAACAGGCCGTTTTATCTGCTGTCTCTTTAAGGCCTCCCTCCCGATGAGCCCACTCTGTTCTGATTGGTCAGCTTCAGAAGCTGCATCTTGGCAGACTGGCTCCAGAGGCTACGTAAACAAACAATAGGATTTCCCTTTTTTTTTTTTTTTTTTTTTTAAATGGAAACTTCTCAAAAACATCTGTATGTGAGTGGACGACACAAACAATCCGTGGAACAACCTCAGCAACTAAGACTACAGAATGGACAGCCGTTTGTGGGCATGTGCAAACAATCTGACGCACATGCCCACAAACGATCTGACATTCGATGGGGAAGAAGCATGGATGTATCATAAGAGCTGGATACTGGACTACAAATGGCGCCCATTCAGTCCTATAGGGATCGCTCACCTGGCACATATGCCAAAAAAAATTTCTAGCTTCCGGGTTTGCTTCCGCGTTGCGGCCCACTGAATATGTGCAGTAGTGTTTCCCTCGTTGGCCCCGCCCACGAGCTCCCGCTGGGCCCATAGACTTTACATTGTGATGACGTCGCAGATTTTTAAATTGCTTTTCTCGGCTTGAGGAAAGTTTTACAAACATAAAACCTCCATGGATCAAAAGTTCATAATAGAAAGAGTCATAATTGTTGTTGTTTGCTGTTCGAGGGGTCCTGTCAATAATTTTAGAGGCGTCTCTTTTACAATGGTGGTCTATGGGGAAAATGCTTCTTGGGCTGCAGGGGGATTTTTCGCTGCAATACCGCGAGTGGCCACTGGGAAAACTTGGCTGCAAGGCTGAGCGGCGGCGCCTTATCCAGCTCTTATTATACATCCATGGGAAGTAGGCGTAACTTTGCAAACTGAGCTTTCATAGCAGGTTGAGGCTGAGGCTTCTGACTTTCAGGGAGCATTTTTACATAAATTAACCTCAAGTTTTGGAACTTTGACCATGTTTAACACAGACCTAATAACAGTTTAAAAATGACAGTCAAGCATGATATGTCCCCTTTAAGGATTTAACAAGTGTAAAGTGAATGTGTTGATATAGTCCCAGGAAGCAGTTAGACCCACTACAGGTAGAATATATACAATATGAACATTGTCTCTGTGACAAAAGGACTTAATGTGGTGTTTCTTACAGAGTTGAGACTTTGGCCAATGGTGGGCTTCTGTGGAGTGTTTGGGACACTCTGCGCTCCTCTGCTTCCCAGCCAGCCCGACATCCAGCCAGTAATACCTTGCCGTCCGTCCTCCTCCAACATCTGCACAGACAAAGACGGGAGGCAAGGAAGAGAAGACAAAGATTACTCGATACACATGAGGAATAAAGTCTCCAAAAATCATCACCGACATAAATATATTGGGATCAAGTGCTCAAATTCATCACTTTTCTTACTTGACCAAGAAAAGTGAACAATGAACAATGTCTCATTCGAAGAGTTTTCGCGGAATTGGTCAGATGATTTGAGTTTTAACTGCTCTTGGTTTCCTCTCTGCTTGCCACCGCTTTCTGGAAAACTACTTTGTGCACACACCAGTTTGACCAATGTAAAAGCTCTGTGTTACTCTGTTGATAGTACACACTCCTAGAAGAAGCTCCCCGCTTTATCATGCAATGTCAGTCATACTCCCTAACCATCAACAACATTTATTTGGCAGGATGCAGCTCGATGAACTGCACTTATAGAGTGCTCTGATCATTACATTGGACTAAAAAGGCACTAGAAGGCGGATAGCTGCTCCACCGAGGCTGTGTCTGAAAAAAAAACGACTGCTTTGTGGGCCACTTGGCTGCCGTAAACATGAGTTGAGTGGAAAATTTAAATAGCATTAACGGTAGATGAGGGAGAGATGAAAAAAAAAAAATGGAATGACCTCCAAGATAATAAAAATGAGTCTTCTGAGGAGTTGTAATCGCATTTGCCCCTCACCCTGTATCTGTTTTCCTTTAAGAGTATTGGGCAATATACTCTGGAATCATTGGATGGAGTCCCACAGGGCTCCTGCCAGAAAATCTGGATAAGGAAAGGCTTTCTTTTTCAGGGTTGAGCTCTGACTGAATTTTCAGGGGCTGCTGGAGTTAAAAGTAACCGTTGGACGGCGAGTTTCAGGGTTGACTTTGTCTCTCAAAGACACATTTACCTTTATATTTCAAAAGCTGAAAAAGGTCTGTTGTCTTACAGTCAGAGTGATCTGTCAGAGTATGTAAAAAGAGAGAAGGGTACTTACTGTTTTTAGTACATGGTAGAATTGCTCCACACAGCTTAAAGTACTTTTTAATGGTCACTGGATGAGAAAAAAAACTGTCCTTTTGACAGACGGCCAATGTGACGACAGGGGCATACAATAAAATCCAGCTTTGTGAAGACAATTTAAATCTGTAGTACTTCTTAAACTCTACTTTTATATTTTAGCAACAAAGCTGCAAAGACTTGGACTCAAGTCAGACTTGCTGTACGTCACAAAAATGAAGCCGACTTGGTATATTTTAGCATATAACCCCTCTGAAAAACCACAACAGATACCATAATGGATTGATTAGTGAGCATTAGAGCTGCTGGTAGGTGTGTTTTTTATCTTTTGACAGACACAGGCTAGCTGTTTCCTCCTGTTTTCAGTCTTTATGCTAAGCTAAGCTAACCCTTTGCTGGCTGTAGCTTCATACTGAACACAGACACGAGTTGTATCAATCTCCTCATGTAACTCTCAGCAAAAAAGTAAATAAGCGTATTTCCCAAAATAAATTACAACTAGTATGCTGATGCAAATGGCTTTTCCCACTTGGCAGCTCATAATTGTGGTCCAAACGGCATGCTAAAACACAAGTGCACAAACCTCCTCTAGTACATTTAATCCCCAAAACACAAGGGAGCATTTGAGAGTTACGACATACGTAGCAGAGGCCGTATTTCTGTATTTATTAGTCTGGTGATGACATACGTTTATTCCCAATATGGCACAATACCACAAACATTGCTCACTGACTGTTTATGGCATTAAAACTGCAATGAAAAACTATTTTATTAACATAACTATGCAATTTGTTAAGTGAATACTTTGAACATGAGTCAAGAAATCTCTCACCTTATCAACATCTTCTCGGCTCAGTCCCAGGACATTTCCCATGAGCCTCATCACATCAGCGCGCTTAGTTTTAGGTGTGTGGAAATATCCCAAGAACAGGTTACGCATCAGGACTCTGGAAACAGAACAGCATGAACAAGGTATGATGTCGTTCAAGTTTTTAAAGGAGGTGGCCTCAGTCCAATTTTTGTGCAGCTGCATGAATTATTACTTATAACTTAATTACTTATATTTCCCCGAAACAAACATTTCTACCAATTCCAGCACTTAACAGCTGTTAGTGAGAGATGGGAGAGTATGTCTCTTTCACAACCTCCGCAGTCGAATCATCAAAACACAAAAGCACCGTTAAAAGACGAGACGAATCACAGCTCCTCGCTGCACATTTCATTCAACAAGGAAACTCTTCCACTGACTTTACTGGAGAGTGTGATGACTTGAAATTCCCAAAACGTAGAGTGTCGATCATAATCGCTTCCTTTTACAAATGGAGGCCAAAGCGATGTTTAGCCTGGACTTCATACTTCATGGCTGGTTCTTTGAAAGTATAATAACTCCAGATTATGAAGTGTATTGTGTCTGTGTTAAATGTGTCAATATGTAAGAGGATCCAATGTTCAAAACTCTTTATCAATTGTGTATTTTCTATCTATGCATGCATCCCACAATTCTTTTGTATTGTGGCTGCAAATAATGATTATTTTCAACACATTAGTCGATTAACTGATTAGTTGATTGAACGTCAATTAATTACTGACTATTTTGAAAATTAATTAATCATTTCAGTTGTTTTTCAAGCAAAAATGCCAAATGTTCTTTAGTACGAGCTTCTCAAATGTGACGATTTTTTGTTGTTCGTCGTCATAATTGATAGTAAAGTAAATTGTTCTTCTTGATGTTTTGGACTTTCATTATCAACTAATCGTCCAATTACTTACTCTATTAATTGTTTGGTCTCTTAAACATCAGAAAACAGTAAAAAAAAAAAAAAGAGAGCACTAGGTGATGTCATGAAATGTCTCTTTTTGTCCGACAAACAGTCCCAAACCCCCGAATATTCAATTTACTGTGATATAAAGACCAAAAGAACATTTGAGAACCTGGAACCATCAAATGTTTATTATTTTGCTTAGAAATTACTTGGACTATCAATCATTTAACATATTAGTAACCTTTAAATTTTCTTGCAATTGACTAATTGTTGCAGCTCTATTTTATATTTATGGTTTTATGTTATGACACAATTATCATTTTCCCTATTTATAGAGAAACGTCAACAAAAAGCTGTTGATGCTGCCTGAGGATGAGCGCCGAGCTGGAGACATGCAGAACACCTGAGCAGCTGACAGTCTTTTTTTCTGTGTTCTTCATGCCATTAAGTGCCTGTAATTGTATTATTATACACATATTTAACATATAAAAATGTCTCGTTTTTCTGCCTTCAGCAGCAGAGTTCACCTTTTTCACACTACATTAGTTTGCCGGTCATGGGGGTGATCCTCTAAATGTCATATTAATGCTTTGAAAAGATGAGTCCTTATCACATTTTCATATTACAGTGTGACTTTCTACAATCCCTTGAAACTGTAGAAGATTTTTCTTTGTAATGTATGATAGTTCAATGAAAACCATATGACTTGCTAATCCTGATCTCATGTAGCTGAAAGAAGGAATGTAAGATTTTAACCCAAACAGGACTGAGCTTACTTGTCTATCTTCCCCTCCGTGCTGTTCAGCAGGTTCATCAGTTTCTTCTGCGCCTCCTCCAACATCTCCTGCCTCACATCCACTGCAAACAGCACGCACACACACAGTAAAATACCAGAGGTAGCCTGTCATTATGAAGATTGAATCAGAACGTTTTTACAGCTATAAATAAACATGATGTAAATTTTGCATAGGTGATTGATTTATAAAGCAAACATATGGCCTCATATCAGGTCTAGATAAACACAATGATTGAATATCAGCCTGAGAAGGGCGAAAAAAAAAAACAGTCTGAGAATTTACTGTGATGTAATGTCCATATGTGAGACTGATAAGAAGCAAATAAGCTGAGTGTGACACAAAAAATAATATAGTAGAATATAACCGTTTAAATTTCAGGGGGATTAACATATTTACTTATCTTGTCTGTGCTCAGTTATGCAGACTACGATAAGGACATGTGAACACTAAAGTAGAAATATGCGCATTGGGAGAAAGAAAAAAGAAAGGCTGCCGAGCCAGACATAGTCGTCAAAGGATGGCAGATGCCTTCTATAAAACCTTTAATAAAAGTAGAAACAGTGCACTGGTCTTCAGACTAAGTAGACATAAAACGGCTTAAAGGACATTTATTTTTATTACATCCTAATAAACGCACCTTTATCTTGCTGTAAAAATGAAAGGCGTTTTGCGTCTAGTCTGATAATCTAATTATTCCCTTGTATAACTTTTGTTGTGGCAGAAACCCGTCAGACGACATGTGGAGAACTTGGCTGACGTGAACGCGCACAGCTGCGCCTCACCTTGCTTCTTCAGCTCTTCAATTAGCTCCTCTTTCAGATCGAGCTGATCCGTGAGGCGAGACGCTGAATCCAGAGCGGCGTTGGCCTCGTCGAGGTTCATCTGACAGGGAGCAGAGAACCATTAAAGTACACCTTCAATTATTATGGCTTTGATACGGCTGTCATCGAGAAATATATAGGAATATGTTTTCACTTTAAGGCCTCGCTGTTGATGGCATATGTTGGATATAAATAGATTGAATGGATTCTCTGACCGGTGATTGATTGCTGGTTTACCTGAAGGGCAGATGCTTGGTCTTCCAGCCTCTGAGCTTTCGTTCTCCACTCTTCCTTCTCTCTCTTAAGCTTGTCAAGCTCTGCTGAGTACATGGCTTTCTCCTCTGGATGGGAAACAGAGAGGAAAAGTAACATTATAGGTAATATGGACTTTAATTGTCAGACTACAGGCACTAAATGCACTGTCAAAATTGTAAAAATAAGCCACAACATAGATACAACCACACTGAGGATGCAAGTGTGGACAGAAAGACGTGAGGAGGAAGCGGCCAACTTGCCTTGTTGAAATTGCTCTAGCACCATCTGCAGATTGGAGAGTGAAACTGCATACTGGTTGACCTGCTCCTGGGAGGTCCGGAGCTGGATGAGTGCATCGTCCCTCTGCTTCACCACTCTGCTCAGCTGCTCCTGCAGAGACTCAACCTGCATACTGGCCTGTTGGCTGGAGGCACCAGACAAGCAGGCAAGCAGAAAAAAAACAGGAAGGATGACATTGACAATTAAACAAAAGATTATTTTTTAAAAAATATGTGCAAGGCAACTCTGCAACAAATTAAAACAAAACAGTTCCATGGAAATACTTAGAAAATTATTTGAACATGAGTGCACAATGCAAGCAGCGGTTACAGAGGGCTTTAAAAAGAATTAAAGTGAGACAAGGACAACAGTAACGTGGTTAAAAGAAAATCATTCAACGGGAGGAGCTTTCTTGACATCTAGCACTTAATATCGGTGACAGATAACACAATGCAGGACACATCTGTAAAGCTTTTATCTGGACATACAGCTGCATGTCATCAGTGCAACAGTGGAATTCAATTTTGTGATGCGCCCCAAGGGGAGCATATAAATGGAGACTCATATGTTTACATGCACTGCTTAAGTGCAACCAGGTTACAGTCAGCTTCCTCCAGAAAGCTGATTTCTTAACTGTCAGAGAAAACCTGGTTGCTGCAATCAGGGTTGGAGATCAGAGAAAACCTGATTTTCCCAGGTGGATTTTCTACTAGAGAACAAAGAGATTTCTCTGACATCTACAGTATATATGTAACTGGGTTTCTAATTAGCTTTGTATGCAGAACAACAGATGGCACACAGGGAAAGAACAGCAGAGCGGTCGGATGAAAGGAGAGATTATTACACTGAGATTATTACACTGAGTCCTCGTATTTAAAATAATTCCATCCAAATTCTGACTGACACTGAAACTAATACAAAGTAGCTTGTAGAAGTCTAAATAAGTTTGTTTCAACCACTGAACATTTGACTGTTTGATAAATTCACACTGTGAGAAATAGCTCTGCTGTCTGTCACACACACCAAAAAAAAACAAAGTCAGGAAGCAGCGTCTTCTGTCACTAACACTGTTAAAATCAGTAAGCCATGCTTCCAAAATAAGGTTGGGGGTAGACGAGAAGTGTGGTTACTGATCTGCTGCATGTATACGCAGATTTACAGTAACCAGGTTACTACAGTGCATTTAAACGCCTACCCATGTAACCTGGTGTCTCTGAGTGACCTGGTTACTCAAGTGCATAAACACACTAACTGAGGGCCCAAGATGGAGCCTTGAGCGACCCCACAAGAGAGTACGGCAGCAGAGGAGGAGACAAAGTAAGACCTTTTTCGAGATGGTTAATTAAAACATCAAAGGTCAAGCTAAAGTCAAGGCCGAGGAAACCAAAGCAAAGAGATAAAAACAAGATCCAACTCTCTGGATCTTGTGATCCTACAAGGTCTCAGATAGAGCTGCTGTAAATCCATGTTTTTATTTAGTATAATAAGACAAATGTGTTTTTACAGACTTGCACCCATACAACAATTTTTAGCCACCGTAACACCTTTTTTTAATGCAGTTCTATTGTTTTCAAGTGAATGTGAAACCTTATATGTAATCCAAACCGCAGTGGAGATCTATACACATTAACAGTGTATTTCAGCATCACATCTAATACACATGCTGCAGTTTTACTTTATGCTAACCTGGCATTCTCCACGGCATTCGAGGACGTGGCAAGTTTGTCGTCCAGCAAGGTGACCTTCCTGCGTAGCTCAGTTTCCCTGTCCTCTGCAGCGAGGGCTTCTCTTGTGTACGAGTCCTCGATCTCCAAGAGGTGATTACGCAACCTTTCCAGCTCCAAGTTGAGCCGCTGTTCTTTGTCTCTCATATGCTGCAGCTGTGGAGAAAAGAGAAAATGCTGTCATGTGTGGATCAACAAAAATAACACAACAACTTATTAATTCCATAATTTCTGCAGACCTAAATGTGTTGACTGGATTTTTTAGGTATTATCACTTGCTAGTTGTGGAACTAATGGTTGATATACTTATCATCTGTCCTTTTGGCAAATGGAAATGTGGAAAATTAGTAATCCTCCTATTTTTTCCAGGGATATGTGGAAAAACCGAAGCAATCCCAAACCTTTTAAAATACTTTACATTTAGTGGAAATGTCACACAATGAAACATTGTGATTAAACTGATAACAGCAAATCCATCAACCTGACTGTTTTAATACCTTTTGATAAATATCAAATTAAAGTCACTCTGTGTAGAAATTTATAATTTCTGACCTTGGCAACTTCATGATTGTCTCACCTTTTTACAAACAAAAACTTGTCACCAGAATACTTAAAAATATGCTATAATCACATAATCACATGGATTTAATATAAAAATAAGAGTTTAAAATCAGATTCTTATCAGTATGCAGAGTAAATTATATTTTGATCAATTGTACCATGTAAAAACAAAAGTAACATGGGATGAAAACAGTATTTACAAGTGTACCACTGTTGCTTTAATATACATACAATCTGAACTGACTTGATGTTTAGTACTTTGAGTTTTGCAAAATAGTTACCTACCAACAGACTGAATCTTCTTTGAACCTGTGCTCAAGTTGTCTTGCTGATAAAAACCTAGCAGTGAGCAAACACAGATGGAATACCTACGCAGGTAAAATTGAAGGGTAGTAGCGAGCCTTCCTACCTCGGTCTGTAAAGCAGTGGTCTCCATTTGTTTCTGTTTTAGTGCCATCATCACCTGATCTCTCTCCTGCTGGAACGCCACAGCTTTCTCCTGCATGGACTTTATTTCATTCAGGAGCTGATTGAGCTCACCGGATTTACCCTGTAACACATCAACAACAGAGTAAATCAGAAATCTTTATGTTAAGAATGCAACATGGCACAACATGATTACTGAGTGTCTGCATTTCTAGCATAAATCTCTAATCCTGGATGTTGGGTGTTTGGTCTGGTTTGTTTCTCTACTGAATGTATAAAATATATTAAGTTTTAGCTGCCAACTGACCTGCTCTTTGTCCTTGAGCATCCTCTCCACAGTCGCAGCTTTATCGCTCATTGCACTCAGCTCAAACTCCTTCTCTCTGAGCAGAAGAGACACCTGCATGTTGGTTTCTTGCAGCGCTCTGAACTCGGACTCTTTCTCCCGAGAGCGTGCAGCCACGAGCTCGTTCTCCTCCTTCAGCTTCTTCACGTCCAATTCCAGAATAAGAGCACGCTCTTTCAGGTTGGTCACAGCCTGCTTCAGCACCTCGTTGTCATTCTCACGGTTCCGTAGCGTCTCACTGACTTGACTTAGCTGGTCTCCTTTGGCTTTGATGAGCAAGTCTTTCTCCCTCACAGATCTCTGCAGGGTATCCAGCCTGTCCTTGATCTGCTGGACCTCAGCGGCCTGACTCCTCTGCTCGCTCTCTGAGGCAGACGCTGAGTTGGAAAGCCGGTGGTTGTTCTCCTGAAGGGTTCTGATCACGGTTTCCTTCTCGGCCAGCTGTGCTCGCAATGATCCAAGGTCTTCCTGCTGTTTCTCATTATTTACAGTTGAAGCCGTCTGGTGGCTTGGAGCAGCCGCTGTGAGAGAAGGTGCACTAGACTGAGCAACTACGACTTCAGGAGTCTGTGCAACGCTGCCCAGTTTACCCAGCAGCACATCCTTGGTGGTGCTGAGCTGGGTGATGGTCTGCTGGACCTGAGCGAGCTCCTGACTCAGGCTTCCCAACCTCCTTTCCTTCTGCTCATAGCTCTGGATCAGTCGAGAGTAGTCGACCGACAGCTTGGAGCTGCAGTCGCTGTCAGCAGAGACCTGACCCTGCAGTTTGATCAGCTCCTCCTGCAGCTGCGCCGACTCGTGCTGCATGTTCTTGACCGTGGTGATCACCTGCTGCTTCCACTCCTCCATCTTCTTCACCTGCTGTTTCAGGGTATCCCGCTCCTGCAGCAGCTCCTCAAACTGGTTGCTGCTGACACCTCCAGAACCAGTGCCGGACTCTCCTCCTGAGGACTGCAGGACAGTTACCAGTGTTTGGCACTTCTGGGTCAGCGCGTCAATCTCAATGTCCTTCTCCCTGATGATGCGGGACAGGTTCTGGATGGTCTCCTTGAACATCTCTTGGCTTCCTGAGGGATCGCTCATGTTTAAGAGGCGCTGGTTCTCCTGCTGAAGCTTCAACAGAGCCGCCTCCTTCCCCGCCATGATATCCATGAGACGGTGATAGTCGGAGCGAAGCTGGCTGTTCTCTCTGGTCTTCTCGTTAAGCACGGCTAACACTTGCTCTCTCTCCACAGCGTACGCCTGCAGCTGCTGCTGTAGGAACATGACATCCTGGCTGTGTCCGCCGCCTCCACCCATGGAGACTCTTGCATGAAGCGCCTGGATCTCTAGATCTTTCTGCAGGATCACCTGGGACAGTTTGCCCACTTCATCACGAGACACCACCAGCTGGTCCAGCTGTTTGGTCAGCGAGAGGTTCTTCTCATTCAGCTGGCTGATCTCAGTCTCTTTCTCCTTTATGCCCTTCACCAGTTTCTCTATTTCTACCTTGGACAAGTCGTGCTTCTCGTTGCCATTCTCCTGGTTTAGAGACTGAGTCTTGTCCTCCTGCAGGATGACTTCTCCCTGCACAGGTGGGGAGTCTGCACGGCCCTGCTGGAGTCGGGCTATCTCTTCATCTCTGGCATGGATAAGTTTGTCATAGTTGAGTGTGGTCTGCTGATGGCGAGCATTGGCCTGCTCAAGCTCACTCTGCTGAGCCTGGAGGGACTGCTGCGACAGAAGGAGAGAAGTCTGCTGTTCCTCCATGGTTCTTCTCAGAGTTTGGACCTCCTCTTCCAGGCCATTCCTGGAGGACTTGAGCTGGGTGATCTCTGTCTCCAGCTCAGTGATGATGTCCAGAGTCCTGGGCTCAGCCAGAGGTTGAGGTCTGCTCTGCTGATCTCTAATCCGGTCAATCTCTTCTTTCAAATGGCTGTTCTCCTCCTTCATACCTCCCAGCTGTCTCTCCTTTTCCTCTAGCGCTTGTCTGAGGGCTTCAGCTTCCCTTGTTGCGACTGAGATACTGTTCTCCATCTCCATCTGCGTTTCTGCAGCGTTTTGTTTTAAAGTATCCATGAAGACGTCCTTCTCTTGCAGCAAATCTGTCAGCTGTTTCTGCCCTGAAACTGTGATCGAAAGCATCTCGTTGGTGTCTCTGTGGTCAGACGCCAGCTGCTCAATATCTCTCTTCAGCTGAGCTATCTCCATGTCCTTCTCCTGGTTGAGTTTAATGGCACGCTCATGCTCTGTCTGTAAAGCAGAGGCGTCCATGGAGCGGGCTCGGGTCAATTCCTCGATGGTCTGCTGGTATTGTTTTGACTGCTCTGTTAGTGTCCTCTCAGTCTGCCTCAGTTCATCTTCAAGCTGATTTTTCTCCAGTTTTAGAGCTTCGATTCGAGTTTCCTTTTCCCGCACTGTCCTGTTCACAGCTGTCTGGTTTTCCATCATCTGCCTGTTCAGTTCCTCCACTTTACCCAGAGCCTGCTCGCTCTCCTCCTTCAATCTCCTGTTCTCCATCTTCAACTCATAGTCCTCCGACATCACCTTCTCCTGAGAGCTCCTGATCTCATCCAGTTCTCTCCTGAGGTCCGACAGCTCCTTCTTCTTCCCCGCTAGCTCCTCGTCAGCCGCCTGTGCCCCAGTTCCCCTCTCTCCTGTCTGAACCAGCTCTTCTCGGGTGACAGACAGCTGCTCCTCTTTCTCCTGCAAAGTCTTCTTCAGCTCTGAGATTTCTTTGCGAGCCTCCCTGCCCTGCTCCTGTGCATGTCCCAGTTTGTCTTTCAGCTCCTTCACTGTCCGTTCCAACTGCTGTTTGCCCATATGCAGGTCGTTAAGGGTGAAAGCGCTCTGGCTTATTTTCTCTTTTTGGGTCTCCAGCTCTTGCTCCACTGCCCTTTTCTGGTCTTTGGTTGTGTTCAGCTCTGTAGTCAGTCTTGATAGCTCTGCCTCTGCCTCCTTCAGCTGTCCAGAGAGCTGCTCCTTCACAGAGATCATATGCTAGAGACAAAAAAAACAAAAAACAAAAAATAAAACCACAGTGAAAGATTTTTTTTTAAAAATGTTCACATTATCCAATTTTTGTGCTGTATTGTGGGTTTCTACACATTTCATAGTTTTTCCCAAACCTTGGTGTTTTTGCTTGACTTGAGAATCTTGCTTATTTTTGCTCTGCATTAACAATACTGGAAGACTATAAAAACTTGGTAGGCTGAGTTAGATGGGTTACATATAATTTAACAGTTTAACATAACCACAATAGGTTAAAAAACCCTAAAAATATGAAGTTATATGTACATGGGAAGATATTTCTGGACATATTTTGGCTGACTCTTCAGACATGCACACAAACCCTACAAAATTACATGATAACAACAGTGTAGCAACAAAAAAAAACATAAGCCACCGTGGTCATTCAGACCTGTGTTGCTTCCTGGTTTTGCTGGTCTAGCTCCTCCAGCTCAGACATCAGGGTGTCACGTTCCTCCTGAGTGGCTCTCAGGACCTTTTCTCTCCTTTCCAGCTCTGCCTGTAGATCTTCTAGTGACTCCGATTCAGCTCCATTATTGCTAACTGTTTGCTCCTCTGCCGCTTTCAGTCTCTCTTGCAGATTAAGCTGTGAGGAGAAAAATCACACAAATCAAGAATTACGCTTTAAATTAGAGCTCTGTTATTTACATTGTGTAGTTTTCACACACTTTGAAGAATGAAAATGAAAAGGATCTTATGTTTATCTTTGATATGTTAAATCAATATTTTACTTCAGCAAACATTATGATCAATCTCTCTCTCTCTACTCTGGAGATCTATTTTCTCCATCTTTTTCTGTTTTACCAATAATTTAACACATGTAAATATACTTTGAAAACATATACAGACAAATAAAAATGTATTACCATGTTCTATACTGTTGATGTATATGTCACAAGTGAGATATTTACTTTTAAGTAATCGTATTAATAAAGATATTACAGATATTTGGGGCAGCCTGTGGTTAAAGTCATTTTCTGTATCAGATAAACAAACCTTTTCTTGTTCTAGGACGTCCTTTTCTTGTCTCAATGTCCCAATGATGGTGTTCAGCTCTAAGATGTCTGCATGCTCAACTTCTTCCTTTGGTTCTGACTGATTTATACAAAAAAAAGTTAGAAAAGTCATTAAACAAGGAGGAAAACATAAAGAACAAACATAAAGATTAAGCATAAATATTTAACACAATGTATGGTTAATTGTTTATATTCACACTTACTTCATCCAGGTTTTTCAGTCTCTCTATTTCTTTTTCTGCAGCTGGAAATATGAAAGTTTAGTTAATATGCAGAATAATTATGAAAGAAAACAACCTACGACTTATAGGAAGGAATTCATAAGAATATTCTGTTACTATGCAAGACTGATATGAAATTACTACAAACAAAAGTATGACGTTAAACAACATTTTTTATTGTATTTTTCATAGCAAAGTTAGAGCTTAAAACACAAAAGAAGCACAAAATAACACAGAAAAATGTTATAATAAAACAGATGACAAACAGCAATATTCAATAGCTGAATTCAACATGAACCCAAATAAAGACAGAATACCTGCAAGATTTTGTCTCAAAACTTGGATCTCATGGTCTAGCTGGGCTTTTTGCAGAGCCTTCCCCTCCTGCTCTTGTACTCGAGTCTGAAGCTCGGTGACGGAGGCTTGCAGCCGAGTGTAATTCTGCAGCAGCCCGGCGTTCTCTTCCTGGGCCTCATCTCTCTCCAGCTGTAGCGAGGCCTGTTTCGTCTGTGCCTCCTCCAGGCTAGCAGACAGCTCGGACAGCTGCTTCTCCCGCTGTTCAGTTGCTTCCTGCAGGGACTTCATGGTTTTCTGGAGTTCAAGCAGCTTGGAGGCGTCTGACGGGGAAGAGGCTTGACCGCCACCTGGAGAGAAGGATTTGGAGGAGGGAGTTAAATTTCTCAGCAAATTCTCTGAGTTCCTTTCCCTGCCACAAGCTTTCGTTTCCAAATTTAGAATAAAAAATGCCAAACTTAAGCTAACCGCTCTGAATCTGTTCCTCCAGCTCCTCTATCCTCTCCTCGTACTCTGCTAGCTCCTCTCTGTGCCGCCGGCTAACATCGGCCATCTTCTGCCGCTGGGCGTCCTGCAGAGCAGTCAGTTCATGCTGGTGTTCATCCACCTCACGACTCATTTCCTCTCGCAGATCCTGCTCCAAAGCAGAAATGATGTCAAGGTTAGCGTCTCGGTGTCATTGCTGTCTGGGCAAGTCGTGCTCACAGAGTATTTAAGATTTAGATTCTACTGTAAATTTAATGGATTCTGGCAACTATGACAAATTCACCTTAATAGTCCTTTGAAGTTTGAGAATTTCACCCTGGTCACCATTACCGGCTCCTGCTGCTGTGGATGCCTGAAAGGAAATTAATTCAATTTATGTTGATATAAAGACTGTACAGCCCTTGTTCAGTGAATGTTTCTTAGCATTTTGTTTTTATCTTGCTAGGTGTGCCAGAAAGATGGAGTTTAACAAATCAAAACAATTTAGATTAAGAGTGTCTGTAAAGTATAATATACATTGTCCTTTATTGCAACTCACATGCATCTGCCATCAAAAACTGATAAAATAGAACCAAAACATTTATTTGCAGGTCTCAGATAATAAACAACCTGAGTTGATGCTATGCTTTCAGGGCATCAAGGCAGCCTAGCGATTAAAGAGACTATCCCTTACCTGGATGACTCAGAACCCATCTGTCTTGCTACATCAACAAAATTCTCATTATTATTACCTGAGACATTCGCCTCCAGTGCGCCACCTCTGCCTCCAAACGCATGACTTCTGTCGACAGCCGGTTGATCTCCTGCTGCGACCAGATGGCGTCGCTGAGGTCCATTTCATCACTGTGGAAACCCTGGTTGGACCCCGAGGGGCGCGACGAGAAAGAGGAAACAGAAGAGGAGGTAGTGGTGGAGGAAGTAGTGGTGACGGGCAGCACTGCCAGGCCAACGGAGGCAGACTGGGCTGAGTGCTGCAAGTTCTGGACTTCTTCTTGGAGGACACTCTGCCGAGCTTTTAGGTGACTGATCTCCACCTTGGAAGACACAAAATGAATATTAGGAAACTTTTATGCTTGGCACTAATATAAATCTGATATCAATATTCTGTTTTGACAAGACTTAGCTGATCATCTTAAAGTATTACTCGTCTCACAAAACACAACCTCTGCAGTACGGCCGGTATGCTTTACAGATGCTTTTGCCATCTGTTTGATTTGTCTTTGACTGATTTCTGTGCTTCCTACTTGAATGTTAAAGCTTAAATAAATCTGGAGTCATGTAGGTTTGACATTGCATTATTTTTAATGTTGCAATCTGTGCTTCTAAACATCACTTCAGGTGCTTTAGACGACTGGATATTCAGAGAGCAGCGGGTGTTTTTATATCTGAAATTTATTCGCTTTTTCCTCTACACATATCAACTCTAATGCACTAAAATGCAAAGATTAATCGAGCCAACTATGCTATAACTAAATGGTAACATGTTTACTTCCTGCTATCATCTAGGCGAGGTTTATATATATATATATATGAGCATGCTTTCTTTCAATAACACAATTTAAAGTTACAGTGGATTATTTGTCTTTAATTTCACATCATGCATAGATGCATTTATTCCAAATAGCATGTGCCATTTACTTACCTAATCATAGATGACAGCTAAATGATGTCTTAAACACTAGTGGGTAGGTATTTTTAACAGCATCACAATCATTTAAATGCTTTAACTGTAAATACAAATGTACGTACATCTTTCTGTTGCAGAAGGGTTCGGTACTCTGCAGACTGTTGCTTAATCTGGATCTCTGATGCCTCCAGCTTCTCCTCGAGCTCTGCGTGGAGCTTTTTCAATCTGTCGTACTGCAACAAAAAGGGAAGAGTTAGTCAAGAATACTCAACATTTTTCTTACAGGAAGGTCAGGGGTCATGGTCGAGTACAGAGCAGCGTCCTGGAGCTGGATGCTGTTCTGTACTTGAGTACAGAGTTGCTCAAGAGTTGTTCAAGGGCTCTTCAGCAGAAAGGATGCTTATCAACACAGGGATCTGCACAATGTTTAAAGGGTAATGTCATAATGTTTTCTTTATTTATTCATTAACAACAAATCAAATCAAAAGACAAAAACAAAAATGTGTCAAAGTTTTCTGGCTTCCTGACGATGTCTGCAGCGCTCAGCCACAAGTCCATTAATTCATACTGAACATGTAAATCTTTAAACGTAGGTTGTAAGTGCATGTGTATAGTTCCATTTTTCAAAAAGGCTCAGAAATTTCCACACTCAAACAGACGTATATGGTATATTTGTTGGGGACTATTTATAACACTGGATTAATATACATTTGGTGCTCTACTGAGTATTTACAGCAGCAGAGAGGAGTACAACTGGGGACCCAAAAATTCCCGGAAGCCATCAATAGCACAGGAGTGGGGTGTAGTTTTCTGATTTACTGCTAAATCGCGTCTACCTACAGCTTGCTGAAACTAAAATTAGGACTGAAGGGGAGAAGATTCACAACCGTGGAAGAAATCCAGGAAAGAAAGACAGGAAGCTCTGGACACGGTGACAAAAGATGACATGCAAAGATTAATGTTTCCAGGAATGGGAGAGTACTTTGAAAGGGATTAGAAAGGTTTTCCTGAACGATTTCTAACGAGTTTTTTTTTTTAACAATTCCGGGAATTTTTGGGTCCCCTCTCATACGTGGGATTGATTCAAAAATGCTATTATTTGGTTTTAAACTGTACTTTTCCAGTCAGCATTTTTAAGATGAATGAGCTCTGATGGGGATGTCACATTCAGGGGCCGTGGTATTTTGCATTTCTGGGACACTTTCATGAAAGCGATCCGTCATTAACGATATTATTTTCTTAAGTTAATAAAAAAAATCTAACCTCAGACTTCTGAGTGGTAAATGAAGCGTTGAGATCAGCCAACTTGGAATTGGACACTTGCAGTTCTGTAGCAGCATCTGCAGTCACATGGAGAAAATAACATTGAACATATCACAAACACAGACATAAAGACAGCGAGAATATTATTCACATGTGTAAATCTTTTTACGTGAGACTGTCAATGCAAAGACCAAGCAGCATTAATTAGGTTTAATGATATTCAACAAGCAGAACTTAATGTTTTTCCCCTGTGAAAACAGTAAAAGAAACACAAATACCTTTATTATTTTTATTCACTATCTACCAAGGCACATGACACATTCAAGAGATACTAACTTCTTTTACCTTCTTTATCTTAGTCACATTGTCACACACAGATCTGTTTAACCAGGCTCACATGACAAACACACAGACGCACGGCTGAGCAGGCCGACATTTCTGCAGATCTTGTCAGAGCTGTGAGATCTTAACAGCTGGACACAGCTTGGCCAACACAGAACACTCATTACTACACAAACCAAAGCTACAGACAAATCCAGTTCCAGTAATTTATTATTATTATTACTATTGTTCCTCACTATAAAGTTTACTTAAAGAGGGATTTCAGGCCTGGTATGCAGTATTACAGCCGGCCAAGTCCTCCCTACGCGGTGATAAGAAGTCACACTTCTGGTTTTTGACTGGAGCAGTGAGTTGGAGATCTGCGGCCAAAGTTCTTTCTTTCGTCATTACTTCATCACTCATTGAGTGCGTTTGCTTTTAGACTGATGGTGCTGTTGGGTTTAATTGGGCAAATGTGATGAAGCACTTTTAATATAAGCTTTATAATCATTTCATTTGGACTTCATGAAGAAGGCGACGACTCGGTGATAAAAACAATCCTTACAAATCAGTAACTAAGTCGGAATCGGGCATGGATATTTCAAAGGGAATATCAGTTTAGAGTTTGAACATGAGAAACTTTCTGTCCACAAACTGGAAACCAAACAATGAAGGCTGTAATCTGTGTTGCCATCAGGCTGTTACCTAAAGCCCTGCTGACTATGAATGTGGGAGTGACTGCATGGACTGAGAATGTTTGCTTGAGATTTTACAACCAAATGAACTTTTATACAAACATATACTTTTCCATAGATGACGACGCTTGACTTTCTTTTAACTTTGTACATGAAAAAACCTCCACCAGACAATTGAGGAAATAACTTTTAACATATGAAGTTCAACTAAAGTACGTTTAAAACAAAACCACACAGAGCTTCTGTGTAAACTTTTAAGAGCATCTTCAGTTCAATCTCTGGCGCTACAAAGTGATCATGGCAGAAAAAAAAAATCTAACTCGGCAAAAAGTAATGTTGGATTATAGTGGTAGTCCATCTCCCCTATAATTAACAGATAATTATACATAATCCTGCTGTATGTGTTCAGTTAGCATGAATCACAAAAACAGAGCTAAGGCCTTTCCTCTCTGAACATCTGTACTGGCTCCATTTAAAGTTAATAGTGAAGTACAGTGCGGTTGAGGCAGTGGTGGTATAAAAAGTGAGGAGTATTTAAAGGGATTATCTACTGTAATTTGAACGGTGAAGTGTAAGTGATCTCTGCAGCGGTCTGAGGTATTTTACAGATACTGAGGCAGCTAAGAGTCACTTAAAGAGACACAGACATTCAAATCTGTGGGCACATTTTCGAGTTCACTGCTGATCAAACTGTCTGGATGCAAAGCTCAGATAAACATTCTTGTCATGCAAGCGGTCAGACGCTCCTCAACAGCCTGATGTTTACATACAGTCACTAATCCATATAAGAACAGGGATATCGTTAAAACTTCAGACAGACAAAGCAGCAGTGTACACATTAACTAACTCAGTGCGTCACTAATTGTTTACGTGAAGTTAGTTTTTCTTCTTGACAGAGTCGGTTCCTGACTGTAGTCACATTTTTTCTGATACAGGGACACACGTGTTAAAAACATTTTAACTACCAATATTTTAGCAATGTATTAATAACTTCATGGTAAATGTTTAGACTGTTTTTATTGGAAATAACTTAGAACAAATTAGAAATGGATACTGATCACTTTAACTACACACATGTAGCATAAACATACTGTATATACACCAAAATATTACATTACCAACTTTAACTATTGGGGTGTATTGTTTTATACTGAGAAATGATATTTACTCTCCCCTCATTGATATAAATGGGGTGGACAAAATACTAGAAACACCTCTCAGTATAACCATGAAGCTGGCTGTGTATGTCTTATGATTGTTTCAAGCATTGTCTCTTCCTGTTCTTAACATTTGGGATCAGTCAGCCAGACCTTGTTTGGAAGTTTCCGAGTTTCTAGATGCCTTTAAATACTATAAGCGACAGAGCTTATTGAAATAGTCACAGTTTCTCTGCAACACAAGTTTACGTCATTCAGTGTAGTGGCTGCTTTTTCTCTGTTGTGATTGACCTCAGATGATGACAGCTGAGTATCTTTAAGTATTCATTCACACCAAAATCTTGGTATCTCAGGACCGTTAGTACGTGTTTTATATCAGGCAGATACACTGGAACAATCAACCAGCCAATATACTTATATGTAAACAAAATATTGACTTTTTTTTAATTCAATCAGGAAGTCTCATTGGGACTAAGATCTCTTTTTCGAGAGAGAACACGATCAGCAAACAAAAACAACACAACTACACAATCAACACAGAATTAATAAAAAACTGTTACAAGAGTCATAAAAAACATCAGATAATAAAGCTTTAACATCTCCGAGAGGAATGAAAGACTCTAGTTTGAGAACAGTTTGCAGTTCAGTCCATTTGAAACCAGATCTGCCAGCATTGGTGTGTACATGAGGGATATTTGAGGTTCAGTAGTTACTGGAACATATTTCTGTAGTTACTAGAGTTAAATGAAAGGAGAAGTATGACCTCTCTTTTGCTTTAAACGTGTCAACGTGCCTCTTTATTTCTCACTTATCCTGACTTTGTTGAACAGTGCCATGTAGTGTCAAACCTGCGATGTCTGCGCAATTTTTATTTTTGGATATCAAATCCTGTTTATTTTTTTTGTTTTTAAAAAAAAGATTTTTAGAAGGTGTATATAAAATACTCTGCTTTGAATAATAATTTGTGTCTAATGTAGGGTTTTTCACAAAAAAAGTTAAATTTTCTTGTTAAAATCCTTAATATTGCATATATTCCTTCTCCCTCATTAAAAATTCCAGGATCTATAAATATGTAAATATATTTAACATCAAAAGTTTAACTGCTGGACACAAGATGTTTCCTACTTCACTGTAAAGTCCATTTATCAGTGTTTGTACACTGAAGGCTTCAAGTTTTCACATCACACTTGTGTAAGTTGAATTTTGGACCAGAATTGATTTCCATACTAATTTGATGCCACAACTCACGCTTGTAGGCCCACCTCCCTTATAATTGGATTTTCAATTAGGTCAGTGAAACTTCCCACTTTCAGCAGATGAATGTGTTCATTGCTACAGGTGTGTACATCAAAAACGTGGTGTGCTTTATGATGATGTGGCCAACAAACAGAAAACAGGAGAGAAAGAGACACAAACTTACCTCCTACTTCTTCCACCCCTTCCAGTAACATGTCTTTGGTGAAGTTTGATATCTGCCCGGTGAAGGACGACAGGCTCCCGCCGACCTGACCCAGGGACTGACCGAGGCCGGAGCCGATTCCACCCAGCCACGATGACATGTTCAACACGGGTAAAAAAACAAAAACAAAGCAGGGCCCAGGAGGACGAAGAAGAGAGGAAAGAGGAGGAGGGAGGGGGCTAGCTTAGCTTTGACTCGAGGGTTGATAAAGTCAGCTCGGTCATTAAGCTCAACCGGAAACTCTGAAACACAGAGACGGATTTCGCTTTTAAAATCCACTTTGTTCTCACGTCACAAAGTCGGTTTTCAAGCTGACAGACGCTCATTTAGCTCAGACTCCGGATAATAACAGCTGATCAGTCGCCTGGAGGAATTTGTCAAAGCTAGCAAGCTAAGCGACATTATATTACAGCCAGACAGCGGATAGTTTGAATGACGCCTTTACGTTGAAGACTGTGTCACCTGCGGTAGCCGTGAGCGGTGTTTCCTTGCAGTTTTTTTAGCCAGTCTGACCAACACAGCTCCCAGAAAGTGCCACCTCAACTGCAGCCATTATCAGCTCGGCTGTTGCGGCGGCGATGGCTGTCAGGTTTGACGTGGACACAGAGCGCAGAAGCGGTGCATTGTGGGATGCTGGAGGACCAACAACTTCAAGGTGCGTTCAAGGGCTTCAACTGAGAGTCGGACAAACACAACTTCTATACAACTCATCTTTTGGGACTGTACCTTTAGTCAGACATTTTGGTATGACCTTAATCTTTTTTTAACGGAAAAGTAGATACTCAAACTCAAAACTGAATGTATTTCATTTGTTAATTTTTTGCTGATGTAATGCCCGTCAAGAAAATGCATGTTAATAATCTTATTTCTTTATTAGCAAAATTCCACATACACACCAGCAAATTTGCAAAACAGAAACCCAACATCACTGTCTTCATGTCCTACTTAAAATCCTTCCTGGACACACTAAAATACTGCACAAATTCTAAAGATGTGAAAACTAGAGCCTTATGTAATGAATTGATTTGTAATTTATTTTATTTAATTTTGTTTATGTTTGCTTCTTATTTCTTTATTGATGTATTATGATCTGTGCACTACCTCAAGCAAACATTGCCTTGTTACTGTTGTTGGATTGGTAAAAGGTTTTAAAACATTCTTTCATTATTTTTTACAATATAAAATATAATACACACTATGTACACGTGTGTGTGTGTGTGTGTGTGTGTGTATCATAAATATTGATGAAAAATGTCTTGAATAAACTAAAGGAAAGAAATGCTCTCAATAAATCACTAATAGTTAACAGAGGAATGTTCCAGGCTGAATTTACTGCATGATTCTTACAAATCTGTCCACACATCTACTGTTTTGACACACCACATTAAACCATTTATCGTTTCAAAAATGTGTTTTTTCTCCAAAATTCTGTTATAGATATTAGAACTTGAACAAGCTAAAACTTTATATTCATGAAAGTGACACTCCAGCAATTAAGTATTGCACTTCTATAAAGTTGGGGAGACTTGTGAAAGACAGATTAAAAAGAAAATGGTAAAAATCAAAGCAGCTGAAGACAAGAAATCTTGACTTTTAGTTCCCAGTATGTGTCAAGCTCCAAAAACACTGAATCCTGCACACCACCAGTTTCTTGGTCTCCAAGCTGAAGCCGAGTTATTTTCTCAGACTTGAGAGTGCCACAGAGGACTAGATAATGTGTAAACGTAGTGTCAGAGTGACCCACATAATGCCTTAAAGAGTGGCAATAAAATTAGTGCCAGGCGGTGTTGTTTCTTCTAATTTCTTTATTAAAAGATTCTTTTTTACAGTGTTAAATACAATCTCTCAGGAGAACAGAGGTCTGAAAGAAGGTGATAAGAACAACAGATGCAAGATCATTTGATTTAATGTCCTTTCATGAGACCACCAATACAGTATATCACTCCATAATTATTTTAAAACTTAATGTAGTTGTCATTTATATTTCTTCAATGGGAAACGGTAAAGAATAAATCAGAGGAAATGTCTTTAATTCATAGCATATCTGTGCAAAACAGGGAGAGTCAGGTCCCAGAGCCCATATTCCAGCAGCTTGTACCATCCTTACATAGAGCAAACATCTTTAAACAACAGCCTGTAACATTAGAGTCTTCTATCTTCCATCAGGATGGCCGTGGTGCATTTCTGGTGTGTAAGTAAGAAGAACAATCATGACCCACAGATGCAGTACAGCCTGTGAAAAGAAGTTGACAAGTTGTTTAATTATTTTATTAACTGTTGTTCACCATTTGATCATATTACAAATGCAAAAAAACTTGCATCTCAAACAAATACTCACCATGTACAATATAATGAAAACTCTGGCCATTGGGTAGCGCCTCAAGAAGATCCCCAGTCTTATGCTGAAATTACAAGATTTTCTATTTATCATTGAAGATCACATGTTACTTAGAAAAACTGTGTAATTATTCTACAATAACATCGAGGATAAAAATACTTGTAAAAGCTTACCTGAAACGGTCGATGGTGCTGGCTGCTTTGCGTACTTTGCCGTACATCCCTGGACTCTCCTGATCACTGAAAAGGACTGGTGTGTTTCTTTGTCGTGCTCCTGAAAATTTAACAAGCAGAAAAGACATTAACAGTGAAGTCAAGATTAAATTTGATCAATTATTGAAACTAAAGAAACAGAAAATGACCAAATGTTTGTTAAAAAAAAACAAAAAAAAAAAACTCTTGAATTCTCTTGATATCAGGGAGAGACATGCAAAACTTTATTAGAATAAAATTTAAAAAACAAAAAAAAACAAGGGAAATGGATCAACTGTAAAGGTAAATCAGCTGCTGCTGTTCTGGCAATGAAAATTTCTACAAAAGTCTAATTTCAGCGCTGGATTCTCATGATACAAAGTGTTCTGCGTGCTTTGGCCTCATAGAAGCATTGAAAATTTAAATACTGGTTACTTTTGAAAGCCGAAATTGTGCTGTCATGACTGAACTAAACTTCAAGATTTCTGCATTGATATCTGAGATTGAGATAAAACTACCATACGACTACATATTGACCCCCTAACATTCACCTGCTTTAACCTAGCCTACCTGGTCCATCAATACTGCTCATGTTGATGGCTGGCCCTCCGCTTTGTCCTCCCTGGGCGTTCTTCAGCTGCTGTTCCAGTCGCTCCAGCTGGAAGACCAGGGAACTTTTTTCCGTGCCCAGAGCCTCCAACATCGTCTGCTTCTGGATCAGCGTCTCTGTAAGCTGGTGGAGCCGATTCTCCAGCTCTGTCTGGCTGCTGCTGAGAGTCTTGTTGGTCAACTGGAGGAGTAAAGAAATACCAGAATACGCTTTGTTAGTTAGATATGTGTAGCATTTTAAAACATCTACTTGAAGATTTCTGTTAAATTCCCAAGCATTGAAGGAGAAATTCACCTGATTCCTGAGTTTTTGGATTTCATCTTCTCGGTCCTTGATTCGGCTCTGCAGAGTTGTTTTGGCCCGATGCTGTTCTTCCTCCAAGTACTGCAGCTCCTATGATTAAAAAAACAAACAAACAAACATAAAAATATTTCACACAACTTAAGAGTTTGATAAGACATGCAACAATTATACATGTAATTTCAAGATCTATCCATGACGCAGTTGTAGTTTACCTGTTTGTAACGCTCGACTTCAGCCTCCACCTCCTGCTTAGCTCTGTTCTGTAGAGCCTGTTGCTCCTGTAACTGCACCTGCTGCTCCCGCCACGCTTCTGTCTCCGTCAGGGCCTGATTCTCCAAATCCTGAGAGAGAAAACATGTCCGATGTGTACAGCTCAATCACCGATATCTCATGATCTTTTCGTACAAGGAACAAAGTCAACAAAGTCAAACTAAAGTTAGAAAGAAAACCTAAAAACACACTTGATTACAGAGCCACGTACAAATTTGTGTGCGGTCACTGTGGCTTTGTTTGTTTAAAAGGTGCCTTGTGGAGTTTTCTTCTGAACAAACAAGAAGTTATGTTTACATTGTTTTATTTACCAGTACTCGTGTATGTCTTTGAGGTCCAACAAACACGAAATGTGAAATCCTTTTCCCCTCATACAAAAATTTGCAAAATCAATTTTTTAAAAGTATTTTAAATCCAGCATTGTTTGCTGGCTCGTAGTCTTCTTCTTTCATTGCTGCATTCAATGGCACATTACTGCAACTTGCTCCATAGCACCACTAGAGGTCAAAAACTCCACAGTGTACCTTTAAATATACTACATGCTGAAAGTGATTTGTAAACAAACGGCTCACAAAAGAGGAAGTGACACCAGTCATGTCACGTATTTTAGACCAATTACAGATGTTTTCACATTGGGGCCTATTGTATGAGAGATTCATCTAATCCGGCCTGCATTTATATTTGGAAACCTCCTAATGAAGCCATCACCCAGGACTGTCCACACAGGGTTCAATATAGTATCTTATTACTTTTTTATTTCCACTTTGCCATTTTTTTCTTTTCTTGACATGTACAGCATCTCACCTGTATTTCTGTTCGGAGCACGCGCACTTGCCCCTGTAGTTTTTGGATCTCTTCCCTCTGCAGATCCTTCTCGTGACGCAGTTCCTCCATTTCCAGAGCCATGGCCCCGCTGCCGTCCAGTGTGTCCAGACCAGATCCTTCCTTCAGACTGCTGATGAGCTTCTCTTTGGACTAAAGAAACATTATTAAAAAGTTTGCAGTTAAAAGTTTAGTGATGCAAAAAATAAAGCTGATGATAAAGAAGAATATCAGGATCCCAATGGGACACAAAAACAGAAAAACACAATTTAAAAAGTATAAATCTTTATGTAAAAAAAAAAAATATTGTCCTCTGAAACGTGCATAATTCTTGGTCACAAGGTTAGTTTTAGCCTGGCATAATTCAAATAAATTCAGATGCTACCTGTGAAAACTGTGGTTTTATTGAGGGCCTGCGGCAGTGAGCCTTACTTGTAGGATTCGTGAGGCTTTATGCTTATAGTCTTGTAACTCCTGCTTGGCAGTCTCAGCTGCAGCTTTGGCACTTTTCAGTTGCTGTTGGAAGTCGTCCATCCTGAGCTTCTCCTCTGTTGCTCGCCGCTCTGTTGCTGTCACCGTCTCAGCGAGGGTCTGTCTCTCAGCCTCCAGTCTGGACAGGCGACCAGCATACTCACTCTAAACAAGAAGACAGGATTAGAATTTCCATGTGTTCAGTCTCGACTTGAGTTTTTCAGTGTGCACATAAAATTGATTTCTATTTCTACTCAGGCACAAATAACTAAATGTAAAGGCGGATAGAAGATTTTCTTAACCATCATATATGTAGTGGAGCACCTGCATCTGCCGATAGCTGTCCTGTTCCCTCCTAACAGCCTGCTCAGCCTCTCGCAGCCTCTCCTGCATCGTCTCGAGAGCTTGGGACTGTATGCTGCTCCCTTCTGTGTGGTTTTGCATAATTCTAAAAAAACACAACAGTAAAATAGTGTCCAAAACAATTCCTAAAAATGCTGATCTCTACTTCAAAATGATGTGTCATGAAGAGCGTACCTGGATGTTTCCTTCTGTGCCTCCTCTAGTGCAGTACTGCGGGACTTAAGCAGCTGATCAGCTTCATCTAGTCTGATTTTCAGGACTGCAAGTTGACCATCTTTGGCAGAGAGGGCCTCTGTCAGGTCATCAACCTGTGACCGCAGTTGTCGTAACGTCCGGTCAGTCTGTGACTGCTCTGAGTTAAATTTGTCTGATCGTAGTCGGGCGTGATTCAAATCTACAGGAGTAGAAAAAAAACATAATCAATACAGAGAAAGGTGCATGAATGTAGGCCATCATTGTTCAGGTTTTGTCTTTTCTCTTACCGTCTTGCAAGTCTTTTGCTCTCTGGATGACTGAAGCCATCTCCTGGTTGAGGGAAGCCACCTCACTGCGCAGCAGTTGGTTCTCCAAACGCAGGCTGGACAGGACTTGGCTCTGCGGCTCCTCTACAGGAAGAGGCTCCAATCTGCTGGACTCCTGAGGGACAGCCATGCCCGAGTCTGAACTCTCAGGTGTGTCTGTGTTGGACATGATGTTACCACACAGAGACATAAATGCCTGAAATTAATATACAGTAACTTTATTATGAAAGAAATCTGGCTGTAGTTGTGGCTTTGTGTGTTGTACAGTTTTCCAACTACAGCTGGACTGTGTAATAAAACATGAATATCAAGATTAGGGCTGCAACTAACAATTATTTCCATTATAGATTAATCTGATTATTCTTTTCTCGATTAATCTATTAGTCGTTAGGTCTATAAAACGCCAGAAAATGATGAAAAGAGTTGATCACTGTTTCCTAAAGTCCATGATGCAACCTAAAATGTCTTGTTTTGTGCTGACTAATAGTCCACATTTTATTTTATTATCATAGAGGAACCAGAAAATATTCACATTTAAGAAGTTGGAACAAGAGAAGTTTAGCATTTTTTCTTAAAAATGGCTTAAAGTGATTCATCGATAATCAAAATAGCTGCAGATTAATTTTCTGTTGATTGACAAATCATTGCAGCTCTACTCAAGATAACTTTAATATATCTTTTGAAATCATAACAGAGTATCTGAGTCACAATATTATTGGCCAAGTGTCTCATTTGTTGAATAAAGAAAATCCTGCAAAATGACCAGTTTGGATCTAGTTTATGTTACAAATCAGCCACATCTGGAGATAGTGTTGTTATACAAAACATGAAATACAACATGTAGTAAAAACACTGAAAACAGTGGTGAAAAAAGACTTGAGTTTGGCCTGAGGAGCTCATACCTTGGCTTGGCTCTTTAGCAGAGCTCTCCTCTGATGTTTTGATGCTGTGAGCAGACAGCGAGCTGAGGCTTGAGGCCCGGGACACACCGCGGGTTGAGGGGGGCGTGGACGGGGCTGAGGGGATGGTGTGAGGAGTAGTGGAGGGGGGAGGTGTTGGGTTTTGGGCCTCGGTGACTGGAACTGCCACTTTTGCAAGTTCTCTTCTTGAATCCCTCCTGTTGCTGACTGGAGGGTCCGAGCTGTTCAGAAAGTCAAAAAGCATGTCATCGTCCACATCCTGCTCGCTCTTTTTGGGCCTCACGAAGCCAGAGGAGGTCTTGGCAGAGCTGGGAGGACTGCCTGCTGAGCCAGAGTTGGTACTGGACACGTTGGCTGTGCCTGCCACCAGGGTTGCATTGGTTCTCTTGATGTTGCCCGCTGCTGCAGAGATGTAGCTTGGTGTATCGTGAGAGGATGCATAGGCATGATGTGTCACAGCTGCGTCGGTCTTGTACCCCGCAGGGTTGTATTCAGGTTGGACAGTTGCATCGCCTTCGTAAATTGACTTGAAGGAGGATGTTTTCTCCTGGTTTTTGCTCAGAGCGGTGGCAGCTCCCTGGTCCACTTTATTCAGGAAGTCTTCAGCTTTCCCAGCAAACTCAGCAAACCAAGACATTTTGCATTCTGATGGCAGAAACCAGTGGTGGAAGAAGTATTTAGATTCTTTACTTAAGTACCAATATGGCAATGTAAAAATACTCCATTACAAGTAAAAGTCCTGCATGAAAAATCCTACCTAAGTAAAAGTACATAAGTATTAGCAGCTTGATGTAGTTAAAGTATTTAAGTAAAATTACTGGTTTGGTCCCTCTGACTGATGCATTATTATATATGACATCATTAGATTATCAATACTGAAGCATCAGTGTTAGAGCAGCATGTTGCTGTTGTAGCTGCTGGAGGTGGTGCTAGTTTGTACTACTTTATATAGGCTACAGTTAGCTAGATTAGTCCAGTGGTTCCCAACCTAGGGGTCAGGGCCCTCCAAAGGGTCACAAGATAAATCTGAGGGGTCATGAGATGATAAATGGGAGTGTAAGATGTCAAAAGCTAAACTGGAAATCACTGGTTTAATCTTAATAATGTGTTGTTTTTAAAAGCTTGTTATACTATCTATTGTGTCAAATCGTCATCTGAAAAGTAACTAAAGCTGTCAAATAAATGTAGTAAAAAGTACAATATTTCCCTCTGAAATGTGGTGGAGTGGAAGTATAAAGTAGGAAAAAATGTTAATACTCAAAGTAAAAATACCTCAAAATTGTATTTACGTACAATACTTGAGTAAATGTGTTTAGTTACTTTCCACCATTGGCAAAAACATTACAGCACACATTTCAGGATGAACTGAACATCACAGACAAGCTGCATCACATTTAGTTTTAGGTGACATACAGTTAAGGTTAAGATTGATAAATAAATGCATATCTTAGCGGAGGGAGACGATAGCATGCTAAGTCAATAACTCAACAGAGTCGGGGCTGACTTTACTGCAACGACGTTTCTGGCACAAATACATGGACACATAACAGTATAACATGACTCATCAGTAGCCACCGCTATCATATAATTGGTGTAAACACAGTTGGTTTATCATAATCCTCATCTCTGCTAAAGCTAACAGGCTAGCTCAGGAAAGCTACGTCAATTCCAACTCACCGTTTGAAATGACGTCCAAATGCAAAAACGCCTCAGGTCAGCTGGCTACCGCCGAGGTGTAACTGCTGAACATGAAAGAGGAATACCGTTTGGATATTCACTGTCCAATGTCATTATCTGTCAAATAAGGATATTGGTGATTCTTTTCAATACGTGGACCAGGAAGTTCTGCGAGCAAGGACCCCACAACAGACTGGCTTCAGCGGAGCCTGATGGAAAATAAACCGATGGCTCAGCACCCCGCTTGTTTGTATACTCTTATCAGTGGTGGAAAGTAAAGTACTGTACTTAAGAAAAGATTTGAGGTACTTGTACTTTACTTGAGTATTTCCATTTGATGTTACTTTATACTTCCACTCCACTAAATTTCAGAGGGAAATATTGTACTTTCTACTCCACCAGATTTATTTGACAACTTCAGTTACTTTTCAGATGAAGATTTGACACAATTGATAATATAACAAGCTTTTAAAATACAACATATTGTTAAAGATGAAACCAGTGGTTTCCAACCTTTTTGGCTTTTGATGTCTTACAAAAAGCAGCGTGTAGTCGGGTCACATTTCAGATGTCTATGACTTGTTAACAGCTCCACCAAATAGTGATTTTTCCCTCTAAACGTCTCACATGGTTTCATTTCAATAAATGTTCAAATGATCAAATATTTCACCAAAAATCAAAGATTAGAGAAAAAGTCCAAAAACTGAAAACACATTTGTGTATCAGAACTTTGTTTTTTCGTCTTTTCTTTCCCATTAATCATCTCACGACCCCTCAGATTTATCTGGTGGCCCTTTGGAGGGGCGCGACCCCTAGGTTGGGAACCACTGGACTAAACAAGCTAACTGTATATAAAGTAGTTGAAACTAGCTCCACCTCCAGCAGCTACAACAGTAACATGCTGTTCTAACACTGATGCTTCAGTATTAATAATCTAATGATGTCATATATAATAATATATCAGTCAGAGGGACCAAACCAGTACTTTTACTGCAATACTTTAACTACATTTTGCTGCCAATACTTATGTACTTTTACTTAGGTAGGATTCTATTTTTCATGCAGGACTTTTACTAGTAATGGAGTATTTTTACATTGCTGTATTGGTACTTTTAATGAAGTAAAGGATCCGAGTACTTCTTCCACCGCTGGCTCCTATCAATATAAACATAAACACTGGTAAACAGAGCAGACACTAAATCTGCAGTTTGTGCATTTCTTTCTCAAAACTGTGCAGATGTTTCCAAGACACTTGAAAATCAGTGAACCCAACTCTTTCTGCAGAAATGGAAGAAACCACTAGAATCTTTGGGAGTCAAATATAATTTGGACTTAAAAGGACAGCTGTAGATAAATGAATTGGGAACATTGGCCACAATTTGAACCATATATCAATAATTATCATTTTATTTCATTTTAAGTGCTGTGCATGTTTTTTCCTTTTCTGGACCAGTCCTGTAATGCTGCATTTAAATATGTTTAAAAACACAACACAACAAAATTTGACAAGAAATGTTACTGACCATTTAAAAAAAACCCATCAGTAGAATATTTACTGCATGTCGTTCTCAAGTAAGAGTATTGTTTACCTAATTTAACTTTGAATAAAAGTAGCTTCTTTAAAAGAGAATTGCAATTGGCAGTTGCAAAATAAAGCACACAAAGCCAGATAACTTTCTCTTCACTGATGAACCGCTCGCTGTAAATACCCCATCCATTTTCTGATGCTAAAAAAAATGAATATTTGTGATGTGTATGCATTAGATATGACTAGTAATTAAGTTAAATTTAACTAGCATACCCCAAAAAGTATACAAAATGTACTTTACCACAGTACTGTTGTTTAAATTCCCTGCTTCCAGCTTTAACAGATAAAATAACAACCTCAGGAGGTGTTGCTGCAGTACAAACTCACTGTTACATAAGACAAGACAAAAACAGACAAACTTTATCAAACAGTGCCTCTTTATTTTTTCCTGCACTCACTCCAAAATGCATATTTACATGGCATGCCACATCAATACTGGAACTGACTATGGACAATTGATAACACGTAGAATCTGCTCTGGGAGTTAAGGGCGAGGGAGTTACATCCCCTAAACAACCAAACAAGAGATATAACAGAAATGAAGCAACACTTATAACCATCCATAGAAAATGTTTCCTCTTAAATCAGGTTGTTTCAAAGACTTAAAAAGTGATAAATGTCCAGTTGACATGTACCAAACATCTTATTCCCAAGTTTCTCTATTTATTTTTACATATGACATGGAGAGCTGGCGTCACAAGTCAGAGATGGCGATCATCTACACTCTGCAAAAGACCATGAGGCTAGAGTAGGTGGGTAGATGATCACACACTTGGGGGAGAAAAAGATTTACAACAGTAATTCATCGTTGGTGCCGACAAGCTGGTCAACTCCGTTAGGTGTCCAGTCCGGCAATTTCAAAATACCTCATCAATGTTTTCTAAGATAGTGTCCTTGTTCAAGGTAATAATCCACAAGCGCTGAGTCCTTTCCAGAAAAAAAAAATGTCCAGAGGATCCAAAAGAGGGGAGAGAAGTTAAATACATAAAAAACACAACTCAATATACAAGTTTGTGTGTGATAATGCAAAAATAACAAAACAACATTATCTGGAAAAGTTTCTTCTGAGAGAGATCCTTTGAGAAAAAAAAAAAAAAAAAAAATGTAGCTCAATCAGTATTTCCTCTGTTTTCGGATAAAAAGTCTGTTGTATTAACATTCAAACTCACATCCTCCAGGAGTCATTCTCACACACACACACACACACACACACACACATACACACAATCTCTTTCTCTCTCTCAAACACACACACACACACACACACACACATACACACTCACTCTCTCGCTCCCTCTTTCACAGCCAATTACTCATGCAATGTGGTTTCTAAATGAGGAAGTGGCTGCATCAGATCAGCCCCCTCCTCTTCTTGTAGTCCTCCAAGTTGAGGGACCTGCGGGGAGCGCCGTCCTTCACCGGCAGCGCGTTGGAGCTCACGGACAGAGACTTTGCCTCTGTGGAGCGCAAGAGTGAAATTAATCAGTCATGTTGACGTAACAAAAACACCTTGGTACTACAACAGAGTAAAACATTCGTCCATTTATGCATTTTCTGAATCGCGTATCCTGTTCAGAGCAAAAAACATCATCTCACCTGCATTGGGAACCTGAAGGTCAATCTTAACGTCAAAATCATGAACTTTAAACAAGTCCTCTGAGAGGTCAGTGGTTGGCTTGGGGACATCTTTGTCTTTCAGGTCTGCTTGACCCTGTAATACATAAAAGAAAAATGAGTACGCTTTAGGGTAAAGACTCATGATTCAAGTCCAGTCAATGTTCTTCGGTGTTGTACTATTATTTGTTCAGATATCTCATATAAAAGAGCATTTCACATTAATTTAACATTAATTTTATAGTCCTCTGTGATCGTAAACTAAATATCTTTGGGTTGTGGACTGTTGGTTGGGACAAAACAGATATTTTAGGTTGCATCTTGAGCTTCAGGAAAAAGTGATCAATTTTTTTTTTTACCATTTCCTGATATTTTATAAACCAAACATCTGATCAATTAATCGAGAAAATAACAGATCGATTGATAATGAAAATAATCATTAGTTGCAGCCCTAAATAGGAGGAGTGATTCCAGCAAGCAAAACCTGTTCAATGTTCATTCGGGCCCCCTGACAATTGTTTTAGGACAGACATGAAAAACTGTGAACTTTTCCTTTAAAATTGTCATCTTGTCGTCCATCTGGCCAACAAAAAACTATGATCCTGCATTTATTTCTTACAAGTATGACAGTGGCAGGCTTACTCTTTAAAAAAAATGACAGAATTTGGCAGACAGATTCTAGCAGAGTCCACCTTCTGGTGACTGAAAAGTAGAAATAATTGCAGTAAGCACATGGTCTCCTGTTTGCACGACATTTTGCTTAGAACAGGACTACAACCAGGATTTTGGCATCGTTTCCTGAAAGAAGTAAACACCTAAAAGTTTTCCCTCGACATCCTCGGTGTTGACAGTAAAGGGAGTGTCTGATTGTGTTCTTTCTGCTTACCAGTTTGTTCTTCTCAGCACTAGAAGGGTCTGGCGTTGACCCAGAGCCGTACTTCTGGTTCAAATGAGCAAGAATAGCTGCGTGGACTGACGGGTCTCTGGCCTACAGAACCGAGACAAGCAGATTGGCAGGTTAGATTGACAAAAAGTAGATTTAGCAGTGTGTAACTTTACTGCACATATAGAAAATGTTACGTGATATATTTATAGAAGTCTTACATTAGACACCATGGTGGGTTTGCACTGTCTTCGTGTGAAAGGGTCCATTTGCTGGTTTTTGGCATTTTGTCCTTCAGCCTGTGAGAATAAATAAGCAAGTAACAACAAAGCAAATTAAACACTGATATAGATGAAGCTATTGAATGATTTACTATCATAATTATCCACTGCCTAAACACATCTCTTTTCAGACAGGTGATAGGTTTGTAACTACATTTAAATCAGTGCAGTGTGAGAACCGCTGTGTTATAGGAACGTTCCTATGGGGGTTAATGTTACTGTGAGACAGAAATCTTTTCTCCTCACATACACTGCTTTGACTGGCCTGAAGTGAACCACAGCGTGACTGAACGCTGCCACACTGAGTTGCTGCCACATTAAGAAAATATTTGAAGTGTAGCAGCGTTTCAAGAAGTTTGAGGGTGGCAAATGCACCATTTGCAACCAGTGTAAAAGGAAACTACTATCAATTTGCAGGACCACATGAAAAGATTATATCTTTCCTTCCTGTCCTTCAAGAACATTTTATTGTACTTGTGTCACACCTCTTTGGTGCAAACAGACACTACAGGATGTGAAGACTGTAAAAGTAGCCAACTTCGATGTTCACATCCTGTATTTAAAAGCGGTTTCCTCTAAATTATAAAAACACCAACATGTAATCAACTAATGTTAAATGTCAGCACAGTCAACCACAGCAGCTGTACAAAAGAGAAAACTTACCACAAGAGCTTTCTCAGATTCAACAATGTTCCAGCTTCTGTTCCTCTGATTAATGTAGCTGGATGATTAAAAAAAAACAGTCCAGAGTCAAATGAAATTCTGTCATATTTCTCCAAAACATAGTTATGATATTAAGAACTGTGTACAGTATTTAAAAGCAAGAGATAAGCCAAGTCCTCTGATATATTGCTACACCATGTCTCATGCATTACGCTGTTATTTCATGGGTTAGGTTTTGAGTCTTGTTTTTAACAAAAGCTGGCATTTTCATTTTCTTCCCAGCAACTTGATAAGTAATGTTATCAACCAGTGGAAGATAGAAACACATATAAAAACAATCGTTCACAATGGACCCTTAAAGCATGTAACTGAAGCAGGAACATTATCCCCTGTTTAATAAAGAAGAGCTGCAGAGAGATTAAAAAAAAAAAAAAAAAGCTTACAAACCTGATGGCAGAGATGTTCTTGGTCCTCTGCCTGTCGAGGGCTTCTGCCCTCTCCTCAAGCTCATTCAGCTCATCCTGGATCACTTTCACTTTTTCACCATCACCACTCTCTTCTGCCATGGCCTACCATCAAAATAAATTAAAGGAATACACTCTTAACACTTAAAAAGGTTGCAAAGATAATTATGAACAAACCACATATTTTATATATACATAACCTTTTCAGGGCTTAAAAATCTAACAACTCTTCCATGACTTCCTTTACCTTATCTTTGAGTAGCTGTGTTTTCTTCATGGCATAATTTGGTGGTGCTTTTCGGAATCTGTCCTTCTCTTTAACAATCTAAAGAGAGCAAGGACAAAAAAAAAAAAAAAAGAGTTTATGTTACAGTGGATAATGCATGAAGCCAGAGAAATCAATGAACATCTGGAGAAACAGACTCACATCCTCTATGTCTTTGTCATTGAACTTGTAGTTCAGAGCTTCTTTGATGGACTGCTCCTTTTTGGTGATTTCATCAAGAGTTGGGACTTGCATCCCAGCAACCATCATCTGCAGAGGAGAGAAACCAACACACAAAACTTGAACTTGTGCCATCTGACATCAAAGTCTGAGTAGACTGTTCCCCATTTTTAAGAAAATTGTATATAAATGTAAAGAAAATTTCTCATTAATTGGATATTGAAGGTGACTGTCTTTTTGCTCTCAGGTCCACTTACCGCCTCTTTCCACTTCATGAACTCGCTTTCTGTAAACTCCTGATTTGATACAAACTCAAGCCTGAAAACCCGTGTGTCACCACCATGCCTGAGGAAGACATACATCATTAAAAAGAGCAGAGATAATGGAACAATAGGTCCACTGACTAAGCCCTTAATAGGTATATTGTATCTGTAACTGTATACCTACCTTAATTGTAATCCTTTGTTTGTTCGTGTTGATCCCAGTTGGTAAACCTTCGCCGTCTCCACCACGTCTACAATTTCAGCAACCTTTCAAGAACAACAAAGGGGATTAAAATCAAGTAAAACTTCATCATTAAGCCTGTTGTTTAACTAGGCATCCCTTCTAATATTCAGAATCTGTTCCCCGTCACCATTATACAAAGACACAATGCTGTTCAATATCGAACACTGTCTGCGAATCGATACCTCGACGCCAAGCTTACCCTATAAACTGGTTTACTGCTGCTGTTCCCGATCCCTATCCTCACAAAGCAGCCAGTCACAGTCTTAGCGAAGAAGGGCATGTGGCACCAGCGCTCCAGCTTGTGTCTGGAGAGACGGATCCTGTTGAGCTCATCTGGTAGCGAAACAGGCTGCGACTTCGGTGGAGTTTCCTCTTTTCTGTTAAAGCAACAAAGTCAAGGTCACTTAAAAGCAGAGAGAAGCGTGATCAATTTTTCTAATGCTTGAAATACTAGAAACAGAATGACACTTACTCGTCATCATCATATGATGATGAACGTGAACTCCTGTCGCTTTTGACTGATGACTTGTCATCGTCTTCCTCCTCTTCCTCTTCATCGTCAGAGTAAACTTCGCTCGTCTTGAGGGGCTGACGTTTGGCCAGCAGTTCCGCTGCTCAGCAGAAAGATGAAACATCAGTGTTTAGAACGGATTGAACTGAACAATCAGGTGACAAAGAAGTAAAAACACAAAGACATAAACTGTGCAGACCTGTTTTGTTTTTCTTCTTTTCACGTTCGGCTTTTAGTTCTTCCATGGCCTGCGACTTTTTGTCGAGTTTTTCGTCACGTTTGGATCGTCTCTCCTTGTTATGTGACATGACCTGGACAGGGATGGATGTTACAATCACAAACAGAGACAAACATACCGCTGTAAAGCTGCTGAATTGCTTTACCATTAGCTTGTAATTAAAAATGTTGATTTCAGAGAGAACACTGACAGAGTAAATGCAACGCATTACTTTAATCTTTAAAGGGATCGACCTAAAATTTTGATAACAGTTGTAAAGATGTGATTGTGTACCAAAATGATCAAAAAAGCTGAAACTTTCCACAATTTTATCATAAACCTATGTTGTGTGAATTTCCCATCAAACAGGACTCACCACTTGTGTGTCTTGAACCTGAGATAGCTTCCTTTTTTCTTGTTCTTCCTCCTGCTTCTTTTTCTTCTCCTCTTTCTCCTTCTTCTTTGCCGTCTTCAGCTTCTTCTTGATTTCAAACCTGTCAAAACAAATGTAATCTTGAATGAATAAACATGAAATGCAAATGCAATACAATGAAATGCAAGGAAGTGCTCTTTTCAAATTTAAAAAAACAATTGTAAAATTTATGCTGAATACCATTTTTTAAGACTCTTGCTTCTCTTTTCTCACATCACCACTCACCGTCTCTTTAGCACTTCTCGCTTCTCAATTCGGTTGAACAGCTCTTGTTCTCTTTCTTTCTCTGTCATCTGCTCCAGTCGAGCTCTGTCTTCCGCGTCTCCCATCAGGTCATCGTCATAGCCGTCCCTGAAAACGTCGTCCTCAGAAGAGTCCGAGTCTGAGCTGGAGGATGAACTGTTGCTCTCTGAATCAGACACCTCACCTGAGAAAGAGTGAGAGTAAAGAGTGAAATCAATCCTCCAACCAGTTATCACACGTCTCCTAAACAGATGTTTAAACGATGTTATGTACGATTTTTGGCAGTGAGACGTTCATTTTCAAAAGTTGACATGTGGCTGAAATGTTGCTGGCTTAGAACTATTTTAAAATGGAAAATGAAGGTAGCCTAATAGCTACAATTCAGTTACAGTGCCTGTATTTCAGCAGGTGTCAGTAAAAGCTTCTTTCAACATGATGAAAATGATGAACGCCAATATGACGTGGAAATTTGATTTAATGATTTAAAGGCGCAGTGTGTAGGATTTAGTGGCATCTAGTGGTGAGGATGCAGATTGCAACCAAATGAATACCCCTCCCCTTCCAAGCATGTAGGAGAACCTACGGTGGCCACGAAACTGGCCCTGTCTAGAGCCAGTGTTTGGTTTGTCCATTCTAGGCTACTGTAGAAACATGGCGGAGCACTATGGAGGACTCCGTGGAAGAGGACCCACTCCCTATGTAGATATAAAGGGCTCATTCTAGGCAATGAACACACAATGATTCTTATTTTCAGTTGATTATACGCTAATTAAAACAAACTTATGAATATGTATTCAATTTCTGTCAAGTCTGTTCTGCTAGATGCCACTAAATTCTACACACTGCACTTTTAAATGTTATTCTCTGGAGTGTTTTATATTTGTAAGAGCTACTTATATTTTTAGTTTGTTGTTTTGTTAAAAATAATGAAAGCTATTAAAGGGAAGCTGTGATGTAGGCTATTTTTTCATTACTGCAAAGTGTTTCAAGTGCCGAGCATATCTTAAATTAACTCATTTTGATTGGACACTTTCACTGGATTTTAACAGAACACATTGAACATGTTTCCAGGTTTTCCATAACTGTGGGCAAGCAGCGTAAAGTGGGACAATGTCACACAAATAAACAAACAACAGCTTAGATGCGTGAGCCAGCTGGGATAGAAGGGATGAGTGTGTGAGTCACCTAATCCCTGCCACCTGAAATACTCGTGGTGATTGCACGCTGGTGATGTGTGTAATCTACAGTTCATGATATGTCTTGCCATGTAGGATGCCATTATCCAGGGCCGTGTGTGATAGTTTGCTCTGTGAAATTGAATCCTTAGTGCCACCATGACAAATTCTTGAACGTTTATCATACATGGTGACCAAAAAGGTTGTGGCTTTTATAAAAGATACACACTCTGGGTCTTTGGAGAAGCTTTTGAGGGTGAAATAAGAGATGAAGTGCTTGTATATGGCATCTTTTCCTCAGTGTTCATGCAGAAAACACATACCCTCCTCTGGTGCAGAGCTCTCAGCTGAGCTGTCTCCATCTGAGCTGCCAGACGCCGTAGCTTTATTAACTTTCTTCTTCGTAGCACTCTTCTTCTCAGATCCCTTCCCTTGTTTAACCTTCTTTTTGCCTTTAGTGCCACCCACAGTCCACTAGACAAAGCAGTGGAAAATTTTGGTTATATTATAATCATAAAAGACAGAGAATAAATTTTTTATAGCATTTCTGGTTAACATGAAAGTGCCCATTATAAAAATGGACAAAGCACACTGGCATGTTTTAAGAACATTTTTAAAGTTTTGTTATGTCCTAAACTGAAAAAATGAAGTCTTTTAGAGCAGACAACAAGACTGTCACACCTCATCATCGCTGTCAGATGTCTCGGAGTCTGTAGAAGCTGCAGGCTTGCTAACCGGCTCTTCTTGCTCACCAGAGTCAACCCTCTTCCTCTTTGCCAAAGACAGCAGCTCCTGAAAATGAGAGGACACCTGACGTGATTCACAGACAACAACCAGAGAAATCACAATCACACACACACTATACCTGTAACTGTAGAACAGTTACTGTTAACTGGAAAATCTTTGATCAGAAGTCAGAAGTCCACATGTACAGATGCAGTGAATAAACCCAAACACTGTTAAGGATGCACTGGGATGACATATCTAAGGATTGACTTGTCAACTTTGTACTATGCATATATAACGGCAAACCTCAGAAACACAGGTGATTTAACAAGACAAGATTTTGGTGGCCACTCCTCGGGCACGACTTCTACACTCCTCTGACGAACTGTGTGGCCTGGAGCAAATGTGTATTTTTTGTTTAGCTATGGTGAGTTTCGAGAAATAAAACTACATGTGAGCAAGGAAGCAAAACCCAATCACAAGTGGTCATCACAACGCATTCCGATGCCAGGTGTAAGTTATTAACTGATTAGTCAATTGTCAGAAGTTGTATCCAACAAAACATTTCCTAATTCTAGCTTCTCAGATCTGATGATTTCAAACTTTTCTTTGTCTTCTGTGATCAAAAACTGAATATCTTTAGGCTTTGGAGTGTGGGTCGGACAAAACAAGCACTTTGTTCTAATCAGCTTGGGCTTTAGGAAATTGTGATTTTTAAAAAAAACAATTTTTAAATTATTTAAATGTATTTTTTTTGGCATTCTACAGTCCAAACACTTAACCCAGAAAATAAACGGCAGATTGATTCATAACAGGTTTTCAAAAGGGCCTGTAAAACATAACAGCAAGAATGAATGAAGCTATCAAAATAACAAAACCATGAAAAAGCTTTCCTCCTCTACTGTAAGAATATGGGGGCAGCTGTCCATCCCAAAGAAGTAGCAAACTCTTAACTCCAATGCAGAAATGTATTCAATACTGCAAACAATTGATCTGCATGGCTGCCTTCATCAAGGAGATGTCAGCTCTAAGACACCGCAGAGATGAAAACTTACTGAGGAATGATGAACTTCTCACAACTCTTCATGTCAGCTGTTATTTGCTACCTGAGTTTAAGCTGCCCCGACTGTTTCTCCAAGCTCCTACTATTTCTGAATACACGTAATATACGAGTTCACTGGTGATCATAGTTATCAAAGCAGCAGTCTTGTCCAGCTCTCCAGACTGGAAAGCTCATCAGTCAGCTTCTTGCGCTTGTTTGACAACACTGAAACATGACGTAGAATTAACACCTTTCTGACCATGTCAACAAAAACTGAAAATGTATGAGCTTCATAAGAGTAGAATTTACGGCGGAGTTGTTGTATTGGATTGCATTAGATTACACAGATGTTTCTAATAAAGTGCTCGGTGAGTGTATATGTGCACATAGCTGCTTTCCCCTCCTACAGTGGGATAGATGCAGTCCGTACATAAGAAGTGACTTCAAACTCATAACTCCAATTCAAACATGTATTAAATACTGCACTAATTGTTGGTTTGAGCAACTGAGGAAGCAGAGCATAATGAACTTCTCACGACTTCCCGTGTCAGCTGTTATTTGCTAGTTGTTTTTGAGCTGCCCCTCCTGTTTCTCAGAGTTCCTACTAGAGACGTGCCAATATACCATTTCTACTATACACCACCAACCATTTCTCTGATTATCGTCATTTTCAGAGGACACGGTGAACACAGAGCAGTACCTACCTTCATTAGCAGTTTGATTTTGTTTAGCCTCAAGGAAGGAGCTTTCTATTTGTCAAACACACACAGAATAACTATTTTTTATATACTTTAACATTAGCCATCACATTCAGTGAGAGAGCGAGCTGCATTTTACCTTACTAGTATTTTTTAAAATGAATTTAAATGTTACCACCCAGCAGATAACACTTACTACTAATCCAATCCATAAATCAATTGATCAATTTTATCAGGAAAAATTAATAAATTTTATATATGTATATATAAATAAATATGTGTGTGGAATCTAAGACACAGACCTGCATTTCAAGTAATTTCCAGTCTCAAACTTTGAACAATCTGCTTTTGTTTACAGAGTTTAAACTGTTTTTGGTGATCTCTTATGCAAAGCTGCATTAAACTATATTTAACATCAAACTACACACTCACTGGCCACTTCATCAGGTACACCTGTGTAATCTACTGCAATCCAATACAACACCTCTGACATAAATTCTGCTTTTACGAAGCTTATACATTTTCAGTTTTGTTGACACTGTCAGAAAGGTGATAATACTACTTTAATGTTTACTATTGAGGTCGTAGTGAGTGGAAATGTGTTCCTAATATTTTGCTTCCCTGATCTATGTTAATGGTGTGGACAAAATATTAGGAACACCGTTCAGTATAATGCACTCCAGTACACCACCACTACACAGTACAACCTCAATAATAAACATAAAGTAGAATTATCATCTTTCTGACAACGTCAACAAAAACTGAAAACTGTATAAGCTTCGTAGATATAGAATTTAAGGCAGAGCTGTTATATTGGATTGCATTAGATTGCACAGATGTTTCTGATGAAGTGGCTGGTGAGAGTATTTTTGCAGTAAAAGAACTTTTTCACGAAATGTTGATTGCGACGTTGTGATAACACAATTTACCGCGATATTTTTACCTACGATAATCGTGGCGTGAAAATTTGAAACTGGCACTATTTGTGAATATGCATGCGTAAACTTGTGATCACATTTATCGAAGCAGCAGTCCTGCACAGCTCTCCAGACCGGCAAGATAAGACTGGAAAGCTCGTCTGCCAGCTTGTTTGACAACAACACCGAAATAGATCTCCTGCTCTGCGCTCATGATGTCATTAAGGAGATAAGGTTCTTCTAGCTAAAATAAGTGCGACTCCACTTCGGCATCAGTGTGCACACATATCACATTCCCGCTGAGCCTGAGAGCCACAAACATAACTGTACCACAAACACATAACTCCAGCAGTTAATGTCCATATCCAAGCAGTTTTAACCAGCAAAAGGCCCGTGGCGCGGCATTTTCGTGGGAACATAGTAACTGCAGGGTTCTCTCGGAGTGTAACCTTAACGTTAGCATTACTGAGCTAACTGGTGCTGCTTTCAGTTGGAGCACAAACGCTTTTACATGTGGTAGCTACTTTAGAGAAAGACTTGACAAAAGCCTAACAATGTGTGTGACTTCAAACAAAGTCGTGTTTAGCAGGTGTAGTAAATATAACAGGCCCCACGCTCAGGTTTTCCAAAGCGAGGCCAAACACAGCGCAGTCAGTTAGCACACATTAGCTTCACCTCAAAGACTGTTGACAGCTTAATAAGTGCTCAGCGGTGACAAAAACCAGAAAAATGCGTACCTGGTCTAAATTGTCGTCGCTAGCACTGTCTTCGGAGTCAGAGTCAATCACGACTCGACCTTTCCGCTTCTTTACATTCACCATGATTAGCTGCACGGCTAACCTGTGTCGTCTAAATGTTTGAGGTTAGCCGCTGCTGCTACCTAGCTAGTCAGGCACACAAAGGCGCTACTGAGCATGCGCGCTCACATAGATACCACTCTGCCTTAAATATATTTATTTTTATTATGTACAGGTACTTATTTTTTATTTTATTTATTTATGTATCTATTTTGTTTATTGTCAATGTAGCCTTGCTGTTTTGACTCTGTCTCTACTTTTGAGGAATGCATAACCAATATTCCTACAAGAAAAACTGTATTTAATGTCTCTGTCAGTTAAATAAAATCCATATTAATGCTTTTGTTTCTCGCATGACTTAAATAATTGACTTGAAATAAAGAAAAAGACGGTTCAGAATATTTTATTTTACTTTCTATTATTATTTACGTTATTATATGATTATGTTATATAATTTAAGTTATCCTTCTTATCTAATGTGTCTTGTATGTTAAGATATGTTTATTGTCGTTATTTATGGTCTCTATACCTTGATGTTTGTAAATGAGTCATTTTAAATTTAAAAAAAGAGTAGCTGAGATGGGAACTACATATTGACAATGAGTGTGTCAGTCAGGACAGGAATGTTTGGTGCACAAGAGCTACATTCAAGGCAACAATCTTCCGATGCAAACAACGCTGCTGTCACGTGTGTTTCACTCGCTGCTCAACGTTATATTCACAGCATATTTGAATGTGTGTTGCTGAATGCAGCCCAAGTACTTCCTGTGTGGATCTGGACAACCTTGGATCCGTGCACGAACGTAAACGAGCAATTTATCGGTTGTTTGTAATGTAATCACAACCCTGTTAAAAAGAGACAATTTAAAGGTCCTAAATTTAACCTAAAACACGATCTGAAGCCGCCGGTGATGTTTCCATCAGGCTCGTTTTATGACAAGATGTTCAGAGTAAGTAGAAACAGATTATGAACCTACAGTATGTTCTCTGTATCCCATTAAGTCTGAAAGAACAGGGATAATTTATTCTTACGTATGTATTTGACTAAATGTTTTCAGAAATGTAGCAGTAAACAGTGCAGCAACAATAACTGTTTTAATAGTTTAGTTCCGATTTTTGTTAATAATTCCCTGATAATAAATTTCCTTCAAGAGCTACCTGAGTTGAAACTGGTGTCAAATGAATACTTAAATATCCCCTCCAGACATGTTTTAAGATGTATATAAAATATTCTACTTTGAATCATAATTTGTTTCTGATATAGGGCTGCAACTAACGATTATTTTCATTATCAATTAATCTATCGATTATTTTCTCCAGTAATCGAGTAATCGTTTGGTCTGTAAAATGTCAGTAAATGGTGGAATATGTCAATCACTATTTCCCACAGCCTAAGATGAAACCCAAAATGCAAAGATATTCAGTTTACTATCATAGAGGATTACAGAAAACAGAAAATATTCACATTTGAGAAGTTTGAACTTCTTTGATCCTCTTTTAGAGGAGGAGGACTTTAAGTTATTCTACTTAGTACTGAATGAATTAGTTACTATAGTGAAAAAGAAAAAAGCAAGCAAACCTTCACTGAAACTCTCTCTATGTGAAGCTCAGACCAACTTCATACCAAAACACTGGTTGGCATTTTCTTAATATGTGAATTAAACCATTAAGTAAGTGACACAATGGGAAAAGATTTACATTATTTTCTATTTTTTCAACTGATAAACAAGACCAACAGCAAAACATAGATCAGCTTATAGTCGCTGAACTATTATAAAATGCATCTTATACCAGATAATAATGTAAAGATTTTATATGTTGTAGAGCTTCAATAATTAGTTGATCGACAGAAATGTAATCAACTATTTTGATAATCGATTAATCGCTTTTGATCATTTTTTTGAGAAAAAAAAAAATTAAAATTCTCCAGTTCCAGCTTATTAAATGTGAATATTTTCTGGTCCTTATTCCACTATGACAGTAAACTGAATATCTGAGTTGTGGACTGTTAGTTAGGACAAAATAGATATTTTAGGTTGCATATTGAGCTTTGGGAAAAAGTGATTGACCTTTTTCACCATTTTCATTTTATTGACCAAACAACTAATTGATTAATCAAGATAATAATCGATAATGAAAAGAATCATCAGTTGCAGCCCTGATATGATGATCACAACCTGTCAAGTCAGTTGAATAAGATTTTTTTAAAATGTCCATATCCTTGTAAATTCAAGAAACTTCATATTAAATCCATTATTAGTCTATAACTCAAGTGTAGTAACACCACTCTCCTATGTGATGTATCCCAGCTCTGAACCATCCAGATCAACACTGAAATGTCGCTGCCAAAAATCACACTCCCTCCGGTGAGGCTGCTGAGCTCCGTCCACCAGCAGCTGCTTCTCCCCGCTATCAGTCCTCTCACTGTGCCCAGAAGAGCCGTGACTCAGGGGGAATACAGACGGCCCGGCCAGCCTAAAGAATACAAGTTTCCATGGCAGAAGATTAACTTTGACTTCTCAAAGGGCTTGGAGGGGATAAAGAAGCATTTCACGCTGCTGAAAAATGAGTTTTCTGACCGCTGGGTCGGTCCAGAGGGGAAACCAATTCTTGAGCACATGCTGGAGCAGAACCGAGTCATATGGGAGTTCAGAGGTGCAGAGAGCCTGGAGCAGTGGACGGTGTCCTCGGATCGTGAGATAGGAGGCCAAAGTGAAGTTTACTTGAAGCTTGGCAAAAACAATAATACCTGTTTTCTGTATGGCACTCTGAGCTCTACCCCTCCAAGGGACGGAGAAACACGCTACAGTGGCTACTGCACCATGCGCTCAAAGCAACCACTGGTTAGTGTCCTGTTGGGTTTAATTTTCCTAGTTGTTTACTTCTTATCAGGTTGGGAAGTTGATAGTATCTACCAGCTATATGATGCTGCCATTACCTGTAGATGTAAAGTTTTTCTACTCTATTTATCACAAAATAATCATTTTAATGATGTAGGATTTTTTGAAAATATTGTGAATGTTTCTGTCTGTTTAGACCGTTGTCTCTTTTTTTTCTGGTCTCTCTTCTGTATATGGTATTGAATTTGTGGTTAACTATAAAGCAAGTACTACATTAAATTCATCTTACATTGATTTATGAAATAGTAAAGACAATTAAACAGGTAATTGAGACATGTTGATACCCGAGGAAGGTCAGTTTTCTTCTGTAGGATGTTGCTCAACTCTATCTCCAGCCCCTTTGGCAAGAAACCAAAAATCAGGAACAGACAATAGTGTCTGTGTGCCAGTTGGTTCTGGTATTCACCATCTAAAATGTACACTTATTTCCTCTTCCTCTATTTTCCTGATGTTTTGTACCGTAATGAAAACCTGCTAACTCATAGCTCTTCATAACAAGTCTGTTTCCATCCAAAGTGTGGAGGGTCTTTACTGCTCTCGAGTTGATATTTGTGGCAGGAAAATGAACTAACAAGGTTATTATGATGGCTGCAGCAAAAGTTAACCTCCAAACTTTTTTCCCCTCTCTGCAGGCTTCGTTTGATAGAAAGAAGCATCATGATTGGTCCAGTTTCAACACCCTGCATATGCGTGTGCGTGGTGATGGCCGCCCGTGGATGATCAACGTTGCAGCAGAAACATATTTTTCTCACCAGAAAGACGACATATACAGTTATTTCCTGTATACCAGAGGAGGACCCTACTGGCAAGATGTCAAGGTATAATGTCTTTAAAAATAAATTTAAGTATTGTTTGGTTGTTATTCTGCTGAACTAATATTCTAGTTTTTCTTTCGCCAGACACGAGTCTAACACTGCATCGTCACTTTATTTACAGATCCCTTTTTCAAAGTTCTTCATCACACATCGCGGAAGGATACAAGATGATCAGCATTGTCTCTGGCTAGATAAGGTACAGCAAAGAAAAAGTCACAATGAATTGGCAAAACAATTGAAATTAAAGTTCATGGTTTTCCTGCATGACAAACGTGAATAATCTCGACTGTAAAAAGAAAAAAAATTGCATTTTGTGGAACATTTGCTGCATATTAGATGTACTTGATTATGAACAGATTGTCTGCCCTCTCAACCATACCAGCAGCATTCTGATGAAAATATATATATACACATACTGCATCTGTTTATATCTACAGATTAATACCATTGGATTTACCTTGGGAGACAAAACAGATGGTCCATTCCAGCTGGAGATTGACTTCATTGGCGTCTGCAAAGACAATGCACACACTGAGGAGTTTGCCTATGAGATGTACAAGAGGAATCCTGAAGTTTGAGAGCTGCTGCAATGCTACAGATGGAACTGCTAATTGAATAAGATTATTATACTGTTGCTGGTAACAAATAAATGCACCACCTTCTTGTGGCGGACAACCAATTACACCCTATTTGTCTTGGTAATGCTTCCTGTAAGACATTGTCTATCTGGATTCTAGTACATGTTCCAATACCTCACTGACAGGAGGGTGTTACTCATACTTGCAGAACTTAAAGCCCTCAAGAAGTGTTTTGGTTATGAAAATAAGCAATGTATTAAACTGTAACTGATTAAAGTTTTACACTGTACAGTATTTGGGAAAGGAAGGTACTTACTTCAATCAAAATGACTAAAATAAACATCAGTAGAGGCTCAGGTCTTGTTGAAGGAGTGTAGCTACGCGTGTAGCAGTGATGAAATGTGACATTTCAATTACAGAACAATAACTGACGAGGCCGTCTTGCTGCCCCCCCACTGCAAAATCAAATTTTTAAGTCCTGTGTCTGTGTTCCTTCAATTGATAATCTAAAGCTTCATTAACTGTAAAACTATTTTCAGTGTAAATTCTGACATTTTTGTGGAACAAATTTCATTATTATAAGTCATGATTAACAAATACAAACAGATTAACATCACTACACATTAGAAAACAGCAACAGCTATTTTAATTTATAAAAAAAGCAGAGAATACAGACATGGAAGTCTTTTGCATCAATGTTTTTTTATATGTCTTCCCCCGAAAAAGTAAAAACAGCACATCAACTTTTTAAGAACAAAATTACAAATTCCCAATGCAGCAAAACAGGACATCGATTCTCTACACATCAAAGTACACGAATGCATCATTCAGAGCTAAAAAAATGTTTTAACGAATGCACAAGTAAAATCTAAAAACAACATGCACAGTAGGCTGGATAGAGGCAATAAAAGTGAGCTTGTACACTTTCCTAACCGGAGAGAAAAAAAGAAATTGCAGAAATGAATGTGTCAACTGCAGACAATAAAATATTTACAGTGGAACAACAAGCTGTACAGACGTCTACAAACAAGCGCAATATTTCTACATCATGACGAGGCCTCTTCTTGCACCAAGCATATTCGCTTTCTTCTGCTTCCGGTCCTCAGTGTGATTTGCTCTTCTTTCCTCCCTTAAAATACAGAAATATCCATAAGAGACTAATGTTGTAACAGTTAATTTTTTATGACAGATGAATCAGTATCAATGCATCTTTTTAATTTCGGACATACCTTGTCTGGACTTTGTGCTGTTTGTAATTTTTCTGATGCGAGTCTGAGATCAGCGACTTGTTTCCTGCTGCGTTTTCTTTGACCTCTCCAAACGGCTTCAGTTTACCTAACAAAGAGGGGAGGAAAAACATCAGGTTATTTAATGTACTGATGCTGCAGTATACCTCAGTGAATCATGGAAACTGAAATATGTTTTGTACCTGTATGAGGCTTGTAGGTCAGGGGACGAGACAGACTCGCCTTCAGATCAAAGTTAGACTTCTTTTGGGTTCCAGGGGTTGTTATAGTGCTTGTGTTGCCAGTGAAAACGAAAGGCCCTTTGGAATAAAAATAAATCAATCAATCACCTCAGTCTATCCATACCTGTAGGCAAGTTCAAATGTCACAAGTGAAGTTAAAAAAAGTACTTGGAGTCTTTGTAGCAGAGAAAGTCTTGACATCGTTGGGCTTTCCTCCATCTCCGGTCTGTTTTTGTGGGGTACTCGAGGTCACACTGAGTGACATGCGTGCCGGCGTTTTCACCAAGGACTTCTTATGCTCATTGTCTTGAGTGGCTTCAGAGAACCTGCACCCAAACACAATGAGTTGCTGTAGCATCATACAGTATTAAAGACTACTCATATAATGTATTTAATTTTTAACATCTAAGAGATTACACCAAGAAAGCCATGGATGAGCGAAGGTCAAGCAGGAAGCAATTTGTCCATGAACAACAAGGGGCTGAAAGATCCAACACTTTACAGCAGTGTCTCATTACTTGCTAACTTTCCAAGTTCCATGTAAAACGAACAGCTGAAATATGACAGTATTTGGCTGCTGAAATTCATGTCTATCCCAGCAGGAAGAAAGAGTGACTCACCGAACATTGATCCTGCGAGTGGAAAGGACAGACGGTCTGAATGGAGCATCTTTCTTCCCAGCCGGTTTATTTGGGGGAGCTTTACTTGCTGAGTGCAAAGTGACTCTGTGTTTGTCCTCAGCTGGTCTCTTATTCACCGTGACAGGGCTGAACATGGAAGCACGACTCGCATTTGCCTTCTGTAGAATATATACATACAAGTTATCACCTTCACTGCACTAAGTAATCAATATACTGTATAATTATGGAGGTTCAACATGTGAGACTCACTGCTTGAGTTTTGCCATCAACTTGCTGCAGTTTCATTTTGTCTGACGGCATCTACAAAATAAAATGAAATATAAATAAATACAATCATTTGAAATTTTATGAATTCATTCAGCCAACCAGGACTGTCTACAAGCTGTTGAGTACCTTTAGTTCTTTAGCTGAATTTCTGTAAGTCTCCATCTGCTTGGTCTTCCGATGGACATATGAGTCAATGGACTCCATCTTGTTAAAATGTGCCTCGTGGAGTTTTTTGAAGTCTGCAAGTGACATAATTTACAAAACTTATTTTAAGAGTTTGTGGAAAGTTCTCCAATATATTTTTTGGTCCAAAAGTGATGGAAAAAGAGGAACAGGAAAAAGGAAAATAAAAACTTACTAGGAGTGACTGGCTTCAACAAAGCCTTCTTCTTCTTCTGGAGCCGTTCATAGCGGGGGATTTTACCAGCTTTGGCAACTTTTGGTGCATTTCCTGGACAGACATTTAATATATATGTAAAATAAAAAGGAATAATATTTGATGATCAGTGATCTTTTAAGAAAGACATCAGAAATCGACAATTACAAGCTGTCAAACTGACCTGTATCACAATGCACAGGTGCTTCATCTTTGTTACCAGGCTGCTCCTCACTGCTGGAGGCTGGTGGCTCTGTAGGAAGCTCGGAGTCCATTTTTTCAGAGTCCCTGGCAGGGGACACTCGTCTCTTTTTAGCACCCCTGGCACCGCAGGTTGGACTAGATGCAGTGACTTCAGCCTCACCCTAAAAGAAACAACAGTGGTTTAAGGGATGAATCCTGCTGAATACAAGGAATTGTACCCACAACAGAATATGCCAGTGCATACCAACTTTGTTTATTTTTAATCAGTGAAGACTAGAGGATACTTGTATAGAAACATGTGCATACAAACTTGGATTTTGTTTAATATAGAGGTGCTTATTCGATTCAGTGTAGTTGCAGCTGTTAGTGTCATGTATTGGTTTTAAGTATGTTATAATGTGCTATACCTCTTCTGCACTAGGTGGTAACTCATCACATTCAGTCACTGTTGCAGTATCAGAGATCTTTCTCTTGGTCCTATTTCCTTTCCCTCGACGTGTGTTCACAAACACAGAGGTGCTGGAATCATCCGTCTTGCAAGTTGCATCTTCACCTCCCTGAGCACTGTCTTGTGCCACATTTTCATCTTCTTGCACAACATCAGCATCCTTCTCATTTCCCTGGAAAACACCACAGCAATACATGCACACATCATATATAGACAAAACAGCCATGGTTTAAAACTGATTGTGTGGTGAAACAGCATCATTGACCAAGAGTTAATTAGCTTACCTGCTCTCCCCCCTCCATCTTTTCTTGTTCATAATGCTGCTTGATTGCTTTCAGGAGTTTATCAGCCTGTTTAGGACAAATAATGTTAGCTAGTTTGTTAAAAAAAAGGTTCACAATCTTTCAAGTCTATCTTAAAACAACAGTCAGATGCCCATATAAAAACTGAAAGAGGTTTTCCTCGTTGTTATCATTCCACCTGTTGCTATTAAAGGATTCTCTTCAAATGTGCTTTCAATGTAAGTGATGGGGGACAAGTGTGTCCACACAGTCATTTTGTGCAAAAATGCATTTAAAAGTTTACCTAAAGGTTGTATGAGGCTTCTTTTTAGCAATAAATTCAATCTTTGTGTTTTCCTCGGACAGTGTTTCCCTGTTAAGCTGTGGTGGAAGTATAATAACAAAAAGAGGGAATTGGCACTAAAAAAAGAGACTAATATTGAAAGATATCTACTTGATTTTACTAATTTGGACGGCTGAAGCTTCATATTAGTTTCAGATAAACCTTTAAATATATTTTGTACAGAAGGAGGACTATGGATTTTGGTCACTTAACGTTACATTTAACGTTAGTTAAAGTGCATTATGAAGGGATCCTCTAATGACCAGTATGAACAGGAGGAATGATTGACGTTACAGCAGGAAAAACATATTTCAGTGTTAATTCCCGCTGTTGTTTTAACACAGATTTGAAAAATTGTGAACCCGTCTTTTAAGTGTATTGTATGATATTGGTTACACGCATTAACGTTAGCCAACTACCACTTACCGTTAGCGTTACCATACACAGTTGAACAAGCCTTGCCGTGCTACCATAAATAACAACAATTGCTGGGTAAATTCAAACAATGTAGTTTAATTACCTTCATATTGGCTTTAAGTCCGAGATCCTTGGCGAGGCTTCGTAATTCTGCATATTTCATGGAATCCAAATCCATGTTGATGCGATAGTTTATTCCGTTTGTTGACAAGAAGCATACACGTTTTACTCCTCAGACACGGTGGGCTGTGGCGGCTCCTGACGGTTATAACTGCTCCGATTCAAACAGCAGCGGGAGCCGTATGATTGGCTCCTGAGTGTGAGCGTAAGTGCGCCGCAGCCAATCAGAGAGAGGATGCATTTTTAACAGTCAACATAAAACAGTATGAGTCATACGTTGGTTAAACGTATCGCTGTCAACGTCTCGCGTGAATTTAACTTAGCCATAAATATTCAAAATGCGATAATTTTAGGGCATAATTTTACTTATAATTCACATATTGTCATCATGTTAATTCCTCACAGATAATGTTGCAGTATATCTGCATTTCTAATGTTTTTCCAGACGGTGGCAGTGTTAAATCAAGCAAACCTTACAGCGCGCCGAGGTACAACAGAAAGAAGACAGATCCTGTTTTGTGAGCCTGAGTTCAAATTCACAAGCGGGACTGCTAGCCAGGCTCTGTAACTAATATGGAGTTTAATGATAGTCTGTTATCACAACGTAGCACCGATATAAAGCTGGCTACAGAGGTTGAACACAGACAGTGGCTGACTCTCCACTGCGAGCAATGCAAAACAGTTCTGGGAGACTCCCTCGGTGTTTGTGGGGAAGTCAGATGTATGGACTCGATCATGTGTATCAGTAAGTTCACGTCATCTCTCATTCATAATTGTTGACACAGTATAAGTAAAGAAAATAGTGCGTTAGTTGTTCAAATGTTGAAGATATGAGCATAAATCAGCTCATGTTGGTAAATGTACCTGTTGTGTACTTCTGTAGTGTACAGTAGTGTAGTAGTGGGGGAGTTGTGTTTATGGTGGCCCTGAGGTGCAAAACACAACATTAGGGCTGCAGCTAACGATTATTGGTCGATTGGTTGACTAATCGTTGCAGCTCTGCACAATATTTCATTAAACTAATTAAAAAATACTATTAATAGAGAAAAGTGACATTTCAGAGAACATTTGAAATGTTGTAACATAATTTGGCAAGAAACTCTTAACTCATGGTCCACCGATTAGATGATTACCAGAGCTTTCAACAAGAGCTTTCAGTCTTCCTCAGTGGATAGAGTTTGTTCAGTTATCATGAAGATAAATTAGTAGACCCAGTTGTCTACATGCTATATGTCTCCATGACAACTGAGCAAATTTCTCCACTTGACTTAATATATGTTTTTTGGTCGAGCTACTGTCTCCTGGGTCAAAAATGAACTGTGTTTCACATTTAACATACATTTTGTTTTTGATAACAGTGGTATTTTTTGTTAATATTTTTATAATTGCTTCTTTTTTATGTGAACTATATCTAGGGCTGGGCAAAATATCAATATTATATTGAGATAGATTTTGGATATCGTAATATCGTGATATGGCATAACTGTTGTCTTTTACTGGTTTTAAAGGCTGCATTACAGTAAAGTGATGCAGCCTAAAATGATGTAATTTTCTGAACTCACCAGACTGTTCTAGCTGTTCTATTATTTGCCTTTACCCACTTAGTCATTATATCAACATTACTGATGATTATTTATTAAAAATCTCATTGTTTAAATATTTAGTAAAAGCACCAATAGTCATCCCTACAATATTGTCGCAATATTGATATTGGTATTTGGTCAAAAATATTGTGATATTTGATTTTATCCATGTCATCTAGCCTGAACCCTGTTACATTTTGCTAATTTGTTTTGTGGCATGTTCATTAAACTATATTTAGCAGGGCTACTAAACCCTCCCTCCACTGGTGATAATCACAAGCTCAGTCAAAATATGATATTAATCAACACCTTGTTCATGATTTTCCAAGCCACTCTTTTACAATAATACACCCCATTAACTGCCTCTGAGGGAAGCACGCTGCTTAAATTACAAAATACTAAATATTTTTAAATAGAAATTTGTCATAGATTTCATAAAAGACAGAAATATTTGGTGCCATTGGTGGTGTTGTATCCGTGACATAGTACAAGCGAACATACCATACTATACTGCTCATATTGCAGGTAAGATTTATCCCAGCTATACAGTACCTGAAATGCAGACATTTGAAATTGCTGCTTATCTTTTTTCAGGAGTAACTGATGATGTGGTCCTCAGTGATGAAATGGAATCAGGACATAAAGGGGAAATGGCTAACTGGTGAGTGAACGCAGTGATTCTGGATAAAATATGTTCTAGTAGAGGAAAATACTTGTGCATTTGCCTTCAACCCTCAGGTGACACCCACATGTATAAGATGCATACAATAAACTGCATATCACATATAAATGGCCCTAATATAACATTATGCAATATCAAAGTTAGGTTTAAAATATCAAAATGATGATCTAAAGGGCAACAGGGCAATAATGGGTTGAGGACAAACTGGATTTTTTTGAATGGGCCCTTGAACAAGGCGGCACACAGATTACAGCTTTAGGGAACAGGTACCAGACGTGCTTTCATATGTTACATGTAAAATCTTCCTCCACCACCTGCTAGCAAGCACTCCCACAGGTGATATACTGAGATTAATAAAAAATACTCTTCTTAGTCAACCTTTTGTTTTGCAGTCATGATCAGGATATGTGCCAGCGTTGTATTTTCTGTCACTGCTCTTGTTTACTTTCAGCATCTACAGCTCTCTAAAATGTCGCGGCTGCCGCTGTGCTGTGGGGAAAGTCATTCACTCTGCGCCTTCACGTTTGGCCATGATTCGCTCCATCTATCTCCTCCACAAAGCAAACATCAGTTGGTAAGCCCTGCCACTTCTGCTGAGCACACAAGCATGTTGACTTCATGTGTGCAGGTGTACTGCTGTCTGGAGAGGCTAAAATAAACAAGCGCTGAATGAGTTCAGTGCTTGAATAGCCTTTTTTTTTAAAAACACAGCAAAGTTCACATAATATTTAGAGGTTGTGCATCTGAGAAATATGCTGTTGTAGAGTTATTTCATTATAAATAAATAAAAATAACAACATGCATTTCCTTTCCCTGTTATCCTGTGCAGTTACATCCTCGACAGCTACACAATGGTGAAAGCATCCACACTCACATTTGACCTGAAGCCTCTCAGGGAAAACATTTATGAGGTGAGAGAGCAAAATGTGATTAACTTGATTTGTGTGTATAATGATTATATTGTGTTTATTATGATTAAGACCTGTATGTACAACTGCAGTGCTTCATTTCATTCTTATAGTCATTATATGAGTACTGTTGTGAAATATGACTTATGATTACTGAATGATGATGTGGCCATTTTTATACAAGTAATTAAGTAATTGTAGATGTTAAGTCTGGTCATTGGTCTGAAGATGGCACCAGCTGCTTTTTAATTTATACTTCTAGATGTTTCCTGACGTGTTCAACATTTCAACAGTGACAAACCAGCACTGTGTGAAGAAAATCCAGGCAGGAGTGACAGATACTATTAGCAAAAAAAAAAAAAGCCTTTTACTGAAAACACAAATCTCTTCTTTCCCTCCTGCTGCAGATGAGACGACAGTTTGAAGCACAGTTCGATCAGATGACACTCATTAAAAGCAGACTGGCTGACAGGAGTGTTGCAAGTGAATCAGACAAGTAGTGTGCACACGCAGTGTATACCGTCCAGGGATTAGGGACAGTTTTCTTCTATCGGCTCCCTCTTATAGGCTTATTTGTGTTTTCTATTGTTTTTTCTGTGTTTTGTGTTTTCATTAAACGGTTTTTGGTGATGCAAGCATTGCTGTCTCAGTCTCACTTATTTTGTTTTGATCAGTAAAAATCTCATTCCTCTTGAGTTTGTGGACTGGTTTTGAAATATTGTGGCAGGTGTTTAAATTAAAGAACAGCAGACTAATAATACTCTAGAATTTGGTCTTAGAGTAGAACATTGACTTCATCTAGTGGTCAAAACCTCCATTTGTTTGACATTTTAGTTAACAAGAAGATATTTCTCAAACTAATGAGCTGAAGATTGAAATGAGAAGACGGATCCACTTTCATGTCTGTGTCTTAAGTATGGAACTAAAGTAGGGGGCAGTTAGTTAGCCTAGCTTAGCATAAAGACTGGGAATAGGGGAAACAGCTAGCCTGACTCTGTCTTAAGTTCAAAAATATACCTATCAGCTCCTCTAAAGCTCACAAATTAACACGTATCTTGCTTTTTTAGCCCATACACAAATAGAAATGTAAAAACAACAGTTTGTGGTTTTAGAGGAAGTTACATGTTGTAACTATTTATTGATTTGAGAGCATGTCAAAGCCTCTGTGCAAAGCATCTCCAGCTACAGCACTAGTGCCTCGCAACCCTGGGTTACAAACCACAATTTTTAGTTTTTACATTCCTGTTTATGTAGAGATTAAAACAACCCAGATATGATGTATTAATTGGAGCTGCTGCTGGGAATTTTTTTTTTTTTACTTAGGTAAGAACCAGGCCAGCTGTTTCTCCAGTCTTTTTGCTACGCTAGGCTAATTGCCTCCTGGCTTCAGCTCTACTTAGCTTGCACACACATGAAAGTGATATTGATATTCTCATGTTTGCTAACTCTGAATAAATAAATATTAATTGCAGATGTTCCTCTGGTGCAACCTTCTGAGCACACTTTACATTTTGTGCATCATTAGTGGTGACGATCTAAGAATGCCAATGTCGTCTCTCCATTTTCCATTTAATAATTTTGTTTTCTGACATGCAACGAGCATTACGGCCTCACACAGCTGCTAGTGAGATCTTAGATTTATGCATTTCTTACCACAAATATGATGATTTACAACATGTAGTTCTCTAACAGCATTTAAACTGGAAGCAAACATCAACACCCAGCCATCCAATTGGCACCATGCTGCATTTTATTGCTGAATTTCTGATACAGATTCTTTTTTTTCTTTTTTTTTTTAAAGTTAATACAAAACCAGACAAGAGGCTTACACGTAATAAGCATGCCCATTTCCTCCCTCTGGAGTGCATAGTTTCTACACAGTCCACCTCCTCAGTGGAAAAAGTTGATCAACAAAGTAATGTCATTAATCATCTTACATAAGCTTGTGTTGTTTCTTTTTTTTTAATGGGAACAAAGGTTGATCACTGTGGCTGTACTGCCATGGTCATGTTTGACACAAGAGAGTGAGAGCAGAAACTACTCTTCATTTTTTGGTGGGGTATTTTTTTTTTTTTGGGGGGGGTGGTTTGTATCATGACTAGCAGTTAGTCCGTATAATCCAAACTCAAATCAAAGCTACTTCAACATGCTTGCTGTTGTGTCAAACAAACAACCGTTCCCAACCTTGTCACAGAACATCTGATATGAACATTTCAACATCCTAATTACACTCATTCACATTACAAAGTTAGATTATTGCATGCAATACAAATCATTCATTTTTCTGCTAATTCATGCATATTTTTTAAACCCATTTAATCATGTTGCTAAACGCCTACTTGCTCATTAATTGTGATTGTAAATCCCCACAAAGAGCATTACAGGGTTTTTTTTTTTTTTTAGAACACAGTATTCAAGACAGGATGGTGATGATGACGGTGCAAGTCAGTACATAGAGAGAAAGTGCTTTTCAAACAAGTTCGTTCAGTAAGTCCTTTGCAGCCACAGAGTTACTGAAAGTCTATATTTCTAAAGGAGGGGGAGGGTTTTATAGATTTAAAAATGCTACAAGAATCGTAATTTTATTATTTTATGTACTATAAAGCATCTCTCCTGTACCGATTGGTTTAGATTATTGTTTTGGTGCTGAAAGAATACAAGGCAGGGAAGTTAGTCTGTGAAAAATATATAAGTATTTACTTTTAATTTGTAAATGTAATAACACCATGATGCTACAGCTGTCCTCACGCATACCTTGTTCTGCAGGAAGTAACCCAAATCTTCATAATAATAAGTGATACTGTATTCTAAAGCCAAATATTATACAACTCCCAAAAAAAGTGACTAATAGATAGCTACCGTAGGCATAAAAGAGAGGAAGGGGGATCCTTTCCACAAGAGATTACAGAATCTGTTTAACACTTACACCCTGGCACTAAAACTCATGCATTATTGTCGGTTATTGCTTCTAAAACTCTAATCAAATACAATTTTATGGATTAAAATATAACGCTCTGAATCCCAAAACTATGAGGTATTATGTACAATACATGGTCATGGTGAGATCTTAATTCTAGGACTAAAACGCTACGTTGGATCGCCATCAATCAGATCCAAATCTAGAATTTAAGTACTACTCTTAATGTGACATTTTTCAAATATTTCCACCATTGTCCATTTTGGGGAGCTTTTTTGGTTGTCACATAATAACTATCTAATTCTTTTGATGCTTTAGAGTGCATGAATACAATTTTGAACATCGCTAGCATTTTTTCCCTAAGAGCAGCAGTTCTGTGAGAAAGCACTTACTTATATGAAGCATATAGGCCTATGTGAAACGGCTTAAATCAATACTTTATAATTTTATACCCTGATTGTGTTAATTGGATTTTAATCATGCAACTTATTCTACATCTGAGACATGGAACAAAGGGGAGATTGTCTAAAATTTCTATCTTGATGTGGTGTATTTTAATTGTACATCGATCTATCGCCCTTTTTCCATTCGCCTGAAATGTTTTCCACAGTTTTGAGCTCCAGCTTAGTCTAGAAATCAATTTCACTATTCTTCATGAAGCAAGCATCACTACTGGTCATGCATGGCAACTATAATGTTGGCACCACAGTCCCGCTAAATAAGCTAATGCACATGAGTCTATATATATCTTAATGGAAGACATTGGTGATTTTGTTGCTTTCAAACAACTTGTCACTTGTTTATACAATATACAGTTTGGTCAACAACATGACAGTTAAGATCAAATATTGCACAAATCCCGGAAAAATGTGATTTTTCTTTTATATAAATCATGTAAAAATGGACTAAAAGAAAGCTGAATAAATGAGACCAGGGTTTCCCTTCAAGTAAGGTCAAATTCAAGGTGATAATAGTTTTCAATCATTGGAAATAAAGCTGCAATTTCAGCACTTGTATCTCTCAACTAACTGGACAGCTAGAAACAGCAGGTAGAGACAAAACATGATGTTTGACAAACCAAATTCTCTTTTTTTTTGTTGTTTTTGGATCGTTTGTTTCATGGTTCGTGGCACTAAAGGAACCAAATGGTCAGTTCTGTCACTACTTGCAGTTTGTGAAGAATGTTCTTGTGTCACTCATATGGTTAGAAAACAATGAGACTAAAGAGAGCTCACATTGAGTTGGAAAAAAAAAGAACAAAATGAGAGCATGTCAAAGTCTAAAAAAGGACAAAATCAGAACACATCCAGAGAGGGAAGGCAAAAAAAAAAAAGAAGTGTGTTAAGGAGAAAGAGAAGACAAAGACACAATGAAGAGTAAGCCAAGGCGGTAAAAATCACTTCATTGTGGGAATAAAAGACAAAACAAGAGCATCTCGAGGGGGGAAAAGACTAAATTAGATCACTGCAAATTGCCGAATTGAAGCAATCTCAAAGATTAAGTCGTGTGAATAAACCTGTGGACTTGACAAAAGAGAGCACAATGGAGGGAGAAAAACAAAAAGGAGAGCACTGATTAAAAAATACAATCTTCCCCAGAACAGATGCGTAGGAGACCACAGTTTCAGCGAGACGGTGTTTTTTTTTTCCTGAACTGAAAGTAAATAACTGTGCTTGTTTTGTGGGCTGCTCTGTCTTTCCCTCTACGATATAATGATATAACTGCTGTGGCGCTTGACAACCATTAGGCTACTTGTACTGATCACACTCCCTTTCACTCCTGTTGGACTTGTTATGGCAATGAGGTAGTGCAAAAAAACGAACAAAAACACCCTATGAGTCTAATTTAATCACAGGCCTTGATCTTTGCTACAGTATCTTGTGTCTTTACTTTACTCCAAGAAAACGGGAGCAGTTAAGAATTTGTTAAGAAACTGCTTTGATCTAATTACAGTGTGTGTGGGGATTTTTTTTTGTACTGATTCAGGAAGCATCAGTAACTATGTTTGCATGAAGCCTGACAAGAATCTCACCCAAATCTGACTGAAAATGTCCACATCATGGAGACTTTTAGGCAAATAAGGCCAGTGCAGATGCTCCATGGCTTTTTCAGCCAACTTAAAGGCTGCAAAGCCACTGTGTAGCTACATGTAGACGTAGTCAGAGCGTGCGTCATGAAAGTCAGACTAGCCCAAAACCTTGGCAGATGTCCTCACTGATGATCTGAGGCTGCAGAGACGGGCCAGGACAGGAGGGGATGCTGTGGCGGAGAGACGGCCAACGTCCCAGCAAACAGCAGCAAGGAGGGCACCCCTTGTCCCAAAAGAGGTCATCTTCACACCTCATTCTGTACCACCACGGGTCTGGGTGGAGGTGGAAGTGATCCGTCATTGGTGCTGAGTCTGATATCTATAGTAGACATCCCTCCAGCCTGGAAAATCCATCCTACAAAAAACACACACACATTATTATTATATTATTGTAGAGTTGAGTTTTAATTTGTGAATTTGAATGTAGACAAGACTATATTGATGAATCTGGTCTTCTACATCACAGCTGCAATGTAAGATTATTTTCACTGTCGGTTATCTTATTAATTAAGTAAATGCCAATTACATCATGCCTACAGCTCAAAGTGATGTCTTCTGTCTGTCCGACTGACAGTCCAAAACCCAAAGATATTCAGTTAACAAAAATTTAAAAAACTGAGAAAAACTGCAAATCTTCACATTATATGTCTGCTTGAAAAATCCACAGTCCTTCTTCTGTGCAAAAATGTATTTAAAAGTTTATCTGAAGCTAATATGAAGCTTCAGACGTCCAAGTGAGTCAAATCAAGTAAATATCTTTCAACGTTACAGTCCTTTTAGTGCCAAAGTCCCTCTTTTTGTTACTATACTTCCACCGCAGCTCAACAGAGAAACACAAAGAGGGAATTTGCTGCTAAACAGACTAACATTGAAAGATACCCACTTGCTTTAACAAATTTGGATGCCCGAAACTTTATATTAGCTTCAGATAAACTTTTAAAAACATTTTTGCACAGAAAGAGGCCGTCATTTACATTGACAGCTTAATAGGAAGGGGAACTTGTAATGACCGGTATTGGCAAGAAAGATGATTACAGCAAGCAAAACCATTTTCAAAATTCATTTGGGTACCTGACTGTTGTTTTAGGGCAGACTCGAAAAAATGTGAACCTATCCTTTAAACAATTGATGAATTCTCAAAAAGGTTATACTTTTTATACTTTTTTTGTGGAAAAACCATCTCAGACACACATTATTGTTCTAAGCAGATTATTTTTATGTGTCTGAATAGATAGGTGGAGGGGATCTTTAATGTAATTAACACCCAGGACAATATGAAAGAGGTCATTATTTCATCCAGGGATATTCATTGTTAATGGGTTAAAGTCCACAATGTGGTCATTAATGACACAATAATTTCAGGCCTTGGTGCTCTGACTGATTTCCATCTAAAGCAGAGTTGTCTGATTTTGAAGATACTGACTTTACAGTCGAAAATCACAATGCATATTCAGTTTTTGAGATTATTTCACCTTTAAAGTGCATTGCCAATATCCCAAAACGATGAAAAGGTGCAGGTAAATGTGCAAGTTAAAGCTGGTGCATTGGTCTGACATGACAGGAAAAGCACTGACCTTGGTGGACGGTGGTCCGAAATGATGCAGAGATATTTCCTCAGTGGTTTGAGCTGCAGCTGCACACAATGGTAAACAAAAGCCAGGAGGGTTTCTTCTTTTCTCTCTACGGTGACACATTTACGTCTCCCAAACTGCTCGGTTGCCGGGTTTATTTCGTGAGAGGGGGACCCCATAGGTTTGAGGACACATTTAAAGAATCTCCAGCGCCCCCTTTTCCTCCCTCCCTGCACCCCGGAGAGGGGAGGACAGGGAAGAAGCTCCCCTCGTCCCTTTCTCCGTACACCCTCCGCTCTACGCCATTTTCGCTCTGCTACTACGAGCCAACGGAAGGAGTCCGACGATTGAGCGGGAGACCTGTCGATCAAAATTAAATCCCGCCCCGGAAGTACCTTTTTATTCCTCTACTTTATGTAAAACAATGAAATAAGAATTACATTAATAATCTTGAGGGAAAGTTAAGTGCCACAGCAGCACCGTTCAGCACACACCACACACAAAAATAGAATGAAATAAAATATTTAAAGGTGCAGTATGTAGAATTTAGTGGCAACAGACCAGACTTGGCAGAAATGGAATATAATAGTCATGAGTATGTTTTAAGTAGTGTATAATCACCTGAAAATAAGAATCGTGTTTTCATTACCTTAGAATGAGCCCTTTATATCTTCACAGGGAGCGGGTCCTCTTTCACAGAGACTGCCATGTTGCACTGCCATGTTTCTACAGTAGCCCAGAACGGACAAACCAAACACTGGCTCTAGAGAGGGCCTTTAGCATTTTTTGTATAGACTGTATAAAAACAATTTATGTAGCCACTGTGACGTCAGCCATTGGTTTGTGGACTCACGTTTTGAAGCCTTGAGTTTGGCATTTTGACTGTCGCCATCTTGGATTTTTGGAGATAGAAGTGATAAGAAGTGCCCATATTTGGACGAGAGGGTGGAGCTGATCCTAACGCTAGCTGCTAGTTTGGTTAGCACATTGCATTAACAGTCTATGGTTAACTGTGATAATGCGTATTTTCACTAGCAAAATACAGGCTTAAAACCATTAAAACAAAGTGTAGTAACGGAAAAACTGAACATCCGACTCCTTAGAGGCTCTTTTAGTACAATCAAATGTTGAACGAGACTCTTTTAGATGACCAAAATGTTACAATTAACTTTCATAAACTGAAAACACACTGAAATAGTGGCAGCTACGGCTATGCCTATACTCTGTGAATCTAGGGTTACGTCATGTTTATGTTACCTAACCAAAACTGTCGCCATGAGAGCAACTTTATGCTCTAAAGTATACCAATTTATAGTCAAATTTAAATTAAATGGGACCATAATTTACAAAATAAACATCATGCTATATTGAAAAAGACTTGAAACTAGCAATTGAGACCGTAAACTCATTAGGAAAGTGTTTACTAAGGTAATAAATCAAGTGACAAGTAGGGTAATTTCTCCATAGATTTCTATACAAATGGACTTCTTTTTGGAGCCAGTAGAGTCGCCCCCTGCTGGCCATTAGAGATTATGCAGGTTTAAGGCACTTCCACATTGGCTTCACTTTTCAGACCTGGAACTATCTGCTTGATTTTTCATTAGTTTTGCAGAAGGGGAGGGGAGGGTTATTCAATTGTTTGCAATCTGCAACCTCACTGCTAGATGCCACTAAATCTTACACACAGGACCTTTAAATAATAAAATAGAAAAGGTTGTTATTATCCATTGTGCAGTACTTATATATATAGTATATAATAAGAGTAGTGGGATAGATTTAAAAAAGTTATCCATTGTGCAATGATTATATTCATAGTATATACGATAAGAGTAGAATTATTATTATTATTTTACATTGTGCAGAATAATAATTATATAGTGCAATAACCAGTTATGAGTTATTTCTGATGTGAGTCATATACATAGTTTCTTGTGGTAATATTGATTATGCATTCCTGCAAGCCCAAACCAGGTGTTACTTCAGCAAGTGGAATTAGGTATCATTTGGGTCAGTTGACATGAAATGCCCAAATGCAGTAAGCTAGGTTGACTGCAGGTACCTTTGAGTTGACCATGGCACACACAAGTTGAGGGAAAGCCCCTGCACTTGCTTATTATTGGCAAGTGCAGGGGCAGCTGCTGATCACGGGTATGGAATGATGTGATTTTGTTGTTTGTGCCCTTGGTGACATGTTTGTGCAGCACATTTACAGAGACACAACAGTGTTTAACATCCTAAAACAGAGGTGTGATTTGTTTTCCTTTTATATATTTTTCTTACCATTTGAAATATTTACCAAAAAAATACATATAATACATTTGAAGGTCATGAAGACAGTGAGTCACAACAATAAATATCAAACCTACTTATGACTGGGTAATACATCAATATAAAATGTTGATGGAGACATGACACTAAACTAGCATTTTGTTTATCACAATATGCAAAATGCAATAGCTGTTTTTTGTCCACTTGGGGGCAGCAGAAAGTGTTGAACACAACCTAGCCTAGGCACACAGCCTAGGCTTTAATTAAGGGCACATTTTGGTAGTTAACCAGGAGGCATGCAACTGTGTAGAGTTGATTGATGCTGCCTGTGAGTGAAAGAGGAATTCCTGTTTTGAATATCTTGTGTTCTTTCACCCTTTGACTGAGTTGCTCAACATGGTCTCTCAGTCTTGTGACAGAATGTGTCTCTGACACAGACAGTTGTGCCCTCTTAGACAGGACAGTGGGTGTGTAGACCTTAAAGGCACACAGTCCTCCACTAGGAAATCCTTGTCTACCATGATGGCCATTGTTGGTTTGAGGAGAGACACAACACTAGACTTCTTCAGGATCTCTTTGTCACTGATGGATCCTGCATAAAGAGCTGACACAAAGGTTATTGCCCCATGAGGAGCCATACCAATCAACCCTTTAAAGGTGCAGTGGGATTTACAAGTAGAAAACACTTCACTCTGAAGGAGAAGAGAGTTTGAATCTGTGGGCCAGCTGGCTCGATCTGCCTCCAAAAGGCCATCAGGTGAGCATGAGTTGCAAACCTGTGGTATAAATGTTGATGTGTTAACAACCCTGAAGTCAGCTTTTGATTCACAGCTTCTGATTCAGGGTTGAGGGAAAAGTTAAAGGAGACATAAATTATGATATTTAGGAGCTGATTGTCCATTTTTTCACGACTTATTCTTGAAAAATTGTTAGACGTCGCAGCAAAAGCCTTAATGCTGTTTAAACCCATTTTGAGATTTGTGAAAGCTTTATTTTTCTTATGAAAATAGAAAAAAAGGGTGATTTCACTTTTCCCCATCCAGACCACATTATACCAGGATCAGGTCAAAGACTTGTCAAATCTGGACTAGATCATTATTACAGATGGGGAAAAAAGCAGTGAAATTGCCTTTTTTTCAGTTTTCACAAATAGAAAAAAGGTTTCACAAATATGAAACTGTGTTTTAATGAGTCTCTGGAGTCTCATTGTTAATCTAGTCCACATTTGACAAGTCTAAGTATGGTGTCTTTTGATCTGGACCTGGTTTGATATGGTCTGGCTCAGGAAAAAGCAGTGAAATCGCCCTTTCAAGTGTAAGTGGTGAAAAAACAGAGAATAAACTGCGAACTATCATTATTTATGTTTCCCTTAACCCCGAATAGGAAGCTACATTCAGCATCAAATTCAATAAAGCTGGGGGGGGGGGGGGGGGGTGTTGTTGTCAGAGGCAGCAAATCTCTCCAAGCTGAACTTGTTGCTGACAGCTGTTTCCTCCACTTGTTTGTGTAACCTTGCTATCTCTGCACGGAGCTCTCCAGTGAGGTCTGGCGGTGCAGCAGGCTCAGTGGTGGAGCTGTAGTCATGATCCTGGTGAATTACATCCATAGGAGGGTCCTTATTATTTTGGGCTGTGCGTGTTACACACAGTTGCTCTTTCCTATTTGTGAAAACAGAAAAAAGGGCAATTTAATTGATATTTGAAACAGTGTTTTAAAGAGGTTCTGTGGTCTCCTTGTTAATCTAGTCCAGATTTGACAATTCTAAGTATAGTGGTTTTAGATCTGGACCTGGTAAAATGTGGTCTGGATGGGAGGGAAAGCAGTGTAATTGCCCTTATTTCAGTTTTCATAAGCAAAATAAAGCTTTCACAAATCTGTAAGTGGTGCAAAAACAGAGAATCAGCCTCTATATCTTTTTGAAGAATGGTGTTCATCCCTCCAGAGGAGTTCCAGAGACTTATAGAATCAATGCCAAGGCTGAGGAACACCATTCTTCCAAAATTTCCTCATTTGGTGTTTTGATGATGGTGGTGGAGAACACTGTCTAACATGTCAGTCCAAAATCTCCCATAGATGTTCAATTGGGTTGAGATCTGGTGACTGTGAAGGTCATAGCATATGATTCACATCATTTTCATACTCATCAAACCATTCAGTGACTCCTCATGTCCTGTGAAATGGGGCATTGTCATCCTGGAAGAGACCACTCCCATCAGGATAGAAATGTTTCATCATAGGATAAAGGTGATGACTCAGAACAACTTTGTATTGATTGCAGTGACCCTTCCCTCTAAGGGGACAAGTGGACCCAAACCATGCCAGCAAAATTTCCCCCACAGCATAACAGAGCCCCCAGATCCCCTCACTGTAGGGGTCAAGCATTCAGACCTGTACCAGTTTTTCCTTTAATTTGTCAGCTGTCTGTATATACACATACACACAAGGGCTTCACTTGCCACACTGGTCTCATCAATGTCATCTCAAAGATCCATAAAGCCTGTCATTGTTTGTGTGTGAGAGTCAGACTGAACCTGCCTCCTGATGTCCATGGCATCCACCATATGACACACTTGACCGAATTTTGCCGGATCTTCATTTTTTCGTTGTGGTAGCATATCTAAAAGTGATGTGTTTAATCCAGGCTTGGCATCCACAGTCTGTAAACACCTGTTTCAGGTAAAACAATAGATAATGTTGAAACACCACAACACATTCTGCAGCTGCTCTCTTTTTTGGTTTTTGTGATGTCCTGCTTGACCTGGATGCACTGGGCTCCTTAAGATAAAGTTAATTATTTAAGTCAATAGGAACAATTTCTATCAGTATATTTTTACTGTCAGGTTTAGCGTGCATTATGTGTGTTGGTGAAAGATTAAGATTATACGACAAATTGTCATTATTTATATAGAAACAATTTCCAATTACACTAACTTTGCAAAGACGGTCAGGCAATATAAAAACTGACGAGATCACTCCTTCCTTTAATCAAGTTGTTTGTCCAGTCCTGTCAAAGTCTTCTGGCTTGAAATGATAGCTGCAGGCGACTGAGCAGTCATTTGGCTCAAAGTCTCTTCTTCTCAGTGCTGCTGCCCATGCCTGTCTTTTTACTTTATCTTTTGGGAACCTACACACAAAACAAGTCCATCTGAACAACACTATGCAGTTCTGCATGCTTTAGTAGCTACAATTCAGGCACATTAGTTGACTGTTAAGTTACTGTATGTCAGTATGTCACACTAGTGCCATGAAAAAGATTTAACACTTTGAAGTAAATCATTTAGGACTTATGTTACTTAACACAATAACACATACACTGACACAGCTGACTGACAAATATCATTTTTAGCATTTTACTGATATATTTCTTTAATAAAAATGTTCATCTTTTCTCCTTTAACTTATCTGACATAAGCTAATGTTAGCTTTAGCTTAATTTAGTATCAGTATGTTATCTTAAAAGAAGGATTATGTTACTCATTCTGATAAATCAAATTCAACATGTTCATGAAAAGTCAAATACTGTAACTTCTCACCTGTGAAATGTTATTCCTTGGTGCTTAGTTTTGTTATTTCTTTCTTTGGAACATCCAAAAGCAGCACAAAATTCTGGCATTTTCTACAAAACTGGTAGAAAACCCGGGAATGGGTCAGTACGAACCAACAGGTCAGAACCCCTGAGCAAGATGGCGGCTGAAGAGACGCATCTCACAAGCCTGGACAAAGATGCTCTATGCCTGGATAGATCACATCGATGATTGTGATTGGTTTAAAGAAATAAAAACTATAATATATGATATAAAATACATTATACAGTTCTTATGATACATCCACGGTTTGTTTCCCCCCCGAATCACCATGGCGTCTATCTAACAATACTCACTTCCGGGTAGACAACCGGCGGTTGATTTGAACGGTGGTCCAACCTATCTGACGTCTCTGCTGTTTATTTTATGTACTGTGTTACTTTGCTAGCGTCTGTGGTTTGTTTTGTTTTGTGGGGATCAACCCGGAGTGGAGTTTTGAGTTGTCATTCTTTTATGTTTGTGAAACTGGATTGAATTGGACTGTTTTGGGGTTGTGGGGAAAACAAAACCAAGTCTTTACGGAGTGGCTTGAACTCTAAGACTGTGAGACAAGTTACACACACATTCAATCTCTCAGGTGGGGTAACAAAAAGTATAAAATCTCACATCAAAGACATTTGTCTCCATTTGTGGACCTACGTCAGTACAATAGAGTTCGTAAAATTGTTGGTATTGGCATGTATCTATATTTAATTCCTCTCTCATACACAATAAAAGTGAATTGCTTTAGAGTCTATGGATTGGAATAAAACCAGCTACAGATCTTTAAACAAACAAAATCACAAAATAACCAAACACAGACCCCCACCAAGCCACTGCTACTTCCCAATAAATGACACAAAGCAAACATGGCACTTACTTTATTCAAATCAAATTCATGAATCACTGTAATAATACCTATAGACCAACATCACATAACATGTGAATCATCTGATTGATAATCACATAATGATCAATAAAATGGTCACATTGTACTTCATGCACTCATATGCTGGAGGGTGTTCTCATAATGATTTAACAAACTCACATTAAAGATTAAATGGGTCATACATCTACACTCCAGTTCATGTACACGAGCCAGTACAGAAAATATATTTCTAATGCATTTAATCAACTTTAGTATCTGGAACTAGCTCGATGGGGAAAGAAATTGCAAGACAAATATCAACAAACATTTTTTCTCAGCCACAGTGACACTGATCATTCAAAGAGAAGCATAGCATGTTATCTTGGTTTCACCTGTCCTAAATCTGCAAACTAACTGGTCCACAGCCCAATTTCCACCGAAGGACCTGACACTGTTGGCCAGAGCCTTATAAAGTCTCTATTATGGGGAAAACATTTTTTGAAAGTAGGCCACAATGGTCCTCGTGATACAATTTTACAAATGGACTATGTTGTCAGAACAGCCACTTGGGAAGACACACTATCCAAAGTGATGGCAGCATTCTGTGTGAAATCTCCATTCTTACCATAATTTTTTGTTACAACAGTTTTTAGTTGTAAATTAATAAGCATTATTTTTTTAAAAATATCACATTATAAACATGCTGACTCAGCAGTGGCTCCAACAGGCCCCAGGTGGTTACTGGCTTTTGAAGGATGGTCAAACTCACTTTGGTTGACGTCCAACAATCGAAACAGGTCATTACAATCTATTGGCAGTAGCTGGCTTAAGCCACAAGAAAACAAAACACTCAAACATGGCCATAGGTTCCGGTGTACCGTTGAGATATTAATTTACAAGTAGGAACCAAAGCCATGGCACTTTAGTGAGTAAAACACAAAATATCAGTGGAGCAGGTCCTGCTTTGCTTCGAGGGACAAACTTAGAGTTGGCTGGTCAGACTTGCTCTGCCACAAGTCGAAGAGAAGGAGTCATTAGATCCTGTTAGTATTAAAAACACTGTCTGTTTTTAAATGGAGTCACACATCTTACAAGTTTCACTTTGAACCGTTGCATATTTATACGGACGAGGACGCAGCATGTGCTAAATTTCCATGGAACAGCATGAGTAAACTTATGATAAACTTACTCACTGCAATAGCAAAATGCTTTATGGTACAGTGCTATAAAATCAGTTTTCATGTGAAAGTGGAACAGCAGTGGTACGAACTGTGACCCTCTAAAAGGTTTCTAATAAATAATGTTCCATTACTGGGAAAAAGAAATACATAGCAACATTGCATAAAACAACCCAAGGCACGCAACTTTTCCCTTTGTTTACAGAGCGGTGCAAAGGCAGAAACTCAAGATCTATGATATTAACTACCTAGTGCTTGGTCTGAGAGTGTGTACTAGAGGGAGGTACTAGAGTGGGCCACAGCAGCCTGCTGAGAAGCTGGATGGGATTGTGTCCTGACATCAACTGACACGTTGAAGCTTTACTTAAAAAAAAAAAAAAAAACTTAGTGCAGGAAACGGATGCTCATTTTCTGTTCCACATCCACCTTCTCCAAAACCTGTGAAAACAATCAAAACAGAGCAAGTTTAGTTGCCAAAAAACAACTGTATGTCTATGTTGTGGTTCTGTTATGTGTAATAGCATGACAACTTAACTGCCAGGCTTAGAGGCTTACTAAAGAGCTTAGCCAGTATTAACGGACACAAGCAAACTGTAATTATAAAAACAGTATGTTTGAATCCATTTGAAACTTGTTAGCAAGTCTTCACACAAATAATGAAACTATGTGCTCAATATAATGAATCCGCGGCCAAAGTGAATAAATCCTGCACTGCTTTCATAGTAACTAAACAAGGATACAAGTTTGCATATGCAAAGCCATCGTGTACTGGGTAAAATGTGTCCTTGAAAAACATTTTTTTCCTGTTCTGTGGCCACTCCTGGGCTTAAGTTTGTTTCCCCACTGAGGCTTCTGGTGCTAAAAATGTATGTGCTCATGCTAGTGGTATATGACCAGGCCTTTTATATAAAAAAGCATCCATCAAATACCATTTGTTATGTTGTTACTAGTTTAGAAACACTTAAAAATTAAAGAATACAGTAATATAAATAAGTAGGTAAGAAAGTCGTGCATGTGAGGACAGAACACAAAACTTGCCTTGATGAACTCATTGAAGGAAATGGAGTTATCTCCGTTCGTGTCGGCCTCCTGGATGGTCCTATCAGCAATGCTGCCTAGCTGTTCATCTGAAATGTTTACACCAACCATCATCCTTAAAACCTGTGAAGAATAAACATGATGTTATTTTACAGTTAATGAATACTGGTGGAAAAAAGTTCCTGGTTTAAAGATTAGATAATAGTCATGGTGCATGCATTTAAGGATTACACAAGATAATTAGTAGTTATTTTGGTTAAATGGCAAGTAATTAGCATCCACACTCAACATATATATATACTGTACATAACAGTGAACACATTTACTGAAAAACAGGCACACAAACATTATATAGAGCTGCACGTTAAGAGTCTTAGAGGCTCGTGCATCACACGAAGCAGGCGACACAAATGTTTTGCGCAAAACAAGAGATCTGTCTGAGTCATTGAACCCCAAGCTTAAAGCAATTACAGGTCACACAATGTCACTGAAACCGAGATGGCTTCACAGAGGGACGACAAATAACACGGAGGGAGCACAGAGGAAGCCAAAATACAGGATATTAGGCTGTCTGGGAAAAATCAACCTGTAGTTAAGATGAGATATCACATCATTATCAGCACAAGGGCAAAGTCTGCTCATCAACATGGAAATCTCCCTCTCTCTCTCTTTCTCTCTCTCTCTCTCTATAGAGCTCTTTGAAATAGATATTGCACAATAGCATTTGTTCCTTTGTTAAACAAGGAAGAGATAGCAAATATTACCATAAGGAAAAGTCTTTGAAAAATACTTACTTACCATCTGATTAATTTACTTTGTTTCAACAAACTGTACTGTGACTCAGCATTCCTGTTTACATCACAAACCAAACCACTCACCTGAAGCAGCTCATCCCGTGAGATTTTGTCATCCCTGTCCAGGTCATACAGACGAAAAGCAACTGGAAAAAAAAAGAAAAGTGAAAATATATAAGTCATAAGAAACACACTAAGCTCATGTTATGAAATCCTGTAAATGTTGATGATACCGGTCACTGGCTCCACCCAGACACGCCTGCGTGACCGAGCTCTACACTCACATAGCAGCTTGTTTGTCCGGCTGTTGAGTGGCTCACTGGCAGCAGCGTTCTTGTTCTTCTCATTGTCCTCTATGGGTCTGAAGTGAGCCAAGGTCCGCATGAAACCTCTGAAGTTAACCTGGTCCTCCCTGGGAACCGAGAAAAATCATTATGAGACAATAAAAGGATTTCAAGTAGGGGAAAAAATCATTTACTGAAAGTTTCTAGATAACAGAAAATAACCAAACACTGATTTTTTAGTGTTAGCTCAGATTACTCCCATACTCGAGATAAACCTGTGTGGGCAGCACAATGAAACCTCCCAACTAGTCGTAACCTAACACCATTCCACAGAGTAAAACACTCTTCACCTCTATTCTCAAGTTGTTCTAAAGCAAAAAAAGCCAAAACCAGAGAAACAAGAGCACATCTGAAAGCATTAAAAGCCATGGCTAAAATTAAGACGCCTACACATCTGACTTTTTTGGATTTTAATGATACATCTGCCAACATCTGGTTTTCAACTTCCACACCGATAAAAAAGAAAAACAGCTGCCAAATATATAGAGAGAACCTGCGGTGCTTGAAACCCCAACTGATTTTTTTTTTTTCCTACACAGAACTGGCAGAAAAGACTGAAGCTTCTCAAGTCTGCAGTCTAGGAGCCGCAACTGAGAAGCATGACAGGCTGGTTCGGCTTTGTGGTGGTTGTGACTCAAATGTATAATGCGCACTCCTACGAAAAACAAGACCAATAACAGGAACAACTCACCCTTCAGGAAAGAAGGCATTGATGATTCTGTCTCCCAGAGGATTAATAGCCAACTCCGGGATCCTCTGGAAATCTTCTCGACTGCAGGATGAAGATATGATGGAGTGAAATCGCAACATAATACATTTTAAGAAATAATGTCAAATTGTTCAATTAAAATACTACATCAAATTATAATAAACTCAAAAAAGGAGAACTGTCCACATAACCAGCATCTTTCAGCTCTAAAAAGTGTTTTGGCTGCTAAAATAGATCAAGTGAAGTCAGTGAAATAGCTTTTTGTCTCATTGTAAAGGTCTATCAATGGAACCAGAAGTTGGCCTGCTGAGATACATGTAAAATCTCACTGTTGTGGCAACTAATGGATGACAAGAAAGTCACCTTGAATATAAATGAGGCTGATACTGACTGCATTCCGTGACTTAAAGCCTCAGGGCAAGATCAACTGGAAACAAGACTTGTTATGTGTAAACACAACATTTATCAAAAGACTTAGTTCAATGACACCGCAGACAGATGATTTGATTGCTTTTTTTTTTTTTTTACCCTTGAAAGTCTAATTTGCAAATGAATACTCAAATCAAAGTGGATTGCAAAACAAAGTTTCACTCTAAGCAGCCTTAATGATTACCAATGTCTTCACCTATTGCTGGACTGAGGATAGAGCTAGAAGTTAATCACAAACTGTAGAAATTTCACACTGACGTCTCAACCGGACACTCAAAATCTGACAGTGCTCAGATAAGTTTTGATTATGAATCACAGTGGCACACATCTAAAGATGACTGAAGTTTTGCTAAACTGTGACTGACCACCTTTGTGTAATGACAACACAGTGTCACTAACTGACTGAAAACAGTTTTAAAAACAACTTTTATACACTTTTCAGCAAATTTGTCAAACACCAAATGGGTAAATTCTATTAAAATACTTGTTCATATGAATTCAATTTAAATTGCCCTTTTGTTTATGCTTATTTCTTGTATTTACTTCCCAATTATGCTACAGGAACAACAACATTCTGTACCCAATGGTGACAAAAACACACTTTCTTAATAACAAGGGGAAAAAACACAGACAAAGCTAAACATTACCTGAAGGCACCTTCATTTAATAACAAGTTTAATATCATATAATGGTAAAGGAACCAAACCAGCTATGTGAAAGTTTCACATTGGTGCTTATTTATATGATATGACTGCTTACCTGAGGGTGCCGTTTTCTCCTTTATCCAGACTGGTGAAGCGGCTGTACAGGCGAGTAATCTGACTGTGGGAGACTGCAGGGAGGATACACAAGACGGCAAAGATGTTACTAACAAACGACCTGCAGATGACTATGAAAAAAGTAGGCAGGCAAAATAGCCTTTCGCCTGATGACTAAACATCACTACACTATCAGAAATCATTGATAACAACTGTTGGGGATTATGTGGTTGCACAACTTCCCTGTTTAATTACTTTTACTGTAACTGTCTACCTGCAGCGAGTGTCAGCGTTAATGTTTAAGTACAGAGTAGCTAATGTTTCTGCGTCTTCATCGTCATCTTCAACACAGGAATTAGTCTTAAGGCCACAACTTACAGCCAGTCTCCTTCTTAATTTCCTCAATTTCCTCTTCTCGCAGTAACGTGGACGCTCGGGAGCCCATGGTGAAACGTTTTGGATTGAGCAACCAAACCAGCTGTGAAATAATCTCGACCCGGACCCTAGCAAGCAGGCTAACTTAGCGAGCTAAAAAAAAACTGCCTCGCTCGCCCTGCTGTGAACAAACAGCCGTTACAGCAAGAGTTTAATCCAATCTGCCGTTTTCTGTCCTCCTAGCGATGTAGGTCGGCGGTTATTCAGTTCTACTATTACAGCTTTTGTACGGTCCGTCGTGTTTTCATGTTATGGGTTTCGGTCAGGTTATCTTCCTGTTTTATGAAGTGGGCAGGCATTAAATGAAGCCACCTCCCTAACAATACGCAATATTTTTTTTCCTAGGATGGCGAAGTCATGACCCGCCCTATTCTGCCTCTGATTGGCTAGTACTCTTTACCTTCGTTGTTTGGGTTGGTTAATTTTAGGCATGTGGAGTGAGATTGGCTAGGATTAGGGTAAGGATATCAGGGAAAGCCAATCAGAGGTAGAGAAGGGCGGGTCATAACTTGGCAATCCTAGGAAAAAAATTGGTTACAGGACGTTCTCTGCGGAATTTGGTAGCACCGTTTCTTGCCTGCTTAAAATTGTGTAAAAAAGTGTTGTAGCTGCATAATTATGTTTCAGCATATTTTTGTCTCAGTTAAACAAATAAAGCTAATATTTACAATTATTAGCTTTATTATTAAAGGAAACCAAGGAGTATACATTATCTTCATCCATCCTGCGAGAGTGACCGTCTCAACTCTAACACTCAATCAACCTTTGAGCTGAAAATATAGAAATTTCACTTCATCACTTTATCTTGTGTTTTTTTGTTTTGTTTTACATATATAATTTAATATATAATACTTATATATAATTTTATTACAATGTAATTTATTTCACTTTTTAGTTATTTTTATTTGATTTTATCAGTATTTGAGGCATTTGAGCTAATAAAAATATCTAAATTTCAAAGCGAACACACATAGAGCGGATTTAATGCCAATATCTAATAATTAATCATCACGTCTAATGATAAAAACGTCAAACTGTTAAAGCAATAAATTACCATGATAATTAAAGAACTCCTCCAGAAATATTTTTAAAATGTAAAAAGTAAAATATTCTACTTTGAATTTGTGTCTGATATGTTCAATTAGTTAAAAAAAAAAACTCCTTCTTCCCCATTAATGACAATACAATATAATATTTTTAAAAAACAACAACAACCCAGAATTGGATATACAAATAATGTACATTTTAAAAGTTTACCACATGACACGATGGTGGTCCGATTTAAATTCTCGTTTTCAATACCACTGATGTTGCTCACCGTTTCACTGTTTATAACGATGAGTAACAAATCTCTAAACTATGTTAACTTTTTAAAGTTTTTTTTTATGTCTTTCCTTTTTTCACTTATTTTGAATATATTTTGTCTCCCATTGATTTATTTTGTATTTTTCCCTTATTTATAAATATTTATATACTATTTTTTGTTGGTCTTATCAGCAATCATGTATTGTGTTGTGTAGTTGTTTTGTTATTTATTTATGCCATTTTTTGTTGAATAAAGTTTTGTATAAAACAAACAAACAAATAAACAAACAGACAAACAAACAAACAAACAAACAAACAGTCAGACAGACAAACAAACAAACATTGTACCGTGGTTGCTTGCAAAACTAGCTGTGATGTCACAGTGTCATCTTGTACCTACACGTCTTAAACAATAAGAAAACAACATTTATGAGTTGAGGGGGATTTTAATGTAATTTAATGTGTACATAAAATAATAAGTATTCACAGCCAAACATCAGATAATAAATATTCACAACAAATAACGAAAAGTGAAACATAAAAATAAATCTAATGATAAAAATATCAATTAATAAATACCATAATACACAGTGAGATTAATTAAAGGTCAAATATTATAAATGGACAGGTCAAATAATGAACAGTCAGCCATAAAATAATAAATATAGTGGTAGAATATTATAAAATCACTCATCAAATAAGTCCAACAAATGAATTAAACACATCTTTGTGTTTTAAATTTTGAGCTGCAAGTGAAACTTTCACCACTAGATGTCACAATTTCATTATTTCATGTATACTTGAATTTTTCAATGCAGCATTTAGTTGATTTATAAAATGCAGCTGTCTATCAAAACCACACAACCAACGCCCCAAACAGTCAGCAGAATCTGTGACTCCAACAGGAAACAGGCTGATGTCATCATCTCTGCAGGTATTTAATCTGAAACCAAAACATTTGACCAGTTTGACCAATTCAATTTCTGACCTGATGATATCACAGGGATGATCACCAGGGTTGCAACAGCTCATCCAAAAGGGGAAATTAATACATGCATTATATCAATCAACCGTATCAGTTTGGTAAAAGAGCTTTTATGTCTGCTGCTCCTTATACTTGGAATCTTCTACAGACTGAGTTAACATCATGAGTCACTGGTTTCTCTGCGCAGGTTTAAAGCTTTGCTGCATCATCATCATCTTTTCTGCCAGTGTCAGTGAGGTTGTTGGGAGGTTTTTAATGCCTCAGATTGCTGCAGTTTCTCAATCCAATTCTACTATTAAGGTTGTATGTTTATTTTCTCTTTTATTGTAAATTTATTCATGATTTTATTATGTTATACTGACTAACGAGAGGTCTGTCTGTATTGCTTGTTTTTATGTTGTTTGTCTGAAACGTTATGCTGCTGCCTGTCTTGGCCAGGACACTGTTGCAAAAGAGATTTTTAATCTCAGTGAGGTTTTCCTGGTAACATAAGGTTAAAGTAAATAAAAATAAAAATCCATCCAATAGCTGTTGAAACATTTCACTCAAGACTACAAATGTCAACCTTCAACCTGATGGAGGCAGTAAAGTCATGGTGTCATTAAAGTCACCAGGATTCGTTCTCTGTAACCCACAAATATCTGAACCAAATTCCATCCAATATTTTTTTGGAGTCGTGTCACTTTGCTGGTGAAATATTTCAACATCTCAAACATCTGGATTGGCACAAAATGTTGTACAAGCAGTCACGGTTGACAGAAGATGGATCCTGCTGAGTTTGATGATCCACTGACTCTTCATCCAGTGTCATCATCAGGTCAATATTTGGTCAAATATCAAACAGACTGACTTTCTTTTAATGAGTATTTCAGCCTTACGGAGCTGCTAGCGAGGCTGTACGCTTGTAGCAGTCATGATTGCAATCTATTATTGAAAATCAGTCTACTATATTTTAAAATAAAGTGTAAAAGCTAAATGAAAAGCTGAAAAATATGAATCTTATTTTTTTTATCTAACATTGGTGAATAGACATCTTATCACTAGATGAAAATTCATGTCTCTCACGTCTCTGATGTTCACACTGGGCAAAATTCTCAAACAGAAACTTTTTAACATTGATACAATGAGTGTAAATGTCTTGTCCCTTTTTGTATATTGTTGCAGATCTTTTTAAATGTTCAGTATATCATTTACTAAAACATAATCAAGGCTTTGTGCTATAAAAAAAGGGGGAAGCGGGTAATTTAATGTGGTCAAGACCCAAAACACAATTCAGTTTCCCAGCACTAAATGATTCTCAGACAGAAATATCTTGTAAAATGTAACAGGTGACAAATAATCCCCATGAAGTTCACAGTAGTTTATGGTAAAAGGGGATGTTTGTGTCTCTATTACGCTCTATAACTGGTTTCTGATTGTGGGAAAATAGACTTTAGGTAGATTTTTAATCCTCTTCTGAAGACTGGCTACTATTATATGTAAAGAATACATGTACGCTAAACAACAGCCATGTTAAATATCATCTCTCACAAAAATTCAAGTCATTAAATGTTAATAAAAACAAACACTCAATATCAACAGAGGTAAAATAAGAGTCATTTTGTAGCAGTTTTGGTCTGTTGGATTTTATTTCAAGATCCTTGTATTACAGCAAAGTCTCTTCAGGATCAACAAACATTCAGTGTTTAGTGGTTTGCCCTTAACATGTCAATCAAACATTCATAAAGCTGAGAGCTGCTAATAAAGCTGAGGGCAAATTTTCATCAATATATCTTGAATCAGAAGCAGTAAAATATCATCCACAAACCATTCACAGTGATAGTGCAACTCACCATAAAAACAAGTAAAAAAAAATCTCACTAAAATCAAAAAAAACTTCACAAATCTTTAAAAAAAAAAAAAAAGTTATAGTGTATTGATAAAAGAATAACGTTGACTCCACGTCAGATTGATTGGTAAGAAGTGCAAAGAGACGCCTCGTCTGCTCGGGTCTTCCTGCGTGAAGAACCAGATTGATCTGAGGCTTTAATGGATTTATAGAAATCCTGTTTACTTGCTGAAATGACATTCTGAGTCCATGGCCAACTGGATTCTGCAGAGACACAAGACAAAAATATTAGTTTATCTTTTTAAACCTTCACGGGGATAGCGCCTTGGAACTTTGTATTAGTTTAACTTAGTTTAACTGAGGTTTTGGTAAACATTCGGACTGCTTGGCTGCGACTAGTGAACACAATTCAAAAACAGGATATTCAGTGTAGAGTGGTCAAACATTTTTGATCCATGACCAAAGCTACATAAAAGCAGCTTGTAAGAGTCTGTCTAAGCCATAATAAATGTTTATATAATGTAATAATGTTTATACATCATAAACAGAGTGATCTACTTGTGGTTTTTAATGCAAAACTTTGATATTATTTATGGTCTAACTGTAGTTTTAGGAGCTTTTCTCGTCAATGCATCTGTAACTTTGCTCTTTGGTCTGTTTTTTGCTGATCTGACACGTAACTTCCCCCTGTTGGAATGGTATTATCTTATCTTACAATTTCAAAGAAACAACAAATATTGAAGAAGAGCTGAAGAATTATGACCCCAAAAAAAAAAAAAAAAGGCATTAAAGATCCAGGTCCAGGCACTCAAGGTAGGTTTGAAAAATAAAAAGGCCTTTATTTCAGTGGACTAGTCATTAAAAAACCCCCCAAGAACCCACACCCACGTGTCAGCTTGCACCTTGTTTAGGGTGTGGAGACAGAGAGACTTTTATGCCTTTTTTTGGTCATAACTCTTCCGCTCCTCTTAGATATTATTCTCTTCCATGAGCACCAGTGGTTTGAGGGACAAAAGCAGCACTCCTGGTACTTAAAACAATAACAAATATGATGATAAACGGCTTTTCCTTAAGGATCAGGCTGGCAATAATCTACGTTTTATGTTTTATATCTATCTTTTGGTTATCATCAACAAATCCCATAAATACAAGAATATAAATGTCACCAGACTTTACCTTCCAGGTGTGGAAATAACTGAATATCCCACTGTGTCAATTTAAAGCACATGGCTGGCGTTTTTCTGTATTTTTCTTATTGTTAACAAATGTGCAGAGCCATAAAATGGTTCAGCACAGAGCAAATTAACATGCTCATACTCCACGTCATATCCTTTAACATTAAATTTAGTTTTATATAGATTAAACTGAATATATAAAAAGAGTTATGACCAACTGAAACACACCACAATCAGATTACTTCTTCTCCTTTACTCTCACATCAGAACGATAAAACCACAAATGCAACAAATAGGGAGGTTAAAAAAAAAAAAAAAAGGGAAGTAGACTGTACCTTTCTGCAGGGTATCCTCTCTCACACATGTTCACCAGAGCGTACAGATGCCTCAGAGCGTATTCAAACTGAAACACAAGAGAACATGATATGTCAGAAATGTTTCCCAGTCTGTGTTTCACATGATTTCTACCAGCTGTATTTGTGGCCCATTCAAAATGTCAAACAGTTCCAGAAAAAAGGGGAAATTTTAAAGAGTAAAAACCAAACGGCAGCATGAAAATACCCAAGAAGAACATACTGTGTTGAAGTCTTACAAACATCTCAATTCTCGTCTCTATATTAAAAGGTTGCTCGGTAACATGAGGCCATGTCACAGGAAACTCAGATGGAGGTGGGGCATTTATTTGCCTCATCTATTTCATGATCTCCTTTTCTGATCCTGGATATTTTCTGACTTTTTTAAATGTATTTAAATATAAAAGCACATAGAGGTTACATGAAATTACAACTACAAAAGATTAACTTGGTTATATATCATATCAAAGTGGCGTGTATGGAGTGGTGAAAGAGCACGGCATTTAAAGCTTTTAGAGAGTGGTGTTTTTTTTTGGGCCTTTACAAAAATCAAAAACACAAGAGTTAAAGTGTGAGAAATGGATGAAACTGTGTGTTTATCTGCTCTAATATCTTCCAGACGCCAAAAACATCTGTGGTTGCCTTCTTTTTTTTAAACTTCTGTGTGAAATCTTTAACCCATTGCTTAAAAAAACAACAACTGCAAATGTACTACGCTAGAACATAAAGTTTCACAAGCATATCAACAGTAACTAAGGAGGGCGGGGCTTAGTTATCAGTCATTGTCATTCTGGTTGCTGCCTGATCAACCAGAGCATCTGTATCCTCTACATTTCTCTCACACTTCTTTTTCCTGCACCTCTGTCGTTCATGATCATCCAGGTCATGTGATAAAGTCAAGAAGTCGAGAGGTCGAGTTTATTCTGCTCTTGCTGCCAGTCTCTCTGCTTTAGTGTTAGCTGAATGCAAAAAGGGTGAATTTCTGACACCAACATATGAATAGCATGTGAAACAGATCTGGCATTTCCCCTTTTTGAAGAAAAACCCGACACTTTGTCATGTGAGTAAGTTTCAACTAGAAGCTACAGATGAATCCTGCCAAAGCTGTGACCGATCAACCATTAATTTTATACATTTGGACAGGGTGGCCCCACTTTAAATATGCAGATTCTTGCGTGCAGCTCTACCTCAGTTTTGTGCCAGTTGTAGCAGTTGTGTTTGTAGTGGTTAACCGCAGCCTTGTAACACTGATGCTGGGACAGTTCGGCTCTCTCGTTGAGAATCTCCTCGGCCTTGAGCTTGTCGCCGGTCACCTTCTCGACAACTTGGCGCATCGTCTCAGCCATCATCTCTCTGACCTGAACACACACACACACACACACACACACACACACACACACACACACACACACACACACACACACACACACACACACACACACACACACACACACACACACACACACACACACACACACACACACACACATGTTGGCACACTTTTAGAAATCTGCAACGTGGGAACTGTCATGGTAAATTCTCCATTTGTGCACTCACAACCCTGTGATGAATCTGATTTGCATGGCCCGCTTGAACAGACATTAACAGAACAGACAGGAAACATGCAAACTTCTGCACACAGCTAAAAACACCAGATAGACTTGAAACAGAGATACCTGAGAAGGAAAACTCACTGAAGGCTTTGCCATTCTTTACCTTGAGGTGAGCGTTGATTTCCATCAGCAGCCCTCTTACACGTGTGATATCATTGGAGGCCATCATCTTCCTCTTGAGGATGGCCAGAGGAACGTCAGGGCTCGGGGTCAGGTCGAGGTTTGTAATTGGCTGCAGGGTCATTGGAGCTGGCTGGCTGTTTGCCTTGTGGTTTCCCTGAAATGCTACGACCTTCATGTGGGCCAGAGTCTGTAGGGAAAGTAAGACACTCTAGATAAGGACAGGAACCCAAACCCTTTTCCCTCCACCATCACTTTTCTGCCAGTCATCTTTGAAATAAAACAGTATCTCTCCCAAAATATTTCTTGGCTGGAAACTCAGCAAACAGACAAAAAAAAAGTATTTTGTTCATAACAGGTTGTTCATTTCAAATAACTCTACATTTTCAGCAGCGTTCATTCTTTTCTCTCACCTTGTTTCCGTACTGCTGGACGTGGCTGGTGTTTGTGTGGCTCTTTACGATCTTGAACTGCTTTAGCAAGGTTTCTTTTGACAGGTCCTCCTGAGAGCACAATGAAAAACAACATCACAACCAATTATTGGCCATTTTTTTGGAAAATATGACTATTCATGCTGAAAACCTCTCTTTTATTTAGGGGTAATGTTCAGGTGAAGCCATTTATTTTCACATAATTGTGTGCACCCTTTTTAAAATCATAATGATAACTGAAATCACCTAAATGGCCCTGATCAAGGGACCTGAGAGAAAAGGTGGTTGAATTTCCGCCACGACTGCCAGGAAATTTGTTCGCGTTGCAATGAAAAACCCACGCGCAACTTCAACTGAAGTACAGGCTACTCCGCAAAGACGTGGTGTTTCTATTTCAAGATGCACAATAAAAGAGGTACTTGAATAAAAATGGGCTGCGTGGTCGAGTTGCCAGAAAAAAGCTGTTACTGCGCCACAAAACAGCCCGCTTACAGCACCTAGACAAGCCTCAACACCTCTGGGACGGTGTCATTTGGAGTGATGTGACCAAAATTGAACTTTATGGTCACAACTATAAACACTATGAATGGTATATCACAAATGATTAAAGTGTTCTGTAGATGAAATTCAAGTTTCTGTTTTGTTATTCTTGCATACTGTAAGTACACAGATTGTATCTCTGCTCATGCAAACCTCAGACCTTAAACCTGTTGGTTAAAAACAAACCGTTGCTACTGATTTTGGAAATGATAACCGTCACCACTTCCTGTTCCTGCTTATTTTACTCCAGGTGTACACAGGAAATAAACCTATGTATCACATATATTCAGAGTTGTAATTATACTGTATAATATCAGTCAGCAGTTGTATAATTACCATTAATTGCATAAAAATATAGGTAACTAGAAAAGACAATGTTTTATGAAGAAAATGCAGTTGCTAGCTCGCTGAAATTGCTCATATTTTTTGGAAACTGCAACCACAAACAGTGTAAACAAGTTAAAATTGTTTCAAATCTGAATTATTTGCATGTGGAACTTTGTATTCGAAAGCAATTGAAGTTGGAGCACTGAAAGGGTTCGAAGTGTCTGTTGAAGCTGAAGAGACGGAAGCATTTGAAGTCTGTTGAAGTGTTATTTCTGAAAGCATTTGAACATCTAGTTTCATGTTTAAACCCTGCAGGCAGTTGAATTATCAGTTTGCATGCAAACAGTGAAAGTACGAACAGTTCAAGGGTAACATTTAAAGGATGACATTTAAAGAGAATGAGATGAAAGCACTTGAAGGGAAGTTAAATTGTAAGTCATGTATAATTCAGTAAGTAAGTAAAGTAAAACTCAGTAAAGTTCAGTCACTATAAAACGTGTCATTTAATTAATATGTCAGTGTATTCAGGGATAAACTCCTTTTAAACTTACTGCCTTTATTAAGTGGCAAAATATTACATCACTCACCACATCAGAGTCCTCCATCCAGTTAACGCTGTACCAGTCTCCCAGGTACGTGTCCCTCTTCTCGTCATAGTAGCAGGCGTAAGAGGACTCATGAGGGTTGGCAGCTGTGGTGGCGTACACTGAAAAACACGGACACATCCTCAGGTTATAATGTGTAAAAGTATAGTAGGAAATGATCATTTTAAAGCAGGAAAACCTAAACATGACTCACATGTCTGCCTCTAACAGGTAAAAAAAAAACACTTGAGAGACAACAAATGAAGTTCTAATGAAGAGTTTATAAACTGTAAGTGTCAAAATGTGATGTAAAAACTGTCTTTGGTTACAGATGATAAAACCAGGACCTTGATCCACGTCCTGTACAGGTCCTGACTGTTATGTTCATCACATGAGGCCGAGCACATGACACAGTGACTGTGCTCACAAAATACCACGAGCCATGATGCTGACCTCACAGTCTGAGCAGAAGTGACAAACGACTAAGAGTGAAAAACTGAAGTAAAGTCCACGAACAGTGCTGACCTCAGTGTATTATAGTCACGATATCACCACTATTACAAAACAAATTGTGCTTCATAGTTGTGTTTAAATTCAACATCAGATGTGGGTGAAGTCAAACTGTCACGAGGGAAAGTCAAGTTCATGTTGTTGCTGAATGAAAAAGGGTTTCGTAGAGTTCATCGACCGAAGCTTTTTATTGATCGTTGAAGTTCCCTTATCTCTGTTTTACTGGAAAGTTGACTCATCCTGATGAGATTCATTTCAACTCACCGTCAATGTTAGCAGGCAGGTGGTTCATCATTGATCCCGACTCACACGCCTCGATGTAGAACACCATCTGTGTGTGTGTGTGTGTGAGGAAGGAGGTTGTGTGGCAGAAAAACAAGACAACTGTTATGATCTGATCTTCCTGCACAGCAACATAATCAGCTGATTGGATTTTACTGCTCACCCACATACTGTAGGGCATGTATATACATGTAGGCCTGAGAAATTACACAACAGCATGCGTACCTTTTTGTATTTCTTATTTGTGTGCATGTATTTAATGGTTGTTTGGAGGTCGTCAACTTGGAGCTGCAGAGAGAGAGAGAGAGAGAACAAAAATACTTTAATTTGACAGTTTCAGAGCAGGTAATAACCTGACGCGCCAGATGGTTTGTTACACAGAACCATCTGAGAAATTGTCCTTGGAAACTGTTTAGAAAGTGGCAGGCACTTTCAAAAAATACTTGGCAGGTGATTGAATCCTCACAGGATACCAACTGGTCAGAAACATTGGTGGTGTTAAAAAAAAAATTATAGTTGCAATGATTAGTCGATTAACCAATTACTCCATCGACAGAAAATCTCAGAATTTTCTGGTTACGGCTTCTTAAATGTGAATATTTTCTGGTGGCCTTAAGTCACTATCACAGTAAACTGAATGTCTTTGGCGTTGTGGACTGTAGGTCGGGACAAAACAAGACATTTTAGGCTGTATCTCGGGCTTTTGGGAAATTTTTCACCATTTTCTGAAATTTCATTGACCAAACAACTTATCGTTTAATCGAGAAAATCGTCGACAGATTAACTGATAACAAAAAATTAGTTGCAGCCCTGAAAAAAAAAAGGTATCATTTTGGTTATCAGTGATTGTTTTGCTATCTTGTTGGATTACTTTGGGGGGTACTCAGGAGGTAGAGCGGGAAGATCAGCGGTTTGATCCCCACTTCCTCCAGTCCACATGTTGAAGTGTCCTAAGGCAAGATACTGAACCCCAAATTGCAGGTGTGTGTGTATGTGTGTGTGTGAATGAGCTTTAGATTAGATCCGTTGCATGGTAGCCTCTGCCACCAGCGTAGGAGTGTGAATGTTGACATGTATTGTAAAACGCTTTGAGTGGTTGAAGACTAGAAAAGAGCTATATAAGTGCAGTTTACTTTGAAGTATTGAGAAAAATGTCTATATATGGTAAGATATTCAAATATATATATATATATATATATATATATATAAAAAGACAACTATTCTTGGGCAAGAGACATCTGAGTCACTCAGGGCTTATCTGACACAGCATAAGAGTTGGTTCCTGGTTTATTTTTTTTAAATGACAACTAACTGGCTTGTCTGTGTCTGTTTCAGTAAGTTCAGGAGGAGTGAACGTGAGAGAGCAGGAAGTAAAAAGTGCTCACATCATCATTAGGGAAGGCCAGAATGCCTGGGGCCCCGTGATCAGTGAAGTAAACAAACACGTGATCTTTGGGCCCGCTGCAAAGACAAAGAGAACAAGTTTAGAAAAACAAAAAAACTTTATAAACCAGATATGTGCTGTTCAGATTCCTTTTATCACTTGCCTCTTCAACACTTTTCCAGAGCCGCCTTTGACTTTTGAAGAGTCGCCCTTCAGCACTGCCAGGAAGTTTTCAGGGGTGACATCCTGCAGGAGAAAACCAGGATGTGCGGCGCATGAATCACAGGTTAAAAAACAAAGTTTGCTTTTAACATCAAAGTCTCTTCAAACAAACTGCAAAACACTGATTCCTCCGTTATAAAAGATTCTATGGATTTGCACTCTTGTACAAATATTTGCGCTGAAGCACTCACCTCCCCGGTGTAGTCTTTAGGAACTCCCTTGTACACATCTGTGCCATTTGGCCTGTTGATCAATATTCCAGGGGTGGGGTTGCTGGGAACAACAATATGATTCAGATTATTAGAGGGAAGTGCGAACGGCTGACAAAACACTTCTACATGATGACGGGGCGACAGATGAATGATTTACTGATCAGGTGACAGTCAGACACTGGTTACAACTCCACAGCGCTTCAGGTTTTTCCTCATTCACTGCAAAAAAAAAAATCACGTGCTGCGACTCTCAACATGAAAGCCCTTCGCATGAACTTAATGAGAAACATCTCTAGTGAATACTGGAGAAGCTTCAGCTGTTAGTAATTGTGTCACCGCTGATTTGAGAAAACATCTGCACTCTCGCCTGCACTGTTTTAATACAAGTTAGTTATTAACCTCGAATCCAAATCGAGGCCAATAATCACGTCAGCCAACGGATATAAAAACAATCAATGTTGCATAACTCGTCTCAGAAACTTGACCTACATTATGTGGAGGTGTTTTGATACGTGGACACGTCGCCCAACACTGAAGTTAATAACAGCAGTGTTCCTCAGCCGATCACTGGTCATTACTATTCAATCAATCAGCAGTGTGAATAAACTGTTCACATGAGCTTCCATCTAAAAAAATAAATCAACAACTTTCATAATAGAGTAATTGTTTACATATTGCAAATAATATAATAACTATAATATATATATTGAAAACAGTATATTGTAGTTATTTTATATAATTTAGCCTTTAATTGCATTTATTTTACATATCTCATTGTTTTTTTATTTTGATTTCTGTTGAGTGGTTGCTGTAACACTTTAATTTCTCTTTAGAATTAATAAAAGTTATCTATCCATCTATCTATCTATATCTCCATCCATCTGTCATTTGTCAAGAAAACATACACCTGTTACAGCTTCTCAAATATGAGGTTTTGCTGCAATATCTCTGTTTTATATCATTGCATACTGAATATATTTGTTTTTGGCCTGTTGGTCAGACAAAACAAGACATTTGAAGACGTCAGCTTGGACTCTAGGAACCTCTGATGGGCATCTTTCACTACTGAGTAATTGAAAAACTAATTAACAGATCACCAGATGATGAAAAATTATTATTTGCATCTCTAGTTAACTATTTGGAGATAATCAACATGTAGAGTTTACATGTTTCTCCTATTGCCTCTGAATTCTATATAAGCCTTAATCTAGACATACAATAAACTTCTCCATACAACAACACTGACAAGTCAAAACTGAACCTGGGTGTGTATGTTTTACACTCTTGCTTCTCAGTGCATGTCAGGGCTTAACATTGATCCTGATTCTGACTGAAACCGATGGATCCGCTTTCACTACTGCTCCTCTGTCCAGTAACCATGTCAGTAATATAACTCCGGGCACTCAAAGCCCTGAAGGAGCACCAAAATTAGTTCCTTGTGACTTTTCTCTTTTTAACTCATCTTGTTTGCAGAGCTTCCTGCTTTGAATTCTGCTGCTCAGAAAATGAAGGACGCAGGGACGACATGCCACAGCGACATGAGAAATGCCAACATGAGAGTGCAATTAATATGTGTCTTACAGACGAGCAGCTCTTTATGAAGTAGGGCTGCAACTAATGACTATCAATTCATCTGATGTTTATTTTCTCAATACGCTGATTTATCATTAAGTCCAAAAACTATCAGAAAAGCCTGAAAAAAAATATTCTAAAGCCCAAGATGATGTCATCAAATTGCTTCATTTTGTCTGACCAACTCTCTTAAACCTACATTTTCAGTCTACTGTCACATGAAACAAAGAAAAACAGCTGTTGCTCAATGTAGAAAAGCGGAAATAAGGGAATGTTTGAGCAATTTTGTTAAAAAAAAAAAAAAAACTTATAGAATTAAGAAATAATTGCAAATTATTTCTCTGTCAGTGGAATAATCAATTAATAGACTAATTGTTTCAGTTCTTCTGTTAAGTTTATGTAGTTCAAATGTTTTCTGATGCTCTGACCCATGGAAATTATAAGTGTCATCATTACTCATTAACTTTAGTGCTTAAGTCTGTACAGCACCTCAAATTTTGCTATTTAGAACAGTAACGCAGCATGTAAATAATGAGCAAAGTTGTAAGTATGCTTTTAACTGAAACATGCAACATAGCATGTATTAGTGATTTACGAAACACTTATAAAAAATATAAAACTCTGCGTTTAGGAACTGAGTTGGATATATAAATATATATAACCTTTATTTTCACATTCGTGTAACGTGTAAAGGGGAAGGAAAGAAAGCCAAGTCAACTAACAGAACGTGACTACAGTAGAGCTTTAGAACACTTATGGGGAAGAAGGAGTCCTGGTATCACAGAGATAAAGTAACATAAAAAAGTCAACTCACTCCTCACTGTTTGCCAAGTCATCGTACATCATAACCACAATCTGCTCATCTGGGATGCCATTCTTGTGGACAATCTGGTAGGCATGGCAAGCATCAGCCTGAGAGAGAGGAAGAGAGGGAGGAAGAGAGAGAGTACGGGTCAGCAGTACATTATCACCATTAGTCTCTGAGACTGGAGAAGCTCTGGGAAAACAAACATTATGAAGGGAAAGTGGCTTATCTGCAGCTGTGAAAGAAGTATTCAGATCCTTTACTTCAGTTTACCAATACAGCAATGGAAAAATACTCCATTACAAGTAAAGTTCTGCATGAAAAATCCTACTTAAATAAAAGTACATAAGTATTAGCAGCTTGATGTAGTTAAAGTATTGCAGTAAAAGTAGTGTTTTGGTCCCTCTGACTGATATATGATTATATATGACATCATTAGATTATTAATACTGAAGCATCAATGTGTAAGCAGCATGTTACTGTTGTAGCTGCTGGAGGTGGAGCTAGTTTGAACTACTTTATATACAGTTAGCTAGTTTAGTCCAGTGGTTCCCAACCTAGGGGTCAGGCCCCTCCAAAAGGGTCACCAGATAAATCTGAGGGGTTATGAGATGATTAATGGGAGAGAAAAGAAGAAAAAACAAAGTTCTGATACACAAATCTGTTTTCAGTTTTTGGACTTTTTCTCTAATCTTTGATTTTTGGTGAAATATTGAAATGAAACCATGTGAGATATTTAGAGGAAAAAATCACTATTTGGTGGAGCTGTTAACAACTCAGACATCTGAAATGTGACCCCGACTACACACTGCTGTTTATAAAGATGTCAAAAGCCAAAAAGGGTGGAAACCACTGGTTTCATCTTTAACAATGTGTTGTATTTTATATTAAAAGCTTGTTATATTATCCATTGTGTCAAATCTTCATCTGAAAAGTAACTAAAGCTGTCAAATAAATGTAGTGGAGTAGAAAGTACAATATGTCCCTCTGAAATGTAGTAGAGTGGAAGTATAAAGTAGCATCAAATCTCAATATTGCACTTAAGCACAATACTTGAGTAAATGTTCTTATCTGAGGTGCTCTTATCAAAAACAATACTGGATTATTACGGAAACAATAGAGTCATGCACAGTTTGCACATGATAAGATGACATTGTGGCAAAGGTTTCGTGTGGTTTCGTGTAGTTTCTTTGTTGTACACCTCTCACCTGGTGTCTGTAGTTGTACCAGCCGTTGGAACCGGCTACAATAACAACCCAGTTTTTTCCACCGTCTGGCTCCTCGGTGGGAAATGAATTTACAAGCCCGAGACCCAGGCCGAGCAGGGCGAAGAGGACTGACCGACACATATCCTCGGCTTCTGTGGGAGCCCTGTATGGATGAAAGGGTAAATTAATACCTCTCCTCGTCACGTCCCCTCCCAGAATAATGGTAGCTTTACTGGCTGAACTTTCGGGTAGCGACAAATAACGATAGCTAAACAGAAAAAAAACACAAACTCACCACCTGATCGCCTCTATGTCACATGATAATGATATCTATCCTATTCCGGGAAAGCTAACTTGGCTAACTGGCAGCACAACAAGCTACAAACAAAACGGTGAACTTTAAAAGCTCAAACAAAGCTATCAAAACATACTCAGAATTAATATCAGTGGGAAAAAATAAATATATATATATTTTACCTTTTGTTTGTTGTGTTGCACGTAGAAGACAGCGGAGAACTACATGTACATCCTCGTCAGGAAACACCGGGATATTTATACGTGACGTCGGGAAAAAAACGGTTGATAGGAATGTCACCGCAGCAGCCAATCAGAGAGCTTGGTGGGCGGGGCTTAGTTGTAAACAGTCATGTGGGTGAAAAACAACATGTATGAACTTGATCTCGACTGTTTTCTGGTGAAAGTAAAAAACTAGATAAACTTTTGACTTCCAGTCGATTATCATTACTGAGCAAACAAGTCTGTCTATGAACAATAACATCAAGCATTTATTTATTTAAAAAAAAAAAACATGCCTGTTGCCTTCACTAACATTAATCTGATGCTGAAAAAAATAGCTGTAACACCTGAACACTACCTGTTAAAGTTAAGTATGCATGAAAATGGTATAAAAAAAGAGTGTAATGTAAGGTCATACAGACAGAGCAAACTGTTACCCTGAGGAATCAAATATTGTCTTTGAACATGATGTTAGAAGTTCTGGGTTGACTAGTAATGCACAATATTAATATATTTCTGTGTGGAAAACTCTAGTTGTGAGTTTTAGATTGATTTTTAAACAGAGCATTTAAATTATAAGAAGCTAAAAACACAAACATATAAAATATCCAGTATGTATGCATGCAACAGTTTTAAATGGATTTCTGTACGATAATGTGCTGTATATGAATGTAGTAATTCTTCAGAGTTGCAGATTATTCACATATGAACAGTGGATGGTACCAGTTTTGCAGCATGTTGTGTAACTCCTTATAAACTGTTAATGTGGGCACAGTAAAGGCCTGTCATATGACTCTCTGACACAACAGACTTATAAACCACAGAAAAAACCCCAAAAAACAAACCTGTGCCGGTTCACCACACCTGCTGATCACGAGTCTCATTTCTTCACTCATGCAACATTTAGTTTTTACTCATTCTGTTGATGACTCAGCTTTCTCATCACAAAATGTGAACCCAAGCTTCCTCTAAGTGCTGACTTACTTACTTTCAGTTCAATGAATTTTGGAGGAATGAATGAAATTCATCAATAACAATCAGTGGAGGCAATATTAAAGATGTCAGCAATAAATCAAACTTTTATTTTTCAATATAGAAAAGAATTAAGTTAAATAGTGAAACAGTCCATCAAAAATTCGGCATCTTGTTTTCAACCAATGGTCCTTAACACATTAACCTTTGTCCCAAAATGAAAAAAAAAAGTAACAAAGTGTAAATACCATGTTCACAGTAATAAATATTGAAAACAAAATCTTTTATACATTGACATTATATATATACTGTATATATATATATTTGTGTAAATATATATATAGATATATATATATATATAATCATATACAGTAAAAAGTTACTTTCAAGTTTATCAAACATAAAATAGTGAAATAAAAATGGCTGAAAACAGAATGATGATTGCATTTTTTTCATTCCCAAGGCATCGGTAACCATGGCCATTCAAAGTCTGTAATAAATAAAAAGTGATATTATCTAAAGATTGTAGTGCATCGCTGTAAATAAAAAAAAAATTATAGTGCAAGTTCTGTTTTCTTTGCGCAAAGTAATCTTGCAAATTTCAAACTAATCCGAACGGAATGACAACAATGAAACAGAGAAGTCTGTTGAGCGCAGCACCGGTACGTCTCTGACTTCAGTCTGTTCTGCACCACAACTTCCTCTGTCGTCTTGGCAGCGGGAAAAAAAAAAAAAAAAAAAGCTTTTCACATGTATGAAACCAATGGCAGATATTCAATACCAGGCTTATTTGGCAAAATTATTTAAAGACAAACAAAACACACAAAAAAATCTCCACACACTCTTTACACTCAGCTTTGTCAGAATTGCCAACAAAAGTCAATGAAATGCATAGAAAGTAATTACCAGTAGCAAGAACTAACTTAACTTAAGGGTTTTTTTTTTTTTACTGTCATGCAGCATTTCTAAGATGCAAAGCAAGGCAGATACTGTGGGTGTGCGTCGATGCAGTAAAGGATGTTGGATGAATGTATACTCTGCCTCTGCTTGCACTTTTCCCTGGCTTCCTTTCCCCCTCAGCGATAAGGAACGGGGGAGGGGGGAGAGCTCCCGTTTCCTTTTTTTTTTTGTATGCAGGTTCCCGCGTCCTGCTGAAAGCCAGGGAGGTCTGGCTTCGTCTTCACACCAAGTGTTAAACGTGTGACGTGTGCTTGCTCGTCTCAGACCTCTGCACCCAACTCAATAACTCCAGTCTCAATAATGGGCACTAGCTTATCATCCACCTGTACCAGCAGGATGGTCTTGTCGATATGGGAGCGACTGGCTGAGTCTCGGCTACAAGGCACCCACCGGTGAATCACCTGCAGAGGGCAACAGATGAAAGGAAGCATTACAATCAAATTTATGAAGCATTTAATACAGAGCAAGTAGGTCAGAGAGGGTGTTATGGGCCAAAAAATAGGACATAAATATAAACGAGATCATTATTGCAAAATCACATTTATAGCATAAGAGGTTGGAGAATGTGTGTGTGTGTGTGTGTGTTGAACTGAATGAATGTTGAAATCTAAAGCTGGCCATACTTACTGGTAATAGTGAGTCAGAAATGAGCAAATAGCCAAGATAGGCTCTTTCGATAAGAAAAAAAACTCATACACTATCTATACATTATGAGTAAACTGAGGTCAATCTGTTGACGCTGATCTTACATGTCCTTCCATGCCCTCTATGGGGTTCCAGTCCCTCCAGCAGGTCCGTCCTGCCCTCAGTCTTACGGTCTCGTCAGGCCACTGCAGCTCTTTACGCTTCGATAAGTTTATGGTCTCCAGCACCTGACTCACATCCACAATCTGAGCGACATAACAGAACAACAACGATGAAATTTATATTGCGGCAGCACAAAGGATCAATACTCAAAGATGAATGACATGCAAATGCAAAAGTCAGAGGAGCGGATACAAGTGCAGGTGGCTCGTTCGTTAGTATTGATGTCTTTTAAAAGTTTACTTTGTGGTTACGACACATGTGTAAAAGGCAACATGCACACCACTTGCTTAGTCTCTCCTGTGCTGCAGGGAATCAATCCCCCCAAAGATCCAATTCAAAAGAAAAAAAGTCGATTCACACACACTTTTCACCTCTGCACTGATTTATTAAGAAGTGTCAAAGTTTCGGTCACAAGGACCTTACTCAAGACATGTCTTGAGTAAGGTCCTGGGTCACAAAAACCTTACTCAAGACAGTCATTACCAATTCCTTGGAATTGATTACAACACATACCACATAACCAAAATATCCCCAGTTAGATTCTGATGGGAACCTTTAATGCATGCCATACCACTCTTTTCTCTCCTCATGTTTCTTGTCTGTATCTCAACTGTAAACTATGTAATAAAATGCAAAATGCCACCAAACTAATAATAATATTAAAGTTTATTTCTGTCATTCTTGCCTTTATTTGAAGGCTCAAGTAACAAGAAGCAGCGAAACTTGAGGGAAGGAACCAGAGATCGAGATACGAGTTCTTCTTGTGACAAATTATCATTTCAGTGGAGCAGTTATGTAATTTCAGTTTTGAGTTTGAAGAGGAGGTAGACATACTCTGAAATGATATAAATGGCCATGATGTAATATTATATGCATAAAAACACAAATTCTCCTGAAATTATGACATTGAGTTTAAATTCTTTTGTAGATTTATATTTCATCACTAGCTTAGACTTACTAATTTTAATTATTTAAGTTGCATATTCCTTAAGTTTAACAAGTTAAATTTGTTTTTAGATGCTTGTACGGTGTATTAACAGTTAAATATTGTGGAGGTTGATGTACATTATATTATTTTTAAGGCCACAGTGCTGTTGATTTTTATAGTAGGTTTACAGTATCGGTCAGTGAGCTCACGATTTGAGACAAGCAGGCTGAACTGACAGGTGGGTTGAATCTTAAGGTGGGAGTGAAGAACAGAATACAAACAAGAGACTGAGAAACATGGAAAGTTCTTTGGCACCTTTCTCTATTTGTTGGTGTAGATTCATGCGTGACACTGAAAATCTGCTGCTAAATTTCACTTGCCAAGGACGCCGGTGCTCTTTTCGTTTTCTGGACATGATTTCACTCTTGCTTTATTTAATTTTACAAACCTGCACTCTGTAGGAGATGTCATCTCTGCGCACGGTGGAGACGGTGGGGTTGTGTTGTTGTGGGTGGTGGTGATGGTGATGATGCTGCTGGCTGAGAGGATCGGTCACGGTGCTGCACAGGCCGTCGTTACCCAGGAGGCCCACCAGCGTGTGGCGTTTGCAGGGAGGGATGCTGTGGCTGGAAAGGGAGGCGGAGGGTCCGGCCGGGTCGGAGGTGGAGCCCAGCCGGAGCTGCAGGGAGGTGGGGAGCGTGCGCAGAGACAGCTGGCTGGTGGAGGAACGTCGGCAGGGCTCCAGGCCTGTGGTGGAGGTGCGCAGGGAGGAGTGGCGGCTGCTGCTGTAGCGGTAAGAGGACGACTGGCTGGCAACGGAGGCTCGTGCAGGGGAGTGGCGCACCAAACCAGACTGAACAGACTGAGAACTCTGACTGGTGCCTGGACACAAGAAGGACGAGAGGACAGGAGGAGAACATGCTGAATTTGTAAAAACGTCATCATCAAATCATTATGGCATTTTTAAAACAATGCTAGGTTGGAATTTAACTGGAAAAATACACCTGTCTTCAGATTTTTGGGGGGTATTTAATGCTTTTATTGGACAGTAGAGAGATGACAGGAATTGAAACACTAACTGGGGACGTGGCAGTTCATGGCCAACACTTCAACCCCTAGGCCACTGTGGTGCCTGAACAAAATTTAAATTTACTTCCTGCAAAATTCATATATATGTAGATTTGTAAAGGGAGTCTCTTGTGAAAACGGACCCTTCTGAGTTTCACTGAGCCAAAACAGATTAATTTGTCATCGTAGTGGTATCATGACATGGTGTAGATGGTAAAATGTGATACAGGCAAAGTATTTCTCACCCAGAGTGTGCGGCTGATACGAATGAGGAGGGACAGGTCCGGAAGTTACACCCTGCGATGCTGAGCTCTGCTGGGACTCGCCCCCGGTCCCGTTCCCACTGCCACAGGACAGCCCCCCTGCATCTGAATCCTCGATGTTCCCTCCGCTGTTACAGCCTGCACCGCAGCCTTTCCGTAACCTGCAAGAGAAAAAACAAATTATTGAACAAGAGTCAGATTAACCAAAAGTAAAAACATCAACATCAACAACAGGCCATAAAATATCACTACTATAATACCAACATTTATGTGACAGTAGATTTTAAAGGGGAAGTGCACCTATTTTACACATCAAACAGTCTTAGGGAATGCTACTGCATTGTGGCTGCAGATTGAGCTGTGCACAGTCTGATCAATCACCTGAGTGAGCGACGGTTGGGGCTGAAGACTACTAAGTTTGAAAAAGAAACAACTGTGACGGTGTGGATGTGAGGTTAGAAAGAAATGAGGTTACCAGATTTTTGCAGCCTGCTCCTCATCTCTACCTGAGGCTTGCAGGCTCGAGGCTACATTAGCCGCTACTAGAATAACACGCCCGAATCTCCGCCTGATCTGTCGGCGGTTGAGTTGCATTGTGGATAACGTGGACACTAGGTTTTGACAAGGAAGAAGAATGGATAGAGTCAGAAGTCTCCTTCAGAATGGTCACCTGACTACACATCCGACAGGAAGAGAAACAAAACAAGCACACCTGCCTAGACAGAAAACACCCCACTCAGGTGCAATCACTTCACCTTAATGAGAGGCTATATGGTGCCTCCATCCTCGTGTTTCTTACATAACTACAGCCACGTGTTGTGTGTGCATTTGATATCCAATTTAACTGAATTACCAAACACAATTTGATGTATTTGTGCTAGCTTTTGCAAAGCTTAAACAACACAAACATACTAAAACATCAATTGCAAAATCAAGAAATTAAGTGTTCTGCATTGCAAGCTTCGAGTCCTGCCTCATCTGTCACATGGATTAAAATAGATAGAAGTGCAAAGCTAAATTAGTCTAGTACACTATTGAACTACACATCACCACAAACCTGTGCCAGGTGCTGACAACAAAGTTGCGGATGTTCCCGATGCTGATGGGACCTCCCAGGATGTGTCCGAGCTGGGGGTGTGAGTTGCAGTAGGAGGTGGTCAGCGGAGATACGTAGATGGGATATCCGATGGGCTGGTCACAAGAAGAATTGATCATGTTCCGCAGAGCCTGCTTGGCGTTCTGGATGCTCCCGCGCTCCGGGTTTCTGTTTCTGAGGAACACCAACTCCTGCTGCTGCCCTGCCCAAAGGCCTCGGACACATTCTTTATTCACCTGCAGCACGAGAAGTAAGTTCTCATTAGATATTTGTCTTACAACCAGTGACAATCAATGAATCAAATGCTTCACCTACCTTGATGACACGGAAGCTGAGGTATCGTCGATTGAGCATAATAATTTTGTACTCATTGGTGCCTTCGTCGAGTACGTGGCGCAGGGCGAGGAGTGACGGGGCGTTAGACAGCACAGCGCTCCTCCAGGCTGGGTCGCCCTCGTGAGCGATGACCAGGTTCTGCTGGTGGGAGGAGATGGCCTCGAAAAGAACAGCCGGTTCATCGTACTCATCGGGGGACGTGAAGTGGTCCTGATAACGAGAGGTGCGGCGTTTTGTTACAGATCAAAGTTGATCCATGAGAATGAGAGAAAGAGCAGGTTTCGTGTGGAGAGGCTCACCTGGTGTAATTTGAGAGACATTCGGATTCCAGGCACCACAACTTTCCTGAGCAGTTCCATGTCTGCGAAAATCCACTCGTCTCGCACTGAAGAGATGCGGAAATCTCCTTTAAATAACGCATGAAGTCCGTAAAGGAAAGACTCCAGGTTGCTGTGAGAGTCAGAACACATAGAATGATCATTACTCAAGATACAGAGACACCTAATGTGTATACATATGCATGCATGTATATATCTATTAAAAGGCACAGATGTTTGGCTTTTTTAATTACTTGGCTTATACATGATGCTTTATTTATTCTTTTGAAAGTTAAAAGAAATCCTTGTTCCGTTTCACATCAGGTTGTTTGGCCTCCATACACAAACCCTTCGTCGGTCCTTGACACATTTTAAATCGTTAACTTATTATAATGAGGATTACTAGATAACCTGGACATATGATGGGCTGCTGTTCCCAGAGCTCTCCTTCCCAGCACACACAGGCCGAAGCACAGCAGCACCAGAGGCGAGTCTTTCTCACTGTCCAGCGGCTACAAACACAGAGCAGAGACGGAAGAAATACGCATGAAACCTCAATCAAATTCCAATTAGCGCCAACTTTGACCTACAAAACTTTTGTAATATTGTAAAACATTTTATTTATTATGGGTGTAAACTCAACCCTTAACCCTGACATTTCCATTACCTTTCTTCACTTATTAAAAACATGTCACCTGACAACAAATGATATGAGTGCAGCACTTCTTGGGGAAGTAACAAGATCATCCCAATCATACCTTAATATTTCATCAAAATCAAACTGCTGTGTAGTGTTGCTTGTTTTCACAGGTTTTTGAACTTTGAGCATCAATTGTAACACTCTTGTCAAGCCTGTAATTTATTTACACTTTTGCCAAAACACAGTGCAAACATAATCCCTCCAACCTTCTATACAGCTGAATGAGTGTTGTCTGTCAGACCCAAGACATTCAAACACTGAAGCTAAATGCCTCCCATCATTATCACTCAGCCTCATAAAAAACAAACGTCAAGGACCATTACCTTGGCACGTCGAGAGTTGCAGTACTGGATCCAGCCCAGGTAGACTGCACAGAAACTGTCTCTAGAGATGCCTGCGAGCCGATGGTCGTAGTCCTCGTCGATGTTGGGATTGAAGGTAGGATCCAGGTCGACGTAGTTCCTCTCCCCGCAACCCCGCAGGCCGTCTTTCATGGTCTCATTAGCCAGCCACTCCTCCAGTTTGGGGGAAGCGATCACATAGTAGATGATACCCTGAGACCAGGAAGGAGCGATGTATTTAGAACATATAGAAATCATATAACGTTTAAAATGTTAGACCTCCTCTTAAACAAACCTTGACGTAGTAGGTGGTGAGGATGCGTCGTAGATCGAACACCTGCAGCATGGAGGCTGCGCTGTTGTCGGTGATGCTGTAGCCCTCCAGTACATACTTGGTGACCAGTACCTCCCAGGCCAGCCAGCGCTGTCCGAAGGCGGCGTTAAAGGACAGAATATGAGGAAGGTGGCCCGGCTCACAGCAACAGCAGCCCTCGTCTTCCTCCACGCCCTCGGTGATGGCCTCCACTTCCCTCTGCTGGCAGTAAGTTCCTGTCGAGTGAAATCAACATGTTCAGAGTCGCCAGGACAGTTCTGTAAAATGTGTAGCTTACTGAAACAAACCGAGGGAGATCGAGAACTCTGCCCAAGAATTTCACTCGTCTGAATCTGTTTAATACCACGTTGACAGACAGAAGTATAAAAAGATATTGCTGCTGTAATACAGTTTATATTTTCAACACTGAAAGTTGTGAAGTTGTTGACAGACTGATGATGATGTATCATGTTTTGAAGAGTGTTTCTGATTCTGTAAAATGCGTATCACATGCGTTCCATTTTCAGCAGGTTTGTTGTACAGCAGCACTATGAATTACACAAAGTCATACTGATAAAGCACACACACGCACACACACACACACACACAGGTCTGTTCAACAGGAAGATAAAGCACGACTGGACTGATTAATATGGTGGAATGCTCATTTCTCGAATGGAAATTCTGGGCAGCTGGTTAATAATCATCATTCACTCTATCTTCTAAGTCCAGACTTAGCTCAAATACTTATTTTTTTTGATTGTTGGGGTTTAATTTAACCTGTCAAGAAAAAAATACTGGGGCTGGAGTTTATTAAATCAAGACAAATCAGACTTGGAGACTAAAGCTGGAAATTATAGAAAAAAAAAAGAGTATACTGACCTTATTTTCAAATACTTAAAAGTTATTCACTAAACCACAAAAACAACTTGATTTATTAATGACTTTAGGATATAATAAAGCCAGTAAGACTCTCCTCTTTTAACACATACTGTATATACATGTCTTAAACCACCACACATTCATTCATTAGTAGCTAAAGTGGCTCCAGTCGAAGTCAATTTCAACCAAATTCCAGACAGATTTGGTGCCATTTTCTTCACAAGTGCGACACGTGGACCTTCTCACCTCTGAACTCCAGCCCTCGCAGCTGAAAGGTGACCAGGCCGTTGCCGATCTCTATAAGGTGCACCAGAGCGTTCAGGTAGTCGGAGGCCAGGATGAAGCAGTCACCGGTGCTGAAGTTGCCCCAGCGGCCCAGGAGGAGGTCTCCACACAGGCTGTGCTGCAGGGAGCGGGTAAGGTGCTCGTAGAAGATCGAGTTCAAATTGTTGTCATCAGAGCCTGAGGAGAGAAAGATGAATGACGGGGGGAAAAAGGGAACGAAGCATTTTTAAATCACTGACATCACTGGGATAGAGGTGTAGATGTGTTCTTCTAGCCTAAATCGTTAAGTACAACTTAGATAATAGCGTCCCATTTTCCTAATTGAGATGCTTTAGATTCTTCCAATTTGCATGAATGAAAGGCAGCTGCATCACATCATCAAATTAAAATTTTTTATGCCCTCACCTGGATTTCTGTCCAGCTGAGAGGCCAGCCGGGTGTTAGAGTGATCCACTCTTTTGGTGCTGCATAAAGAGAAAAGTTTCAGAGGCGAATTCACAGAAATAGTCAGTTTGAGATTTGAAAATTAAAACGGGATTTTGACTTATTTTTCCATACTTGTAATCTCTTTCCCAGAACTTGACAGGGCGGACGTAGGAGGTGATGAAGATGGCACTGCCCAGGAATGGGTTGAGGGGAGTGGAGAAGATTGTAGACACTACAGCCTGGACAAACAGCATAGCAGAGTCTGCAGGGGGCTGAAGTCAAGGATCACTTGAAAAATATTCACATTTTGCTATAAAGTACATAGAATTTGCTCTCTTTGTTTTTAGAATGAGCTTCATGAAACACCATTCATTAAGATACACTTTTGAGAGCATTTCCATACACGAGAGGAGCAAAACACTGAATCAAAAATCACCACTGAGTTGACTCAACACCTCCACAAACCAGAGTTACAACAACAACAGAACATTATGAGCTTTACAACCGTGCTGTTGTGGTACAGGTGTACCTGAGAAACTGGTGACTCAGTGTATAACTCATGATAAAGGACAGCAATGAAAGGATACGAGGCACAGCAAAGGGCTGAGCAAAGGCGTGGAAGGCCGACCCCCATGTGATCTGCCAGGGGGCGATGTAGGTGTAGACAAAGTGCAGCTTGTAGAACAGCTCCCACATCTGTAAAAAAAAAAAAAGAACAGCGCATAAAAAAACGAGCTGATAACTGCATAAATATAAACAACTAAAGTTCTCAACAACAAAACACTTAAATTGCATAATAAATATATTGCTACACTTTGCCCTGACCAGTAGAAAAATAACTGATCAGTATGTATTAAATTCTAATGATTATTACAATATTTTGCTCTTAGACCTTAAACATCTGTCTCTTCTACAGAATCAGACCAGAAAAAAGGCTGTAAAACTCATTATATATTCCTCTCACCTTGCTGAAAACGATGGACATGAGGAAGAGGTCGAGCAGCAGCGTCTCTGACAGATGACGGTAGTCGAAGGTGAAGAAGAGGACGGTGAAGAGGATCGTTACGTACTGGTAGGTGGGACTGCTGTAGGAGGAACGAAGTAGCTTCAGGCCCGCCACTGTGATCATCAGAGCGCCGACCCTGGAGGAACATTTAGAGAGACATGATGGTTTTTGCTTTCGATATAAATATTATAAAACCAGTTAAGCATAAAAACCTTTAAATCATTATGATCTTATGTTTTTGGATTATTGAAACGATTACGTAACAATCAGGTGAGGTGAGGTTTGCTAGTGAAGAACATGATGGGGGTAGATTAAATGAACAAAGGGTGACATTGGAGGGAAATGAGACAAAGATCTTCGAATATCTTAAGAATTCTCACTCTGTGTCAAGTTTCTTTGGACTGGCGAGCTCTCTGGCGCTGCCGCTCAGCTCGTTAAGGATGACGAGTGGATAGAGGACATTCTTTTCCACGAACAGCAGCCACACGTGAAGCTTTTCGAACCACATCACATGAGCCGCATCTGACAAGAGAGAGACAGGTGAAGCTTGTCAACATCGTTATAAGACACAGCAGCACGGTTAAGAGACACAAAACTATACAGAATTCATCAAAAAACAAAGACTAGAAGAAAAATATTGTGCATTTGCTTTGTTCATATTTGCAACTGACAGAACATCAAAGTAATTGTCTCTACTTTACATTTGCAAGTATAAACACACAAACTCTTGTCTGCACAGGAATTTAAAAGTTTCCTAACATAATAAATAGTTCTTAGATTTCTTTAGGTGTGATTTAGAACAAAGCAGTGACCCAGAGAGCCATGTTTCTGTCTCTACATGGGATGCAGAGTACTTACCCCTGACTTCAAACTGATAGTATTCCTTCGTTTTGAGCAGAGGGTGAGAGAAGCAGTACCAGGGCAGCTGCTTGCGGACTTGAGGCAGCAGGTAGTGGGTGAGCAACCCCACCGTCCCCAACAGAGCATACAGGACATAACTCAGGAAAGGCTGAGGGAGCAGAGAGACGCAGGAAATGAATCCTTATACGTTTGTACGGACAGATACTCGATATGCAAAGACCACCTTTAAAAAAATACCATGTATGTGAGCATTTGTTTGTAACATTTACTCTTTTCTTTAGGGCTGAAACATATGATGAAATGACAGAGATCAGCCTTTCATTAGTAAATATTTACTGTACCTGCAGCGCTATAAACACCGTGCTGACATGGATGGCGAAGTAAAGGACAGCGATGACCACACAGACGATCAGGTCAGACTGCAGACGTTCATTCTACGTGTTCAAAAAACAAAGATTGAGTTCAGAAATAAAGACAAAAAAATCTCCATTAAAAGAGTTCATGTTGAAAATTACAACCGTGGAGAAGCCAGCAGCTTTAACAAATGTAATATGATCAGATGACGATCCTTGTTCCAATAAAATTACTGACAGAAGTCTTGGCTTCATTTAGTTGAATGATGAACGTTTAACTCACCACTGAGGCCCTCAGCTTCTCTGGCAGAGGGTCCTGTACTTCTGAAAGAGGGTCCTCTGGGTTCTTGTCTTTTAAATTGGGTAAAAGCTTAGTCTGTATCAGCGAGCTGTAAAGCAACAAGCAAAAAATATTAGCTGGTTCAAATAACATGAATCTCCTAGGAGTGTTTTATCTCAGAGGGAACGTATAATCACCCAGTGTTAACACTACAACCATTGTGTGAAGCAGTGTCAAGCTATCTGAACTAGGCATTTTTGAAAAGCTTAGAAAATCCCTGTCTGAGATAATCCACAGCATATGTATGAGAAAAGTCACAGATTATTCTTTATTATGGCTTTCTCTCTCACAAGCATGGGTCAAGCAGTAATGGAAAATACTTCTGATGGCCTGTTTTTGCCTATTTAAATGCCAGATGGGTGAGTTCACCACATGTGACTTGGTGGCAAGTATTTGAAGCTCACTTTAATATCTATTTCTATGTGGGTCACTAAAACTCAGACATTACAAAGACTTTCTGACTGAGGTCTATCGTGCGTGACCGGTGACTTACATGAGGACAGAGGGGTCGCCGCTTTGCCGGCTCAGGTGGTAAGACACTGCCACCAAGAGGCCGCAGAAAACGGAGAATAACACGGGGATGTGGTGAGGCTCCCAGGTCTCCTGAGAATGAGAAGATTTTAACATGTTTAATATTTAAATATGTGAATGTGAATTTATTTTTCCACCATAAATTCAGTTATTTTGCTGATGGTTAAGATATATTAATAGTTTACAGAGCATCACTGTACAAGACCTGATGAGATTTAACAGTTTCCTAAAAGTGTGTGATCACTGTATTTAGTAATGTTATAGACTGTATGTGTGCTTTTTAATATTTGCTTTGGGAAACAGTGGTAACTAAACATGAATCTACAAAAATTTGGACAGCTGAGGTTTTGTTTACATTATTAAAGAAATCTTAAATTAAGGCAGATATGATTGATTAACAGATGCAGCCAGGATTTGATGGTAAGGAGCTATAGAATATGTTTTGTAATAAACTGTTGGCAACACTCAAAAGAACAGCAAATACAATCGGAAGAAAGAAAAAAACAACTGTTATTCTCTGCCAAGAATATTTTTCGGCAACACATCATTAAAACAACAATACTGAGGCTTTTTTCGCTGCGTGTCACTGTCTTCAAACATCTTAATATTTAATGTTTCTATATTGATGAGGTATTATAATCTGCAACTGAGGTGACGGTTAAAATACTTGCTGTAGAGGACAGCCGTATAGTTCATTTCGATTGTATTTCTGTCATCACGTTACTTTTTGATTACAGTTATTTTGCATCTAGATTAGATTTAGAAAGCTAGAAAGGATTTGCTCTCACCTTCAGAGCTCCGTAGCAGAAGCCATAAAGCAGAGCGACGGTGACGATGCTGCGCAGGACGCTGTACAGCGCTGACAGAAGGCTTGTGGAGGCTGCACAGAGCACAGAGAGGATGTCAGCAATGAGACCACTCAACTCGACAGACGCTAGGCCAGGCAGAATGCAAATCAGCACTTTGTCCTCTTTATGAAGCCTGTCGTATCATAATATATATAAAAGCAAGTGTGCATGAGCCGCTATTGCCTCGTTCAGTAGAGGTCACCCCTGCGGAGATGCTGCTGTGCATCTACAAGTCACTCACCGTTGCCCCCGAACACATGGATGTCCAGCTGCTCAAAGAGATACATGACGAACGTGTTGACTTGTGGCAGCAGCCCCACGAAGAAGATGATGGGAAAACACAGAGTGAAGACTGCAGGGAGGCAAACACACAAGAGGTGACAGTATTGTCAGTGTGATGAAATAAATCATAGACTTTTAGAGAAACATTTTTCATGTTATAATTCCATATTTTTCCTGGACATCGGGCTTCAGATCATGCAGATGACAATGATTTAGTGTTTATGCATCTTTGACAGGGAGCGACGCGTATTATCGGTTCATATTAGTGCACGCTGGCACGTCTCCAGGGCAACTGCAGCAATTACTGTTGATTGCTGTTTGGTGAGAGGCAGTTTTAATATTCTCTAAGCAAATAAGCATCGCTTTTAGTAGAGAGATTGTGGCTCTTGTACATATTGCACTTTGTGACCCACGCAACCGGAGCTCAATTTGTCTCATGTGTTGCAAGTCTCAGGGCAAACAATCTAAAGTGTAGGGATGGATTATCTCATGTATCTTTTGTGTGTTTTTTTAATCATTATTAAAGTAATTTCCTATCTAAAAAACGTGGTACAACAAATCTCCAGCTAAATTACTGTTTAAACTATGATACATTTGATAACCTGGCATCCTCAAATAGTTATCTTTGATCCTAATCTTACTTTTCATTGTCATGTTAATAAAGTGGTGCAGTCCTGTTTTTATCAACTTCGTATTAGTCTTTTATAGCATTCTGTGACTTTCTGCCTGAATTTGTCATTCGCAGAACTGATAATCGTAACAATAATCAAACTAACCCACTCACATCTCCCACTTCTACAGAATGATGCAGCCAGACTCTTAACTAGAACAAGTAAGAGAGATCACCCACATTAGAACTTCTTTTTTTAGAACTGATTTTAAAGTTTTCCTCGTTACATTTACAGCATGTCAAAGTCTGGCTCCGGCATGAATTTGTGAGCTTCTGTGCCCATAAATTTCTACCTGCACTCAACCTCAGATCCTGCACCAAAACTCTGCAAGCAATCCCCCGACCTAGAATTAAAACTAAAAGGAGAGGCTCCCAAACTTTGGAACAACTTTCCTGTTGAATTTCTTCTTGCTACTTCACTGACACAGAAAGTTGCATTTCTGCATGAAGTGGTCTGCATGACGTGGTCTTTCTGTGTCCCATCACTTTAGAATTCTTCTTTGTACTGTCCCAATCAATGAAAAGCACCACACAAATATAGATTGTCATTATTATTACTGTACATAAATGATATCTGCTTTCTTTGGCCTTACCTATGACAAGGTCCCTGGCAGAGGCGAGTACCAGGGAGCTGGTGAGTGCGACTCCGTACAGGGTTATGCGAGATGAAGTGATCCTCAGACTGCCGTAGTGGAGCAGCCAAATGAGGCCACAGCACAGGCAGAAGTAGACAGGCCGGCTGTATGCTATGATACGATTATGGCCCTGAAGGGACAAAGGTAGGATGTTATAATGGTTCATTAAAGAAGCTGGATTTTCTTATTGTGGTCCAGTACGACTCAATGTTCAGAGCATGCAACTATGTGCATTTAAATAACGAAAAAGTTCCCAAGATGGAAAACATCAAACTGCAATTAACATTTCTTCATTTATATATTTTAGTCCATTCCCTTTAAGCCTTTAAAATGTGTGCCCTCTTGTTACACTGTAGATTAAAGCATACAACAAATTACATTAATTGCAAAATTCAATAAAACCATCATTCTAATGAGGCATTATTGCTAAATAAAGGATTAATTCATTAGTATAAGTGTCATATGAGCCCAGGGGGACAGTGACACAGGTATAAACAGAAATAGCATCGAGAGTAAGGTTTCACAGGAGAGAGAGAGAGAGAATGCATGTCTGCAGCGTGCAGGTTTCAACCCAAGAGGCTACGTGCTGCCCTGCTTTTTCACCGGAGGGAAAACTGACAGTTTACGCACCAACAATCAGATTAAATAAACCAGGTTTTCTCAAAATGTGTCAACAATATCATGAAAAGGGAAGGGAAGGAATCTTTGAGGTTAGATGAGGTGAAGGAGATGGAAAAGACAAGGGGGGTGAGGAGGAAACAGAGGGAGAGAAAGGGAGATACAGACAAATAGCAAGAGAGCGAGCTGTGGTCTAAACTCTGGCCAGCTATTTAAAGCTTGTGCCTGCAGCTGAGTAGGAGCTGCATTAATAAAAGACACCGTTTCAGAGCAGGCTACTGACGCAAGGGAGGGAGGAACACAGAGACTCGCGGGGGAAAAGAAACATCATTTTCAAGAACCACAACACAAAAAGAAAAATACTGAAGAAAAACTATTGGTCATATCATAGATTAAAGGAAATTGGTTCTTTATTTCTCTACCCTCACTGTGGTTTAAAGGGTTTTTCTGGTTTCTGTTAGTGTTTTTTTCTAACATTCTGTACTCCTTACTATTGTTTGTTTACTCTGTAGGTTAACCAGGCATTTAATAATCATCACTCAAGATATGAGCATCTTCTCACTAAAAAACTCTCAAATTGTGGATACTTTACAGTTAAAATCCTATAAACCAATTTTTTTTCAGCAATAGCAATTCAAAACATTACATTCATGTAAATCCATTGTTACTTTTTTCAAATTTTATGTCATTGATATCAGCCTTCTAACACTGTATCAGAGCTGTGTGAAGCTACTGCTGATGCAAACCCCAAATTTCAGACTGCTGCAGCATCAAAGAGTTCAGTTGGTAAAACACAAGGTGTTTCTTATCATGAAGCAGTCACAGAAAAAACAACGCATTTGTCACAGCGGTTAGCACTGACAGCAATCGTTTGTCAAAAATGTCTCTGCAAAACAACACATTTCAGCATTTTTGACAGCTCCATCGGTTTTAAATATTCTGTTAGATTAACTTCTCAGTAAAGTAACCAACTCCTTTAACTGTGTCCTGCTGTTGTGTGGAAAACTTGCGCCATTTGTAGCATGAAATCAGACTGTGGTTGCTCATGGCATGATAGAAAAAGACCAGTTACTGACTGACTTTGTTTCTGTCACCAGATACAACAGTTGCTTTTCTGTTGTAATTCTAACAAAGTAGTTGCTCAAGGAGTGTTTGGTGTATTATTAAAAAGCACTCGCTGTTGAGACTTAAGGTTTTCAGGACTGAAAACTTCAGGATTAAATGGCCCCAAAAGTGTCAAAGAGATAAAAGTGATTTATAAGTTTTAATTACTTACATGTCGAGGGGAAGAGGAGTCTGGTTGAACACTCTGCCAATAAAAAAAGACAAAGGTGAATTCATTATTAATGTTGATGCCTTGGAATACCTCTAACAAAGCCACTGTACTACTTCTTTACTGGCAGTTCAGAAGAAATAAAGTGCAAAATAATGTTTGAGTCATTAGCATTGTGAATTCCCTTTAAGGCATACCAAACTTTGAAAAACTGCTATCATGTGTCTGGTAAAAACATTAAACTGCTTCTTTGCAACAGTGGTTCTCTGTTTCACTTTTAAGGTCAGGTCTGACCATGTTGTGGTCTTAACTCAAGTGCTCACCTTTAGTAAGGAATACTGGCAACTTGCAATGACGAGGCAGAACTGAAAGACCCAGATGTCAGTGAAGAAGCCGTTGACCAGCAGCACTGAACCCAGGAAGGCCACCAGGACAGCCAGCACTACCGCCAGCACATTCTCTAAAACCTCACGGTTCCTGTAACACAATGGAGAAAAGTCAGCCCAAGAGTACATACAAAAGTTCTTGAACATAAGATTAAATTTCCTTCATGTTTGATATCTCAATCAGATTCGAAAAACATCAGCTAATGACAAGAGAGGTAAAAGAGAGAGAAAAAAAAAGTGTATTGTACAGAAACATCTTCAATAATATAGAGAGCATATAAGCAATCATGTGGTTGTGATAGTGAGACTCAAAAGTACTTCTAAAAATGGGTGTTAAGACTGCATTTACAAAGGGGATGATCTAATAGAGAAGGGAAAACTGTGTCAGAGTCTGGAGAACTGGCATCAATCCACGCAGTGCTTTAAACTTAAGAAGTTTAAAATCCATTTATGGTAGATATGGTCTTTCCTCTTGGTGCCAGCGAGGAGCCTTGCAGCTGCATTTTGGATGAGCTGCAGGCCTGATAAGGCTGACTGGCTATGGGGCTCCCACATAAAGAGAATTACAGTAATCAAGACAAGAAGAAATAAAAAAAAAACACTGAACAGCAGGGTTGACTTCCTTATCAAATTTAAAGCCAGAATGAAAACTGACAACCACATTCCTCCCATTAGTATTTACTATTTACATCTGAGAACAGCCACAGGTCCACAGATGTTGGTTAGACTGCTGCAGATATCCACTAAACAAATTCAATTATATTATTGCATGTCACATGTAGCTGCATGTAGCATAACATTGAGAAGATGAGAAGTTATATTATATACAGTTTGACTGGTACTGTATTATGTACTGGTATGTATTATGAGTAAAATGGCAGCAGATATAGAAAAAAAGATTTTAATAGGGCCTAGGGTGGAACCTTGTAGTACTCCACAGTTGATCGGTAAAAGGCTAATCCCTACATACATGACCCTGGATGCCATAAACATGCCTGAGATACAGCAGAAAACACACTGAGAAGTTTGGTAAAATCTCAGCATTTTTTTCTGTTGAATCTCCCATTTGTGCTTTTTAAACTCAGAGCTGAATACTAATGTTTAGTTAATGAGTTTCATCTTGTCATTTTCATCAGGTATAATTACAAGAGTAGAAAACTTGCTGATCATGGCCAAAGGAAAATGAAATATAGTGTTGAAGTTTGGAAACTTGAAAATTACAAGTAGGGTGCATGGATGTTGTTTTTGTTGGCTATAATATCTCCCACTTGGAGCCACAAATTGCATAATCTGTCAACACAAGTATCAAACAAGGCGGTAAATGATGCCTTCCTTGCCGTACCTGTCAAACAGTGCCAGCAGGGTGAGCCGGTCAAAGTGCAGTCCGACCCACAGGTAGGGCAGAAGCCACAAGCGATAGTACTGCCTGGCTTTGCCAGCAGCAGTGGTGGCTGCAGAGTCCTCTTGGCCCGGCGGCGCATCCTGAAGCTCTGGACTCAGATCTCCATCCTGCTGCTCCAGCAGCTCTGGGTCCATCGTCAGCAGACGGTTCAGACGGATCTGAGGGAGGGAGAACTGTCTCACAGTCAGAGCTAGGTAGAGTCAAGTCAAAGGTATTCATGCTGCATTTTGTACAATGATACAGTTCAAAGTACTTTACAAACCTGATTTTTAAAAAGAACAGTAAAAAGAGATAGAAACAGATAAACACAGAAAAACGACTGCACCACTGCCACTCCACCCACTCCCAGCCATCTGGATTCTCATTGCAGAACTGGTTAATAAGCCAGCACCAGATGATTAAAGACATCATTCTTGCTCATGTAGAACAAGCATATCAGTCTGTAGGTGCCAGGCTGCAAAGGGCTTTGAAATCCAATAAACGTTCAAATATGGTTAAGGGGCAAACTGGTAGCCAGTGTAGTGATTTTAAAATTAGTATAATATAATTTGTTTTTGATGTATGGGCAAGAAGAGGGAGAGGAGAACAGCCAACACAAGAAAAAAAACTATTAAAAAACACAGTCATGAACATGAATGCATAGTGCAGAGTACCAAAAATAATATGCAAACAGATTGAGTCAGGAGATGAAGAAAAACATTTTCTGCATGTGAATGCATGCTTCTGTCACAGTCTGTCAGTCTTCAGTCTCTCTGCAAGTCTAGCTCACTCTGTCTCTCACACACTTTACACACAACAGCAGCAGCTCACTGGTTGGATACTCACCAGGTCATGAGGGTAGAAGCGAACTGAGGTAGAACTGGAGAGGTGGGAGTCGGTGTCCCTGCAGGGGCATCATCAGACAAAATGAGAACACTGATGAGGGAAAAGCATCTGATGCACTTACTGTATTAAATCATGCTTAATTTCCTGATGACCTAAAACTAAACAACCAATCGGCTATTTGCTTTGCTTTTGTATGGTACGGTTTTACAATTATGTTTTGTTTAAAGCTACAGTTCTGTAAAAAGGGGACACTATCTCAACAAAAAATGACACGCATCAGTGATGAAATAATCTGTTCCCAGTTGAGAACAACATAAAATTTAAATATCTTTTTTTTTTTTTTAAATTCTGCAGACATAGCTACTGTAAGTGATTAGAAACACAACAAGCTCCTAACAGCAGCCAGATGGTGTATTTTATTATATGAAAACAAATGAGATTAATTCTCAGTTTGACACTAACCATACGTTATTGGAGGCTCGTCTGGTTGCAGGTTCAAAATTGACCAAGGACATGTCACACCCGCCAGCCTCATACAAGGAGGGAGTGAGTTTTCCTGAAAAACACACAAAAGAGAGAAAGAAGCACAGTGAGTCCTCAGAAATCATTAGCAAAGCCTGACTTTGTCCGTGGGAATAATTTAATTGAACTTGATGTTTACATGAAGGGAATTAGATGGCTTCGGTAATATTACTGTGTTCATCTGAGATAATGAGATTACTGAGTGAATGTGCGTCCTCCCAAAGAGGCTATAAGCAAGTCAGTCATTTCCTGCTTGTCCTGAAAAGCAGTCAGGTTGTTTCCATTGTGCTTCTGTTGCTTCAGTGGAGCTTTACTGCAAACTATTCCTGAGATGAGATATGAAACCTGAATATAAATGTAGTAGCCATGAAGCTCATAAACCATCTGATAGAAAGGCTTATTTTAAGTATGTCCACAGATCTTACAAACACTACATCACAGATTACGAGAATAACTTAAGTGACGTATAGTTTCTCTTACAGTGTTAGTTTTTCCTTTTTCAAAATACTGTACTTATGAGTGCTGCAACAGTAAGTATTGCCCAAACTTAAGCAACAAATATAGCAACAAAAATAGATCGAGTATCCCTAGGGTTGTCCTCTGTCTCAAAACTTTTATGGTACATTTTCCTCCAGTTTGTCAGTTAGAAAAATAGAAATTCCATGTTTTTTTTTTCCAGGGAGGCTTGTGCAAGAGAAAATTTCAGGAATTCCTTTGAGCCTTGAAATGCACTTCGAGATAAAATGCTATTTATTTAAGGATATTTGATAAGGATATGACCTTAGTTAAATTTGCGCAATACCTTTCTCTGAAGAAATCTTCAGACAACTACAAAGGAAAATATTTTCTTAAGATGCTTCATGCAACTGCACACAGATGCTTAGGAAACTCACATCTCTAGTGCAGAGTTCTCACAATCACACTGACATCAGGGGAGCAAGTAAACGCAAGAAACTGTCCAAGTAGTGAAATCATATGTGGATAAAAACAAGAATTATTAATGCTCTGAAATTACAAACACAGAAACACACACTCAGGCCACCAGCTTTCTTCTAATAGCAATCTGCTCTGAGTCACATAAAGAGAGTAGTAATCCATTTACCACTAGTTCAGAGGACGGGCAAAAACAACTTGTACAAAAATCTCTATTTTTTTCAACCATCATTATGTTCATTGATGTCCTAAAGATCAGTGAACATTTGTATTTATGTGTAGGCGTAAACAGAAATCAGTAGTAACACTCTGTTCAGCGCAGGGTGTGGGAAGGCTATGACCAAAGGGTAACATGCACATCCAAGTGAGGTCAACTATTGGCTACAGATACAATATCACAGACAGAGATAAATGGAGCATAGATAATTGAGCTTGGCTTTGACTGATTGCAACAGTCCACCGGCCGTGGATAATAGAGCTCTGCTATGACTGACTGCAGCAGTCATATCTGACTGGCTCTGTTCAAGCAGTTCCAAACCATCAAATCCACTGTAGCAACTTTCTTACCAAAGCATATGAAACCAAAACAATAAACCAAAAGACAATGCAAAATTCCAATGTGTCATACAGATCCACTTCCCCACAAACTACCAATCCAGCACTGTTCCCTGGGAAATTCCAATTTTCTTAACATGTCAGCTCTCTTCATGCGCTCCCTACCGAAGTCATCCTGCAAGCTGGTAGTGCCAACCGTTGAGGCCTTGTCCTGAGAACCCTCCAGGTGTGTGCTTCCATTCCTGGCCAGCAGGGAGGCGCTTGCGCTCAGCACGGTCACCTGGGACGGGGTTCTAGACGGCTGACTTTTCACCTGGGAAGTAGAAGGCTGGGAGGCCTGGCTGAGAGCCTCCTGAAGACTGTTGGAGGAGAAGGGAGAAGGGGAGGAAATGAGAAGTGGTGGAGACCGGGGGGGGGGGGGGGGGGTACTGTTGATATATAACATCAGCACAGGGAAGGGGAGATGAGACAGGTAATTTCACAATAGTGGGATTTCAGGTGATGTGATGCATATTCTGGTTGCCATAGTGGAGGTCCCCTACTGCAGAGCAAAAATGGCTGAACAGTTGTTGACTGACTGAAAATTAGATATTATTGTGAATTTCTGTGTAACTTCTGTCAACAAATATATAATCTCGTCACTATTTCATCCGATTTGTATCATGTCATTAGTATCCAATCATCACCATGTTGCTTTAGACATTTTGTGATCTGGAACAGAGGCAAGGGGCAACAGACATATTATCTAAACACATCTTAACAATCTTTATAGCTTTCTTTTCTTTTTCATGTTCCACATTTAAAATTATTTGCACAGTTCAGGTAGACCTCCATGATAGCACCAGAAATGGATAGGATATGTGGCATTAAGTGAAAAGCCTTTACTGGAAAGTCTTTCCTGAGACTTCTAAAATCTATAAAGCAAAGTCATTGTGACTTAGCTCTCCATCCTTTTGACTAAAACCTGCTCATAGGGAAATCTACCTGGGGTTTATGTACCCTCAGGATACAGCATGCTGGATCATTGTCAGTGAGGCAATAAAACCACACTTGTTGATGACTGAATTAAGAAAACTACAGCCCTCCTCCTCTATCTTTATATTAATCACCATATTTTCAGTAATCAGTAAATTATCTTGCCTTTGACATAGCTTACGATGTCTGATGCAGCACTGAGAAAGTCAAAAAACTATTTGGAGTGAAGGGACATGAGAGGGTGGAGGGATCGGTGGAAGAGGGAACGATTTTGTATTTTGCAAGTTTATTGACCCCTGGCAGGCTGCTCACTTGTTTTCCTTGCTTAACATTTTTCAAGGCTCAGCATTTGGAAATGTGACCTTGCAAGATGGATGCAGGAAGACGTAGAGCCTTGGCTAGAGGTGAAAAACTGTTGGCATTTGTACAACAGAACCGGGGGAGTTATACTGTTCAGACGTCACAGGAGCATGATGTCCATCCACAGCATAAGGCCAGTGGAACAAAAACATTCAGCTTTACACGTTTTATTGTAGTGTTAACAGTACTTAAATTGCAACATTACACGCAGTAATACAGTCGCTTTTTGAGATATACCTCTGAGGGATTTTATGCTTTGCTAAATTAACAGAAGGAACATACAAGCTGTTGCGATGAGAGAACCTGTGACCTTCCAGTTACGGCACGGTCTCTCTAATAAACCTACAATCTCAGGAGTGACAGTTCATTTGTATTCTGCAGGGCAGTAGTCAATCATGCCAGGTCACTGTCATCTTGGACAGTAGGGATTAAAATACAACTCTGCCAAACATGGACTTTAGTTTTCAAGGTTAGATCCCACATAAAAGGTTAGAAACACGCACAATTTGACACAACTCTAAAACAGTGCGGTGAGACGTGATGCGCCCATTAAAACAAATCAGAACGTTGTATATATATAGCACCGGTCCAAAGTTTGACACTGTGGGAAAGTTGGGACACTGTGGGAAAGTTTAAGACTTTTCCATTCACTTGAATGAGAAAGTGTGTCCAAACTTTTGACTGGTGCTGTATGTGAAAATTTATGTTAAAAAGAAAAAAACGAAAGAGTGCAAATTTAAAAATATCCTCCTGCTGTGAATTACTGACACACGGTTTAAAATGGAAAAAGCCGGGATCTTCAAATCTATTAATAAAAACACAGTATATTAGTATATAGTTCAGTATAAATTCCTGACGGCAGCCAACTTAAACCTTTGATTTTTACAATTACCAATATCATCTTTATTTCTCTTTAAAAAAGAGCAAAGCAGAGTGATACAGCAGGATGTCTGTATTATTGAAATCATGCACAGTTCTGAGAGGAGACGGTATGTCAGCCAAGTAGATTAGTCAGACCTTGTGGCTTTGTGCCTTTAAGTTTGTAAGGACTCCATTCTTTGATCCGTAAACAAAATGGGGAATTTAAAAGATTAGATGGCATGATAACAGCATGAAAAAGTGAAGTCTTGAGAAAAGGAGGACGAAAGACATCACATGCAGAGTAGAGACACCCATCCAGTGATACGTGCTGTCTTGCACTGTCCCAGCATGCACAGCAGAAGACGCAAATTGGTGTTGATGTGGGGCAGGAAGAGGGCGCCACCTGGTAACATGCTCACACCAGGCAACAAAACGACAAAAAACGATTCCCTGCTCCATGCACGGCGTACCTGAGAGGAGATCCAATGAGAGAGGTGGGAGGTGTGGGGTTACTCCCTGCGTTGTGCCGCCGCCGCACCGCCTGCCGACGAAACGTGCTACGTTCACGCCGAAATATGACCGTCTCCTCGCTCCCTGGGGCTGTCGTGGTGAAAAACATGGTTGGCCAGTCAGCGTGGATGTGTTTCCTTTGTTTGAGAGCTTGATGTGGACACATGTAGGAGGTGATAGTTCCATATATTATCCTAGGTCTCAGCTACATTTTGAAAACAAAGCACACTCACTAACAAAACCAAATCTGCTGCTTCAACTTCCTACTGAAGAGGTTCTCTCCAAAATGAGAGCAACCAATGAAAACACGACAGGTGCTACAACATGACTGACAGACCAACACTGAAGTGGGACGTACTGATGGCCTGGTGGTTGAGATGTTTGACATAACATCCTCAATTCCACTCCAGCTGCTTTATTGCATATCATGCCCCTCCCTCCCCCCCCCTCACTTCCTGTCAGTATCTCTCCTGCTACTATCAAATGAAAAGCAAAATCCCCCAAGATAATATTTTTCCCACAATGGGTGACAGTATGTAGCATGTCAAGAATCTAACATGTCATAAACTTCTTCATGTCTGGAATGACGTGGCGCAATAGACCATCATGAGTGGGTTAAGTGGACTGCATGTTGGTATTTTTCCGACATTAGACACACTCAACGGACACTTAAGTGCTCAAGACTGCAAGTGTGAGTATTGGGATGGACCTCTAGACTGTGTCCAAAATCACTCCCTCGCTACCTCATTCACTGCTATAATAGAAACTCTCTGTATTTAATAGACATTTAATAGTTTACTCTACACAGTGAGCAATAAATTTGAGATACTTATGGATCATCATTATTTTTGCATCATCATTCACAGCTGTAGTGTGGCATGACTGCAATTTGCAAATCCATAAAATGTGCACTAGTAGAACAAGACCATAAACAGGGGACAAAGTTCAGTTATGGTGAGATATGGTTTGCTTACTTTTTATTCTACTCTTGTGATAAAACCCACTGGCATGTTTATCTCTGGCATGCTAAAAATGTAGCATGACAGTAGCACAAATAGAGGAGACTATTAAAAGGCAGCAAAATGACTCAGCAAACTCTAGCTAAAGTTGGCTAGGTATAGTTAAATTTAGCTAGTGTTAGCCACTGCACGTACTTCAACAAGTGGTGGTAAAACACTCGAGTGTGTTAAATTTAGCACAAGTGAAACAGCATACAAATGTATGAGAAAGACTGTGCTACTTCTTTACTGAAGAGACACATAGATGTGCTGCAATAAATTGGTGTCTTCAAGTGGTCTGAAGAATCCAACAAATTCCCAATAATCACCACTGACAACTTGAAGTCCAGTCAAGGAAAATATTTAACCAACTGCTCACTCAATTTTATTGCGAATGAATTCACCCAGGTGAAACTGACCTAGCAGGTTAATAAAAATCAAGACAGCAGGGATCAAATGATAATTAACCACTAATTATGAAAGGTTTCCTGCCAACAGTTGACATGTCCAAGCATATCCTGGTTCTGATACTGTATATCCCAGGAGGTGTACACTGTAGAGACAATCAACACAATGACAACATGTCCACAACACACAGAAGTCAAAGGAACAAGAACCCAGACAGTCAGGAACCCAGTGAAAATACAAGATATTATCCTGCAAGTTTGAAGAATGTGGGGGAGGGAATGTCTATTAGACTCAGTGTGTATGACACTAATAAGAGAGCTGCTGTTTGTCTAACCTCAGCACAAAGCACACACTGTGCCATCATGCTAATGGTGATATACACAAGGAACATTATGCTTGGGTCAGGATTGTCACTCCATGGAAACTCACCATGGTTACACTGAATGAGCAAGACAGACAACATCTCTTATGCAGCCACACACACACACACACACACACACACACACACACACACACACACACACACACACACACACAAAAGCAATAATAAAGCAAGAATTTTGTCTGGCTACACCCAACACAGTCTCGATGTTGTCAATCCTACCACTATGCCCCTGCTAATAGGCCAGAAAACAGCTATCCAGTGAAGTGAGCATGATATATGGCTTCCAATACACAAACAAAGCATCATTCACTTTTACTTAACTAAACCTTATCAGCAAAGCAAGCAAAAAATAACAAAACTAGACTAATAATGCTGCCTATATTCTGTCTGGGATCATATTAGTATGATACAGTTCACGTGATAACTGACAACTGGAGTAATCAGCAGCTTTACATCTGGATTACAACAGGGTTAAACTAACATAAAAAAATCTTGTGATGTATTGTAGAGTCACTACACTGACAACATAAAATGTGAACTATTAATCAAACACCAGCAGTAAGCCAGACAGAATGCCATGTGTTCAATATGTTAGGGCGCTGTGTGTGGTACATACCCCGCAGGGAAGCAGCGGTGGCATCCTGAGGCTCAGTGAAGGCTGCCTGGTTGGGCAGACTGTTTCTGGAGCGGGTCACTGACTCCAGCTGGGAGGCCCGACCCAGTAGGGATGCCGCATCCAGGACTTCCCCTTCTTTGGCTTCCAGGTCCGATTTGGAGGTGGTAAGGGGTCGAGGCCCAGCTGGAGCTCCCAGGCGGCTGGGGTCATTAAGGCAGGCGGCCGTGCCACTGTCCAAACTCAACACTCTGGCATGCGTTTTGGCACTGCCTGTGCTGGGGGTACGGCGAGAGGTGCGCCGCTTCCCTCCAGTTCGCACTACTGCCTCAGATCCTGCTGCAGTTTTTACTGTGGAGGAGGAGGCTGCATTGGCTGCAGTGTGCTTGGCTTTCAGGGCCCTGTAGCGGCCCTCTGGTGAGTGGCAGGAGCGGGAGGTGGTGCTAGAGGAGCTGTCTGTGCTTAGGTGGTGGGTGGAGTGGAGACTGGAGGCGCAGCTGAGTTCACTCTGATCGCTGGAGTCCTCCTCTCCACCCCCAGTAAACACAGCACTACAAGGCTTGGCCATACCACGCAATGACACGTAGTCCCGGTGACGGCTGGCATCAAAGCTACTTGCCCTTTTCTTGCCAGTCCGTCGACGTCCACTGCGTCCTGTTGACAGGGAAGAAGTCCTCTGAACAAGGTTGGCTGACTTTGGTTGGTCGTCTTTTACCTGCTCCTGCTCGATGGCCACTCCACAAGTAGAGCCATCAGCACTGGTCCTGATGCCAGGCTCTTCCTGGCACCTGCTAGGTTCTACAAGCTCTTGGGCTGCTGAGGACGGAGTGTCAGCAGGTTGTTTAGCAGTCAGTTCATTGGCATGAGGGTTTTTATTGGCCTCCCTAGAAGGTAGGTTGCTGAGGCCTCGAGAGCTAATACTGCCAAGGCTAGAAGTCCTGCCGTCTACAGAAGCAGACGCAGTATCTCCTCTGTCCCGTACACGCTCATCCCCTGAAAGTGAGAGCAGGCTCTCCACATGTGTAGAGCTGGTCTGTTCACTGTGGAAGCTGCTGACAGTGCTGTTGGTGTCCCTGTCTGTGCCGCTGCAGTAGCTCTCAGTTGAGCCACTACTACGAGTACTCAGGCTCCGTAGGCTGTCAGCACTGCGCTCCCCTCCGTGGGACTTTCCTCCTCTACCAGAGCCTTTCCCACTACCACCAACCTCCACCTGGTACAGACCTGAGCTACCTTCCCCAGCCTCCCTGGAGGCTGAGCGGGCTACTCTGCGTGGTTCTTTGTGTCTATAGCACTCTATTCCCGATGTCGAGGCCACAGCTTGGTCCTGCTGGTAAAGGCGCTCGGTCCCCTCTCTGTCAGACAGCCCTGGCCTGTGTGGCCTGGCAGTTTCCAGCTCACACACAGGATCAAGGCCACCTCTCCTTGGTGGAGGGTATAGAGCAAAGTCTGGTAGACACGGGTCAGGAAAAGCAGAACCCGCCGAGCTGGAAGTCCGAGGTAGGCCCCGAGAACGGAGCTCCTTTCTAAAGGTCTGAGATTGCATGGATGCATGAGTGGTCACCTCGGTGTCACAGGAAGAGTGTGACAGGCTGAAGTGATAAGCAGCAGAGTTACAGAGATCAGCAGGCTCTCTGGACAGTTCTGAAGGACACAAGGAGGTTGAGGGCTGCAAGGAGGCGAAGGAGTCATTGGGAACAAGGCAGTACATCTTTGCGTCTGATAGCAGATCTAAATGGATACAAAGATAAATATTAAGGAGAGCATTGAAATGTCACAGCCAGTCACATAAGCAGGGTTTTTGTTTACATGTGAGTGCCATGCTTGCTTGTACCATGATCATGACTGCAGCTCTCTACAAGAGTCAAACTGATGTCATCTGAAGTCTTTCCCACATCTCCTGCAAAGATAGGAAGAACGCAATTAAGAGATGACAGGCTTAATCAATTATTAATACTTTCACAACCAGTATCTCTAGGCACCCACACTACAGACGATTAAGTAATAGAAATTCCTGTCTTCTTCTCAGAAACACTACTTCTAAGAAGAAAGCTAAGCCCAGAAAAGATTTCTCGAATGTCCCAATGGCTGTTTAAGATAACATTTGAATAAAGATGTAACAGTTCAGAATGGTGTTCTTTACAATTAGTGTGTCTCAACACTCTATTTTAGAGTGACCGTGATTTCCTGGGAATTTGTGAAGGACAGTCTGAGTGGATGGAACGCTTAAAGAGAAGATTAAAAAGCTAAACCCCAGCAGAGCCTTTGTTCAACTTCAGACCATTTCCTGTCATCACAAACCACCAGCTAATTAGAACGGCATCGAACACACTCACTGAATTATTCAGACAACACAGCTGCCTCAGTACAACAGACCCAGTTTGCTTCTTGTCTTCTTCTCAGTATTTCAATAAAGTCCTGGAGAATGACTCTCATGCATACGGCATATTGCATTTCTGTTTTTCAAACTCAGCAGTGCCTGTCTAAAGCTGCTTCATCTTAGCGTGACTGTTGAGGTCACGGTAGTGCTGAGTCAGACCTCATCTCCTGCGTAGCCGGGGTGATCATGGTCAGGGATGTGGTGATCCCGCAAAAGGAAAATGCATCACACAGGGTCACAAGACTATTGTAAAACATTAACTGAATTGTAATGTGCTTGTAACAAGTAATATTATTTCACTTTGAAAATCAGTGGAGTCACACAGGTGGGGAGAACAAGGATTTGGCAAATGATTTAAGTATACATGACAAGGCAGTAGGTAGTCAGAGTTACCTTTGGCTCCTGTTGCTCTTCCATGGCTGGACGCAATCTGAAAATTTGAATGAAAAGATAAGTTAAGCCATTTATCTTTTGAAAAACATCAGGTTATCAAAAGGTAATTTCTGAAGTAAAATCATTCATGAAGGCGAACTGACAAGGCGTGTGATCACTATTGAATACAACTTCCAAAGAAGACACGATTTGTGTCTTGCAAACAGCCGGCGCCTCTTCACTGTCATCAGAGAGAAAAGTTTTGGCTTCTCTTCCTACTTGGTACACAGCAGCTGAGCATGTTCTGGCTGATTAGAGACTCAAGGACACAGTACAAAGACACAGAACACGGCACCCATGGGGATTCAGAGGTTAAATATATCTCACAGAATAAAACAACTAAATATCTTTGAATATTAAAGAGGAGATATCTGCTGACAGCAAGCTATGTGAGCACCATGCCTAATTAAAACACACACACACACACACACACACACACCTCCTTCCTCAAACCAAGCCATAATACAAAAAGATAATTTTCAACTTGAACTTTTACTCCTTAGGTTTGTCTTAGCTGTATGTGTGCACCCTGGACTGGTAAGGACAGTACACGTTACACTAAAATGGAAAAAGGACTAAAAGCTGTCAAGGCTCAGGACCTGATGCTTGTTTGTGGAAAGATGCAGTTAATTGATCATTTATCACTTGTAACACAAGTAGTGATACAGAACAATGCTCTGAATAAACAGGTGGATACAAAAATTGGTTGTAGCCACCAGAAACATTAAGGTGTTGGCCTGGTGTGATATATAGTGTGTCAAAGGACAGTTAGACTGTGTAGCTTCAACCAGCAGATTCTTTACATCTTTTTCTGGATAAATGACCCATTTTTATCGATTTTTCAATTGGTGACAATTGGTGGTACATGTTTTGGGGCATTTTATTCCATTTTCTATTATAGCAACAGCAGAGAGATGGGGAATGATATTGGGGCAACAAAGGCCGGCTGCTGGAATCGATCAACGGATGTTGTGGCCATGTGGCGTGTGGCATCTGTCTTGTACTAATCATGTACTAATCAATCAATCGTTTCAGCATAATACAGTAGTAAACAGTGAGTAATTTCAGACATGTCATAGAACTTCATTTTAGTGCAGACAAGATGTACTGTTTATTGTGACCGTAAACATTACTTTGACAGTAAACAGTGTTGGCTCAGTAATAAAATCATGTTCTTTTTCCTGGAAATTACATCTGGAAAAAAATGGTGTTGTCTTACATTTGAGGACAAACCATAAATGTAGGGTTGGATACTGTTTATATTTGAACCGCTACCAGTACCCAACGGTACCATTTTTCGGTATTTTACTCTCTCTGTAATAACAAAAATGTAATTTCAATTGTAAAAAATAAGTCCAAACTTCTCAATTTCAACATCGTTGTTTATTTATAACGTTTTGTTGTAACACACCACACAACATAAAACCCCTCCCTACCTCCCTCTCTCCTCCCAAACCCGTCCCTACAACCTCCAGCTTGTCACAGTCACCAGGACACAGCGTGTCGTGTGTGTCTCGGAGGAGGCACATGTGATATCCTTGCCAAGATCTAGGGGTCGTAGCATCGAGGTTAGTTACTAGCAGGGTTGGGAAAAAGGGGAAAAAATGGCGGAAAAGACACTTGTGACCATTTTCAGCTCGTCATTGTCCTGACTGTGTTGGACGTGAACAAGCTGTAGGTTCAGGGCAGGGGTGACGTAGTCTCGCTCTCTCTCTTCCTCTCTAATGTACTCTATCTCACCCAGATGTACACTTGCAACAAGTGGTAAACCAGGAGAGATTTTTTAAAAGGCTCATAATGAATCTATCAATATTTATTTGAATTCACAACACAACCCGCTCTCAAGGTAGTGAAATTTGGCACCGATTGAGCTAACGTGAATAGATGCTTGTTACCCAGCCCTACAGAAATGTAATTTGGCATTCAACACACACTATTTTTGTATCTCTGTATCTGTCCCTGTCTGTCTTTTTCCCTGCCTCTTCATATTTGTGTAGAATAGAGCAAATGATGGTCGGTTAATACGGTATACTAATGGATTGGTTAATGCTGATTTTACCTGAGATGGTACATGGAATTATACCAGGGGGCTGTACTGTTTTTCCATGTTTGCTGTATTTGGTTTTAAGTGAGTCAAATCAAAATTAGATTACTTTTATTATATTCATGCATTTGCCTACTAAAAAAGTAGGGGTGGGGGTTTTATAATCAGAGTCATCTTATACTGGTCTCACTATGGTATGCAGTATGCAGTACACCAGTGCTCTGCTTACCTGCTGGTTAGACTCCATCCCAATATAGGAGTTTCTGGAACTGCAGTCGACTGGCGGAGTCTCTTGCCTGATAAAGTCTGCCATCTCAATACCCCCTCCAGGGTCCCTGTACAGACAGACAAACACATACACACACACACTTGTATTACCAGCACATGAACAGCACAATTCCTCCCCTTAAATCTGGATGGATGGCGCAGAGTGAAATGTGACATCCATTCTGTTCAGCTTGTTTGTCTGTCGGCTCTTTAACATCTCATTTACCTCCTTCCTTTCGCTCAGCCAACCTGACTCATTCTAGGGGAAAAACACATCACGTAACTTTATTAAGCAGGCCTGTATTTTACATCCTTTTTAAAACTCAACGGAAAGAGCAAAAACAGATGAAAGCCTCCATGTAAATTTTCTCTCGGCCTATATTTAGCCCGGACGTGCTTGTTTAACCAGTTGGTATGTCGAAACAAACAACTTGCAGGGGATTGTCTATAAATCATTTCCATATGCCAAAAATGTTTCAGAACGGGTCAAACCACAAATCAAACACTCCAAGTTATACTACAACACAAAGCGCGAAGGGAAAGGAGACTGGAAAAAAGTACCGGTGAAAGGAAAATGAGTGGGAGTTGGTGCAAAAACACCTTAATCAACATCAGCTCGGCTTGTCTGCTCTACTGTAAACTCAAACAACCTGGAATGTAACTCCAGATGTGCGGGCAAAGCTGTGACTGCAACTGCCCCTGTGGTCAAGAGCTCTCATTCTTCTTGCTGCCTTTCCTCTCTCTCAGCGTCCTGCTAAGCACTCTCTCTGGAATGTGAATATGAGTCACTTCTTCAAGTCATGGGCAGGAAAATGCTGCAACCTCACTGGCTTTGTTCCTTCTGAATGAGAGCTGAACCTCTATATTAAAAAAGAGACAGAGGACTGGCATTCAGAGTCAGAGTTTAACACATTATTTTGTTCTTTGTAAGATGCTACAATACACGTTATTTCTTGGTAACGGATGACATAAAGCTTTTTCAATTTGCGTAATCCTTTAATATTGTTTCATTTTTTTTGTTAAATGAAACAGGAGGCGCCGCAGTTGAACATTATACTAAAAATAACCCACATGCTAATGAGGTCATTAATTACCCTAAATAAAGCATTAATTAGCGCATATTTCACTGTCAACACACCTGTCTTTAATAATAGGTTGCATATTGAACTGTATGTGCATTAAGAAAGTCTCCAAAGTCTGAAGGAATCTGCGGTATTAGAGGTATAACAGCTTCTACTGTGTTATTTTTATAAGTTAATATTAACGTGTCTATGCACAAACAAGGTATAAAAGGCGGGCACGGAAAGAACTAGTTCCCACGAGAGAAGGACAATGTGTTTACAGCTGTTCCAAATGGACCACACTTGAAGGCAGGAGTGAAAAGCCTGCCAACATAGAGAGGGGCGAGACACAAAACAATCTTTCCTGAAGTCATTCACAGAGTTGCGCTCGTTTTGAAGACTCGAAAAATGCCAGGAGTTGTGAGAGAAGAGCGAGAGGGAGAAGGTCAAACAATGCCTTCTTTCTCACCTCCACACACCTGTCTCATCGCCGTGTGAACTGGGCGTGATGATGGATTGTCAGGTTTTGGGAAATTACAAATGCTTGGACTTCTGACAATGGAGAGTTGTGTTAAGGAGAGGGTTTCAGAAACTGTTTTGGCCGTTTTTCTAGCACTTCGGCTGGAGCATACTGATACCTTAAACACCACTCTAACAATGTAAAGCTCTGCGTAGCATGTACCAAGAGCTGCAGTGCATAATAAGTGACAAATAAATGTCAATAGTCTTATAATGCATTTAAAAATAATGCTTCACAACACACTTCTCAGCACAAACCATACTGACAACAAATGAAAAATAATGTTATTACTGTAGAAGTAATTTTTCTGGGGTGTCCTGGTGGTTCATATTGCTCGGCTTGTATCATATCATCATTTGAACCCAGCCTACAAACCTCTGTCTCTATCAGTTGTACGTCTACCAAATACAAGGTCAAATGAGGTAAAAATAAAAATCTGCTGCTGTTACAGCTGGACATGACTTAAACTGTCTGGAAGTCTTTGAGGCAATTTATTGATTCTCCTTGTAGTAGCCTGAGTCTCGTCTACACATCACCGCTGGAGGACTAGACCTTTGACCTCAGAGCTAATAGACAACTCCAGATTACATCACTTCTAAAAGTCTTGACTCACTCCACAATCACACACCATGTGACACGTCATGATGAGAAAGCATCTTCTACCTCACACACAATACTCCTACAGAGCCTTTGCAGAGTACTTTATCTGCTTCATCATCTGAGCGGTTTAGTTGTTCACACTCATGGAGTGTCTTTGTCTTTTTATCTCCAGATATCCTCCATCGAGTGGTGGAGGACGTGAACTTACCCCGGGCCGTTGCTGTCCTCCCGACGGGTGACACCGCCGTCATTAGCCCCCTCGGTGCCGCTTCTGCTGCCCTGCGTCTCCTTGGCTTGCTCCACCACCTCCCCCTCATCCAGGGCATGGTGGAGGCGGTAATTCACCGTCTTCAGCAGCAGAAACATGGCAGCAATCACACCACAGTAGATTCCCACAATCACCATGGTTGGCGGCAATGCCTGGGATTAGAGAAGGAAGTAGAAATTAACTGCGAGACCACTACTGCTAGTGATACTTCAATTATACTTATTAGGGAACTGAATGTACTTTTGATTGCACGCTTAATTTACTGTATGTGGCTCTGCATCCCTTTTTTTCTTCCTGTAGTGTCTTGTGTTTATTCGTTTTCCTTTATTCATCTCAAGGGTCAAGATTTGATTAAATTTCCGTTATGTAATTTCATATCATCATTATAGTCTGAGTTTGTTTTTGTTCTTCTTGAAAAGGACAATAAAGAAAAGGAGCAGAAATGCATTTTTAAAAAAGCCCACTCTAGATTTTAGCTTTCATGTTTATCCAAAGAGGCGATGAGACAGCAGGTAGGCCGTTCGATGTCTTGCTGAGGGACATAATGAGCGACAGCTGACACATCACGTGCTGACAGGAATTGAACCGATCAACAGTAACCAACTATTGTATCCAAGTTCTTGTGTATCCCCTTAACACAGCTGAAAGAAAAAAATCGAATGCATTATTATTTATGACACATACGGGCATTACTGCATTCAATTATCATTTTAATGTCTCTATTAATTGCCTTCAGAGAGCCGAGCACCTGTGTGTTTACCACAAGGTGTCTGAGCTCCAGCTTCCGTGTCTCTGTTGTCCTTGAGATATCCTGCTGCATCTGTTTGCAGTTATTACCAACACCAGCACCACTCAAACCTGTGGTGCAATATAAACCACAGAGCTGACCAATGTATTTCCACTCCAGGAATAGAACGGAAACCACAGACCAATTCGAAACATCGGCTTCTTGATATAGAAGTTAGTATGCTTAGCAAACAGCCATTTCCTGATACGAGTTTGTTTATAGCGATGCATGTGTGAAAAAGAGAATCATTCGGTGACATCTGAACCTGTCCTGTAGTCCAGCTGTTCTGTTTAGGGCAGTTAAAGTGTTATTATTTGACAAACAACCCATAAATAACAGGCACAAGCAAACTATACCCGGCACTGCTGATGGGTCAAGTCCTTCTGGGACAGTTAAGAGGGCATTGTCCAAAAGTAAACACATAATACATAGTGCTTTTAGGAAACAAAAGGGACAACAAAGACCTTATGTGACAAATGAAATAAGCATATAAAAGTCAGTCATTTGAGCCTCTACAATTGCCAGATTACTGTTACATCCTTGTCAGCTGTGCTCTTACAGTCACAGCTGGTAGCTTCTGAAAACTGGTGATATCACAAATCACTACAGACAGGAGGAAAGCAACTAGATAAGAGGAGGGGGAAGGGAAATTAAATTCCCTGATTACAGCCTAGCACAGTGTAATCGACTGATTATCCTTAACAACGGATCATAACTGCATCATTCACAGTGATAAATAAACAGAATTTAAACAAAAGAGCTTTCTGGTCCCATCTAGTTGGTGGATGCTACACTTTAAAGGGGAGGCATTTACGGATTATTTCGTTAATTTTGCCCTCTAAACCATGTTTAACCGCCTATAAATCCGACAACCGTATGGTTTTATAGATTATTTTAAATATAGTTACAGTATTCCGTTAGGTTTTGCTAGTTTAACGACACGTTACATTGTCTGCGCTCCAGATAATAGACAGAGACCGACCGTTACTATCCTGTGGCAGCTAACCTAACGGACACTTGGTAACTTACGTTGTCAACAGTCATGACAAAAAAAAATACACAAATAAAGGGATTAAAAGGGAGGTTTAGAAAAGCAACAGCACTCACCATGTATAGTGTGAAGGGGAAACATAGCAAAAACAGCCAGATATAGAGATGTAAAGCGTTGACGAATGTATTTTGATCGGGGTCGTAGTACCACCCGCCTGTGATTGAAGCCCAGACCCCCTGCCTCAGGATCTGTAGTGTCTGCGACCCCATGTTGTTGTATCCCCTCCGAATCCGACCAACCTGGGGGTGACACGCTGGCTAGTCGTCGCTGAACATGACAAACGGTGCTCTGTTTTCAGACATTGGCCTGAAAATCCCCTCTGCAGCCATCTTCTCTGCTACTGCTGCTGCCGCTGCTAGCCAGCCAGCTGGGGCACTGTTTCCAGTCCTCCCACCCGAGGAGACTACTATCCCACCACGCCCTGCGAGAAGCTTCTTCTTCGTGGTATCAATATAGAGTAGTAGCCATGGAAGCGGTCTATGCCAAAATATCTTCAAACATGCATCATTGCTATGTGATGATTTCGTGCTTTTAGCTCCCTCTCCTGGGTGTAAATGCATAAGTGGCGAGTGACAATGCATGTTAGACTTCAGCATGACAGTCACAACACAAATGCATAAACTAAAATGTATTATTCGGAGTGAGGGTCAGAAACATATATGACCAACTGGCGACACCTGGTGATTTTACTCTCCCATTGCTTACAGAGAAGATCAAATGTGAACTATGTGTTTTATCCTCAATCCCAGTGGTGGAAGAAGTATTCAGATCATTTACTGACGTGAAGTACCAATACAGCAATGTGAAAATACTCCATTACAAGTTAAAGTCCTGCATGAGAAACCTTACCCAAGTAAAAGTACATAATGTAGTTAAAGTATTGCAGTAAAAGTAGTGGTTTGGTCCCTCTGACTAATATATTATTATATATGACATCATTAGACTATTAATACTGAAGCATCAGTGTGTAAGCAGCATGTTACTGTTGTAACTGCTGGAAATGGAGCTAGTTTCAACTACTTTATATACAGTTAGTTAGTTTAGTCCAGTGGTTCCCAAACTAGGGGTCAGGCCCCTCCAAAGGGTTACCAGATAAATCTGAGGGGTCGTGAGATGATTAATGGGAGAGGAAAGAAGAAAAAAGTTCTGATACACTAATCTGTTTTCAGTTTTTGGACTTTTTCTCTAATCTTTGATTTTTGGCGAAATATTGGATCATTTGAACATTTATTGAAATGAAACCATGTGAGAAATTTAGAGGGGAAAATCACTATTTGGTGGAGCTGTTAACAAGTCATAGACATCTGAAATGTGACCCCGACTACACACTGCTTTTTGTGAGATGTCAAAAGTCAAAAAGGTTGGAAACCACTGGTTTCATCTTTAACAATGTGTTGTATTTTAAAAGCTTGTTATATTATCCATTGTGTCAAATCTCCATCTGAAAAGTAACTAAAGCTGTCAGATAAATGTAGTGGAGTATAAAGTACAATTTTTCCCTCTGAAATGTAGTGGAGTGGAAGTATAAAGTAGTGTAAAATGGAAATACTCAAGTAATGTACAAGTACCTCAATTTTTTACTTAAGTACAGTACTTAAGTAAATGTACATGGTTACTTCCCACCACTGCTCTGTTCATACCCTTTTGTAAATTTAAAAAAGAAGCCAAGACCACCATTGGTGGAAGAAGTATTCAGATCCTTTACCTAAGTAAAAGTATCAATATGACGATGTAAAAATACCCCAAGTAAAATTACATAAGTAAAAGCACAAAAGCACTAGCAGCAAATGTACTTTAAAGTATCAAAAGTACTCATTCTGAAAGAAAATAGTCCCTGTGACTGGTCTATTATTATATATTACATCATTACATTGTTAATATTGATGCACCAGTGTGTAAGTCGGAGCTAATTTTAACTGTTTTATTTTCAGATCGGTAGTGTAGTCCGGTGGTTCCCAGTATAGGGGTAAGGCACCCGTCAGTGGGTCACCAGATAAATGTGAGAAGTCAGATGATAAAAGTTGCAAGAAAGAAGAAAAAATCTGTTATTGTTGTGAAATACTGGATGATTTTACTTCTTTGGCCCTTAGAACAAATTTAAATGAAATCATGTGAGCAGTTTAAAGAGGAAATGTCTTCGGTGGAACTGTTAACAAAGCTCTTTATCTGTAAAGTAACCAGTAACTCCAGCTGTCAGACAAATGTGGTGTAAAAAGTACTTTTCCCTCTGAAACGCAGTGGAGTAGACATGGAATCTCAATTAAAGTACCTCAAAATTGAACTAAAATACAGTACTTTCCACCACTAAAGACCATCCTCTTCGATTAGGTACAAAAGGGAACTAAGGGCAGAGTAGCGGTACATCGTATTTTGCAAACACAGATTATAAAGATTTGTTAAGGAGCATTAGAGATGTAGATTTATCTGCAAATTTAGTCTGTACACTGCCCATCAACATCCAATTAATCAATATTTATTTGAATATGATTTGATCAATACATCCAGGTTTGACGGTAATTATACAAAAAAGGTCAGGAAGCCTTTAAGTGTAGTTAAAGGTGCTTAGAAAAAAAGTAAACCACAAGCATTTCAGCCCTGAGGTGATGAGTCCTTGATCATGGGACAGCATCAAAATGATTTCACTTACATTTAAGATGATATTTTGCTCAGAGGATGTGAAAACTGATCGAGCAAAACTGGAGACTGTTACTTGTCAACAATAAAACACATCAGGATATAGTAGCTGATACTTTTAATACAAAAACAAACAAAGCAAGATATTAAAGTGGAGAATTCCTTTCAGAAAGCAGTTGAAAGTGTATGTAGTCAAATAAGGGTGCTACGGTCAGGAAGCTCTCTGCCTTTTCATACAAGATGATACATTTGTGACACATTTTCCTGTAAAAGCAGAGCGGGAATGAATCTGTCCTCTGAAGTCGCCACAACACAAACATAACGCTGATGTCATCAGTAAACCGACACTGATGCTGATGTCAGCTTATCATCAAAAAAAGCCACATCCTTAGCGTACGCTGCGAGATGCCTGCTGACATCATGCAGTTAACCCCTGTTTGTAGTACAGCTGCCTGAAATGTTCATGATGCCAAACCTATTAAGCGCACAAGACTAAGGTTACAGTATAAAAGTAGTCCTGGCACTGAGACAGACAACTGCCACGGTCGTTCACAGCATCCTGTCGACTGATCGAATGAGCAGAGTGGTGGATGATCTTGCAATTTTAGAAACTTGAAGAGAAATTCTGAAAATCTTCAACTGTTCTTCTGGTTAGTGCTGTAGGACTGTTCACTGTCTTTCTCCAGAGTGTGAGAGGAACGGCTGTCACTGTAGCCTTGCTCGCTTCTCAGGAGGCGGCTTGCTTGGTGGAGCTGGAGCGGAGGACTTTGTGGCTGGCTCCCTCTCCTCTTGTTTGACAGCTTCTGTGGGAGGTTCAGGCTCCTTCTTCACCTCAACTGCAATACAACAGTATACAATTAGAGGGAAACTCATGGAATTTGTGGATGTCATCTACAATGAAATATGAACACATTCTACCTTTAAAATGAGATATCTAAGCCAAATTTATATCAATTAAAATTCTGAATGTTTAGGCAATAATCCAGAAGCACAGCCACTAATACAAAGACCAAGTGTAATAATACCACAAATGCACAAAATTTAAATGCAAAGCACAGAAAGACAGACACAGACACTAATAATTATGTAACTTTAATATCTAAATATAATTAGATGTTATAACTATCAAGATCATACCTGGAATAGGCTTCTCGCCAGGCTTAGGCTGAAATTGCAGAAGGAAAAAAAATCATATTAACATGAAATAATTATTTTTCTGGGAAAAATTCCTGGGAAAAGACTGAGAAGATTGTACATTAATATTTTGAGCCAGTATAACACGTACCTGGTAGAAAGTTGGCGGAAATTTTGACCTGAGGTCCATAAGGAGAGTGTCTACGCGGTGCCTCTGAAACAGTGAACTAGGCTCCTCTTTCTTCTTAGTCTTAGGCTTGGCTTTTTCTTTGGAGAAAGCAAAGCATTTTGTTTATCAGCTTTTGCCAAAATCATCAAGTCAAACTTGAACTTGCTATTGCTTTTATAAATATTCCAGGATTGCAGCTCTGGCTCTTGTACTCCTCAGTATTTGGTGAGCTTGGTACATTATGGTTAGTACCACAATGTAATCATTGTTGCACTGCTGAAATGAAGTGTCAAAAACCTAACCTCTCTCTTCCTGGTCCTTGAAATGCCACCAGTATCCTTTGGATGGGTGATAGCGACAATATGACATGGCCTCGTCAAACGCAGATTGGATTCCATGGACAGCAGAAAGCTAAAATAGATATGATTCATGTGTCTTCAGTTTCTTACTACTACTTCAATCTCCCTTCAATAAACTTTCACTGTTTTAAGTGTATCATAAAAGACCATATTATAAGTTCTCACCACTCTGGAGCTGATTACTGTTCCCAGATCTGGGGCTTGATACACAACTCCAGCTATGATGTAGTAGTCAGCCAAGGGAATCACTAGAGGGTGGAGACATACAGTCAAGCAAGATTGTGAGTGTGTGTTTAAATATTTGTTACTTTTTGTGACAGTAAAAGTCAGTAAGGTGGGGTTGATTACAAATCCAATAACTGGTGTTTAAACAAAACTAATATAACAGTTCTTGAATGTTTTGTAACCTGTGACAACATTTATGCTGCTGGATAATGATACTGAGGACACCAGCGGTCAGGTGTACAACCAATAGTCCATTGAAGCATTTCCCCTTTACTTCAGTAAGACACATAGTAGCATAATTACAGGAATAATGACAAGTGCAGGTAGTTGTGATACCACATGTACATGCAATACACATTGAATTCTTAAGATGCAACGCTGCTCACATTGTGTCGGTGACTGCCTCTGTTGTTTACGGATTATATAAAGAATTGGCTCCTGAGCATGAAGAAGAATGTACTCCACTCCCACCATCTGACTGAAAATGAGACAGAAACAATGTTTGCATTTAGTTTGGCATGTAACTCAATGATACAAATGAAAATATGTTTCTGGTCCTTTTTAATGTATAATGTACAAGGTCCACCTGTTGATTAAGTGCCATGAATCATTGCATTCGGTATCTTCTTTTGAGCTAATACTGTTTTTACTTTACTGTGACACTTAGTCCTTGAAACTAAATTGCAGTGAGAAGTCAGGTTTAAATGGAGCTGGTAGGGACTGTCTTGCTCAACAAAACCTCACCAGAAGAGCTGTTTGCTAACAATAAACCTTGAACCTGGATTATTCACCCTGCTACCCATCACATTTCATCTTTAATTACGTGCAACTATTCGCAAAATCCCACCAAATCCAACTGTGCACTATGAACTTACTTCAGATGCTCCAGAGTAAGCCGCTGCATCTTCACTACCTCATTATTACAGGTTCGATCATAAAAGGGGTTGCTCCTCTCAGAGAAATAGTCCAGCACATTTCCAGGGTTAAGAATAGGCACCCAGCCGCTGTCCACCCAGGAAATCCCAAGAAGGTTGTCTGAAAATTGAACAAGGAGTCAACATTAAATGAGAATATTTACTAATATACTTGGCTGAGATCAAGCCAATTTCAGTTTACATTGCTTACATGTGAGGTTCGAGTTGATTTCAGTATTATACTGAACATTTTTATAGCATTGATTAATGGGGCACTAATATCATATACATCATACTAGCAAGATCGCAGCCTCAGGTTTTAATGTCGCTTTGATGTGGAAAGAGTATCCTACAATAAGGACTTTACCTTCAGGGCTGGAAGACTTTGGAAAACCTAACTGGCTAAACCTTACTTTAATAGAGTTAGGTTTTAAGATATGATGTTTACCTCCCTCTAATTATTGACTAAGCAAATATATGTTCTCATAGTTTCTTGACTTTGTTGTTGGTTTTAAGTATTTAGTATTATTTTAAATATTATTACCCATTAATCTGTTGATTATCTTTTCGATTGTTTGGTCCATAAAATGCCAGAAAATGGTGAAAAATGCCTGTTATAGTTCCCCACAGCCCAAGGTGACATTTTCAGATTGTTTATTTTGTCCAACAAACAGTCAAAACTCAAAGAAACTCAGTTTACTATTGTTTACAACATTAAAAAGCATCAAATCCTCAAATTTGAGAGCCTGGAACCTGCAAATGTTTGTCATTTTTGCTTACAAACTTACTAAAACGACTTCTTGATTATCATAATAGCTAACAACTAATAAGTAACCGATTAATTGACTAATCGTTGCAGCTCGATATAGCCATCAAGATAAAAGCTAAATATAATTTCTCCTCATAAATCTCCACGTTTGCTCCTCTCATATAATAACATAACAACTAACTGTCAGTAAGTTAACGGTAATGCTAATACATGGGAGGCACAAACTGGGACTAAACCATAGACATTTGAGTGCCTGCCAATACTTCAGCAGCAGTGACTAATTATTTACCAATCAATGAACAAAAGCACCAAAGATATTTAACACCAAATTCCACTAATAGAGGGATTATTTAATGTTATTCCATCTGATGTCGTATCGAGCTTCACTAACATTACGAGACATTAGCTAACCGAATCGGATGTTTGTAGCCTAAACCTAACGTTAGCGTTACGTATGTAGAAAATCTTCCTCGGTCCGCATTAAACGTAACTATCCTTCACGTGTTTAGATTTGTATGTGTTTGTACAAAAGAAATGAGCCCATCCAAGCAAGTATCCAGAGTCAGTTAGCCGACATGCTAATCAAACCGGGGAGATGCTAATCGTTGCTACAGTTAGCTGCTAGCACTAAGAGACAAAGGTCTTCATAGAAGATTTATTTTATCACAAAGTGTCGAATATACGACGTCAATCGCTGGCGTATTACATGTGGCCACAACAAAAAAGCCTGAAAATATTCTTTAACAGATAATCAAATAATACAACGGTCATTTAGCTACCTCTGAAATCCACCGACGCCATGATGTAAACAAATCGTCTCTTTAAGATTACGTTATCAACTGATCTGTTCCGGGTCGCAGTTTGATGACGTATATTAATTAGTTAAATTGGAGTAAAGCGGACAGATAAAGTGTAAACAAAAATTGTAGTAAATTAATTTTTTTTAAATAAAAAAGACAACTAGTTTGCAAAAGAGAGACAACACTATAATAACTTTTAGGATTTTATTTTGTTTTCTTTAATACACATAAACACACAAAAATCAAACGCACAAATGAAAAATGTCATAATTAACTCCACTGTGTTTTGATTTTTTGTGCCTAATTTGGCTGTATTGTATCTGCACTTTAATTTCACGCATCATTCAACTGAATTTGTATTTGAGACTTTGTGTTTGTGCATGTGCGCATCTTTCTTAACAAAACAACGGCACACCCAGTTCCTTTGTGGCTACTTAAAGGCACAAAATATTTAAAAAAAACAAGCATACTTTTAATCTCTCAATAACCAGTCGTATATAATAGCTGTCCTGGCTTTCATTTATGGTCAGCAATGCAGCATTTGCTCCAGAGAGCTGAAATTCCAGAGACACACCCAGACAGCTGAGTTCACTGCCCTGAGAGTGTGACAGAACAGATGGATTTGAGCATGGTGAATAACAAGCTTACAAACACACACACACACACACACACACACACACACACACACACACACACACACACACACACACACACACAGAGTGCAAAAGGGGCGACCTTATTCATCACCTGGCTGCCTGCACCCCCCCTCATAATGGAGTATAATGGAGGCTCGCAGCACCCTTTTAACCTGCATAAACCCCAGTTTGGATGACATCATAGCCTGTCATTAGGGACTATAGCTCGTCATGTGTCTGTCCAAACTGGCTGCGCAGAAAGCGAGCAGTCAGGGAGAAAGGCAGACTGCTCGGGCGAGAGGAGACAAGCTGGATGATCTTTATCTGATACATCTGAGAGGAGATGACTGACATGACTGCATTCCTCCAAATTTGAGATAAGAGCGAGAGACTGTGCTCCCATCAAGAACTTGCATGGATGACACACAGAAATATAATTAAATGAGAAATTAGAACGACATTTTAATTCTTTTATTATAATAAATCAAAAACAATGCAAAGAGTGCAAGATAAATATCAAGATGTATCTCATTTTTAATGATTTCATCAGATAATTTAATCAAAAAATAATAGAACATCACCCACATTATCAACAAAGAACTGTTCGTCCAGTTTGGTTTGAAATAAAACAGTATGTGCAGTTATCAAACAAATTGATAATGAAATTATCTCCAGATGAACTGATAATAAAATCAAACCTCTCCTCTTCCTGCTGAAGTACCCCCATGGGACCACTGGCCCTGTATTTATCGACCAATCGGCTGGTCGGAGAGGAAAAATACGAGAACAGGCTACAACGGAGGAGCGCGCATCGCGCAGGGTTGCGCAGAGAGAAGACGTAGCTGCGACACTGCTGGCCAGGCGAAGACGCAACTATACGGCCGAGAGGATGCAGTGAAAGAGCCCAAATCTCCCAGCTAAATTACAGCCCGGTGTCAGGGCGGGTACAGTGAAATAACGTCGAAAATGAACGTGATCCAGGCTGGGCACGACGGCAGTTCCAGGGTGGAAGGAGGCAGAGGCAACCACACCGACAACGGCGGCGGCTCCCCGAGGCTCCAGCAGTGCGCTCAGCCTCCCAGCAGCGGCAGCAGCAGCCGGACCAAAGATGCCAGATACCAGCAGCAGCTCCAGCAGCAGAGGCATCATGGTGGGTCGATGCTGAAACAGCCATCCCACAACGAGCCAGCCGACGTCGTGAGGCGGGCGCTGGACTTCAAGAGCCAAGGCACCCAGTGCTACAAGGATAAGAAGTACCGAGAGGCGATTGGCAAGTATCACCGCGCTCTGCTGGAGATCAAGGGGCTGTGCAGGGTGCTGGGAGATCCGGACACCAGCTCCAAGTCCCCCCTCCTGCCGACCATCAGCAAGTCCAGCACGCTGACAGATGAGCAGAAGGGGGCCATGGAGAATGCAGAGCTGGAGTGTTACAACAGCTTGGCCGGTAAGAGACGTTTCTCTCACACATTACACACACACACACACACACACACACACACACACACACACTACACTTAATCTGGTCTCTTTTCTACAGAGAAAGATTCTGGGAATACTCCACAGCTCATGAATGATTCATAAAGTGTATGAGTCATTCTCAGGGTTACCCCACTATTTGCCTCACTTTCTTCTGATACTCACTTCCAATTGATGGTATATTTATTCACCCCCACGCAAATTCAGTCGATATATTTGCTATTTATTAAATAATGAAGCAAATGATGTATTGAAATTCAAACATTATCTCATGCAGTGTTATCAATAACTACTCCTCTCTCCTCTATTTTCCTCTTCTCCCATTCTAAGCTTGCCTTTTGCAAATGGAGCTGGTGAACTATGAGCGAGTGAAGGAGTACTGTCTGAAAGTGCTACACAAGGAGGGAAAGAACTTCAAAGCTCTGTACCGATCCGGTGTGGCCTATTACCACCTAGGAGACTTCCAGAAGGCCCTGTACTACCTGAAGGAGTCACACAAACAGGAGCCATCAGGTCAGGACTGACAGACTGTGGTGCTGAACTCCAGTATCTCAGCAGTCTTCTCAATCACACTGACAGATTTGCACATAGGCTGCCAAACGTTTCCATGTCGAGAGCTTGTAGATTATACGTGGATTAGACCACGTTTGAGTTGGTGTGCTGAAAGGAATCACATCTGTTTGTGTTGTCGCATGTTGTCCTGCTAAGAAATCTAGTGATGAAACGATGAGTCGATGTATTGATTCGCTGATTGTCAGATAATGTACCCTAGTTCTCTTTTGGCATTTGTCAACTAAAAATACAAAATATAATCTAGTTCCAGCTACACAAATGTGTCACAAAATTATCAAATACTTATTTTGGGACTGTAGATTGGATTTAAGTTCTTGTTAACTTGTGATAGCTGTTTAAATTAGGGACAAATCGTGACTCCATTAAAACCAGTATGTATAGAATTTGTAAATGTCTGACTTAAGTGATATAAATTTCACAGATTCCTATGAATTCGACCCAGGGACACTAAGATGATTTGGCTAAAAGCAACACATACTGCTCAAAAAATTCACTATGTGCCATCAGAATCATTTGGAAGATGCTACAGTCAAGTACAAATTCTGCATCTAGTGGCTTTAATCACAGAAAAATATAAATCATGTAAAAATCAGCAGCTCTGTCTTTGACTTGTGGAGGTGTAGTTTTGACCCTCCTGGAGCAAGTGAAGGTAAAGGCTCAGCGAGGCAGGTGAAGGACTCGAGACAGGCAAGTAAGGTAAAAGTGAAATGACTATATCAGTGGTTCAAAGTGAGGTTAGTTAACAGGTGGTCAGTCAAGACAGGCTAACAAATCAAATATCTGCTATGGCAAGACATTTTGACTTTTCATAGTAGATAAAGCACAGGTGTAACTACCAACATTACACGGCTCTGTTTTATTAAAGAGTCCCAGTAAGCTGTGACAGTGTGACAGTGAGCCAGCATGCACAATACCAGGTCCCTGAACCTGAAGCAGCTAAATGGAATCCAGCCATCATTAATTTTATTGTTTACACATTTTTTTTCAACTGTGACATGTCAAAATGTGTTCAGTGAAAAAGGACTTCAGACAAATCCGGCAGCTTATTTATGTGTTGTGCTATCAAGTGTGTAAAAACACAAAAAATAACGTGCTGCTTCTATCCGACTTCCTCAGTCTGGATGTGAAAGTGCTGGGTGGAAAAGCTTTTACCCGGCAGGAATTATTTGCATTATAATCTATAGAAAATAGTAATTCAATAGAAATAAAATTCAGATTTTATAGGATACTGTAAAAGTGGAATATGAGATAGGAAAGGTAGCTTTAAGAGAGCACCCAGCTAGCAAGACATAGACGACATTGTTGGTGCACCATCACACCCGGGGAGCCTGATCAGCCTGCTGCTCAGAATGCAATCAAAACATGAGGATTTAATGGACGTTATGAAAGTAATATTGATTTCATAGGGCAGATGCTTTTACCTTCCTTTACGTCCTCCAAAGTTTAAGTTTATTGTTGGAGCAACTTATAGCAGCACAGCCTGAAATGACATCATGTTTATTTTCACCTACAACCCAGATTTGTCTATAGATGAGCTGGCAGGGATTTGAGGGGAAGGGGCAGGATTAATTGGCGGGGAGCTGATTAGGGAATTGGGAACAGGTGCACAGGTAGGCGCAGAAGTCAAGTAATGACTTTAAGTGGAAAACATTGGGGACTACTGCAGGACAGCTATTACAGGACTGTAATAGCTGCTAGTGACTAGCAGACTGGAAAAGAGTTGGTTGTGACATGACAGTGAGACCTCTGATTAACATATTAGGTTTTATAGGTTCTTCCTTTGCTGTGACATCTACAGAGTGAAATTAAACTTGTTCTTGACCTCCTAGTTATCCATCAGGGACCTGCAGTTGTCCCAAGGCCTCATTTTGGGAAGCATAGCCATGAGAAACTAAGCAAAACTAAACTTTAATTGTGTTATTTTATAGAGTAAAAGAATAATGTTTGTGATGTGGTCTCCTTCGTAGTCGGACGGTGCATGTATTTGTTTTTTAAATGATTGAAATCTATTCAGCCTTTTGTAGCCTCCACATTGATCTTCAAATGTGAGCATGGAATTCATTCTCAATATTGGGAACACATATCTGATAAAATATTTTAAATTTAATAATATTCTAAACCCTTACAAGTGTTTTACTTGTGTATTTTATGGCCCTTTTCAATTCAGATCTCCATATGATTCGTCTCTTTGCTGTTGTCGTACTGTAAACTGGAGTTTTGGTAATGTTTACATTATGTTGCACTTGATTGATGACATAATTGTTCGCCAGTGTCGGTCTCAGTCGACCCTTTTATAACCCCCCAGTGTAAGCTTAAAATGCATGGAAACAAAAACATGTTTTTTCACAGTGTCTGAAAAAACATTTCCACAAATTGAGTTTCTGTATAACTTTTCCTTTAGCCTCTTAACGTTGTCATATATACCACTGAGTTCTGTTTTAGTGGAAGATTTATGTGCATATTGATGCACCATTTCCTGCCCTGAGCAGGAAATAAATCAGCCTTTTCCTGTCTTTGTTTTCCAGACACCAATGTCATCCGCTACATCCAGCTGACAGAGATGAAGATTCGCCGGAATGCCCAAAGGGAAAAGAAAGAGGCAACATAAGCACTCGCTGTCTGATGACTTCTCACCCGTCAAAAATTCCTGCCCTACTGTGTGCCACCCAGACCTTACACACCATGAGTCGGAGGTCTTGGTGTGAATCGATGTTTGTTTGCTTTTGCCTTGCACAGCATCCGGTTGCCAGTTATGTGATTGAACTTTACCACTGTGTGCTTGAAGCATTTTTGAAAAATTGTACCAGATGCTGAGTTTCTGTCTCCAAACCGCCAAACTTAACTAGTAAAAATCCATCCCGAGTACGTTTTAACCATTACAAACTGATGCACTGCCAGTCCAAACATTGCACATACAGGCCAACACTTGTGATAGAGACAGGAGCAACAAGGTCCACAGAGTGAATCCAGCAAGTCTGCAGGCGAGCGTAACTGTAAATTAGCACCTGCCCTCGCACAAGATGTCTTTTGAGTCGCATGGAGTAAATGAGTAACAACCACCTACACCTCTGTAACCATACTTTGATTTTAAAAGTTACTACTAAAGGTCAAGATTTTTTATACTCTCAATTAACTCTGAACAAAAGGTGCTTTCAGTAAGTAGGTTTTTAACTCTCAGCGCGCAGGCAGGACATCATGAGCACGTGGTTGCTAATTCCAGTATGAACTTAAGAGACATATCACAAAATGTAAATAAGCTACTTTATAGAAACCACAAGAAATATAACGGAGAGGCCGGCTATTTGCGTCTTGTTTATTAATGCCAAAACAAAGCACTTCATTCACAGCATTTACTGTATCAACAAATACTGTATGTTTTATTGTAAAGGTATGCGTGTAATAAATGTGTCTATTGATTGAAGTACTTTTTTTTTTTTGTTGTTGTTGTTGTGCTGCAGCAGTGGACTTCCTTTTAATTTACTATTTTCATTTTCCTAAAATGTTCCTCATAAGATATAAATGAGTCTATGGAAAAATGCTGATGAAAGCACATGTGTAAATAAACAAGTGAACCAAAACTGATTGAAATGATTTTATACCTTTTCATCTTGGTAGTTGCCATGGCGAGGCTCGGGTAATAACAAGCAGGGTCATGGAGTTGATTTTCTAGAATATTATATAACACGGCATGTTGTCATGAGGCAGAAAACATCCTGATGTAACACAGATAATCATCTAAAAGTGGAGGCTTAATTAAAATTTCATACTTTGATCCAGCAGTAACTGATTTTTTGGCGACTTAGCCATATCTTCTTTCAAGTTGATATAGTGAACTTGTTAGCAAACTGTTGCCTCATCTCACATCCAACAGACACGGTGCGTTAGCATTCATTTAGAGTTGTGTTTCTGGCCACCTGGCAAATGTAAGTCTCTACTTTTAGGTCTGTTCGGTCTCCACCGTCTAGCTTTGTCTGTCTGCCATTTTTGTGCTGGGTAGCCACAGTTTGAGGCTTCGTGTATTAGCATTAGCTCCATTCAAGACACAGTGTTAACCATCTGTTCCTCAGAAAGATAATTACTAGGCAATGTTCGAAGAACCCCAAGGTATTTCAAGACTCTTTAAACCACTTGGGGGAAAAATATTCTGTTCGCTGCATGATAAAAAGGATTTTTAATCAATTTCCTAAGTTGTGACTGTTTCCTTATCCAAACAAAGATGGCAGCCAGCTGGTTTCCTGGATTAGAAAACAGAGTTGCAAAATGAGTTAAAGATCCCCTTCAGACAAGTTTTAAGACACATGATATACTGATACTTCGATTAGTAATTTGTGTCTGATGTGTTTTTTCCACAAAAAAAGTTAAAAAAAATCAAGTACAGAGTTAGAAGTTCTTAAAATGACATCCACTCCTTGTCTCATATTGAACTGGAACATCCTGAATCATGAATATGCAAACATTTTTTCATTTTAAAAGTTTAACTGCTGGATGCAAGATGTCTCTGACTTCACTGAGATCAATTCCACATTGTATGTTTTCCGGAGGCTCAACGTTTCCACGTCACACTTGTGAAGCTTCATACTTTGGATTGGCTTCCAAACTAGTTGTGATGTCACAAATCATGTCTGTAGGTACGCACCTTAAACTTGGATTTTCAACGAGCACAGAGAAACTTTCGACTTTCAGCGTATGAATGTGAAAACAGCCTTCTAGCGTCAAACAGCACATACATCATTCTGCACAGTGAAGCTCAAACATCCAAGATAAATACAAATAAGCAAAGCACATTTCTGAGAGGAGAGGGGGCTTTAATATAGTTTTTTTTTATCGTGCAGCAGAAAAAAATATTTTCTCATCCGGATGGTCTTTGTGGAAATAACTTCAGAATGGTGGTTAAGTGTTTTCAGCTGACCTTTTTCATATTTTTTCAGAATGCTTGATTGCTTCATTCCTTTGAACTTGCGTGAATTGTTTGTGTTTGTTTGCTTTTCGCCTGGTTTCTCGTGTAAGACTGCATATTCAGGGTGCCAGGATGTGTTTGCTTCTCTTGCTCCTTGTAACCATGTGTTTACTTGCTGTCTCTGACATGTTACTGCTTGCTTTTAAGCTTGTTTTTTCTCCCATGTGGACTGGGTAAACTGTATAACTGAATCGCCCTTCTGGGATAAATAAAGTCTTCTGAGTCTGAGTCAAATATCGCCGGGTAATTACCTTTTGGAGAAACAGATCGTTAACATTTTGCTAATACATTAGAGGCACAAACTGGGGCAAAGTGCTGGGCAGGTAGTTCACTGTGTTAATCAGAGCTATTTAGCTGAAAACAGCTGTGAGAGAGTGGGAGTGAACCCTAATCAGTGAACTTGTAGGCTGGATAATCAAAATAATGAGCTGAAAGAGGGTATGAGGACTTTGTCACATTACACTTAGTCATTTGATGCATTGTTATATTGATTACAGACACTTTAATACCCTTTAATTCAATGAGGACAGAGAAGAAATGGCGATCTGGTTGGATTGTTTACTATGATTTTACTCAAATCAGTGTGTTCCAGTGCAAATACAAGTCAGTCAATAACAGTATTGTTTCCAACCTGAAACAATGTCCATCAGCGACAGTAAGATCAGCTTATTCGTGGTAACATTTCAAACAGATAATGACACCTTGGCTATACCTTCAACTATCACCCTTAGTTGAGATACCGTGTACATCGAGCATGATCACATTCCGCACAGTCCTCAGGCAGAAAGCATTCACATTTGCATGAACATCAGGTCACTCTTCGGTTAAAGAGAGATCAAGTCTCAGTGGATGCAGTACTCCAGGCTGAGAGGCCACTTGATATTTGAAAAAGAACTGAGAGGAACAGGCATTAAGACCCGAGTCAGATAGTGTTTCTATTTATTATTTTCAAATAATTCTTCGTTTTTACCTGCTATGTTGATAGTTCATTTACCAACTCTGACAGCAGTAATTTCCCCTTTAAATATTTCCTAATATTGTGAATTGTACTGTCTAGCAGGTGAAAATAAACAGTAAAAATTACTTGAAAATAATATTTAACCTCAGTCTGGCCGAGACAAATGCATGTAAAATGTGGAAACAAAATGTAAGCAATGTGCACAAACCAGTTGACTGTTATTATAAATTAGACCTGCAATTAATGACTATTTTCATTATTGATTAATCTGTTTGTTTCAACTGCAGTTCCCGAGTTGGATTGAAACTACCTGTACCCTTATGAAAGCAGATGGAAAACCAAAAAAAGAAACAAACAAACCCAAAACAAAACCTGAAGATAATTTAAAATGCTCTGAAACAGAAAAAAACAAAAACAAAACAAAACCATGAAATAAACACGAGGACAAAAAAATAAATGAACGCATTTTGTCGGAAGCCACATTAAACTCTCATGAACTGCAGTAAACAGTGTCAAAAAAATCAAGGCAAATGCAATAAAATTAAAAAAATAAAACCATCAGATAAATTAAAGAATAAATAACATTAAATAAATAAATAGAAATACAAATCATAATCAGGAATGAACTTCCACATGCCACCAGGGCCTGCTTCACGTGTTTGCCATTCAAAACTCATGCACTTTGTCGCTTACATCACCTAAGACATACATCCCTCATTCCATCTTGATCAACAATTTATGAGGCAGACAATTTACAGAGTTACAAATACAAAGTTCCCTTTTTTTGTTTTGTTTGAGAATTTGTTTCTCAACTGTGGTGGGTCGGGATCCGAACGAGCTGCTCTGACGGGGGAAAACAATCGATCCCAATTCAAACCCAGTCCGAGTCAAGCAGTAGTGACATTCTTCTTTATGGTACAGATCATCGTACAGAGCTCGAAACGATGTCAGACATCATTGTACTGGCACTGTTTCGAGACTGTGGGCTGATTATGCAAAACAGTGCTCATATTATACAACAGCGTCCCCCGTCCCCGGAATATTTCTCTGTAGAGGTGATTGGTGATGACAGGTTCTCAGTACAAAAACAGGAATGCATCCAGCCACTAGCACAGGAGAATGAGATACACAGATGCATTCAAATAACACAATGCTTTTGCAGACGAATTACAAAAAAATCAGAGACAGCGTGTAAATCGTTTTGTTTTTTTTGTTGTTTTTTTTTGACAATGGAAAAAAACCTGAAGCTTTACATTCATGATGCTTTCCAAAAGTGCACTTCATTAAATGCACAATCTTCAACTCAAGCTTGAAATTAAGAAAAGTATGTAAAGCTTTGTGATACTGTCAATGCTTTTCTTCATAACACATACGATTACAGTCGAACCATTACATCTATTTATTCCCCAGGGGAACATCTTAAATGACAGGGTTTCTGTAGGTGAGAGGAATCAAAGCTAAAAGATTATTATTCGTTTCTTAACCACGCCTGGGTCAAGTCATATTTTAAAATAATTTCCGAGGTTTGTTTTAGCAGTTTTTAGATGCCAAATTGGAGGATTTTTACCACAAATGGCAACACAGAGAGGTAAAGTATTCACAGCAAGTACATGAAAGTCAATTTTGCATGTCTTCCTGTGATTTAGGTGACAATACTGTAGATGGGCAAAGTTGAACCACCTCCATTCAAGTACTGATTAAAGCTTAAAACAGTTTCAGAGAACAATTTGTAAGTACTGATTGACCCACACCTTTAACAATCCAAAGGCTTATACCAGGGACACTCCCCTCCTTGTGTTGGACCAGTGAAGGGCTGAGGCTGTATGCACATGGGACAAAGCTAGGACCAGAATCCAGGTCTGTAGCGATAAGGTGAGTCTTTGGGAAAGCTGATTTCCGGTCTGCAGAGGGGGATGGTTCCGTCCCGGCACTGTCCCTCGTCCAGCTGATCCAACAGGTTTTCGTTCCTGCGGGGGGAGTAAGGTGTCGGGGCCTCCATGGGGGTGGGCAGCACTGCAGGGTCTCTCCCAAACTCTACAGTGGGTGGAGTCTCTGTGCTGGAGGTGTGGGCCGGGGATTCACCATTACCTAGAGTCTGTCCGTTTCCCCGAGGCTTCGCTTCCCCCCAAAACACGTCACAGCGTGCTCGTGGTGAAGGCCGAGGCCGAGCTACAAAGTCTAGAGTTTTGGGGCGTTCAGGGGCACAGCGACGTCGGGGTGTTGGGGGGAACACCACATTTGGATCTGGGAGCCGGGGAACTTCAGAAAAGTCTTCTTTTAGTCCTCTAAAACCACCTGTTGCAAAAGGAGTAAGAAAGAGGACAATTAGGCACAAACTGATGATTTAATAATTCCAGACTAAATTTCACTAGATAAGACCAATAGTTTGGTTGGCTGTTTTCATGCCAGTGTAAACATTTAAGTAATTAATGGGTATTTGTCAATAATGTTGTCCACTGCAAAGTGACGGAGGCTTCGCTCTTCTCACAGCAATAAAAGACACGGCTACATTTAAGTTATTTTTTAGCCATGTTAGCAGTGTGGCAGTAAGGATGGCAATGTCAGTCAGTCCGCCACTTTGGTCCACAGTGAAATATCTCAGAAACTACTGGATGTCTCGCTGTGGCATTGTTTACAGATGCTTTTTTTTTATTTTTTTTTTACAGATGCCATCATGAGATTGACATTTGTAGTTTTGAACAAAATGTCTCAATATTGGATGGATTGCTATGAAATTTGCTACAGAAAATCATGTCCTCCCCAGAATGATTTGTGATAACTTTGGTGCACTTTTCATCTAGTGCCATCATCAGGCCAAAATACCAAAAGTGTATGGCCAAATACCTGCAAAACTAATGACATATCTGTCAGTCTCAGGTGCTAATAAGCAAATGTTAGCATGCTAACATGCTAAATTAAAATGGTGAATATGGTTTCACATTATACCTGCTAAACATCAGCATATTAGCATTGTCATTGTCATTGTGAGCGTGTTAGCATGCTGATGTTAGCTTTTAGCTCAAAGCATAGAGCTGCTAGCATATCTGTAAACCCTTGGCCTTGATACATTATCTCTTCTTTTTTGTTAAGGGCTGAATATTTGAGTGTTTTGCCACCAAACACTAAACCATTTGGGTCATTAGAGAGTTTTGGTTTTCTTTGTTACTGTTTCACCCTGAAAATTAAACTGTGAACATTAAAATGTTTAATGTGATGTTTAAAATGTTTAATAATATAAGTGAGCATGTAAAATATTAAACATAAATGGTACCATTTTCTATACCAGAGTTAGCTTAAAGCTCATTTTCATCTGCAGTCCCTTAGCAGGTCATAATAAGAATCAAAACCCACAATTCAAATGCAATGCAACTATATATCTAGGATATTAAAGAGACACATTCAAGATGTTACTTTTGTCCGTTGATGGAACATTATAAATGGCAATTATATTTGTCTTTGATACAAATATAATCCTGCAAAACCCCATAACAAAAGGTTTAAAAAAAGACATTACCTGTGTTCTCCAGTGCTTTCTTTTCTGGCAGTGGTTCAAGATTATGAGGAGGGCTGCTCTTCTTGATGGCTCCGTCTGACGGCGTTCGACGCAAGCTACGTGACGAACTTGTGGCGGAGGGTATGTGTGTGGGCGTGAGAGACTGGCGGGGGTTACGCTTGAAGCTCTCAAGGTGGGTGTTGACCAGTGGGTTGACTGGGGTTTGGACGCCATGATGCCTCAGGACAGGAGGTGGGACGGGATGCTGTGCGGGCGGGGAAGCAGGGCGACAGACTAACAACTCTTCGCTGTCAGGGCGCAGCAGTGAGCGGGTGGAGTTGCAGTCTGACACTGATGATAAGGACAGCAGCGTATAAGAGGAGGGCAAACCTCGCTCAGGTAATGAGGGTACTGAGGGTTTCAATGGGCTTTCCCGCCTGAACAGTCTGCGAGTTGTGGGGCTGGTGCTCCGCCTTTGGCCCCCCGTTCTGTGGAAGAAGCTCTCCCATCGTGTTTTGATGCTCTCTTCCGGTTGAGCCAAAGTTAGCAGGTTGCAGCCCAGTCCGACGGCTGCCAGCAGAGCTCCGCAGCCCAGCAGGACCAGCTCAGAGCGCCGACCACCTCCTGGGCTTTTCCTGCACGGCGGTGTTGCCGGTACCTGGCCGCTGGGGCAGTACTCATCTCCATCTTCACCATCAGCAGCAGCAGCAGCTGTGTGGCCCTCTTTGTGGAAGGGGATGCAGAGGTAGGACTGACCAGAGGCTGCTCCTGGCTCAGTAGTGAAGCAGCAGTCCTCATTTTCTGAAAACAGCATCATTTACAGGCTAATATCACTGTGGTTGTCTTATAAATCTTGTAAACTGAAACAAATACATGTAAAACACAACTGCATACACACAGTTCATGCTGCATTGTTCATCCCTCAAAAACATGAAGCAGCTTGAGGCCTACTGTGACATTGTTACTTGAATTCCATCCCTCCACACATGGTTTGCTGAGTGTGCATGAACCTTTTTCAGCAACAGCCTGTTTACATTCATACAGTTGCAAACATGGACATCTGTGAATTTCCCAGCTTAACCACTAAGAGCAATGTGGGAGTGAAATATCTTAGTCACTCACTTTTCTCTTCCATGTTTTCCCTGCCAGTCTGCCCCTATTTTAACCTTTACGTTACAGCTGTTCTCTTTATTATCATGCTGAGTGTTCATATGCCTGACAAAATAAACCTGCTGAGGTGGTTCTGCTTACCCATCTCCACCAGGCTTGGCACTCCAGGCACTGCTGGACTGTGTCTTGGGGATCTGCGAAGGTTCGGGGCGCTGCAGGACCGCTGCCTGCTCCCCTCATGGGGAGGTTTCACACTGTCAGAAAGAAAAGATAAAGACAAAATAATGAAAAACAGGCACAAATGTTGTTTAATATATGACTTGTTGTATTTAAAAACAACATTTTAAAACATACTGTATGTTACTTGGCGGTTAAGCACTGTTTCTAGAGTAAAAATCCCAATTAACTGAGTTGAGGTAGATCCTTGCTTCAGTCCCCTCACCTCGCATCAGCACTGTGCTCCCTGTGAGGGCCACCCCCGCGAGATCTGCCCTTCTTCCTGGACCCCTTCCTCTCCATTTCCTCTTCATCCTGCTGAAACCCTGTGCAGCGACCCCAGGCTGTACACCCTTCCGCTGGAGTGACTGCACAACGAGACGTTTTAAAAGGAACACATTAAGAGAAGTGATAGCAAGGGTTTCAACATTAACATTAAATAGTTTATAATGAATTAACAATCTTGAAAGATGGCACAAATTATGTGCTCAACGGTAATAATAAGATGCTTATGGTTCTTACGCTGTATGGCTCTTAGGCGGGGCAGCATCTGTGGACTGTTCGGAGGGCTGGAACTGCTGCTGAGCAAACTCCTGCGCCGATCATGAGAGGGCGACGCCTGCACTGTGATTTTGTGCTGAAAATCTAAATAAAGAATTCAAAAAACACGTATTAGCTTCGATGCGGCCTGAGGAAGAGCGCCAAAGCTTGAGACGCAATGCAATCCAGAGTAGCTGTACTGTACCTTTATACACCTGTATTTGCACACAAATTTTGCATTTTTAATTTTCACACTTTTCTGCATTTAATGGCACCCCTCCTTTTTTCCTTTGTTTGAGCTTCCAACGAAGATTAGTTAAGAACAAGGAATCAAATGTTCACAGATCTAAGCTAACCAACACTGAGCATTTTCAAGCTGCTATGTAACTTGGCAGTAAAATACCAATAAATGAAGCACTGCGTTAGTTCATGCAGGACTTGTACGTCATATGAACCAGCTGTAATCAGTCACACACCAATCACAGTCATTCTCTCAACAAGGCTGTCCATTTAAATATGACTCCCTCATACACTGATCCCTGCTACACCACTGCTGCCACACTACGCTGCTGCTGGCAAAGCTTTACCTCCACCTTTTTGGTTAAGATTCTTAACATTGCTCGAAGGTAGTCTGGAATTCAAATATCTTGCTTTGGGCCCACTCCTGTATACCCCGGGGGGGGGGGGGGGTTCTGCATTGCGCTCCCTGGTTTAGCTTAGCATGCTGCTCGTCTAATCCGGGGAGTATCTTAGAGCAGAGCCGTCAGCACCAAGTAAAATTGTATTTCCATTTGTTGCAATAAATGGTTTAAACTATGACGAGAGTGTTCCTGACTGAATTATACATTATACATTATTGTAAGTGACTTTGTATGTTAATGCAGAAGTCTCCAGTGTAACAAGTCATGGCAATAGCAATCAGGATGAAAAGACACAACTAGGGCTGCAACTACCAATGATTAATCAAGTAATCTGTCAATTATTTTATTGATTAATCAATTAGTTGTTTGATAAAAAATGGTGAAAAATGTCACCATTTCACTAAATCCCAAGATGCAAACTAAAATATCTGTTTTTTTCATATTCAGTTTACTGTCAGAGGACTGAAGAGATCAGAAAATATTTACATTTAAGAAACTGGAGCCAGAGAATTTTAACATTTTTTCTTAAAAAATGATTCAAAACAAATCGATTATCATAATAGTTACCAATCAATTTTCGGTGGATTGACTAATCAATTCATCGACTAATCATTGCAGCTCTAGACACAACAAAGCTAAATGTGTCAAACACATTATATTTTTTCCTGTATAACATGAGTGACAAGTGTGGTGGGTGAAAACTTAATGTACTTAAAGAGCTTGACGATAATGTAAAGACCAAACGTAACAATATTTTTCAATCATTTCCGTGATATTGATGATGTGACAATATATTGGGGAAAAATAATAAGTAATATGAAAATAATGGGTCAAGCAGGGAGTGGCATGCTGTGTAAAGAGTCTAGAAAAATGTATCTACTAACTGTAATGTCTTTAGCATCAAGAAAAGACACGATATCTTACATCTGACTAACTCAACGTGAAAGCTCACATCCTTTGACGGACTCTGCAGCACAACAGTTTGTTTGCGGTACCTGAAGGCAAGCTGATCCTGTTCCCGTCCTTGAGTTTTAGGCGGTTGCGTCGGAACTTGCCCTGTCTGCTCTCCACGTGAGGCTTTTCCTGGTAGAGCTGGTGAATCATGATGTTGAGCTCTCTCTCTAGGATGTGGATCTCCCGCTCCGCTAATTCCTGCTCGCGCCTCCTTAACGCCTCCTCCTGGCACTTCTGCTGCAGCGCCGCTTGGGTCAGCTCTTCCTCCCACGATCGCAGCTCCTGAGGGGGACCCGAAATGAAGAGGTGAAATAACCAATGACACTTATTAAATAGCAGAACACAAATCCCAGCCATAAAACCTCCCCTCTTTACCTTCTCCTTGGTCCTCAGTTGATCAAACATATCCTGTATTTCCAGTTTCCAGTCATCCTGCAGAGAGTGGAAGGACTCTGCTGGCATCTCAAAAAAGCCTGACTCCTCGATGGCGGTCAGCTGGTCTAAAATAGTTGTGAAGTGCGGCCGGAAGTGAGAGTCTGGGCTCCAGCAGTCTTTGGCAAAAGATGAAAAACAGACTCAACAACTTTGGCAAAGGGTGCTGCAGGCAAAAAATCATTTTTGCCCTTCAAAATGTTTCCAGTGATAATGAGATGATGTATTCTGTTTGTTTATTTGATGCTTCTCTATTATATTTCACATGTGAATCTCATGGTTATTCATCCCATTTTTAATAATAAATGCAATAATAATACATATTTTTCTCTTGGAAACAGTCCTGCAACAATAATAATGATAACTTGTACATAATGTGGAGGATAATAACTGCTACTGAGCAGGAAATATATATAATTTTCTGTCTTACCCTCCATAAGACGTGCAAATGGCTCAGGACAAGTCGTGGGAATGGGCAAAGCCAGCTTGTTCATTGCCACTCCGTAAGCCACTGCGAGACCGTCGATACCCCGAAACGGAACCTCTCCCGTCAGCAGCTCCCACAACAGTACGCCGTAACTTCATTGAAAAGAAAAAACAAGAGAAAACAAAAAGGTCATGAGTTTATCTCTGAATTTTCATAAATACACTTCAGATATAGACCTTCACATAATGTGCTCCTATTAAGTTTTACACCGTTAATGCTACAAAATCCTCCGGAGATAAGGAGCTTGATATAAGCGCAAAGTCACTTACAGCATCGTTTCTAACAATCTGGTTATAAAGATAAATGTGTGTATGAATATATGAATGTCAAGCAGGATGTTTGCTGTAAGAGAGTGTGAATGTTCAGTAAACCTACTTTATTTGAATTAATGTCAAAAAGGGATTAGAACGGCACTATTTTACACTCTATTTAATGTAAATACTGATGTGAGACAGAAAAGTTCAAAATAAAAATAGAGAAATGTCAACAGAGTAGCGCAGCAGCTGACAGATCCATGTGACTAATGTCAAGAACACACATTGATGAGCTGCAGGTAAATGACCAACAAATCAAACAAATATGAAGTTAATGAGTGTTACAGATTGTGTATGGTGTGTTATTCTATCGTGGCAGGTAGATTATGGCTGTTAACACACCTGCATTTGGAAATAACTCTTATCATCTACACAAATTAAACTTTCAGATCCTCTAATGTGACTGTCTATACCTCCTGGTGCCAATTGTGTTATCTTATGGAAACTCCACTAATATGGTAATTACAAACTATTAAAATAATTTAGCAAAGTTTATTCTACACCTTCATACAAGTATTGATTAAAGAGCCAGAGTAATCCCCTCCCCAGCTGGCACTCTAGGAGACGTTTGTCTTTCTATCATTGCGGTTATAATACTCGCTGCCTTCTCTTGGCTCTCATACTGATCACACTTTAATCCTGTTTTAGGAGAAAACCCCACATTCAGTCGGGGATAGCTGAGCCGGACAGTTAACGCTGCTGCAAAATGGCAGACTGGCACAGAATGACAATGAGAATGACGCATGGCACTCAAGCAGACAAATTATTAATCTTGTAGCATCATTGCATTGTGAAAATGAATCGTACATTCAAGCTGAGCTTTACTGTGATCTTACAGCAAGACTGTCCAAATGATTACATATAAAATTGCTCAATATATTATTAGCACATGTGGTTCATATGCAGAGTAAAGGCTGTTTGGCTCCAGTGTTCTTAACTTGTCTAAAGCATCTGCAGTAATAACAAATGAGCAAATCTTTAACATATAAAATCTCTATGATCACATCAAATCTGAGTAACCTGAATATTTGCATACATGTAATAGAGTGCCTTACAACTGTAGCATAGGAACATTTTACATTTTTATATACGAAAAACTGAACACCCCACCTGCACACCAGGCTATTAAACACCTCAGTATTTTAATGCTTTTATTACTTTTTAAATCTTTGAATATGTATCCCTAATATAGTTATTTCTTTTTCTTATTTTCTATTTCTTAATTTTTACTTTAAATCTAATATATTATATTATAGCCTCAAGAAGAGTATGCCACCTGTAGGAGCTTTTGACAAATACAGCCTTTGAATCTCGAAAGAGACAAACAACATGCATGAAAACTGCATTGTATCTGACTGTGTTGAGTCAATGTTAAAGTGAAGCGCACAAGATCCTCTGTAATGACTTTTCATGCTGCATGAGTCCATAAAGTTAATTTTGAATGTATATTTTTAGTTCTACATACTTTTTAGTCTTCTCCAGTTTTGTACCCATCTCATAAACACTATATTTTGTTCCCATGTGTCAGTATGTGCTCTGTTACTATGGCAACTGCTGCCAGAGCTGAACTTTTTTTTTTTTTTTTTTTTGGTGCATGGTGGATAAACTGTTTCTCTTCCTGGCTCCGTTGTCAGATTGCTGTTACAACTTGGATGCGGTATGACGGCTGCATAAATTCCTCCTCTGCCCACCTCCAAACGTCGCTACCCTTGGAGAACGTGGACGAGCGGATGACTTCGGGAGCCATCCAGGCGTAAGTGCCAGCTGCGCTCATCTTGGTGGTGCGGTGCCACTCTCGAGCCAGGCCAAAGTCGGTGATCTTCAGGGTCTTGTTGCTGAGGTCTTCCATCTCAACCCTCTCAAGGATCAGGACTGGAGGCGGATATACGGGTCATCCAGGAGGGGGACGGTCATGGTAGAGCGGGAAGTGATGAGGGGATTTCGATTGGAGGATGGAAAGGCGTTTTTTGGAGGATATGAGGGGAGGGGAGGGGGGCAGTGAGGGGAGAGGGATTCGTGCAGATTGGCAGGTGGGTTGATGGCAAAGTAAAAGGTTTCAGCAGCAGCACAATGAGGAACACGATAAAAAAACAACAATGCATGTGCAAAAATTAGATACATGATGGATGAACATAACAGGGTGCGGTTGGAGGGAGGCCATGATGAAAGGATTGGAAGGATAAAAGCAGAGTAGAGAAAAAGAGAGAACAAACAGAGAAACCAAGAAACAGTGAGACACTACAACAGAGGAAAGCAGAGACGAAAAACACAGACTTTGATCAATGCTAACGATCTCACTAGTATTTTTATGAGGGAACATCTCAAACACTGATACTACAGTTAAACTACAAAAATAGACCGTTACGACACGCCCATTTGCTCTAATAGGCACTAAAAAACAACCCATTCCCTGACAAGCTAAAGCAAAGCAGTGCTTCTCCTAACCACATGCTCACTCTCCCCCATTCAGCTCCACAATGCCAGGCCATCTGCTGTGGCTGTGCCCAGTGGAGAGGGTGTGTCTACAGGCTGCGGTGCACATCAAGCGCCCCTTCATCTGCTGCTCATGTAGCTCTAATGCTACAGAGGCAGTTTCCAAAAGAAGCTAAAAACCCAAACATGTGGCTTAAGGAAATCCTGCTCCTGTGTAGCTCGAGAGGTAGTACATGAAATAAACACAGCCGATCCCCCCCCCCCCCCCCCCCCCAGGGGCCAATATCATGCTCCAAATGTATGCACTCACCGTAATGCATAGTGCTTTTTGCAAAAGAGCATCTACCAAATGGCATGTTATGTGAAAGGGAGGGAGTCAGAGACAGTTGAAAGGGTGGAGATGAGATTTTTTTTTAGAGATACAAAACAAAACCGCTCTAGATTAATTGATCATGATTGAAATTAATTAAATGAGAAATTAGTGAATGAGTTAGAAATTTTGTTTTTAGCCACACTCTGTGGATGGCAATGTTGGTCTGTCATCCCTTTTTTAAATCTATTGGTAATATTTTTCTATTATTAAGGAAGAAAAGTGGAAAATATCAGAGATGCTCCTTTTTGTTTCAGCTGGATTGCATCAGTGTGATGAGACACTGTGCTGTAGCTACATGTCACTGGCAGACAGTGTGTTGTCAGCAGGAGTATTCAAGAGTAAGAACCCCAACCAGCATCTAAGTGGACTGAAGTGACATTTGCAGGTATGTTTACATGCTGTTTAATGTGCTGCAGCTGAGCAGCTAATCAGTCATCTAGCCCGCTAACTGACTGGAAACAAGTTCTCCATCTTCGTAGATGGATAACTAACTGTTCTCCATCATCCTGTTAACACAAAACTAGAGGACGCCCTTAATAAGATCTAAAAATATACATTTCTATATTTTGGTTTCTGATTTTTTTTCTAAAAGTAGAGCACAGGATGGGAGATTGCAGAGCAGATATGTATGCTAGAGCAGACAATAAAAAAAGCAGTTTAATTTCAGTTGGATTTTAACAGACAGATATAAGCACTGGATCGACCTTCTTATCCAAGTAAATGTCAAACTATTCCTATAAGTTGGTAAGTTCTTGTTTATTAACATTTATATGAACATCATATCTGTTGAAAATAATATGTATGATAATGTTTGCTGATAATTAACCAAAAAAAGTAAAAGAGATTTGAAATATGTCCTAGTTTCTGTAAAATATATTTGGAACTTGGAACCCAGCTTGTAAAAGTAGACAAATACAAAAGGATGTGAACTCAAATCGACATGAAAAGATGTCAACGCTTTCACTGCTGGGGGAAAATTTTGGAAACAAACTACGGGGTCGTGAGCCAGGAATGGAGGACAGTTGGCATACTGTCCCGCTGTGTGAAGAGGACATGGGTTTTCCCCACAGAGCCCTGGATGGCAACTAGTTACACTGACTTAACACTTAACACAGCCTACTGGAAGTGATGAGGTTGAGCTGATCACTGGAGAACGGGCCAATCACAGGCAAGAAGCCGGTTGTATATATCGCCGTAACCTCCAATAGGGAGGCTGGGGCAGAGCATTGGGCAAATCCTCGGTAATAGGCTTGGGATTTAGGGGATCCAGTAGGGTAAAATGCAAGATTACGATTGCTCCACAAACATACATACAAACTACTTTTCCTTTCTGCTCTAATGGCCAAACAAATTATTATTGCAGCAAATCACAACTACTTTAGCATGTACTGACCATAGTGTAATATATTATTATCAATTTAAAATTGATTTCATACAATATTTTAACAGCAAGATTTTTTTTAAGAGATTGATACCAGTGAAACAGTCATTCCCTCTCAAGATCCTGTCATTACTGGCTTTTCATCCTGCTTCACACTACAGAAAAGCACTTGTGTTCAAAGACAGAAGAGATGCTTATAAGCATCTATAATTATATTATGGTCCATTACAGGATACCACAGACCTGATGATATGATGATATGGCAAATCTGTGATTCCTGATAGAGTCGATTAAGGTCCTTAGTCACTTACTGTAGTGTCAGTAGCGCAAAAAACACACTAAGGACACTAATGATTAGGGCTGGAAATGACAATTATTGTTATTATTGATCAATCAGTTTATCATGGCCATGAGAAATTGCTAGAGACCAGACTGGTGTTGCTAAATAGCTTGTTTATGTCTGACTAAACAACCAGAATAAATCTACAATGATGTAAAATAGAGAAAGATTTGCAACTAGAGATGAAACAATTTGATCAACAGGAAATTAATCAGCAACTACTTTGATAATCAATTAATCATTTAAGCCATTTCTCAAGGAAAACATTCTCTGGTTTCAGCTTCTCCAATGTGAGGATTTGCTGCTTTTCTTTGTTTATATTGTTGCAAATTGAATATCGGTTGGTTTTATACTGTCGATCAGACAAAACAAGTAATCTGAGGATGTGACCTTAGGATTAAGGTAACTGTGACAGGTATTTGTCACTATATTCTGACATTTTATAGACCAAACAATGAATCAATTCACTGATAAAATAATAAACAAATGAATCGATAATGAAAGTAATTGTTAGCTGCAGCCCTACATTGCAACTCTATAATTCATTAATCAGATAATCATTTTGCAACAAGCTAAAACTGAGATAAAAGTTTTTCTTACACTGCAGAAAACACTATAACCATGTGACAGCAATAACATAAAAAGAGGGAATCTTACTGTTGCTGGACTTGAGGTCCCGGTGAATAATGGGGACGATGGCCTGGCTGTGGAGGTAGTGCATGCCCCGGGCGATCTGCACGGCCCAATCCACCAGCGTGCACGGAGGGATTCGTTTCCCCGCGAGGGCCCGGTTGAGGGGGCCGCCCCGAGCGAACTCCATGACCAGGCACAGGTTGGGCTCTTGTAGACAAACCCCCAGCAGCCCCATGATGTTGGGATGGTTGAGCATGGCAAAGAGCTTCGCCTCTTGACGGACGCTCTCTAGAGTCTGGTCCGGGTCCTCGTCAGGGTCTCGTCGCGCTGCTTTCACCGCCACCTCTGAGCCCCGCCATATGGCACGGTAGACTTTTCCAAAACCGCCCACCCCGATGATTTCCTCAAGAGTCAGCTCTGAGAAATCAATCTCCAGGACTGCAGGAAAAGATAAAGACAAAGTTGAGACTTAGAGGGACAAAGAAATCATCCAAGGACATCGGTCAGGGTCAACCCATCTGGAGCTGGTAGGGATTCACCGTTTTACTCCTCAGCAAGGGAAATGCTAACAAGGATTTCAAAACCAGGTCATTTATTTGAAGGATGCTTTCTCAGAACACTAAGCCACACTGCTGCCCCAAATACATCTGGTGGAACTATTCCTCCTGCTATTACACAAGGGTGAGCATCTGTCCTGAAATCTGGCTCGGATGTTCGGGGAGAAGCAAAGAAGGAAGGACGGGTTGAAAAGATGACGACGCTTCCCGCTGAGTGTTAAAAGTTAAAAGGTGTGTGATGATGTGAACAGGAGCCTCTTTGTCTGCGTTGTGGGCTCTGGCTGTAAATTTGTGTAGTTGTGGATTCCTAACACTCTACTAAGCAGACTGACCTTGATGAATATTTCAGGTGGGATGGTACGTGAAAGTAGGCCAGCTGCCTCTGAGTATGAACAGATGAAAGCTAACAAAGACTGAGACAGCCAACAAAGACAGCCGAGACGGTGTATTCCACCCAAAGAAGTGGGATCTGATTGATCTGGGTCTTAAGGTCTTAAATGCTGCAATTAAGTTCTACTACCCTGTTTATGCTCAAACCAAAGTAAGTAACATTTGTAGTGATCAGTGGGGGAAAACAGGTTTTAGAGCATCCTTTTGGCACGCGGCCCAAATATAAATAAGAAGGAAGCGTGCTTTCACTTTTCGCTCCACAGTGCAGTCCAATAGCCTGATTCTGCTTACATTATCTTAGTGAGGCCTTGGCTGCACATTTAGCTGCAGAAGCTTTATTATCTGCAAGCACAATTTAACAGATGCACACATTTCTTTCCTATCTTGCAGCACAAATTCGGTGCAAACACTACCAGTCACCATAAAAATACATGCATACCAAGCCAATGCATGTCTTACTACATCTAATGATAATATTGCATGTATAGCACTTGTAGGTACGTGTCCAGTTCTGATCATTCATTCTCTCTGCTGAGGATGCGGCGCACATTGTGCATTGTAATTTGAGCAGCGAGGCGGGGTGCATCACTGACCGCAGCTGGCTGTTTGTTTGACAGGCAGTGTGATGAATAATGGTCCTGAAGCTGGCCCGCTGTGAGGATGCTTCTCTTTCTAGGCCAACAGGAGTGCACTGCGCCTACCATGACACAGCACTCTCAACGTGGCTTTCTCTGGCCTTCTAACAAAAGACAAGGAAAGACACCACAGCCCTGTGCTCTGTTTTAGTGATAGCACATTGATTTCATTTGCTCAGGCATGAAGCACAATAGGGATACTCACGGTGCAGAGGAGGCACTGAGTACTGCTGCTCTGAGGTGTCCCGTATTTCCTCCGGGATGCCATTCCCTTTGCTGACATAATTACACGGGAAAATGCCAACCCGGTCTGCTATCATACCGGTCCACCATCCCTCATCTCCCGACACCAGGGAGTCCTTGGACAGGACCTCCACCAGGTCCCCCCTGCGCAGGCTGAGCTCGTCGTCCGCAGTCGCCTCATAGTCGAACACGGCGGTCCAGAAGCCCGGCGCGGCGGGTCCCGCATCCGGCGCGGCGCTGATGCCATTCTGCGGTGTCGGCCAGCGGAAAACATCTGCCTCTGCTTCTTCCGATGAGGGAATGCTCGCCTTGGGACTCAAACTATTGTCCAAAGCGGGTTTGAAGACATCCATGGACGCGATCCATAGGGGCGACCTGGATCACTGCAGGCGCATCCACCTGACGCGGCTGGCTGGCTGGCTCCTGCGTCTGCACACACAAAGCTAAGTAGCGGCTAATCCCGCACACAAACACTGCAGTAAACTGAAAGCACCATTCTGCTGCATCGTCTGCCTTTCACTCACCGATGGCTGCTATCAAACACACAAGTCAGCTTGGTGATTTTCTATGCACAATCCTACACCCAATCACCGCTGAAACTCCTCGGACGCAGTAGTCTTTATTTTAAGCCAATTGTGCCAACGTGCGAATCATCCCCGGCATCCTATTGGTGCACCGACACGTCGGCAACAGTTTATTTCCCACCCTCCTCTTAGCGTCAAATGCTGGTCACCCTTATCATAGCGTGAACCTGCTCCATGCCAATCAAACACAAACAAGGAAGCCTTTCTTTTTCTTCAAATTGTCTCCTTTATTTAGTTATTGACCCCCAACCAAAAGAAGAACAAATAAACAAAACATAATAAAATATTTCAACTTAAGGTTAAATTACATGCATAATTCCCTGAAATAAAAACTCATAGCAAGGAGTAGAAAACAGTCAACACAAACAACAATCAAATGAACAATTGCCATAACTTTAGTGATGTGATGAGAATGTGTGTTTATGTGTGAGTGATAGAAACTCCATCAATAGTATTTCCCCTCATTTGTTTAAAACAGATGCTCAAATTTCTTGATTAAATTCCAACCTGTTCATAGAAAAATGAAAAATAAACCCTAAATGTTTTGTGGTAAGACATCAGGAATATAGTGCAGGTGTGAGGTCAGCTTCAGGTAAACACACTGTACAAACAGTGGAGATGCAATAACAGTATTTCACATGTTTATTCTGCGTGAAGAGGAATGAGCAGAAGAGTATGAGCGAGAAATCAACCAAGAGCGAGCATCAATCAAGGCTCCACTGTCACTTCATTTCCTGACACATTTCACGAGGATCCGTTTGCACATCTAGTGTTTATATTCATGTGTTGATGCAGGATATAATCTCCAAGCTTGTGGGTGGCAATGTATAATTACAGAGGTGGTAAATATTACATTTGGGGAAATGGGGGCAGACAAGATGACATGCATACGGAAGTCCACTTCTGCCAGAATAATAATAATGATTAAAAAAGATTTAAAAAAATAAAAAATGACCATGGTAAATCAAGTGAAATGAGATTAAAAGTCGAAATTTTGGCGTATTAAGTAACAATTATGAGCTAAAAAGTTAAAAGTTTGGCTTATTAAGTCAAAAATTGTGAGCTAAAAAGTTTGACTCGCTACCTTTTAATTATGATGTAATAAGTCAAAATGTTGATTTACTATTTCTTTTCAATATTGAGCTACTGCGAGTGTGTTTTTTGTATGTTTGTTTGTTTTGTTTTTAAATCATGACTAACTTTTCATCTAAGCTTTTCTTTTTCTAGCAGCAATGGGCTTCCATACAGGTGACAGCTGAAGGTTTTGTTTTGTTTTTTTATTTGAGAGCACTGGATATAATTTTTAAAAAGCTACTGTACTCCCAAAAGTAGCTTTTCTGCAGCTTGTACAGCCGCTGCTTCAAAAAAAAAAGAAAAAAAAAAAGTGAGTAGAAGTGAGTAGAGAAAATGAGTCAAAATCTAAATTTGTAATATTCTGTGGTTTGCAAAATGTAAACAAAGCAGTTCCTCTGTAGCCTGCTCTTGGCTACTTTAACATCATGTGTTTAAAAAAAACACAGAGACAGAGCCAGCAAAATGTGATCTGACTAAACACAACCTGGAGGCTTTTATGCAGCGAAGTGCAAGAAACATACATGGAGATTACTGTTATAAATGTATAAGATCCCAAACACAGGACTGTAGTGAATAAATATCTTTTCAATGGGACAAAACTATCCTTTAACTTGGCTTCTGGATTTTATGAGATGGAGCTTCATTGTCTTTATATAAGGAAGACAAAAAAAACAGAAAATTAATTTCCCAATAAGCATCTCTCATTCTGTCAATGTCCAGAATCCTGTCCGTGTCCAGCCTGGGACGACACGACACACCTGTGCTTTTTCACTGTGTTTTGAGTTGAATTATTATGATTTGTTTGTGAACACCTTTCAAAACCCTATAATCAAGTCTGATGTAAAGTTATCTCAGTGACAAATGTATACTTACATGAGTTAACTTGAAGTCAACACACAGGCAGAATTTAAAAAAACGACAGCTTTGATTTAAATCAGTAAAACCAGCGTTTGCTTATGAACCAGAAAGCTGCTTTTATTCCACAGTAAAAGAACAAAAACGGGTTGATCTCAAAACACCGTCAACTTTGGAAATTTGCTTTTTTTTTATTTTTGACATCTCATTGCAGGCCAGGAAAACATACCCATCCATTAAAATGTGCCCCTCTTTTTTTTCTGTTACACAAAAACAAAGTTAAAAGAACAGTATTCACCTCGTCAGTGAAGCTTTCCTCAGTGTCTTAAAACATCATCAACCACAAGTCCAATCATGGTCATATTTTACTTCCAATCCTGCAGACTGAGAATGAAAAAAAAAAAAAAGAGACTGGTGCCTTGAGAAGTGATGTGTATGATAAATATATATATATTTTTCTTTTTCACAGAATTAAGACATGTATTTTTTTAAGACAAAAAAATGACAGAACCAATTCAGCGTCGTGCCCTTGTGAAGACCAACAACAACAACAACCCGCCTGTGCACACGGAGTGCGAAGAGGACACACAGCCTGGCTTCAGCACGGCAACATGCACAGCACACAAACACACACTGTTCAGCTCGAAACATCCCGGCAGATAAAAATCAAGAATACAACCAACTAAACAGTACAAGTAGCCACTAAAGGCAAAGAGAAAATTTTATAACACTGGCACTTCCTTGTCATCATGAATACCTGCTGAAATCAAAATATACAAAATATTTCCTGTTGCAGGATTTTAACAAGGGGGGAAAAAAGGGTGACAAAATGAGCTCCAGTGACCCAAAAAAAATAAAATAAAAATAACTTCACACTTTCACTGACACTGGCTCAGATGAAGCGACTGCAGGTAACCTGTAGATGAGATGTGAAAGTTGGTGTTGACATGCTTTTTCCCTCCCAGGACACCTGTACTGTGCCTATGTAAACATACACTGAAAATTATGTACATAATGTGGTTTTTTTTTTGTGTGTTGCCTCTGAATGGGGACAGTCAGCCCCTCTAACTGCCCACCCTCTTGTGCAGCAGTGGACCCATTGCTCTACTCTGTGTGTTTTTGTGTGTGTGTGTGTGTGTGTAAGAGAGACATAGAGAGATAGAGACAGACTGAGGTGAGCAGGTGTGGTCCAGGGCCAGGAGAGGAGCATCCGATTCAGCCACGAGACGTATTTACAACACTGCTCACCACAAAGGAAGAACACTGAGGAGGAGGAGGAGGAGGAAGAGGAGGAGGAGGAGGAGGAGGAGTGCTAAGCAGAAGAAGGAACGACCACAGGGACTGGAGATTGACATCCCCCTTGTGGAAATACAGTGTCACTGTCACTTCTTTTTTTTTTCTTCTTTTTTTTTCAAAGTTTAGTTTTTATTTTTTGTTATTTTTTTTAAACAGATGTTGCATCCCACCTCTTTGGTAATCTCTTGGGTGATTTTTAAATTAGCCAAGAACTGACTGATTATATACTAACATACACTTTATGCAAATTAGGTAATAAACATATTCTGCTGCTCTTGGGAGTTTCGGACGTGTAATTTTTTTTTTTTCTCTTGTTTTAAAAACAAAGCACCAGTCGTGTGTTAAACAGCATTCAATACCAATAACAGGCTACTTTCAGCTTCATCCTGGAGGGACCTGCTGCTGTGACGCCCACACCATTGGCTCTTATCACTGCTTATTCACTGAAGAGTTTCGATCCAAAATGAGAATCACTGACACACACTCTTTACATAATAACCAAAAGCAAATGTTGTTATGGAAAAACCATGTCAAATTTTGAGTCATTTTTAAAAGTATCGCCTACAAAACACCAACATTTCTGAGGACGGAGTCACATTTATTTTCTATAATGTCACATAAAGAAAGATTTTACTTGCTTAAAGCTGCCCTTGCCAACATTTTTTTTATATTTATGATGAATCAAATGTGAAAGGTGTTGATAGTAGTGATTAATCTACAGAGAATTATCAGATAACCTCAGCTTTACAAAACCTTTTAGGCTCTTTTAGCTCATTGTTTTGGTTTTTGGGCAGCAAGCTCCTCTCACCAACTCTGTTTTCATTCAAAAAGCTCTACAAAACCTGCTGTAGGAATTTTGGGCTGTATAAATAAAGCTGACTTGAATTTGACACTGCGAGCCACCTGCCCAACACCAAATGGTAGACGCACAAACTGAGCAACTAGCTGGTGAAGAAAGTTGAGCATCTAGCAGCTAAAGCGCCACATATTGTTCTCAGGAGTTGTTGGAAAGCTAAAAGGAGAGTGAATATTGGACCTACATTTATCATGGGAACAAAAACACAACTCAAAATCAGTGTTAATGTTGCTCAGAGTCTACTGGATATGTTCATAGGCAACTTTAGAGAGAACCAAAGTGAATCATGAACTAATTGGTTCTGTTCCCTATAAGAAGAAACCTAATACAAAATCACATTAACATCTGTAATGGTACAAATGACTTGATCTTGGAAAATAACTTCACTCAACAGTATGTTGACTGGTTACTTTTATCTAGAAATATTATTTCATATTTTAATTTAACAATTTAGCAGCCTGTTATGAACAACATTTCCCATAAACCCCAGACCATCACAGGTTCACCACGTTAACAGAATGAAGCTAGTCGAGTCGGGGGGCCAAGGCGAGTTCAGAGACATCTGTAAGAATAGCAGGATAGAGGAGGCTGAATGATGTAGATGTTTTTAAACCTCAGAAATTACAGATAAACATTTGAGAAATGACAGAAGAGAAAATTTTATAGTGATGAAACTAAGTTACGATGATGTAAGCGACTGTGCTGGTAAATGTTTTTGTAGGAGCTTTTGTGTTGTTCAGCATAGTTAAGATCACAAAAGTATCAACTTCTAATAGCAACCTAATGCTGCAGTCTAAAGTGTTTGTCCACATTGTATTTCTGTAATTTTGCTTTCTTGTTATATTCTGTACATACAACATCTATTGCACGTCTGTCCGTCCTGACAGAGAGATTCTGAGGTTTTGTCTCTTTTCTCCCTGTTAAAGGGAGTTTCGGGAGTTTTTTCTTATTTGAATTGACTGTTTAAGGATAGAGGATGTGAAGAACATGTTTCACTTTTTCTGAAAGGCCTATGAAGACAACCCTAAATGATACTGAAATGAGTCACAGAAGCTAAAGTACCTTGACAGGAAGTGATGTCAAGACCTCAGCTCTCTATAAGGTGATATTATGTTGTGTTTTCAGTTTGTTTTGCTGCCCTCAAGTGGCCAAAAATAAATAAATTAATGCAGCTTTAAAAAAAAAAAAGGGTTATGCACCATTTTAAAAAGAAACTCTTCAGTCGTCCTTGCTGCAAAAGTGAAGAGCTGGTCAGTGTGGGCAGCTGCAGCAAACACCTCTCCCTCCACAGGCACTCTGTTCAGTCCATAGTGACACCTTTTAGTGTTGGCCTTTTGCACATATACAAGTAGAAGTCTCCATTAATAGAACTATACAGCAAAGTGCATGGAAGGAACAGTACAAAAATACCTCTGAATTTATCTCTGCAGCAACACGTTTTTTTTTCTTTCTTTTTTTTTTTTTTTTTGGATTTCTGATTGAAAAGGTGAAAACTCGAGTGAGACCAAGATATCAGTAAATAAAATACAATGTCATACTTTTACCTAGGCAAGATACATAACTCTTAGAAATGTGAAGACATCGTTCCTGTATATAGTTTGACCCCCCCACCCCCCCACCCCCTCCCTTCCCCCCTAAGCCACAGCAATCCTCTGTTGTTAGAAGCAGAAGGTGATCACATTTAAACAAATATTCAAAATATACAGAAAATATGGAAATATATTATATATAGATACATATAGAGTACGGAAGTAATGTTCAGGGCAGTTTGACCATGTTCACTGTGTCCGCCTCTTCCTCCTCGCCTGTTTGAATGGTGACTCATCTGCCAGTATGAACTGCCACTGTCGCTCCTCTTCTTCTTCTTCATCTTATTCGCTTGTGTGATTTCTGAGAACTGCAGTGCTCCTTAGGAAACTATGTAAATAAAAATAAATACTATGAATCCATCCCACTGTCACTCAACAACATATTTCCATTTACGATATAATCTTTTTGTTATTCCTTAACGTAGATCAGAAAATAGTTCTTTGATTCCTCTTTTTATGTGTGTGTGAGTGTGTGTGTGTGTGTGTGTGTGTGTGTGGTTTTTTTGTTTTATTTATTTTTTGCATTTTTATCCCCAAAATACTTTTTAAAAAAAGTCATTCTCGTCAGATGTTGAGAAAAATATAGACCTCTGATTAACTCAACTCTCTCCGGATATAAGACTGCAGGCTCTTCCAGTGGAATGCAGGACCACCCCTCGGCATCTTCTGGACTCGGTGGTAACCCAATCCCAACTGTAAGCACACTCGCATGGGCTCAGGATGGCTCTCCGATAGCCAGGCCTGTCGGCACTAGAGGGCAGGATACGCACCTTCAAGCATCCTTACAGAAGGGGTTGAGGGAGAGAGAGAGGGAGAGGGAGGGAGGTGTCTGGGAAAATCCCGGGTTTACCTCTCCTGTCCGTTCACACCATACAAGACTGACCCAAATTCCACAGTGAAAATTCACTCTTTTACCTCTGAAGTTGTACTTTAAACCCCTGTATGTTTGTATTCTCTCACGCTCAAGTCTTTTCTGTTTAGAAGCCCTCTATATGACAGTAGGCCTCCAGACTGGAGAAGAGGATGTAAAGGAACCAGAGGCTGAACAAGAAGGCTGACGTGGCCAGTCTGTGTCCCCGGGGCCCGCCCAGTTCTCCTCCGATGTGGGCCCGGCGCCGATAAAGCAGCACCGAGACTGCCAGGAAGGCGAAGATGGTGAAGAGAGTGACAGAGAAGGCCAGCGAGCCGGCTTCCACCACAAACGGCTTCCCTTTCATGTGCCAGTAGATGGCCGCCACCGACCAGGCTACGCCGATTCCCAGGAAGACGTTGACGGCGTTGCTGCCGGTCACATTCCCAATGGAGGCGTCTGCGTAAGTGTCCTGAACTGCTGCTACCTTACTGGCAAAGGTGTCTGTGGAGAGAGAAGACATGTGTCATTACTGGTTTAATGTTTAAAACCAGTCAAAAATCATTTTAAATGTGAGCACAAAGGTTCAATCATCAATCAGCCATATCTGACTTCAGCAGATGGAGTTTGCTCAGTTGTCATCATGTGACCTAAGTATGGGATATTAGTCACATGATTACAGGTTGTATTTCAGTCATGTGATAACAGGTGGTTGTATGTGGGAATGAGATCATAACAATTCAATCTCTTCAAGGATGATCTTCCTGGATATTTCTTGGGTCATCTACCAACTCCTGGTTGATGACTGAGCAAACTCCATCTGCTGATGAAGTCCATGAGATGCAGCTGAAAGCTCCAGAAAAAGCGAAACTTTAGTTAACATAGTTTTGTCAAGCTTTGTCAAAAGTGTGTCTGATAAAGTTAGGGAAAACTACAGCCTATAAAAATAAGCACTGCATACAAAGAGTTGCACACACACATACGTTGACTTCATCATTTGTAAAACATACAAATGTGTGATGTGTAACACTTTTAAAGCTCACTATCTGTAGGAATTAAACATTTCTGGCTCTGGAGATATGAAGTGGCAGCATCAACAGAGCAAAACAGTGAGTTGCCTCATTCTTATACAAACAAAAACTTACATCATCAGAATTAGAAAAAAATTAAAAGATGCCACAATCACATAAAAATTCAACACATAAGGGCTTTAACTATCACACTATCAGTTCATCAATCATCCAGAGTGATATCTTACAATTTCTGTAAACACAGATAATAATTATAAGCAGCCAAGTGGTAAAAACATTCAGTGTCCTTGTTGTGATTCTGAGTTAGAGATACTGAGAATATCCGACAGCCTGGATATCTCCCACTTGGCAAAAAATAACTACAGAAGTGTCAACAACCTGTGTGAAAATGGCTGCAGGCCACCATCACTTGCAGTTACACAGAAATGAATTCAAATATTAACACTAATACAGTCAATTCAGCTTATTAAAAAGGAGCTATACGACATTAGTTTGTATCCGGTTTGTTAATTAACTGCTGCCAATATGTAACGTACAAAAAGGTTAACGGTGAGGGGGAAAACCATTTTAGAATAATGCATCAACACTCCCAGGTGAGAATAACTGGAGGTTTTTCTGTTCTTTGCCAACATTGTGTGAATGCAGCACAAGTGACATTGTTAGTGTCAATGTTTGCCAAAATAAAGACTACATCTCCCACAATTACTGTTATCGTTCACCTTATCCCCCTAAATCTTTTAGTTACCTTAAGAAGATTAACTCGCAGGAGGTGACTCTCCATATTTTCTATTTCCTGCAGGTTTCTCAGAAAGTAAAGTGCTGTTTGAAGGCCGTCAGTCTTCTGTGCACTGGTCTCATTTGTTCACAATATTTATATCTTTTTTTTTTCCAAAATGAATGCAGTAATGATTTATTAATGTTGCACATAAGACCTTTAATAACAAAAAGGCTGACACAGTCAAAGTTTTTGGTGACATATTGTTCCCGCCGGGTGAAAATGTCAGTTTGGAGGAAATAAGAATATCAGCCATCTTGATGACAAAGCATGTTTGTTGTTTTGAAAGGGTCTAAAAGCTCATGAAGTCACAGAATTTCCTCAGACTATAGTAGAGCCATATAATCCATTAACTGACATAAAAAAAAACTTTAATTTTAGAGTCCATATTGAAAATGTCACGTCCTTTTCAAAAATTTCCTATTCTGGGACTTACCTGGCACAGATGTACCAATCGCCACAAAAACCACAGCAGTGACCGAGTCCTTGAGGCCGATGGTGCAGCCAAAGTGAGACGCCAGGTCGCCGATGACGGCCGTGAGCAGACCGATGATGAAGATGGAGACGATGAAACAGGCCCAACCGTTCAGGTAGTCTGTGGGAGGGACGCAAGCAAACAGGACCTTCCAGAAGACAGTGAGGAAGTGCATGACGTAGTCGAAACAGGACGGCAGCCGTTCCTCTCCTGTGTCCTCTTCGTCCTCATCTCCTGGTTAGAAGTGGGGCCGAGTGGGGGGGAGGAAGGGGGGGGGGGGGGGGGGGGGGACGGCGGGCGGGGGTGTGTGTGAAAGGTTGGATAGATTTAAGCATAATGGGATGACAGGAGAGAATGGAGCAGCGGAGAGGACGAAGAGATAGCAGAATATTTTCGACAAAGATAAAGAGAGAGGGGCGAGGCAGGGGAAGTAAATATTAAGAGAAGAGGCAGAGAGCAAGAAAGACAAGAGAGATAGATGATGAGGAAGCAGGAAAGATATGACAGTGAAAGAAAAAAGAAAGACAGATGAAGCAGAAAGTTGAGAGAGAGCAGAGAGGGTGAGGAGCCAAAGAGTTGGAAAACGGCGGTGAGATAAAGGATCAATACAGGAGATAAGGGATGACAGAGAGGGAGAGGAAAAGAACAACATTCACTTAAAATGGCACACTGACTTATTTTTCATTGTAAGACATCATATTACCTCAGCCTGAGGTTGCTGTTATGTATATTAAACTTTAAATGTGCAACAAATACTAGATTAATAACTGTCACAGGGCATTTTTAATAAATTAAAAGAGATTAAAGATTTACTTTAGTTTATAGAGCACAAACTTTACTTTATGGGTTAGTTTACGCTTCCTTTAATAATGCAGACTCCATAGCCTGATTTCTAAAACTATCCTCTATTAGCTCAACACTTTTGGCTCAGGTTACAGGTTAACAACTCTCAGTTTATTCTGCTCTTCTGGCAGACTTAACACATTGTGAGCATTGCAGCAATTTTGGTCTATTTGGTGCGCCCGGTTGGCAGGATGTCTGAGTGGTTACGGGGTGATTTCATGTAACCTAAAAGGTCACAGATTCAGTCACCACACCAGCCTTTTTGTTCTATAAAAACGAGCTCGAGCAAGAAACTGAACCCCGCTCACTTTGAGCTCCTCTGGATAAAAGTGTCATCTTATAACAGCTTAAAAAACGCAAATGTAAATGGTCACTCTCCTCAGGTGGAGGCGCAGGGTGTCCTCTGTGTCCCCGCAACTCACAGGAAACTCGGCGGACAGGAGGGACACTGTGCTGATTAAGAGTGTCAGGCCATGTGAGCTGCTGATGATGCTGATGCATTTTTTAGCCATGGGGTGGATCATGAAAAAATAAAGAGCACCACCGGATTAAATATTTCAGCACCAAAGTGACGAACCGAGGCCTTCACGGCGCTCGCTACATGATGGCTGCGACCGCGGCAGGCAGAGAAGCAGCTGCACTGCGGGGCTGCATGAAGATCTGATGCTGCAGCCGCCTGACGTGATGGATGAGTTTTCTCTTTCGTACATGAGATTATTCGGGAGCCTCGAGAGCTTTGCTTTCGGGAGGATTCCACTGATACGGGGGGTTTTTTTTTGAAGGCTGATACTGACAACAATATTTTTAGGCTGACGTCAGTGATAGCCAGTATTTTGAGCTCACAACATCTGCTATCTTTAATTATATGCCAAAATATTCAGTTTTTCCCCTCAGAACCGACCTTGTGTCAGGATTAAAGAAATAGTTTGATATTTTGGGAAATTCGCTTATTTGCTTTCTTGCAGAGAGTTATAGTACCAGTCAAAAGTTTGGACACACTTTCTCATTTACTTGAATGAGAGTGGTATCAATCTTCTCACCTGACTCTCAGTAAAGACCCTAAATCTCAAACTGTTCCTTTAAACAGCATTTAGAATGTAAACAACACTGCAGGACAGTCTGGCCCATATATTGTAAAACTGTCCACTTTGGATTAGTTTAAGGTTTCTTTGGCTGCTATTTGTACATAAATTCAAAAAATATAAAGCACACAGTAAGTGATAGATGAAGATAACCAGTTAGATGTTTACATAAAGGCAGTAATACAAATAGTAAGTCTTTTAGGAAACGGGGCCATGATGTCCACAAAGTTACCTCTGCACTCTATATATTTTAATGCACAGATACATTTGTTTCTCACTTGCTGATTTACATGAACAAAGGCAAAAACAAAGCTGACTGGTTCAAAATACTCCATCAGTTGCATAAATCTCTGTGTGCAGCCCCCTAGAGTTTGAGCAGAGAACACGTTGGTGGGTTTTTTACAGTACAGTACCTGCACTGACTGTAATGGCCTCCATGAACTGGTCTCTCCAGGAGTTCGTCCCCACCACCAGCGCCAGGTTGGTCTTTTTGATCAGCTTGTCCACTGTGCTCTATATGAACACAAAAGGAAAAAAAAGTCCATCCATTACTTATGTATTCAGAGTTCAGATTTTGCATCCATGGAGGCTCCTTCAACCAAGAGAAATACATCAACTCCACCACATGATGGCAGTGGCATCAAGTTCCAGACGGCACAAACGTCTGTTTGAAGCATGATAAAACTCACATACCAGAAACAAATATGGTGGGTGAGATGCATATTAACCAGATCTCCTTCAGAAACGTATCTTGGTTGTATGAGAAGCAGTAACAATCCCTGAAATTAATTAGTGTGATCTATTATCTGCTCTCACTGCATGGAAAACACCAGTTCCAGCTGTAATGATGAAGCATCTCAGGCTGCTCCGTTTGAAGATGAACATTTCCCACCTTAAACTCGTACGATTCCTCAATTATGACTTCCAGCTTGGAGTGTTCCCCCAGCACCGGCTTTCCCATCTCTGCGATCCGCTTGGCTTCCTCCTCGTCTGATGTCATCTTCCTGTCTGGCACATCTGAGTGGAGGAGAGGGGCGAGAGGAGAGATTACGGTGAGAATGATGGCAATCAAAATAAGAAGATGCTCAGCTGATTATCTTCGTTGTACTTCACAGCATACAAACAAAAACATCAGATGGTTGCCTCGTTGGTAACACTTTAAATTTATTCATCCATTATAATATTCAGGCTTTTACGTGGAATCGAGATTAGTTTTATATGCAGCATTTTACATCACATCTGTCAGCGCTAAATGAAAACTACAGGATTCACTGTAGTGATGCCGTCACCGAAGGCTTTCTCTGTGTCAAGTGTCTTGGTGGTGTTCCAACGTTTGTTATGTAAAGGTTAGACACACTTGCATGCTTGATCGATCAGAAAACAAACACTTGCAAAGGCAAACATTGTGAGCAAATCTATTTCTTTTTTATTGTCTCTTCCTCATTTCCCATGACTCTACTTTTATCCACACGTTTACGAGGACTTTTAAAGTCCCGTTTAGGGACTCATAAATGTTGTATTTTAGACTTGATATTGTACAAAAATACTCACCACAAAGATCTTTTTTTAACTTAGAAATCCCAGGAAAATATGGTTCAACTAGATTACATAGATTGTTTTAGTTTTACAAGCCAAAATTTTGTGATTTCTATCTTTAAATGTTCACCCCATTACAACGGAGGTGAATTGATCTCTGCCTGTAGAGTGCAGAGCATTGAAAAAATATTTATAAGCACCAGACTTTTTTTGCTTTCTTCCTAAAAAAAAGATGCGTTAAAACTGTTCACAATGAAATCAAATGCATGTATTTTAAAGGCTTTGAGCACCACAAATCAACTTCCATTGACTTCCATTGTATTCAGCAAGCTGCAAAAATCTCAGAGACAGTTATCTAAAAATCGGTCAAATAAAACCAAAACTATCTGCATGTCTGCATGCTAATGAAGCTTTGGCAAAAGTTCAGTGAGGAAGATCTTTTCCCTCGCACTCTGCCTTCATACCTCTGTGAGTAAATGTCTGCTATTTCCTCCTGTTCTTTCTCTCTGTCACTTTTCCATTTTCCACTGTCCCCATACCTGACCAATGATCTTTCTGCACACGTTCCTTGAGCCAATCAGTCCCTAGATGCTGTCCCTTAAATATTGCTGCAATTCTGTCTTTCAAACCTACTATTACACATCTAATCACCACCATTGACCTCCATGATATCCAGGGAGACTTGTCTGAAGGTTTCCATGAACCACCACCTCCAGTGTCTAGACTCTAGAGGGATCCTGTCCTATCATATATATCATATCATCATATGGACCAACACTCAGTGAAGATGCTTCACATCAATGGAGTCCAATCGCCAAAAACATTGTTACACATTTCCACTGAAAGTGAGAATATATGTTTTTTTTGTGGTTTGATAAGACAATCCCAACTCAACGTCCACTTATTAACTTTTCCCAGCGCTTTCAACTATATTTCATGGTCTTCAACAGCAGGGTGGAGTGGAGTCTGTTCAGTTGCCACGGAGATGGATCTGTTGAATTTTAGTAGCTGTTATGATTTCATAGATGAAGCAGTGTCAACAGATCCATCTCCATGACAACTGACTATCCACTGATGAAGACCACAGTTGAAAGATCCAGAAAAAGCTAATGGGTCTTGAGTTGGGATCGAACTATTTCCAAGTTTGAGGATTAACTTTTTATTTATTTATTTTTAATATTTGGGCTAACAGAGCTTTTAAAACTAACGCTACGTCAAAACACATCTCCATCACAGAACAGAGCCGAGGCATGCTAATCAGATTAGGCGCTACAATAACAAATCAAGCACTTTCAAGGCCATCCATTCACTGTCAAAAACCTTCAAGGCCTTGTTTCATTTTTTTTTTTTTCCAGATCCAAAATTATTTCCGAGGCCTGCGGAAGTCCTGATCTCGTGACCTGTGCCGCACCTCTGTACAAAAGAGCCACAATGCTTCACAGAGCTCCTGGGTGCATTGCACAACTACAAGGCGCCATAACATCAATTCTCTGCTGTTGAACTCTATCAAGAAGGAGCGGTTGTGCATCCAAAAGTCTCTCATCCTGCTCTGTGTGTGACACCCTCACTGAGCCACCTGGTGCAGAGACCTTGTCATCTTTTATACGAGCCCCGAGTCCCAGCCTGCTGCTCTTTGCTGACAACATGCTTACCATTAAATATTAACATTGCCATTAAAGATCACAGCCAAGTCCCCTTGATAGGAGGGCTTGTCAACGAGGACACACACACACACACACACACACATAGGCATGCATAATATAGAAGAGTGTGAGTGCCTGCACACATACACACACACACACAGCCACCCAGATGCACACACACTTTTAAGCTAAATCAATTACACACCCAAGACAGTGTGTACCCTCAAGTCCTGACAGGATTTCTTTTGCCATGTTTAAAATTTGATTATCCAGCCATTCCGCTACTCTGTGCTGCAACACTACATGACACAATTTCCATGACAAGGAAAGGACAAAAACACACAAAGGTAATTAAATTTCTAATTTCGGAACTGCAGGCTTTTATCTTGACGGTTATCAAGAGTTTGTACCTTGCTCTTGACTGGAGAACATAATTTATGAATTTATGATTAATTAGTCCGCTGATTAGCGTGCAAATCCATTGTTAAGAATTGGAGAGAGCGGCAAAAGAGCATGTATTGTTTGTAACAACTCAACTGAGGAGGCTAAGAGCACTGGCAGGCAGTTTATTCATATCAAACCTCTCAGAAAACGACTCAAAATCTCGATCAGCAGCAAAATAAACAGTCTCAATTATGTTTTGATTCATATCATGCACAGAAACAGATTCAGGGCAGATGTTTTAACACAGAGAACTTTTATTAGAGATGCTTAGAGGAGGAATGGAGGACTTACCGTCAGCTAACAACCAGGCTGTGGAAGAGAGGAGAGAAGGAAGAGGAGGAGGAGGAGGAGGAGGGGAAGGAGGAAAAGTGTGGAGAAAACAGAAAAAGCGATGAGCAGCATGAATGGAGGAAACATAGATAAGGAAGAAAGCAGGTTAATAAGAAGGAGAGAAATGTAATGGCCTCAGAGAACGGCTGGGTATTGACCCTGAGGTGTAATATATATGGCACTGATTATTCGATTGGCTGAGGTAGTGGGAGGAATATGGTATTTTGTAGGTTTTTATGGGCACGAGGGCAGAATTGAGGTTTATTAAGGGAAAAATGACCGATAGAAATCAAGGGATTCTGCACTGAGAGCTTCAGCGATGAGCACATTAATTTAAAAGTTTATTACTCCCAGCTCTTGTCAGATGACTGCGTCTGGAGGTAATAATTACACATAAACCCTTATTTAACAATATTGGACTAATATACTGTATGCATCTGCCAGGACTTGGCCTTTTGAGATGTCAGCAAGCCAGCATTGCTACTTTTTTTTTTTTGTCTCTTTACAACTTTATTGTAACCCAAATGAAAAAGAACAACGGTGACAGAATATCCTAAACCAGACTTCCACAACAACATTATTGAACATGAAAATAAAATATATATAGTGCTTTTACGTCATAAATGAAGCCCTAAATGTTCAGGGTTCCCACTCTCAAGAAATAATTTTCCAGTTATGTCAGATTGGGATCATGCCCTAGACTAACAAGTTTTCTTTAAAAAATGTGATTAACATGTGTTAATCTGTGTGTTAAAACCAGTTCATAGATACTATTGATAGCTATCACACCCTCCCAGACAAACTCACACTTCATGAATAGTATCATATGACAATAAACGTCTGGGCTTTACTTTGTGCAATTTTCTGACAGTTCAGAGTGTTTTTCAGGACATTGTAGTAGTTCTTTAATTTTCCATGTGTTTTCCATGACTGGAAAACGAGTCTAAATGATTCCAGGTTTTCCAGGTTTGCCAGGATGCGTGAGAACGCTGATATCACTAAAGAAAAAAACAGACGAAATAGAAATAGTGAGTAGATCTGCAACAATTAGTCAATGAATCGGTTTGTGCCAACTATTAGATTAATCACCAACTATTTTGATAATTGATTGTAGTCTTTTTTTTAAGAAAAAAAATGTCCAATTTCTCTGGTTCCAGCTTCTTAAATATGAATATTTTGACAGATAACGTCCTCAAATGTCATTTGAGGACGTTATCTGGGGCTTTGGGAAACAATGAGGGACATTTTTCACCATTTTCTGATGATTAATCAAGAAAATTATCAACAGATTAATCGATACTGAAAATAATTGTTAGCTGCAGCCCTGATAATAAGATTAAATTGGAGAATAGATTGTAGATAAAAAATAAAAAAATGAATCAGTAAATTAAACAAAGTGCAAAATCAGATTTAAATAACTCTTGGAGTAGATTAATTATATGTACATGCTTCTTACTATTAATAAGTTTAACAGACTCTGTGTCATTTAAAAGTTTATGGATATAGTTTAATAAAATGGGAGAGATTTGGAAAACTTGGACTGAAATTATTTTTTGGTTCTTGTTTTTACAACATAAAATAACCATAACTGCAGTCTATGATTTGTTTGCAAAATGAAGCAAAATAAAATAAAAATGTTTGAATGAATAAATCAAATGTTGTGTCTTTTTAATTGTTACAAAAATCACAACATAAAAGTTGCAACCTAAGAGTCGGTGGGACACAAACTGTATTATGTAAGAGCCAGTGTTGTTGCTGTCGATATGGCGGAGGTGAGGATGACAGGATTTCAGTTGACAGCTTCACTTTGGGGGGTCGCAGTGTATAAACAACAACAGCCTAAGAGCCCCGTTAGCATGTTAAAGAGTTTTAGTGTCTCGGGGAGGTTTAAACCCTTCTACAGAGGCTTTTCTACTCTGCAGAGATATAAAATCCAAGAAGAGGGAATAACTGCTAATATTTTAGAATCTTTATGAATTTTTCAAAAACTTTCAGCTCAAATACAAAGCACAGAAAAGACGGATCTGATATTAGCAGCTTCAATTAAAAGACACTGGTAGCGGTATCCACTTAAAAAAGTCAATATTAGTCGAAGCATGATGAGGATATTCTGATCCGCAGTGGGAAGGAAAGTTAAACATTCATACACTCATGCAGACATGCTTAACTCTTTTCACTTGGACTTTTTTAAAATCATATTTCTTACATTGAATTTTCTACATTATTATTGGACCGATTATAAGCCTGTTCCTGCATTATGATCCCATTTTACCATCCCATCCTAATACAAATCATATTAAGTTTTTCTACTAAATGTTACAGTTTTGTTTATTGTTGTTGTTGTATTTTATTTTTTTTGCCTTATTAAAGCCTCCAACTGTCTATAGAGGAGGGATCTTGTTTTAAATTTGCGTTTTGTGCCTTTTTTTTTTTTTTTGCCATCTTAGAGATTTGGGGGTCTGGATTTTGATCAGGAACTGTGTCTGTTTTAGGCATTTAAAGCCTGGTGAGACATTGCATGTGATATTGGGGTGCACAGGGTTATGGTTAGGGCTGTAAATGTGACTTTGAAGTGTTTAAAAGGTGTGCTTCAGTCGTAGTTTAATAAGCGAGGTGATAGATTTCCACTCACTCAATCAAACTTTAATATTTTGACAACCCTTGAGGGTCGAGGCTGCTAATCATCCAGCTACAACCAACATACCATGTGAAATAAAATATGCTGATGATGAATGAAAGTGCCTCATGCAGATGCTCAGAAATATTAAGCCCCTTTCTCAGCATTTTGATTTGACTCTGCCTGATTGTTTATCTGCATGCTGTAGTCGCAGAGCGGATCAGTGACACAGTGCAACACGCTCAGACGCCCTTGGCAAAGTGTAAACTGTAACTAAATGGTATGATTAAGAATAAAAAGAGGCTCGAAAAGTCATCCAGCGAGGCAGATAATTACACGACAGGATATGCCATAAGTGGATGAAGGGAGAGGAAAAAGCCTTCCCATGCCTTTCAGCCCCTCCAGATTCACGCTGACAACTCTTCCATTTGACGTCTTCATCATAATTTCTCCTTACGTTCATAAAACAAGGATGATATTTTAACAGTCTTTAAGGGATCAGAGGCACCGAAGGACGAAACAGAGCACATCCTCCACGAACGGACCGGCTCCTTCTGAAACCTCTTTCACCGAGACATGATACTAATTAACCTGTTTGTGTTCAGAGGCAGCTTATCAACTTCCTAAATCAAATACAGTCTACAGTTAATCATCATTAGTAGCTAAGTGCATTAATTGCTGTGGGCAACTTGCTTCATTATCATTAGTACTAGCCGAGCCGTGCTGATCTGAAGCCAACTGTGGTGTAAAAGCCAGCTGTGTTGAGTCTGAGTGTCCAAACCCAAGTCAGTAATAACAGTATGTCATGTAGTAAAGGCTGGTGATGGAGCGGCAAATATACATTCAGACGCAGAGATAGACTGCACAAACACATTGAGCCACATATGGCACATGCATAAAAGCACATGTTAAGAAAGAATACACAAGTAAGCACAAATACTTGCACTAACAAGCACTAACAGACACTGCAACTAAGTGCACTGCTGATTATTTTTTCAAGTAAGTGATTAATTATTTGGTCAACTTAATAGTAAAAAAATAGTTTTAAAAAAGTTCATTTTTGTCAAACCAACAGTATGATACATGAGAAGCTGAAACCAGTCAATGTTTTTAATAGATAAATCACTTAATCACTTATGAAAATTGTTGATTATTGTTGATTAAAGGTACCCTGTGGAATTTTGACCATTAGTAGTTCTAAGGAGCAATGTTTTGATTTGTATCTTGAGCCTCACATGGGCACCAGACTGAAAACAGCCCTGTGTTAAAAAATAAAAAAAATGGCTGCATTGGTGGAGACGTGTTGTTTCAGGTACTGCTGAGGCATGAAAAACGATCCACGAGGTCCAGTTTGAGTGACAGATCCTTGAGTTTAAATGCTTATCAGACACCACACAGTTGTTTATAAAATTATGAGAAAGGATTTTACAATTCTAGATAGTTACTATGGTGACAATGTTTTCATTTTCCGTCATGATGATTGCGAGGTAATACAATGTTTTTGCTGGAGCCTTTTGCCTCAACTACATCAACACAGTGGTCCCATTTAAATATATTGTCTGTCTGAACGCAACCTTACATGCCAACAAACATAGAAATGTGTGGTCAGAAATAGTTTAAACAGTCTAAAATAAAAATTGGCATTCAACTGTTATAAATTTGCAATATTATGAGGAAGGAAAGGCATGTTTTCAGACAGAACACACATTTTTTGAGAAGGCGTGATAAATCAATGGAAAGACGAGAATGGACTTCGCTGTGTTCAAAATATTTCAACTTGCGCAAAAAAAATTCACACCTTTCCCAGAGATTTATGGATCTGCTGCCACAGAAGTACAAAGACGAGAGGACAAAAGAGAGAAACTGGAGGAAAATAACTTCTTGGCTTCCACACAAACACACACACCCGTCCACATGGTTGGTGTGTCCGTTTCTAGCTAGCTTAAAGCTGCTGTAACATGTGTTCAGATGGTACATTGGCAGTTTGGGGCCAATCAAGGATCCAGGAGTTAAATTTATGCAAATGATGCAAAAAAATTTGCTTTGAACACACTCATATGTGTCAAACATATGCAAAATGTACCTGGGTAAGAGAGGAAGTAAACATAACTGTGTTTATGTATAAGAAAACTCCACAGGGTGCCAATTTTTTGCGGATAAAAACAAAAACCAGCTAATTGTTTTAGCGCCAGAGAAAAGCAACAGAGATGCATACTGGCATATATAAGTATACACTTACACTTACACAAGAAACACACAAGAACATGCTGATATGTGAACACACACACACACACAAACACAGGTGTGTCTAAGGCAGGCTTGTAGTGCGGGTTACACTCACAATCCAAAGGGGCTGTCATTCTGCCAGCACTACAATTGTGATAGGGAAGATTAACCAAAGGGATGTAATTGGAGGGGTGGAGGAGTGTGCGTGCGTGAGTGTGAGTACGTGCGGAGGGGGTAGGGTGGGGTGTCTGTGTTTAACCGTTGTCATCATCAGCGTGTTCTCCTGCGCGCTCAGCCTAATCAGATCTGTCTCGTTACAAAAGAGTGAGTCCTTCTCTGGCTCTCGCACACAGCCGGGCTCTGAGTCACAGCGTCAATACGCCGCTAATGTACGCCTTCTCTCTCCACAGCTCATTAAGACAGAATCATCATTTGACTTATCAGGGCTATTCTGGTTGCCGAGGCTGGAGGCGGATCATCTGGGCCTGTGCCGGGAGCGGCATATGTGGATGGGTGGAAGGATGGATGGAGGAGAGGGAGGAATGGGGAGATGAATGGATTTATGGATGGCGGAACAGAAACATAGAGATAAGGATGGGGGGATTGTTAGAGGAAGAAGAGGAGGATGGGATGGGAGGAATATTAAGATGGAATATTAAGGAGAGGACGGGATGTGGAAAAAGGGTGAGAGAGAGACGTGGGAAACAGATTTATGGAGGGATAGAAGAATAGAAACGTGGCGGGAGGGATGATTGATTGGTAGGTGGGAGGACACAGGATTGGTGGAGGTAAGAGAGGAGAAACTGAAGGGAAGGAGGAAGAGTTAAGAGTTATGGAGGGATGGAAAATAGACTGCACTCGTGTAGCAGTATTCTACCTGAGCAGGACAAAGCTCCTCACAATGCCTTCAATTAACACACACACACACACACACACACACACTGTAAGGCAGCAGAGCTGTCTTGCAAGGCCCAGGCCTCGGCATCGGAAGCAATTTGGGGTTCAGCGTCTTTGATATTTTGTCTACTATTTATTGTGTATAGGACCTGACTTTGAAGCCAAGTGCCCCCCTCTGAGCTAAAGAGATTCAAAAAAAGCACCCAACTACCTTAAAGGGGAAAGTTGAGAAAGGCTCATCTTCAAGCAGATCTCCTCTGACAACCAGGCAAGAGCCAATCACGTCCATTTTCATTCATGTGGAAATGGAAGCACAGAGTTGTTTACTACTCCGCTCTGCTACGTGAAATAACTTGCTGATCTCTCTGCGACGTGTATTTAACGAGCCACTGGAATCGTTAAAAGAATGACGACATGTGGAATCAAATCCCCGACATTGTTGGTTCATTAGTACGGCGGCTATGTAAGAATAACAACTGTCCAGTCGAAGCAGAGTATGTAAATTACATGCTCAAGGCAACACACACACACACACACACACAAACACACATACACACACAGAAGTAGAGATTCCTGAGAGGCCAGAGACTGCCGATACTTTATATCCATATGTGTGAATGCACTGTTAGAGGAGAACCTGCTTTGAAACAACCAAATGAAGAAAAGAATATGAAAGGAATATGACAGATCAGATGCGATACTGTATAGAAGACAAGAGGAATGAATGCATTGATGGGCTGGAAGATAGAGGGATGAAAGGATGAAGAGATGGATGAAGGAGTGAAGGAACTTAGAAGTAGGAAAGGATGAGAATTGAGTGATGGATTAAATGACTGAGAGACGAGCGAAAGAGATACAGAAGCTGGAGAAGAGGAAGAACGCAGGATAGGTGAACAGACTAAAGAACGAACTGATCAATGGACAGATAGATGAATGGATAGGGAGACGGAAACAAGAATAGAATATGAATGAAGAAAAAAGGAAGCAAGAATAGAACATGGAAAAAAGATTGCAGGTTATAATAGAGGATATGGAAGGACAAAGTGATAGATTGGTTATTGGAAAAGAGGAAGGGGAAAAAAAAGGAGTGATGAGCCACACAAAGATGGGGAGAAAGGTGCGCAAGAAAAGAAGGAGCGGAGGGATCGGTGAATGGATGAATGGTTGGATAAAAGCACAGAATGGTCAATGGATGGAGGAGAGATAAAGTGATGGAGTGACTTGTTGAAGTTTGAAAGGAGGAGTGGGTGGATGAGTTTAGTTTATCATCCTTTTGGAAAGTGTCCATGGTGATTGTCAGAAGAACAAAACAACAAAAGACATTACAGTTTAAGACAGATACTCCACTTAATATCCCACCACATCATCACCAACAATCAAAATCAAGCACTACAACAAGATAAGAGTGACTGGAAGGTATGGAGGATCTCTGAGCAGGGGACATGGCACAAAGGTACTGATGGTAATAACTCATATTCACCATGGAGAGGGTGTGATACGTCACTGAGGATTTCCCGCCCTTTCCTCACCTCTCAGGACTTGCTGAGAAGTGTCATACTGTGTTGTTGTTGACCCACAATCTTACTAGACATATGAACAATCTTATTTAGATCACTCGTGTTAACTACAGACAGTAAGGAACACCGAGCAATAAAACAGAAATGCTCTCCACATATAAACAGTAGAAAGGAACCAGTATCTGTCTCCTCGCTGTATAATCGTTGTAATCCCTTCCTGTAAATGAAGCCTGTGTTTGATGACAGTTTAACATCAATCACTGTCCCTAGATATTTATTTTCGTTTACAACTTCAATACATTCGCCGTTGAACGCTACTCGACGGTGCGACTCTGCCTGTTCTGAAATCAAAAACAATTTTGTCAGTTTTCTCGGTATTTAACTGAAGAAAACTGGCCTGACACCAATCAAAAAACGATTCCGCACATCCACGATACTTTATTTCATCTTCGGTGATCAAACCAACAACGGGAGACAGAAGATGGACGTGTGGAGAGATGTAGAGGTGTAAAAATAAAGAAATGGACAGATGAGTGGTTCCACTGTTTTCTACAACTGTCAAATCAAGAAGCTTCGTTGCAAAGACGTTATCTCCTTCACTGAGGATTAGTTGTCATTAGGAATACACACACACACACACACACACACACACACACTCGCATACGTATTAGATATCTACACCCGTACTGTGCATCCACCTACAAACACAAACATTTGCATGTGCACTGTGAGTGAAAACACCACACAAGGATCACAGCAGACAACCAGAGTGTTTCCTGCAGCTCAGAGTGAGGCATTAAATAATAACGGCTCAGGATTTGCAGCTGAGCGGCCGCCGTCAGTCCAAACACACACTGTCGGCCTCTGAGAGAAACAAGATGACAAAGACGGATGCTTCAGCTGCCTTTATTATCTTTCAATATGCAGGCTGTGTAACGCGTCCGTCATCTTGTTATGCAGTATCCATGTCTCTGACGGCGTGGAATCGGAAGGAGTCAAAATGTTGAGCACACGCCATACTTCATCTTCTGAGGCAGCGCTGCTAGACTGAATGAACTGATCATTTAACTGAATGCGGGATGATTTCACTCGAGGTCTTTCACGCCTGAAAAGTCGTGTTTTTAATCTTGCAAGGCTAATTATAGTCACTATGTGTAACGTTTTGACATCAATAAATCTTTAACACATTCATTTTGAGATATTAGGGTGATTACTGTAAACAAATACAATCATTGCCAAGAAAACTGGCAGCCTCCACCAGTCACAACACTGTATTTTCATGTTGCGTGCCAGCGAGTTGAGTTTAGCCTGAAATCTGGCGGTTTGTTTACAAAGTAGGGGAAGGATGATAAAGAAAAAGGGAGCTGAAGAGGGAGCTAGAACAAGAAAACGATGGAGAAAATCATTTCAAATATACAAAACAAATTTGCTGCGGCTGTTTTCCCTCAGCTTTGACCTCCGTTTTGAGAATGAAGGAATCAATAAATCCGTTATTCCATATTAAGTTTAATCTGTATCTCTGATGACGGCTGGTTGGGAGAGCCTGCGAACCCCAGAGACACACTAGAGACGCTCCTAATCGGCCCATATGCTGCATTTCACATGGGACAGTTTCTCATATTAACAAATCTTGTTCCTTTCGCCATTTCTGCCTGACTCTCTGGTAGGTCTCTCTCTTTATCCAGCCTCTCTGACATTCTTTTAAACCTGGCTGCCTCTCTGTCTGTACTTCACTATCTCTCCTTTATCATTTTGTGATATTTTGTGATGAATTCATATACTGTTATAACGTCAGATGTCAACGTTAAACATAATCAAAGTTCCAAAACCCGTGAGTTGTTTGCGTTCGGATTGGATTTCATCTCAAACGTGCACGGATGTATTTGAAAAGTTGACATTTTGAATAAAGAACGAGAAAAAGAAGCAAAATCCTTCTAACTGCTGTTTGTTTATGTTGCCTCTGGAACCGGCAGAAGTCAACAGCTAATGAATCAGAGCATAGTGGGCTCATCAGGAGGGGGGGCTTTAAAGAGACAGGAGCTAAACCGGTCTGTTTCAGACAGAGGCTGAACTGAGGGGTTTTTTTTTAACTGTAAGTCATGCAAAGATATTCCAGTAGAGCCCCAGAATATAAACGGACCTGGATATGTGCATGATACGTCCCCTTTAAATGCTTCTTCTCCTCAAGTTATATCCCACAATCACCTGTATAATGGTACAACCGAACCAAAATACAACATGCCATTCTTGATTTGAATATAAAAACTGTATGCTATAATTGACATTGTTGATTAACAGGACTTTCTCTGTTATTGGCAAAATGTCAAGTTTTCTGTCCCTGACTTTGAAAAGGGCCCTGCAGGTTGACAACTTATTTCTGGTAGCTCAAAATTGACCCCTTTCTATGCAAATAAGCCTCGATGAAAAAACAGTCTAATTCACAAAGACCAGCACTAATTGCCACACGCAATTAGGGTGGAGTTATTAGCGTCTTCAGATAATTGGTGTTAACTGCAAGCACACTCACTCCTCACTCACTCTCTCTCTTTCTCTCTCTTCAAATCTTCAAGCTTGTGAGGCTTGAATTGATATTGAATGATATTAAGGACGAAATCTACAGTCAGACTTGGGGGGGATCAAGTGGGGCTGTGGGCTTATCTTGGATTTAAAAATAAAAATAACCGCGCTGACGGAGCTCAGGATTCATCCATACAGTAAAGGGCTGCTTTATTACAAACAATTCCACCATATAAACCTGGAATCTGTGTGTAACAGCTGACCTGTGTAGATGTGTAGCAGAACATTAATTACTGTCAGATCCTGACCGATCAGATGTTAATGAAGTTACTGCTGCCGTGTGATGCTGCAGCCAGCTGTGGGCAACAAACAGAACATCAGTGCTGATGTTTCTTTGAACAACATTACTGTAAAATTCAGACATTGATCTAACATGTTTCAGACCTGCCTGAGTCACATTAATAGCTGTATTTTCAGTAGATCATGTTATAGATACAAAACACTAGAAATGTTAAGGAAGCAAAATACATGAAAGTTGGTCTGTGATTGTGGAGAGCTCTGTGTGTGCGCTCCTCTGTTAATTAAAGACACGCAATTTAAGGCTTTTGTGCTCTCTGCAGTTTTCATTATGAACCAATCTATGTGCTGAAATGTAGAGAAAACACTGGAAACAGCTCCGCTCACTCGATCAGATGCGAAACAAGGGTGAATTGCACTCCGCTGAACTACTTTATGGGCGTGTTTGCGCTGGCATGTCATTAGTGCAAAATCTTTTGTGAATTGGACATTAAAACAGGGCAGATTGTGGGTTCAAACGCTGTGGAGTTCACTATTAGTGAGTGAAATCCAATCTTTGGGGATTTGGCACAAGAAATTATTAGATTTCAGAATAGCACAAGTGTGACCTGATTTTTTTTCCCTCTTCAAGCTTTATTTTAGAGCAATTTATTGTCTGTAGGTATCAAAAACAATTATTTGCAAAACTCCAGAAGGGTTTTCTGGTTTGGCTCATATAGACAATGTCAGCATCTGTTCTGAAATTTATCTACCATATACTAAAAATGGACCAGTCTGCTTCAGGTCAGACTGCACTATAAATAAACTAAACCAAACCACATGCATACATTTTTAATAATCAATGTCATCATCTTTAGTACTTTGAACTTGCACTTAGTTATTGACTCTGAATGAGCCATCATCCCTCACTTTGTCTTTGCAGTCTTGCTGTCCTTTTATAGTATGAAAGTCTGTATTTGTTTACACTGGAAGCAGATGGACTCCCCTTTCATATAGATTCACAGTTGACTGGTGGAGATTTTAATGTTTCAGTTTGATTAAGACCAGTTGGCAGCTTAATTCAACTAAATTTTAAGGGAAAATTATTGAGCTAATTATATATTGAGAAGAAAAACATTGGGAAAAATATCCTCGCTGATTCTCTCGCTACCTCTCGTCTCCTGACTACCTTCGCTCTGTACTCTCTCTTCTCTCACTTCCTTCCTCTCTTCCTCCACACTTCTCCCTGCTATTTTTACATTTCTCTCATCCCCTGCCTCCCTGTGTCTGTCTGTCTGTCCTGTCTTTCTTTCTTTTTTCCCCTCATCTGGCTGATTCGTACAGTCCAGATGTCACGCTGTGTTGTGCGGATCAAGTGGAGACAAGCTCCCTCGACTTGTTAACAGTCTGTTTATTCTACAGCCATATCAGCCTCGCTGCCGTGTCAGCAGCAGGCAATTACAGAGCAGATTACCAACCCTGATAATGTCATCAGACGAGGCCTTGCGCACAAATACACACATAGTGGACGTACACATATACACTCAGACACAAAAAAAGACAGATTTATACACAAGTTCACAAGTTCACAGCTCTCTCACCGACGTATACATTCACACACTTACTCACACACTATTAGCTGTTAGCTCTGTACTTAAGTCAAATTTTAAATGCACTTTTCTTGCACTTTTACTTAAAGAGAGGATCTGGTTACTTAATCCTTCACTAACTATTAGCATCATTACATATCTGAGCTCTATCCCTTTATAAAAAATATATAAAGCTAATTTCATTCTTCACTCAAAAGCTGAAATTTTAAACAATCCTCTTGCAAACTGGCAAGAATGTTTTCCAGATCTTTAAGGACATTTTCAACCCTAAAAGGAACACATATACATGTCGATAAACGCTCCGCCGTGGGGGTTCTCTCTATGGGCACACTGTGCTGGACTTGTGCTGAGTTCATCAGGGAGGGAAGCGGCTCTCAGGCTGCTCAGCGTGATGTATTGTGGCCACTGCGCTGACATCATTGATGTAACCCTGAGCACTGATTAACGGCCCTGCTTGGCCAAGGCGCACAGACAGAGCCACGGTCGCCTCCAAGTCATCTCGTCGGCTTTTCACAGAGGCAAAGCCCCAAGGATGCTCCCGAAGCCCTCAATATCCACTTATCATACGCAACATTAATATCTGCAACATTATTATCCATTTTCCACAGAGGACTGCAGCGGAAGTAACTTATTTTTGTTAATACTTTCATGTCTTTCCCTTTGGGTATGAGTCCACTTGCTTATGAATATTTTATCATGTGTATTTAAAGAATTTTGTTCCTAAATGAGATATCCTCAAGAATGGCTGTTACAACATAATTAAAACAAATGATTATGCAATGTAAGTCTTTTGTTGACACAGTAGTTACGACTTTCAAGACTGAACCAACTATTTCATCTATTTATTGTGTAAATATTGAACGACGACCTTCAGGAAATGATTGTTCCCTAAAATGGATTTCTGTATATCAATAGAAAAATAAAAATCATTAAATCCTTCTTTTACACACTTATTTGTTCATACAAACAGATTATGGGAGAAGGGGTTGCTGGGCACAGATATGTAGAAGTCCCCAACCACTTCTATACAGGAGCAAGACCTCCAGACTGAAAGAGTAGTCATTTTGCGTCTCTTTCAGTGACATTTTGCAGGTGAACTAGAACTCTTCGGTGCTGCTGTTGCACCTGAGCCTCAGTATTTAGTTCATGCTGGAGATGAAGAGAAGCTGTCTGACTCCTACCCAAAGCTTCCTGCCACAGCAGATCCACTCTGACATTCATCTGCACGGTTATTATACAAAAAACTCCAGCACATTATGCAAAATAATATTATATGAACCCGTCAGGTGCAGGTTCTGTTTGCTTAAGCAGAGCTATTCTACTGTAAAACTGACTTAAATTGCTTTGATGTTACTGTATTTAAATGAAATGTTAGTGTAGCTGCAGTATGTTGTGCAGCTGTAATAGGAGGGAATTATTAAACAAAAAAATATTGGAATGGATTTGGTTGACATATATATCTATATATATATATACAGTATATACTGTACTTATTAAAAGAGTTCTGTGACTTTCCAACAAGGAGTGTTAACGGTCACATCAATCAGAGACTTTGCCTGTGCTTGCTTTGTAATCTATCCATGGCTTTTCATAGCAACCACACACACTCTACCCATTCATACCTATGAGGCTAAGCCACCCAAAATAAACTATTTTGGTAAAAAAATAAATCAAGTCAGGGGTTAAATCATCACTGGGAGCTGTCCAGCATGAAAGAGCCACATCTTCTCTGCTGTAAGAAAAATGCAGAGCACCTGATTTGCACCTCCTCAGAGCACTAGGTGTGTCTGGGGTGGGTGGGTGGGGTTGAGAAGGTCATCACTGACATCGACATTAATGAGAGCCCACGTAGAAGGTTGGTGCCCCTGCTAGCCCTTGCCTGTGCGTTAAGACAGTCCTGACACCGCTGTGTGCCACCGGCATGGCAGGTAGCAGCGCGGCTCATCCATATCTCCATGCTGAGAACAGCCCCCACACACCTCTCAGGAACAATTACTGCTCTTCCAGCTCCTCATCACAGATGGTGAGGGCTTTCAGAGCGACTCCCCCTTCCCCTCCTCCCCCCTCTTCTCCCTCCTCTCCTCTATCTGTGGCTCATTGTCTCTCTGGCTGACTGTGTCTGTCTCTCTCCACCTCTCTGTCTTTTTTCATACTCAGACTATTTCTGTCGCTCCCTCCTCCCTCCGTCTCTACAGTCGTCGTCCTCCTCCTCCTCCTCTTTCCCCACTTTCCCCCTCTCTCTGCCTCTCCCAGCTCGAAATTCAACAGTTCAATTTAAATCCATTACACCTAAGCCCCTGACAGAGTGTGGCATCCATGGTAACGGTTACTAGACAACAATCTCGCTGTGACTCTGCTTCCCCAGCGAGGCCACAGGCGTCAGGGAGATGCACTGGAGGCATGTGGGGCGTTTTGACGTAAATGCTTGTGTCATTCGCTAAGTGACAGGTCCAGTCCTTCAACTGCAACCCCAATCCGGGAGGGGAAGAGATCACAACATAAATCACATCAAGCCGATGGAATGAAACGTATTTGTTTAAAAGCAGAGGGATGAATCTAATTTGATAACAATACGGCCTCCTTCTATTGCCATTCCCTGTGCATGGCTGCCCTGTAACCCGCCTATCTGCTGAGTAAATGTGGATAAGAATGCAGCAGCAGCAGCTGAAGTAGCCCTACTTCATGGCTCCGTCCTTGAAGAAAGAGTAAAGACACAGTAAATCACCAACACGTCGTCTCACATCCTACACTAACTACTGCACAACATCACAGTAATCACAGCGGAGAAAGTCAGCTCTGACCTCCACACTCATGAGGCGGTGCTGTAAGTACACGCTGCAGTTTCACTATTGTCTAGCTTCATGGAAAGTTGGGCAAACAATGTACATAAAGATAAAGATGCACAACGAAAATATGCAAGGTTATAATCACAATCAGGGATAATTAAAGGGACTGTTCATGCAGTGCTTCCCACAATAACACTGCATCACTGAATTAGCATATAATTGCATGTTGATACAATCAATGCTGCTTTGACAGTTTGCTCAGCGCCACCAAAGGGGGAAAAACATCCCGTATATCTTCTATGCAAGAAGAGACATCTGCCTTTTAACAGATGCAACACCCAATCTTGCTAAATGATTTCTGGCATTGTTGAGCTTATTATCAATCTGAAAAACATTTTCTAATCAAATCTTTTTTTTTTTTTTTTTAAAGAATGTTAATAACCCATTTTTTAAACTTTTAAATGACTAATTTCAATCAAAGCAAGGCAGTAATGTAGAAAGTGCATTAACTCTTCATAACCTTCATTATTATGTCACACCCTGTCGCTGACATTCCTCCTTGTGACCCCAGAAAGAAGTGGAGCTTTAATGAAGTCAGGGTCTGCAAATGCATGAATAGTGCTGGGCTCCCATTTGAATTAAATCTATTCATCCGTGCCAGTGTGATTTCTCTGTGGTACTGAGGCACCCGAAGGCCCTCTGAGTCGTGACATTTGTGCCATGGCTGGTGGAGCAGGCAGGGAGGTGAACACCCATCTGCCTATATCCCTGACCACCAATTCCAAACCCAGAGCGATACGTAGGCTCAGACTGGAATGAAAAAAGATAACGGGAGGGAAAGAAAAGCATACAGTATAAGTCAGATGTGTTTGTGGCGTGAGGTTTTCCTGCAGATATTTACACATGTTCCCTAACAGGAGGAATAACAAGAAGAACCTGAGTGTTGTATTAAGTGACGGTGGGCATTTTGTGATGAACACCTTTGCAGTTAAACACATGAGCAAACACGGACACACATACACAAACAAAAACTGGGTGCATATCTCAGTCTCACTGACTGAATCCTGCAGGTCACCTGTGACAAACAGTCTTTGGAGCGTATTTCGTGATTACATAATAATCTTTACTTAAATCCATTTCTTGCATGGGGAATAGTATCAGTGTCACACCATTCTAATTTCGGAAGTCTCTTGACATATTAAGGTAATCCCTCACAGATTTCAATATTAATTATGTCATCGGTATTCAAAGAGAGCCTTGTGCACTTTGAAAATAAGTCGAGGACGAACCCAGAGACTTTGCTGACAACAGAGAAGGGATTTAACAGATTTGAGACAGGGAGCAAACTGCTAACCCCCCTACCATCTGATGCAAGCTCATACAGCAGGTGTGCAATGTGCAACACAGATCCCAGCAATTACGATGAGGAAAAATAGTGCATCAGAGATGTTCTCCGAGCTTGATCTCATTGCTCAAATGTCAAGGCAGTGATTTAGAGAAAGAATTGGGCGATGCAACACAATCCTCAAAGCATTGAACTGTATTTCCATTGTAGCTAATTGACTCAATTTTAGGGGCTATTTCCGCACTGCACTCAAGTGTATTGTGTTGTGTTTTGTATGGTGTGTGGTGCAGGATTTTTGTATTAAAAAAGTCACCAACTCTAGAGTAAACATCAATTTAAGGTTAAACTCACACTGCTGACCTCCATATGTAAATCCAAACCGTGGCTAATAATATTTCTCATATCAATTCATATCTGACATCATATCTGACACCAATTTGAACCAAGATAATGTTCAAAAGACACATATATACACAACAACAGTGACAAGAGACTCATTTTTCTGCCTGTGTTACTTAATTTTATGGTATGTGCCTCTGTTTTGACTAAAATGAGACATCTGCCCAAAATACTGATCAAGTCTGTTATCTCCCTTTTGTTTGGGTATTTTTTTTTTATCTCTTGTTCTCTCTGCTAATGCTAACTCAGCCAAGCTGGCAAATGTGTCAACATTATGACTTAAAGCAATAGTTTGACATTTTGAGAAATACACTTACTCACTTCCTTGCCGAGGGTTAGATGAGAAGGCTGATTCTGGTATCAATCAATCAATCTACGCAGCAGCCAGTTATCTTCTATCTGCTGTAATAAGTTACTGTTCCTTGCCAAGAAATAGTCCTGCACGTAGCCCCCTGTAAAACCCCAACTTGTTGTTCTTACACTTCAATTTCTCTCTGGATTAAAAAAAAGAGATATAATGTGAATGTTAGGAGGTACTCGTAGGCACATTTTTCCTTTGGACAGAGCAAGGCTAGCTGTTTCCTTCTGTTTCCAGTTTTTAGGTTAACCTAAGCTAACTGGCTGCTGGTGGTAGCTTCATATATACCATACAGACATAAAAGTGGTTTCAATCCTCAGACTAACTCTTGGCAAGAAATCGAGTAAGCATACTTTGAAAAATAACAAACTATTCCTTTAAAGGCTGTGAAAACAGTGGCGGGCCTGTCATGAACATACTATTTTCTGACAAAATTAGAGCAGTTTTAATTATTTTACATCAAAGATTTCTGTCATTTTTGCTTTGTCTGTGCTCAAGTCACTGTGTTGAAGTTGGTGGGACTCAGTTAGGACAAAGTGATGTCATGTATTTCTGTGCACCAATCAGAGTTTTAGACAATTTAAATCAAAATGTGATGACAGTTGTGTGGATGTTTGCTTATGTTGCCAGCAATTAAATCTGATCAAACCATCCCCACACAGTCCTAATGAGGCAGATTAGCTTTTTGACTGTTAAACTCTAAATAAATAAAACCTCAAAACATTAATTTTGACGTACACTTGCTTTGTCTTCAATATTATGTTTTAGAGAAACACTTAAGATTTGAAACCATGTTGTTTAAGAATTCAAATATAAACTGCCTTCAGGTCACCTGTCTCAGAAACTGATTTAGCACTGCAAACATGACACCATGCAGAGTTTTGCTCTTCATATTGGTTAGAAAATCAGATGTCACACGGGAGGGAAAACTGAATTTTAGTTGCTTGACTTTCAGAGATCTTCCTCAGTCTTCAATGTCAATCCACTGTCACCATCCGTTCACCGGTTTTTTTCTGCTCTTCCTAAACTGAGCTGTGGTTACAAAACAGACCTGAGGTCTTGGGGTCATGTCCCTGAATAGTCTGCCAACAGGTGGTGAGGTTGCTGCTCCTGCAGGGAGCAACAGCTGTTCCCCATCGCTCACTCACCAAGGTCTCGCTGCTTCTGCCATCAGTTGCTGAAACAAGGGCAAAGCTTGGCAAGCCTCTGGAAAACTAATGGTAAAAGCACCAGGAGACAGTTAAAACGGCAGGTATTAGCAGATCAGTGGCTCCTGTGTGTGATTAGCTAAGGTAATAATAGATTGCTTGTGGGAGGTTCTATTGTGTAATGATGCAGATGATGGCATAAGCCCTCGTTAAACAACGTATTAGGCCTATACTGAATACAATTTAATTGAGAACCATGTAAAATGTTCCATTTGATCAGCAAATGACATTTAATCCATAGATTTTCAGATTATCACGTCCTGTGTGTCCATGTGAGGGCTGCAGCAGCTCATTCTCTGTCTGTTCAAATGGTGGAAACACTCAATCCACATACATTTCCCAGGGGACTCAGGGTAACAGATGTGTCCTCACATGTTGGTACTGCTGTGGGAGGTTCCACTGTACAATCAAGTAAATGATAGTATAATCCACCCTACACAGACCTAAAGGATGCCTCAGTACGGATCCCACTTTTTTAAATCAGGATGAGCTTAACATGAAAACACAATAAAGGAGGAAATGTGGAGGAATTTGCAAGAAAATCTTTCACTCTACAGCAGACATCGTCCTGCAGACCACCTGTCCTCCAGACAAACCAGCTGAGGTCAGAATAATGCTGAACAAACGAGTCATTTTGTAGTACCTTTGCGCTATATGTCCCTGCTTCAACATTTCTGTACTCTGGTGCATAAACAGTGCACTACCTCCTTCCTGGATTAGAGTGAGATTGCCAAAACCATCAGCAGCTTCACTATGACCTACTGGCACATCCACTGGGAGATCCCCAGTGCCATCTGTAATTGCTGGTGGGGCTGGTGATAAGGAAATGGAGTCTTTATCTCAGCCCAATTAGGCAGCTAATTGATTCAATACCAGTCATTTAGAGTTCCTCCAGGCCTAGGATTGAGTACTTTAGCCCTTTGAACAGACGTGAGGTCCCCAGAGGAGAGCAACCAGGGAGATACTGTGTTCAACCCCACAAAGCCTGTAGATTATAATCTGGATGGAAAGAATCTAAATCTAAATATTACATCAGGGATAAATCTGATAAGAAATTTTAAGCTCATGTTTGTTACCTATTCTCACATTAAGTAAATAAACTATAGAGGTGAGAAGTTTGACCATATATGTACAGTGAGACTATAAATAAATTGTCAACTGTCAGATTTTGCTCAACTAAGGTCGCTATTATTTTAATGTGTCTGTTTATATAATGCCAAAGTTTACTGAATAGGATGGCTTTAAAGTGTAAAATTTTTAAATTTATTTTGCAGACTACATTATTTCATTGATGTTAACTGGCATGACTGACATAATTTAATTAATGGTAACTATATATATTCCTATGATTTAAAATTAGTTCACATTTTTTGTGTGGATTAGGAACTACAAGTCAAGTCAAGTCAGTTTTATATGTATAGCGCCAAATCACAACAGAAGTTATCTCAGGGCACTTTTCACATAGAGCAGGACCAGACCATACTCTTTAATTTACAGAGAGCCAACATTCACCAATGAGCAAGTGCTTGGTAACAGCGGCTATGAAAAACTCCCCTTTAACAGGGAGAAACCTCGGGCAGAACCGGGCTCTAGGGGGGCGGTCATCTGCCTTGACCGGTTGGGTTGAGAGAGAAAGAGGGAGGGCGAGAGGGGAGAGAGAGAGACAGAGAAGCATAGCAACAACAACAATAACAATAACAACAATAATAATAATAGAAATATGACTGATAATAACAACGGTAGCGGTGGGCAAATATGACTAATAATAATAGCAGTAGCAGTGGGCGTTGAGCTGGACCAAGGGGGCAGTAGGCGGTCCACAACCGAACTACAGTGCTGCACTTCAATTTTTCAGATATTTAATTCACTTTTACCCCCAAAAATACATTTACATCTGAGTTTATTATCTATTAAAAGCAGTATGTCATTTGTTAATTTTTAACATGGAGGATGGTCCAAAACTTTACCTTGAATTATGTAACTGTAGCAGCTGAGTGTGGTGTGGTCAGTGCAGGTTAATTTCCTCAGTCAGATTACCTGCACCACTCCCAGGTTACACCAAACATCTATAGTAAAAACTATATCTGTAGTCATGTCTCCCCTAAAATATTTTGTTACAGAGGTGGTTTGGTCTGGGGATGTATTTTCAGCTGCACAGATGCTACTGAATGATCATAGAAATAATATAGTAATATTATAGGAATACTACAGGCAGCAGTGTGTCTCTATGATCCTCTAACTCTTCTGTGACTACATGTTGTTACTTGCCACTTTGATTATGACAGTGACACTACACTATAGAGGATATAGGCTACAATATAGTATAGAAATTAATATTTGATTGATTGATTGATTGATTGAAAGACAAAACTAACAAAAGGGTGGGACTGAGAGAAAAACATGCAATTACAAATCTGTCTGCTACTTCAGCACCACAGACAGCGCCATGGATTTATCAATACACAGCACAGTTAGGCTACTGATATTTCAGAGCCATGGTCGGGGCCATAGATTCTAACTTGCACAAACCTCAGTCCGATAAAGGATCAATGAGTCAGGCAGACTAGACTAACATATTCAACTAAACAAACCCTCTGCCCCTACACTCTCTCTGCTAGTAGGGGATGGAGAGGGGGCATGGCAGGTTAACAAGGGGGATGTATTTTGGTCATTTCACTAACAAGGAGAAAAATAAACAGTGTTCGAGAAATTGAATTGGATTGTCTTGAATTGTAATCAGCTGAGTTATTTCCTTGAAAAAAAACCTGCTATAATTTTAATTACTGGAAAACATTCAAGTAAACATTAATTTGTTATTGGAAACATTTTCTCTCTATATATTGAAATGTATAAATATTATTAATATTTTTGCCTTTTAAGCTGATCTGCTGTGCACTAATTTAAAGACTCTCCAGAGATTTTGCTAACAATTAATAATATTATTTGATTTAATTAAATAATCGAAAGAGCACCGGTTGAATCATCTTTACCTAAAAGCAGTGCCAAGTCACTCCTTTCCAGGAAAAATTTCCTCCTAAAAATTTCCAGCTATAGATCAGTTCCTGAAACGATTAGACCCACAAAAAAGTGTTAACCACACAGTGATGGAAATCAATATTGCAAAATGACCATATAAAATTGTGTTTACCAAATCAGGAAAAGCTAGAAATATTGTTGTAATGCCAGATTTGTATTTATATTTTTCCATGCCAATGTGTTTAAAAATCTATAAAACCAACCAAGTGAATAAAAAAGTCAGTTGCATGACTTACTGTAGATAGGTGAGAGTTCTATAATACAAGCATTATGCATGTGTATATTTGCAACCATAGGTATAGTGCTATTTACAGTGATGGCTGTGGCTTATCATTTCCCAAGTTGCTAATCCAGTTGCCTCTAGCTTTCCACTTCACTGTTCTGGGGAAGCAAATAAAACTTTTCCTTGACACAGAGACAATGCTGAAAGGAAGAGATTCACTTGAGGTCAAATTCGGGTTGACTGCTAACAAAGGGATGATAAGCTTGACTTTTAAAGCAACACAAAGGGCAGGTTCATGAAACTCACTGAGTCATAGAGATTTATGCAGCCCGTGACCCCGCAAAAGGGAATGTAATGAGTTCTAAGTTCAGCAGTGGTATGCTTCTGGTTCTATCAGGTTGAGAAAAGGCCGACATTATTCATAAGACGATGAGTTGGAGGAGACTGTGTAGAGGCTCGCATGAAACCTCAAGTGGTTTCATGTGGTTGTGATGGTAAACCAAGCCTCAGTGGGATGCTTAATCAACTAGTGCTGATTGTTCGCCATTTCAGTGCATAGAAAAATTAATACAGTTGATGTGACGTGTGAATGAGCATATACACCAACAACATGAAAGAAACTAACATGCTATTATTCACAGATGTTATAAATAAGTACTCTAATGGTAAAGAAATGTTATTTTCTCATTTAAAGTAGCCTAAAGTAAGAGATACATTTAAAAATAAAATAATGTTCAATCAATCATATTGGGCTCTCAGATCATTCCTATTTTCTGTGCCTTCAGTTCGGATTTGAGTGGGTGTGTTTGCTCTAAAGATTTATGTTTTGTCTGTAGTGGTGCTTTGCAATCACCACAGTCTTGGAGCATCTGAGACAAACTGGTTTTTAACTGTCCATGGAAGTATTTGCTCCATTTTACGCATGTAACTACAGTCATTGTGTATTGGGCTCTGAGCGCTTCTTAAAATGTGGATGGCCTACGCTCAACATACACCTGAATGCCTCCTGTGTAGTCACTTGCTGCTGCTGCTGATCTGCTAAACATGGTGCTAACACTACGCTTTCTGTCTAGACATGGGGTAAGAGTATCCATTCTCTTAGTGGCTCACTGATCACTGGTTTATTCAAAGTTTGTTAATATTAAATGTATTCTGTGTCCAAATTGCACCAAATTTGACATTGCACTCCCTTTGGTCCCCAGCCATACCCCTGCCGAGTGTGGAGTTGATTGGATGAACGATTGAAGAGATATGCAAAGGACATACAGACATACAGAGATTCCTTCCTTTAGTAGAGAGATACTTCATACTGCAATATTGTGGCGTTACATGTAAAGGCCTCTTCCTCTACCCATACACACAGTGAGTACAGACAATCCCTCCCCTTTACACATTCATGAAGAGAACCTTCTCTGAATAACATCTACATACTGTACACCCCATCTCATCAAAAATCCAGTGTAATTTAACCTCAGCAGCAGCAGCAGCAGCAGCAGCAGCAGACTGTCAGAGACATAATGGAAGACCGCCTGGATTCATCATCAAATGCAACCCAAAGCAATGCATCCTGGGATGAATACAGTGGAGTTGAGCCTTTGTGGGTTCCCATGTTTCTGTATGTTGCTGCTAATGTCAGCTTGAGCGGCACTCTTTGGTCTCTGTGCTGTATCACTTATCCCATCTTGTCCCAGAAAAAAATGGATTCCTCTCCCTCATCAGATCAGTGAGGGTTTACAACAACTACTAGAGCTACTGCCAGTGCCAATCCTGCTGCCAGTACTACTAGCTTTTAGTGTAAGTTTAGGGAACTGTGACTCAGTAGTAGGGCTGCAACTAACGAATATTTTTTATTATCGATTAACCAACAAATCGTTTCAGCTCTACTCAGTATTTAACCTTACTTACTCTAACTTAACCTTCCCCAACTTACCTTACAACTAACATATTGTAACTTCACTTCAAAAAGATGGTTCAAAAAACTATTTTCATACTAATTTTTTCATAACACTACCTCCATCATAATCCAAATAAGTCACTGGGTTTTATTCTGAATCCAAAAAATCCCTGGCTCCAATTGACTCCCATCCAAAAACCATAAACTTCAAAGTTCCAGTACTGCTGCTGCTGGTTAGCCTCACAAAAACTAGACTATATTTCATAGACACAGTTTTTGCGTCCACGTATTAGTCTGGAAAGTAAATAGACTGAGGCAGGTAGCTGAAAGTTGAACCAGTCAGTGAACTATGGCTGTTAGTTTAGATAAAAGTAATGAGCAGCTCCGTCCTGTCATTTGTGGCTCCGCCTGATTGAAGACCAATCTAATCTCCAAAGTAATTTTGATCTATGTCCATTGATGACACCCTAAACTCAGTGAATATCTGCTTTTACTAGACACAGGTTACTCTACAGAATAATGGACACATCATCTAAATCATTCCATTTTCTTATAGTGTGTTTTCAGTAATTTCTAAAGTGGTCCATTCGGACTTCATCTGTCCCGGCTGCAGTGCTAATGGAAGAGTTCAGAGATGTTTTGGCTTCGCACTCCCCACACACACAATATGACTCATGACTCATTTAGAGGTAATGAATGTGTGTGTGTGCGTGGTTTTGTTACCTCATTGGAACCTTTTTCAGTATAAACATCGACCTTGTTGGGACCAGTAGTCCTCATGGGGACTAAAGCCGGTCCTAACGAGACAAAACATCATTTCTGAGGTCCTGGTTGAGGTTAGAGGTAAGGTGTGAATTGAGGTTAGGTTAAGGTTGAGGTTAAGGTTTGGGTTAGGCTGTCCACAATGAATGGAAGTCAATGCAATGTCCTAACAAGGATAGCTGTGCAAACTTATGTGTGTGTGTGTGAGAGAGATGGAGAGGGCTGGGAGAAGGACCCGGCCAAGCTCAAACAACAGCATGTGAAGTGCCCTTAGATGCCATGAGAGCTCACTCTGAGCGAGGAGGCTGACGGGTGGCACATTTCCCCACGCCGGGCATGATTTGAATGGGAAGTGGCAGGGTGGGAGATGGATTACCGCAGGGAGAGAGGGGCATTAATCCTACAGCCACACGCGCACGCATGCACAAACACACTGACACATGCAGACACAAGCAACATAATAATATAATACTTCCATCACGTACACACATGCACAGAAATGTTCTCTCTCATTCAGTTTTATGCGCACATGGAAGGAACACACTCAAGTGCACGAGCCCACACAACACAATGTTAACACATCACCGTACATGAATGATGACGCTGCCAACGACTGCTTTGTAGCACACTTTTTGCAGTGTCATTTGAAGGTCCCACGCTTTCAAGCCTTCCCAAAAACACTCCACACTCCACCCCCCCCCCAACTCATCCCTCTCATCTACTGATTTTTCAGAGACTTTTAGAGCAGCTTGTTCTGCCCTTTGTCCTTCCTTTCTCTATTTCTCAATACACTCATTCTTTTCACTTGTGTATCTTGCACACCATAAGACAGTTTTCAGGCTCAGGAAAAAGACTCTTTTTAATATCACTTCCCAAAGAAACAAGTTACTGATAATTCATCACATGTCTATCCAGGCTATAACTGGTGCTGAAAAGATCAGTCAATTAATCAATTAGTTGATCAACACAAAATTAATTGGCAAGAGTTTTAATAATTTTATTATTATTCACGAAATACTCCGTAATGTGCAAAGGTAAACGGAATGAAAAGTGTAATGTGGGTCAACAGTAAATGAACAGTAGTTTAACAGCAGAGTACAGATGGAGTTGTGCAGAAATAAGTGATTTATTTTTCTCTGACTGGATGTGCTCCTCTGGCTAACCGGAACACTGTGCAGAGGGTGAGAGATGTTGTCCATGATGGAGAGGAGTTTTGACAACATCCTCCTCTCCGCAACTACATGCAGAGGGTCCAGCTCCTCCCGCAGGACTGAGCCGGCCTTCTGAATCAGTTTGTTGAGTCTGTTGGTGTCGTCCACCCTCAGGCTTCTGCCCCAGCAGACCACAGTTTAGAAAATGGTGCTGGCCACCACAGACTCATAAAACACCGGCAGCATGGTGCCACAGACGCTAAAAGACCGGAGCCTCCGCAGAAAAAAGGAGTAGCAGGAGCCCTGGATCCTCTGTAGTCCACCACCAGCTCCTTTGTTTTGCTGATGTTGAGCTGCAGGTGGTTCAGCTCATAGTTCCAAGGTGTACAGGGTAAAGACAAAAGGGGACAGGATAGTCCCCTGTGGAGATCCAGTACTGCTCACCACTGTGTCTGACACACAGTTCTGAAGGCGCACATGCTGGGGACGTGTGGTAAGGTAAGGTAGTCCATGATCCAGGACATCAAAGGAGCATCAAAACACATGGCAGTCATCTTCTTCCCCAGAAGGGCAGGTTGAATGGTGTTAGAGGCACTGGACAAATCAAAGAACATGGTTCTGGCTGCACCTCCTGGCCTGTCCAGGTGGGTGTAGGCACGGTGGAGCAGGTATATGATGGTATCGAACTGGAGGGGGTCCCATGAAGGCTTCCAGGAGGGAGGTAATCCACATCCAGTATTTCAAAAGCCTTCATGGCAGCACTGGGACAGGCCTTCTTCGGTACAGGAACCAGGCAGAATGTCTTCCACAACACAGGGACCTTCTCCAGAAGTAATCTGAGGTTAAAGAAGTGCTGGAGTCTATCACACAGCCGGGGGGGCACAGGCCTTGAGCCGGGCACAGTCTACTCAGCACCTTCCTCACCTGGTCAGCAGAGACGGTCAGCGGATTGGAGGTGTCATTGTGTCAGGTGCCAGCTATAACATAACGTGGTACTCATTGATCCCTATGTGAAGTCATTTTGTTTTCACCCAATAGACAGGTCAGAGGTTAGAGTCACATACGGAGCAGCAGCCCGGCAGGTACAGTGCCTGAGGTGAGCCTGAGTGCTTGAGGTCACTTCAGCAGGATAGATATTTGCTGACACGTGTATGAACTCTGATTCTCTGGTTCAGAGATCATCTCTCACTGTGCCAACCTGAAAATTGAAGCTGAACACAAAAGTGACATGGCCTCACAAGTACAGATGCTGAGTTTTTGTAATCCCTCAACCCACCAAGGTTACTAATGTTGCTTTCAAAAAGCATGAGAGTTAATACAATTCCTGTAACTTTGGCTAGAAATCATAGACATGTGTATATGTGTCTTTGTTGTTGTTCTTTGTTGAATGTATACCAAGTCTATCCTAAAATAATAGTACCATAAGACCATTACCATGTTTTGCTTGCTGTAATCATTCCTCTTTTCATAATGCGCTTTCAGTGTAAGTGATGAGGGCCAAATTCCACAGTCCTCCTTCTGTGCAAAAATGTATTAAGTAATTTGTAAGTGTATTTGAAGCAAATATGAAGCTTCAGCCATACAAATTACTCAAATCAAGTAGATATCTTTCAAATTTACAGTCTTTTTAGTGCCAAATTCCTTCCTTTTGTTACAATCCTTCCACCGCAGCTGAACAGGAAAACACTGTCCGTCGAGACACACAGAGGGATTACAGACTGTAACTGTGGAAGATATCCACTTTATTTGACTACAGCTGAAGGACGGTGGATTTTGTTCCCCATCACTTACATTGTAAGCACATTTGGAGGGGATCCTCTAATAGTCAGTATGAACAGGAGGAATGATTACAGCGAGCAAAACCTTGTTTCAATGTTCATATGGGCACCTGACTGTTGTTTGAAGACAGATTTGAAAAATTGTGAACTTATCCTTCAATATAAGTAGCACTCAGGCACTTGGGTTTGCCTCCCTTCAATTGACATTCGTGAGTAAATGCTCGTTATCAGATGTCAATCAATCTTAAATTTTGTTTTAAATATGTGCTTTGGCGGTATTTTTTATATTTATTGAATAATCCGCAGCACAGTTTTCTTAAAAGCAAGACCAGCAGGTGGTCATAATTTCATTGTGTATTAAAACTCAAAACATGTCAGATTTTAACTTTAACATGTCTCAGCAATATTAAGTCTTGCAATACCCTGGACAAACTTGGAAGTGAGTCATTTAGACTCTGCAGGGTTGTTGTGTTGTAGCAGCAGCAGCAGAGTGGCTCGCCTGGCCACCTCAACAGAGGTGCTTGACCTCTTCAGTTTAAGTTAGGGAAGGGCATTGCTGGAGCTGGCAGTAAACAACTCTAGACTGACAGGTCAGGCTGACTGTTGGCTTGATTGTTTCCATTGCTCACAGACTGTCCAAAGTCTGACCTGCCAGCTCAGGAGTCGCTCACATCTGCCAGGCTCTGCTACCAGCATGCCAGGGTATGAACAAATATAGCAAAAGTTGCACTGAGTGATGTTAAATAATAACTGCTAGTAAGAAATACAAAGATCGTAGAGTTAAAATACGATCTGACAATTGTTTGTGTTCCTACTTTGATAATCTATAATATAGAAATAATAGGTAAGGAAACACGACTTGAGGGGGAATAACTTTTTGTTGATTTTGTTGCAAAGTATCATTGGTGGAAAGGCTGCTAGGAAAATGGAGCAAGGCTGTTGCATATGAAAAAAAAAGGCAAACAAAACAAAGACTCTCATAGAATATTCATCAATTCTGCTCCTCCACTCTGGCTTTAATAAGGAGAAAAACAAACCCAATCAGAGCCACATCAGTGGTTATGAACAACAATATAATTGCCACATTATATATGAAAAGTGAGAAATTATCATATCATTCACATCACTGAGATCCAGCAGCACCTACTGTGGCGACAGGAGAATATATGTAACCCCTTCGCTAAACACTGGCTTGTGTTTTCTCTCTAATTTCGAATCAAAGCGATTTCATCAGCACAAGCACATTCATAAAAGATGATCCTGCATGGGAAATAATACAGAAAAGCTTTTTCATTACCTCCTCATCATATATAGATCAAACATTTATTACCCTTGATCAAACATTCATTACCTGCTGCATTAAAAAAAGTAAGTAGATGTAACTCGTATTACTCATTGTCAACATCGTCTGTGCTTTCATTAGTGGCACAGATTTGTCATCTTTCTAGTATTAGAATGAGCAACATTTTAATCAGTTTGTGGAATAAATATTCACGAATATGTAAAGTTAAAATGGGTGCAGAGGTGTATCACCACAACCTCAACTGTATTTATGTAACTTTCAGGTATCTCATCGTCTACATACAGGAATTACAGGATGCTCCTGGAGCCAATACAGGAGAAATTACATACAAAGGTTTATTTTCCATCCCCTGTCATGTGTATGACACAAACAAAGCAGCTCTCTTCAGACTAAACCTGGCCATTGGCATGTTTCTTCCTTAGCCCCATCTGTCGTTACCTATCTTCATCTCTCCCTCCGTCTGAGCAGATATCTCTCTCTTCCTCCACTTCCTCTACACCTTTTCTGTCTGTAACAATCGTGACTCGTATTCAGCGCACTGAGCTCAACAATCCTGCTACAGAATCCTTGATGGCTGTAAAGGACACTTCTCCAGAATGGTGTGTCTGCACTGTATGTTAAACACCTGCAGACTGGATGGAAGTGTTTCACTTTTTGATTGAAAAAAGAAAGCATTTGGGGGTTACTGGGTAGAGACGCAGGCCTGATTGACCAGTAACCACTGTACAAATGTCCTCACAAGGGTAGAATGATAAGAAAAATCTCCACTTTTAAGAATACAGAATACATTTAATCTGAGATCATTTTAGATGAAGTTCCAAAGCGGGGACGCACCTCAAACATCCTGTCATACATCTATAAACGCCCTCCATGCCCCACCCTCCCTCCTTCTTCTCTCGTTCTATCCTCTCTCATCAGGTACCACAGGGGTCTGTCGAGCCCGGGAGCCGTTGTAGATCCCGCCTGAAGCCTCTCCCACACCGCAGCCATCATCATGCTCCACCATTCCCTTCCACCAGTCACCACACATACGTTTCATATTCAATAAACAGATCAGAAAATCATTCTGAAGTGCATGAGTTAACTATGTATTTTGTCATTTAATTTGGAGGACTTGTTGAATTAAATGTAGATTTAGGTCAAGGTTAGTATAATAGTTACAGTTAGTTGCTATGGAATGAATATAACAGTTGTCAATGAAGATGCTGGCCAGTAAAATAATATGGCGGGAATGCATTTGTGCATAGATTTTACATTTTTGGTATTTAAATTGACAATGAATACAAGAGCGGAAAACGTCTTGTGTGTGTGTGTGTGTGTTTATCTGCATGTTTGTGTGTATCTGCGTTTGGGTAAAACCTGCACAAAACACAAATAAGGAGGAAAAAAAACACAAGAAGCATCACAGAGCAGCAGAAGATTGTTTGGAGTGATGCAGCCGTCACTCATAAAGACCTGCATGGTAACTGCTCTTCATCATAACTCTCACTCTGAGAACACAAGGAGCCGGCGCCACTCAGACAGCGCTGCCAGACCCAATAACGTAAACATAATGAGCTGTAGTGTTTGGAGGCAACAGCCAAGTGTTATATTCTGCACCCTCCGCACCAGCTTGTGAGCCCGTCCCCTGGCCTTGAGCATGGTTAGATAACACTGCATTAGATAACGGTGCGCAAATCTTAAGAAAATGCCTGTTGGCCTCTTTCAGCAGGCATTACCAACAACGAGCTGGAGCAAGAAAACAAACAAAACTTATGGCGAAAACTTGCACAGATTTAAAATCTCCTACCTTTATTTTTTTATGTTCACCTTGCTGCAAAGAAGCCTAAAGACAAGCTTGTTGTGCAGAGGAATACAATCTTGCAGTCAGTAACGTGGCCCCCATGCCAAAGAATACATGACCTCAATGTGAGTTGCACAGATGCTATCAGAAAAAAAAGAGCTTTGGCTGGGTTCATGAAATTTCATAGAAGCCGGTAAATGTCAAACGTCTTCTGAGGTAGACTGTCTAAAAGCAAAAAATAAATCAATGAGGTAATTTCACCAACAGCAATTTGCTTGTACTTTTCACCAAAGCAGGCGCATACACTTAAAAATAGCTACTAGACTCTGCATTTAGGTAAAATATGTCTTTACATAATAATGGCTACTTGCTCTGTGGAGACGGTAAATGATAGCAGCTCCTAGACTCTCTGTTCTCTTTTTATGCAGATGAAGACGCCGTCTGGGGAGACTGTCATTATGATGGGGACGGTGCATTTGTGGTTTGATTTTGCAGGAGTTTTACTGGTGTAATATGAAAAATAAAAAGGTCCTTGCGTGCACAGCAGTAAAAGTGGAGGGTGGCAAGGGGTGAATGGGGTGCCATTGCCATGGAGCAGATACAGCAGAGTGAAAGTTGAGGTAAAGGAAGTGGACAGAGAAGAGACAGAGGGCCCTGGGGAGAGACGGAGGCTGCTAACAGTGGGAGAAAAAGACACTGACAAAGTGCGAGAGCAAGAGACAGAGAGAAAGAAGAAAGAAATAGGTTCAGTACTGCACCTTTCTGCAGACTCATGTCTACCATGCGAGGCTCGGCCAGTTCCAGGAAGAAGTTCTTGTTTTTCTCATACTCCTCATCGTCAATAATTTTCACGTGAATAAGTTTGCTGTAAGGAGGAGAGTAACGGGGGGGGGGGAGGGGGGAAGGAAGGGGCGTGAGAGGAAAGGGAGAGAGGGGGAAGAGGGAGAGAAGAAGAAGAGAAAGGTTAATTTGCGATGGAGGGACACAGGAAGTGCACTGTAAGTAGGATTAATAATCAGCATGGAAGAAAGGTTAGAAGGTGAAAGGCCAGCTTGCTCTGGACCAGCCTGTCTGTTCGCGGCTGGACACGACACACTCACCGGTTCCAGCGAGCTCATTGGCTGCCACGGGTGTCATGACAACCACATTTATCACGGTGTCTGATACAAGTGGAACGGAGGGCGAAAAGCACTCCATGGCAGAGAGGATAAAAGAACACAATGAACTGAAAACAGCAGCATGTAATCAATCAGGTTGTAAAATGTGTAAACGGACATTTCACAAGGGCAAAAAGGTGAGTGAACGATAAATGAAAGAAACTGTCGCTATCTAAATCGATTTTTATGGCTCGATGTTTCAGTCACTTTTCAGAACACTTTCAATGAGACGGCTGGCTGGACACTGCGAGGGCTCCCCCGCCTCTCGAGGCACAGTCGAGGCAGATAAGAGGGAAGCAGCTTATTGCTGAGTTTATTGCTCCAGTTTGAGGAGAATACCCCTTTAATGAAGTCAAATGTCCGGAGGGGTGAGGCTCTTTCTCAGAAAAAGAACTGCGTGTGACATCATCACACAGAAACAGCTCAATATGGCACCTCAGCCCCAGCGGCGTTCTCACCACTGATCGCCCTAATTGATCTTTTTAAAGGGTTATTGACGAGTGCAGGCAGTTAAGTGGTCAGTAGGTACCCAGATGTCTCTGTGCCTCGCCATATCACAGCGGGAACTCCTCGAGGAATTGCTTTGTTGAATTCAATTGGATTCATGCAAACGCCTCATCGCGCCGCCTGTACATCATGCACACATCACGCTGCCTGCTATGACGCTGGAGAACATGTTGAATGAAAACAAACCGACAGCACTCAAGACAAGTCATGACACTCGCCGCATCTGCTCTCTTAGGCCTCAGAAAGCATTCTCTGCAAGCGGCAGACAACTCAACAATAGTCGACAGCGGCTCAGCTAGCCCTGAAACAGGGATGACATACTTTATTATGTGTCTGACATCTCATGGGAAGACACTTTTCCTCTTCATCCGACCAAAAATACAATTTTTACACATGTTATCTAGGGAGAGTATTTGGAAAGAAGGGGTTCAGCTAATAAGATACAGTAAGTAGTACGGCAGCATTCATTATGGATAGCTGCTCATGTATGATGTATCGAGTCAAAAAGCAGCTTTTTCCCTGACAAGCTGCTTTTTGCTGATGTACTTCCAGCACTGTGTCATATAGCACGGCTCGTGTCAGTCAAAGCACTGACACACACGCACACAGGCGTGCACACATATGCAAAAACTCAAACTCTCTCTGATGCGCCTGCAGATATTTATACACGTGACATGTATGTAAAACCGTCAATCCGAGCATCTGTAGAGGATTTTAAACACATTTCTATATCTGCTGTATCGCATTGCTAAATCTCTTTCTTCGGCCAGTGAATATGTAGTTCTGGATGTGAATCCTGCTCACCAAGGGGGGAGTCAACTATCTAGACCCTGTTAGCACGATACGCACAGCAGAACAATCCATCTCTTTTTCTCTCTCCTCACATCCCACCGGCAGGGCTTTCCTCAGATTGCTAGGCGAGATGTCTGCAGTGCCGCTGCCTGTAAAAGCGCCTCGCTTTTCATCAGGAATAAGAAGAGGAAGCGCTGGAGTCTAATGGACAAGTGGGATCACGCACCGTCTGGCTCCAGCAGGGAACAGCGGTATTTCCTGACATGCATGTAGGCACGCAGAAGCTGCAAACGAATCCTCACATGATTACTATACAACCATGCATACATGCAAAAATACAAAACAGCTTCACACTTAATGACATGGGTTGCTGGGCCTTTATGAACCCCCCTGTTTCTTCTCCTCTCTGTGCAACGTGTGCAGTTTTTCAATGCTAGAATGCTACCTGGCCTCAGATTTGCTGTGTGGTAATTTGATTAAAGACATTCAGTTAGAAATATGTAACAAATAATACAAAAACTGACATAATGAAGGCCTTACAACTAGATTTTTGACACACACCGTCTTCAAGACAGGGCCTCAAGATCAGGTAATAACCCCAGATACTCCTTCAAGAGGTAGTTTTGGTAAATATGTGTATTCACTTCTTGTTAAGAGTTAGAGGAGAAGGTTGATACCAGTCTCCTGTCTACTCATTAACTATGAAGCTACAGCCAGCTGTCAGTTATATTAGCTTAGCACAAAGACGAACACGTTATCTATTGTTTGTTTAATCCTCACAAAAACCGTCTGGTTGCAGTGACTTCCTGGAGTCTTGTTATCAATGTGAGGTTGCCAGGCAACCAGTGGAGACTCCGAGAAGTCACTGTGACCAACTGAGAAATAATCTCAGTTAATCCCCCCGTAACAGAGCGATTGATGGTTTTGAATGGATTCAAGAAACAAAATGTAACGTGTTAATTAGTGATAAACTTCAGATTTTGTTACCTTTGGACTGAGACAGGCTAGTTGTCCACCCTGTTTCCAGTCTTTATGCTAAAATAAGCTGATCAGCTGGTGGCTGTAGCCTTTAATATTTAATGGAGAGACATTTGAGAGATATCAATCTTATCATCTGACTCTTAGCAAGAAAGCAAATAAGCATATTTTCCAAAATGAAAGGCTGTTTTTCCTGGTTGGTAATCCAGCGTTCCTTAGCAGCAAATGATAACACATACACACAACCACACCCATCTTAGACCATTTCAGTATAAATTAGAGTCACTAACTTAATATAGTAATAATATAATTGAGCAAATCAACACTTTAAAAAAAATCAAGACACCAATAAAGTCCAATTAGATTTGATTCTCAGCCAGAGTTTGGTTAGGTGGCCCTAATTTGACATGGGACTCATGGAAATCAATAAAAACAAATCATGTAATAATCAACAGCCATGTTAGCATCAAAGAAACATCAGAGCTCAGTTTATCAACATATATTGCATCTTTGTGTTATATTTCTCTGGAGCCCTGCCAACATAAATTAACTTGTCACCTACACTTTACACTCTAATGTTTCACTCCACCAAGACTGAGTTACCTGCAATTAGTTCTCATGACATACAGCAAGCGATAGAGAAGTAGATTATGATGAGTAGATTTTGATGGATTGCAGTGCAAGGACAGGACACAAGTGATTATATTTTGTTCATATCCGACACTTAAAAGTTTAAACTGCTATGTTTGATACATTTGAGTTCACGAGCATTAAAGGAGACATTATGATGCAGATTGGGAATATCTTTGTATGATTTACAGTTATAAAAACTCCTTATTTATCTTATACTGGTCCTTTATGTAGCCCCTCAGTTCAGCCTCTGGCTGAAACAGGCCGTTTTAGCTCCTGTCTCTTTAAGGCTCCCCTCCCAATAAGCCCACTCTGTTCTGATTGGTCAGCTTATTGAAGCTTCCCCCAGCTCTGGAGGCTATGTAAACAAACAGTAGTTGTCGGATTTTGCTTCTTTTTCCCATTCTTTACTAGAAATATAAACTTCTCAATCACATCCATACACGTTCAAACCCAAATCTGATCCAAAATATGCAAATGGACAATTTAAACAGCCCGTGGAGCAACCTTAGCAACAAACACAAATGGAACGGACAGCCGACAGTATATAAATGACAGAAATAAAATGTTAAAAGTCTATAGAACACTTTTCTTGTGGTGCCTGATTAGTGTGAATGCATAAACCTTTCCAGGTTTTTACTTTGCGTCGTCATGTCATTTCAGTGAAGATTCCCACATGACCCACACACAGCCTTAACTAGCATCTCATTCATACAGAAAAGGAAGATACTCTTGTAGCAGTCGTGACATGAAGGGAGAAAGAACTGAAGAAGAAAGCATAAAATAGAAATCAATATTCATGATTTTGACTGTCTCTGTGGTTAAAAATGGCTGACTGATATTGCGCACACACACACACACACACACATACACTGAGGTGTTGTACTGTGTTTGTTTAGTACAGCCACATCGTACGAAGCTGACCCCATCTGTCTGATTCACCACATATAATAATCACACCCCTGCCACACACATGTGTTACAGCTAAGAAATACTGTTCATACTTAAACAGACACATACAACACAGACATAACAATTCACAAGCAACACACACACATACACAGAGAGTGCATGGGGAACATTCAGCAACATTTGCATTTGTCTATGACGAACATCAATAATTCATCCATCTATCCCAACATCTGCCATCAGCTGCTGAGGAAACTGCAAAAAGCCACTCTGAACGAAGCAAGTGTGTCTGTGTGTGTGTGTGTGTGTGTGTGTGTGTGTGTGTGTGTAGGGTGGTAGGGATACAATCAAACACCTGCTGTGCACACAAACACAAATCAGAGTGCAGTGTTTACAAGGACAGTCCTGCTGCCGGTCCAGTGGATGGTGGCGTAATATGAATGGTTTCACTGTTGTGTGTTGACAGAAAAGACACCGAGGGTGTGACAGTGCGCGGCAAACGGCGTGCTCTTACACACACACTGACTCACAGGTATACGCATGCATGCACACGTCTCCACTGCGCTGTTTTTATTTACTGTGTCTCGATACAGTTTCTTTCTTTTTACTGTTGTGCCTGTGCTGCTGCTGTTATATTGGTTCTATCAGGGGCGTAACAGACAGTTTCAGGGGCCGGGATGAAATGTTAAAAAAAGGCACTTCCTCCTCTCTTTCTGCCTCTGTTCAGAGATTTGTGGTGTCTTTAAAACTGTTCAAACAGGGTGTTTGAACAGGAATATTGCATATAAGTTATGATGGATCATTCTAAGCAGTTTGTTTAAGGCTAGTGAAAGATCTTGGTGTCACTTAAATATTAATAGACATGGCATGGTTCAAGTCACTGATGACTTCTCTGTATTAAACTAAGACAACAGTTTTTCTCTAACCTTAACCAAGTGCTGCCAATGCCTGAAAATAACCATAAAAAGTTAAATATTGCTGATTGCAGATATTGTACTGCAAAAACAGCTAAGTATGTTGTCTCTGAAGGTTTCACTCAAACGTTCAGTATCAACATTTTTGCGACTTGCCAAATACCTTAATTAACAACATTTTCTCATTATGTTGAGAGAAAAACATAATTCAGCCAGCATTATGTTTCTAGCAAAACACATTTGCTGTTGCAGTTTAGTTGTATATAAACATACTTTCTAGGAGACAGAGTTGCCCTACATGTGCAGGATAAAGTCACCATTAAAAATCTGCAGTTTTCCAGGGCATTACAGTTTTCAAGGAATCAAAGTGTCCATTTTCAAGTTGAACTCTTTGCGATAACTTGGCACAACAGAGGCATCCTGGAAAGAAGGTGAGAAAGTGCAGTGTGTAGCATTTTCTGAAGACCAAGACCGTATTTTCCATATACTGGTGCTTCTTATTGCAAAGATGATGTTGCATCTCTTCTCTGTTCATCCTCCCTGCCAGGTGGATTTGTTTTGAAGAGCCCATAAAACTCTGATATTAAATTCAACATAGAAAAACTAACATGAGGGTGCAAGTGTTCTTTTGTGCTGTGAAGAAACTTCCTGCAAAATCCAACCTCCAGGAAAATAAGATGTAAGGACAATGAAGTGAAAAGGGTGCCAGGATTCTCACCAGTGTTCTCATTTGCTAAATTGAATTGCACTAACGTGTCAAAATGAAATTGATAATGATCTATTGATGTTAACTAGCTAGACATAACACCCTTAAGTTAAGTATTAGTGTGGCAAGTGCCACTGGGTAATGACAGGCGATTAGAGGGTTCACACCTCCGCCGCACCGGGCTGCCAGCAGCCAGCGGCCTCTGCCTTCCTCAAGTCCAGAGCAGACGGAGGAGGGCCAAGAAGACATGAAAAACAGCAAAGGGAGTGAGACATGAAAGTGGAGGTGGTGCAGGAACCAGAGAGAGATGGAGAGGCAGATGCAGAGTGTCTCTTTCTGCCTCTGTTCCGCGGCCAAAAACCACACTGCGGCTGAAATTTTGCTTTAGCTGCCCGCCTCCTCTCCATTTTCAGATGCCTCTACTTCGACGGCAGATTTACTGTTTTGGTCTACTTTCTGGCTTTCCTTCCACAAACACTAAATAATATAACCGCTAGAAGTGTGAAACCACTGTGGTGCAGCATCAGAGGGAGTGATATGTGATACGTGTGATATCCAGGCTCCACTTCCACTTGTCTTGTCTCTCTTGGTGCAGGCTGACCCTCAAATCGCTCGGCTTTTATTCTGCAAAGCTGAGAAGATTTTCACAAAAACTAGGGAAGACTCAGGTACTCCTGGCTAGAGCTTGCAGCTAAAGTGCTGCAATTAAATAGACGTTTCTTTTCTCTCTTTCTAGTCCTCTGTATGAAACACCTGCTGCCACTGACCCGGGCTCTGGGCTCTCTGGTTTGGACTAAACACAACTGTTCCAAATTCTCTTAAAAGTTTCCTCTGACTTCATCTATTTCCTTAATCTACAGAGTGCTTTTCAGTTGCTTTTCACCCTTACGCAAGACCGCACTTAGCCACTACTAAAGCACATGTGGAGAGACTGAAGCGTGGTTTTTAAACAGCACGCATTCCTTCCACTTCGCTGCAGTATGGAGGCTGTGATAGTGGCAGGATTTCACATTCCTAAAAAGTTTTAGTAGGAAACATCATTTGCATCTTGCTTCAGGTAAACGGACCTGCACAAAGGCCAAGAAATTTATTATAGAAAGAAAAACGTGATATGAAACAGTTATAAGGATCATCAGAAAACAAGCCTTGCAACCACTCAATCTGTTTTCGACAGCCTTCACCACTTCAGCCTAGTCAGATCACGGCAATGCTTCCACTCAAAATCTCAAATAAAGTCAAGTCAATAAAGACGGGAAAAAGACAAGGGGAAAAAAAAAGGCCCCAAAGCCTCATGGGAAATCAGCGCCTTAATTAAGCAGGCCTGCTTTCTGTCACCAAGCGCAGGGATTATGGGCCTCAATCATTATAGTCCTGATTATTGCTTTTCCCCAGCAATCACAGAAAAAAAAGCCAGTAAACATATTTGTCAATGATTTCTTGCCAGTCTGATGTCATACTCACATCAGATTTACAACGAGCCCTCCAAATTAAACGACAAAAGACGTTGTCGGTTTATGTTCTCCAGAAGACACATATAAGTGTTTATTGATTTGGTGCCACTATTGACAGGACGACACAAGTATTTCAAAAATAAATCAGTTTTCTGATCTGATACCGCTATGGTTTAATTAGAGTTAGACACAAAAACAACTTGGTTAGGGTTAGAGAAAGATCACAGCTTAGGTTAAATATGCAAGTTCTGGAAATCAAACTGGCGCTAGCAGGAGTCTCAAAAGCAAACCACTCTGCTCCTCCCTCCCCTTGCTCTCCCTGCTCTGTATAGCCCTTCACCTGCATCCTCAATCGTGCACACCCAAAGTATTGATTTCTCCCTGGGGACTGGAAGTAATGGAGCCCATTTATTGCAGGTATCAGGAGCTTGCTAGCCTGTGAGTAAGCCGTAGCTTGGAGCTTCGGTATGAGAGGTGCAGAAGGCCAAGTGAAGTGCGTTCACGTATTGATTGAAAGCCGTGACTTTGGCCTTCTCTGATTGGTTAGAAGGGCGAGGCTCGCTTAAACTTAACTTGAGGAGGGAATATCTCTGTACTGCTGCCAGGCTGTTCAATGAGCCTGGGTCACAGAAGTCTTTGACAACACCTCTCCAACATAAAGATATACTTTGGAGCACATTTCAACTAAAAAAATATAAGAAAAAACTTACATCATTTATCTTTAAGGTTTGTGGACCTTTATCATTAATAACAACTTGGTTATGATTTGTCAGTCTTTCATCATCTCATCCTCATCTTCTCTCTTTCCGTGTCTACTTCCTTTTCAACCAGTGAGGCAAACAAATCAAAGCATATTTGTCCGACTGACGAGTAACGCAAAGAGCTAAAAACTTTTAGCAAGGAGGTAAAATCCCCTTCGAAACGTTGACCGACCTGCTGTTGTCTGACATCAATATTACATAAACCAAACAAAAATGAGGCACGCAATCGCACAAAGCTCTCCACTTGGCGCCTTGCACAGTTGCTGGCCAAGCTCGAGGCACATGCAATAGCTATGATTGCAAGTTGTACGAAAAGTACGAGAGTTAGTGCAGTGGTGCCAGATGCTGTTTGAATAATACATGTCTGCCAAAGTGAGTCCCGGTGTGCATATTCAACACACTCAGAGGCAGAGAGAGGTATGCACTATGTTCCCAAATTTACCAATACACAAGATCTGATGTAAGTATCCCTTGTTATGTTCAATCACACAAAGACGGCACCGTGGCCTTGTACTGAAAGAGACAGTCATTCATCCAGAGGACCCAAATTCAAGCCCCCATTTTGGCAAGCATCCTCCCTTCTGAAGTGTCCTTGAGCAGCTCCTGAAGGGTGTGATCACAATGGAAGCAATTTCAGAGGCAAGTTTTTAAAGAGAGAGAAGGATTCGTGTGCTGCTTTTTGCACTCTGAGTTTGCAGAAATGAATCAATTCACAATCACTGTTGTTTTGTTTTCTTCTGTCCAATCAGAGTAGGCGACAGATGGGACAAAAATGGAAAGAGTTGTTAATGATGATTCATTAGTGACATTAACATTAATTTTAACTGAATAACAAACATTCACTGCATGGCTTCACAAATTGGACTTAAAATGATCAAAACAGCAGGCATGGAGTTGATTTAAGGCTGCTTTGCAAATTCCCTGAAAGTTTTTAACATAATTCTGTGATCTTTAGTTAGTTCATCTAAAATTTGAATGATTAATATTTAAGTTTTAATGTTCTTTGCCTAATTTTATGATTATGTTGCTCTCTGTAAGTCTGTGTTTAGAAAGTCACCCAACCAAACTCATCCTAACTTACCATTAAAAATTATGTTATTACATTATTTAAGCAAAGACATCATAATCGTTGTAGATGTGTAAACCACAAAGGGAATTCCTATCCATTGAGCTAATGCTGAAACAATTAGACGATTAATTTGTCGAATATGAATAACCAACTAAGTAGTAATAATCAATTTACAAAGGAAAATTGCCAAACATTTTCCAGTACCACCTTCTCAAATGTGTCAATTCATTGTGAATTTAATATCTTTAGATTTTAACCTTTTGATCCAACCCTACGACCAGACATGTCAGTATTGGAGGAAGCTGCAACCCCCCCAGATTACGTCAGATGCGGTTGTATTTAAAATTCCCTCTTTCCACAATATCTATTCATGGCAAAGATCATTGGTAAAGCTAATAAAATATGGTTAAGGTGTGGTTGGTTTCAGCCAACAAAAACATTTCATCAAGATTAGGGAAAGAATGTTAATTGCACTTCTGTGATGGATGACAAACTCTGGTCTCTGGTCAGACATGCTACATCCACCATCCCAACATCCACACTCTTACTTTCTGCTACACTACATATAAGGCAAACTACTTCCTGCATTAGCACTGAACCTTAGCATTGAGGCTATAGTGGCCAGTTTACTATGTTCCAGGTTCCTGGGCCACTTAGTCTGCAAAGTATCTTAGTTTTGACTCAAGTATCACTGAATTAAATCCAATTTTTTTGTGAAACCCGATATAAGTCCACAGGAGGCAGGAAAAATGTTTTGAAGTTAAATTAAGCCTGGTTTGTTACCAACTTGATGTTGTATTCCTAAACTGTAACACACACATTATCACCCACTATAGGCCTATCATGTACACCCATATACACATTATAAATGGTCAAAAGCTTGTTTCGATCGGATCTTGTTTGCTACAACTAAGCAGCATCTTTTAGGCCATTTTATGCACATGCGAATTAAGCTGCCTTACAACACTATCCACACTATCCAAATAACAAAAATATACCGTTTCTGCATTCCAGTGATAAAGAATAATAAGCACTTAAGAGAATAATAGTAAGTATATACATAGCCAAAGTCCACTTACAAAATATACTTAAACTGTACATAACCTATTATAAACTGTTGCATGAACTTAAATAATGTTAGAACATAGTGTATATAGCATGTGATTACAACATAAACAATTTACCAAATACCAACAAGTGCCTATAAGTGGCTCTTACCTATAATGTGAGATGTAGAATCATCCAATATGGGATACTGGGATTTGGTGTAGGGATGCTGGGCTGTGTCATTTAAAGATGTAATCTTGTGCTCTGGCAAATTGTGAGGCACATTTTTGCCTATTTTCTGACATTATAAAAATAATAAAAACAATTAGTTGCAGCCCTACATGAAGCTTCACTCTGGATTCACTCCATCCATCGTGTCTGTGATCTTGGCATCATTCTGTCTGTTTTGGCTCTAAGAGATCATAAATACAGCCTGCTGGCTTGAAAACAACCAGTTAGAAACCAGTGGTTTGGTGTCACATTCACCTCGTCCACTATTATTTTCTGTCAACGGCTTCAAGAAAAACGCAGCGTGTTCAGCCTTCAGCATGAGCAATCGACCTCCAAATCGCCACAAGCTTGAGGGACACAGACGCTGTAGTTGACTCTGGAGGAAGGGTGAGGGGTCACGGCAAGAGACTGATCAATAAAGTATTATATGACTTTACAATATCAGTTAGAGGACACAGGCGGTGGATGTCTCATCATAAACACAAACATACAACAAAACCAGATGGAAAGGTGACGCCTCGCAGTGAGGTGTGGGCTCCTGCTGCTGTAATGTGTAACTCATGATGAGAGCTCGCAGCAAAGAGCCAGCCAGGTTTATTAATACTGTTGCTAAGAAGAATCATGGGTAGTCACGAAGCTGGACGAGACACATTATCTGAATTCCACGGAGCGACTGCAGCTGTCCCTTCTCAGCCCTCTCACCTTTTCACCGCAGCCTCGTGTTCTTACACAACCTGTATCCATCTCTGTGGGAACAGTAAATCTCTCATTTAGCTTACCTAGTGGGCAGCTGGTCAGATGACAGTGTGTGTTAGCTTTAAGTGAGGAGGAGCATGACAGAATGTGCCTTCGGTGACAAGATACCTCTCTGATCCCGGAGATCTCTCACATTCTCAGGTCTAGGACTCGAATATCTAATGCACCCGACCCGCTCCCATTTGCTGCTCTCGCTCTTACTTGTTGTCATGGATACAAAACCCCTTTTACCAGCCCGACTCCTCTCTAAATGCGACACATGACACACTTTCTGTAAAACTTCAACCTTTTCCATTCATTTTCTATTCATTTGGCTGCACTGAGCCAAACAGCACAATGAAACTGTCCCTGGAGGCAATAAAGAGTCCTAACAGGTTTACCTCCGTCTGCTCACACACAGTCTATTACTTTATCTGCACACTTCTCTGACAAACCAAATCCAGCAGCTGATGCACGCTGCAGGTGGAGGAAGAGACGAGCAGGACATCACACAGTGGCAGCTCGCTTCCTGTCAGATTACACACTCCAGCCTTTAAACCCATTCTCTTAACACGCCAGTACAGCCAGAAAAAGGTGACCTTTGCCTCCTTTGTCCTTTCAACTGTAACCCTCTTCTTTTACAACTGGGACATCCTTTTCATTGTAAAGTTAACAATCAAAAAGGGATGCTGAGGATAAAGCCCCATCTGCCACGCAGAGAGATGTCACAAACAGTCACGAGTCTGCTTTGGATCAGCAAAACGATGTTTGACAATGACCACAATAGAAGACTGGTTTGCTATTTTCTACTTTAGTGCTGGAACATTTAGCTGATTACTTGAATATTGACAAAAAATTTTGTAACAATTGAGTAATTGTTTAAGTAATTTATCCCACAAAAGTGCCAAATAATTGCTGGTTCTGGCTTCAAAAACTACTGTTTTTTACCTTTTTTTACATAATTGTAAACTGAATGCCTTCGGGTTTGAGAAAAGATCAAACGAGGATTAATCATAAGACGGACTGATTCAGATTCAGCCTTAGCAAGGTGACAAAGGGCAAAGATTTTCTTTTACATCATTAGAGCATTTATTAAAATAATCCAAAATGGCTGGATAAAGTATTCTGGATAAAAATAACACATTTATTTAGATGATCAATGAATTGTTCAAGTCGTTTTTCAAGCAAAAATGCCAAATATTAATTCAGCTTTTCTGTGTGTTTTATATCATTAAACTGAACATCTTTGGGGTTTGAACTGTCTGTCGGACTAAATGAGCAACATGAAGATGTCACCTTGTGCTCTAGGGAATAGTGATTTTCACCATTTCCAGACATTTTACAGACAAAATGACTAAACGATTCATCGAGAAAATAATTGGCAGATTAATTCATCATAAAAATAGTCATTAGTTATACCCTAAATACATTAGATGACATTCCTCAGGACTTTTCAAAATGCGTAATGACCAACTTTTTTTTTTTTTGGAATACAGGGTATTACAGGGTTTAAGTTACTTTTTATGTGATTCTTTAAGGTCCAACCTCGAAACTCATCACATCATGCTTTGTGGAAAATACCTCCCATTTAAGAATTAAGTAGTTTGCAACATTTTTCCTAAACAATTTGAAAAAGAAGGCCAGAAAAAAAAGATTTTGGACACACAAATAGAGAAACAAGGAGCTCTGAGAAACCAGGAATACTAAAGACATGTGGGACATAGCTGGGAATAAAATGTACTTTCTGGAGAGGCTAGAGACTGTCACTGATCTAAACAGAGAGGCCTGGCTATTGGAGGAGGAGCAGAGGTGGTCGGTTTTACTTGTCATGCACCCTTGCGACACTGTCTCCATAAAAACATACTGTCTGCCATCGCTGAAGGAGAAAAAGACAAAGGGAGAAAATGAAAAAAGAGGAGAGGACACTCAAAGTTAAGGGAGAAGATGGGGGAGCAATTGAAAAAACAGACAGCCGTGCTCCATATTTTCTGAGCCAAGAGCAAGGCGAGCAAGTGGGGGGGGGGGGGGGGGAAGTGAGCTATATTTTTTTGGATGTCTGGAGCAAGCCCAAAGGTCCTCCTCTACAAGGACACAATGCAATAAAACACTCAGAGATGAAGTGTCTGATAGGGGGCGACAAGGGAGGGAGAGGAGGAAGAGAGGGACGTAATAGAGGATGCAGTCAGGACTCCAAAATGAAAGCAAGATAGTTGCGCTGAGGGCAAGAAATGCACGATGGCTATTCTGGGTGTCGGGCGTGGGTCCATGACAGCTTAGAGAGCCCGAGCCGGCCAAGTCAAACCGCCTGCAGCCAAATGACAAACACCATCATATATGAATGACTTGGGAGAACGACAAGCTCCCCTTTGCATCAGGGAAAAGTAAATCTTAGAAATGTGTTGCTCTGAAATAATAAAGCATTACTCTTCTTGTCATAGATAGAAACAAACTGTTGAAGCTCCAGAAATAGAAAGCTGGCTGTCGGTGTCGTGTTCTACATGTACTGTAGGTCTTGTTTATGGCACCGAGGGCTTTAACACTCCTTCATGGGCAGTGTTGGGCAAGTTACTTGAAAACTGTGATAATTTACTGATTACACATTACTCATTGAAAAAGTAATTACATTACTTATTACTCAGCAGGAACAGTAATGGGTTACAATACTCGTTTCCAGGGCTACCAACTCTCACACTTGCCGTGAAACTCACGAAACTGACACCTTTCACACGCTCTCACGCCACACGTCATTTTTTTCACACAGTGAAAAACAAATTCATAACAGATAACGTCACAGCACAAAAATAGGACACTGTCCACGCACGGACAGACAAGACAGAGCAGCACAGTGCAACAGCAGCAGCGGAAAGTAAACACAAATCTATTATATTGTAATGTATTCCCATGCATGCCGCTCGGAGTAATCTCAGTCAGCGGCTCTTCTGGCAGCAGCGTCTCTCCTCTCACGCCGTGTGGACGCAGGCAGGAGTAAGAGTGAGTTACTATGGTTACGGGGATGCTCTATGTCGCTCTGAAACTTTCTCGTGATATCCTGTTCTTAATGCATTCTTGGTTTTCATTGCACCCTCAATCTAACTAATCTAGACTAGTGCAGGTGGCTGTTTCTTGACTTATTAAAATTTGTTTTAAATTACTTTTTTTTTTCTGGGGAAGAACCGCCAGACCCCCTCCGCAAATTATGTATCTTTCCAAGTTTGCTCTGTTGACTTGTTTACGAAATGAGAGTGGTGAAGTTGCAGGTATCAAAGTAATTATCTGACAAATCTGACTATTACAAATTTATCCCTGCTGCGTTTGTTCCTGTTCATATCGTATATTGTATTCATTTTTCTACCACTATTTTCTCTGTTTCTGGGTCTGTATTAAGATGATAATTTATTCAGATATTACTTCTATCTGGATAAACTAAAGTGGGGAGTGTTGGATGATGGGACGCGACTTGGTTATGATTTGCTATGTTTTCATGAAAAATATGTGTAATATCTGGAGTGTATATAAAAAATGCTACCCAATAAACACAAATTAACAAAAAGAAAAAGTCTTATGAAAAAAGTGTTGGTCCATAAGGCCATAGAGAGGTCTTATGACCCCCCCACCCAAAGGTTAAAGGTGCCTTTAAACAACTCACAATCCTCCACACCCTCACGTTGCATCTTTTCAACTTATTTTTTGTATTTCATTATTGTTTAACAAGCAGCCAGCCTGCAGTTTGGAGGGATTTACTGACCATCGAGCAGCTAGCTTAGGCTCAGTAACATTAGCAAGCCAGCTAAAGATACACAACGTGAATAAGTCAACACCTCCAGCTCCTGCGCCAAGCGGACCAGTCTATCAACTGAGAAACTGATCAATGCCGGTAAGACAGTAAACAAATCAACCCCCAAACTTCTGATACAAGCAGTTTAATTGAGGTTTATTTCCAAAAACAAACTTTATCATTTTGGAGTTGAATTATTACATAAAATTATTCTTAAAAGCTGTAAAATATCAAGAATTTAATTAAAATAAACTTTTTTTTCTATCAAACTGTGGATATCTCTTTCCAGACTGTTCAGGCTAAAATTACTAAAACTTAATTTCTTCCTCTTCATTTCTACCAGACGAACAAATTAAACTGGTGGCTTCAAGTCTAAAACCTTCTGCTTGATTTCTTAATCATATCTCCTCCTCGTCACGCTGTTCTACAAGCTCTATTTGAACAGTAACAACTTAAACATATTCATATAATTAATTAGGCTCTGGGCCTATCGGCTGCTTTCATGGATTTAATTTATTCTACATTTTGTATGTAAAGATAGAGACATCCTCTACACCATGTACCATCATGGCTGAAGTTGCAGCTTTTCACTCCACTGAAATGGTACAGTGGCTGATTTCACTAATTAATTACTTTTTTTCTGGTTGAAGGTGTCAGTTAAATGAGCTGCTGTGGTGTTTGATTTGAATATAAATTTATGGCCTACTGAGCCTCAATTCCACACGGTTGAGAATCACTTCTCCACATTGGTATGATCAGTATCCAAGCTGTCACACAAGATAAAAGGTCCCAGTGTTTCATTTCTGGTCCACAATTTTTAGTTGAAATTGACCATTCTCTATAAAACATTACTGTGCCGAGGTATTTGACTTCTATTGCACAAATCATAATTTACAAAGCAAACATTAAAGGTCATGATACTGTCCAGAGGGGCTATATGTGATACATTATTGATGCCTGTGCAGAAAAATTCTCTTTTCACCTCCTCTTCAGGGAGGCTGCATCACAGGGGCGGCTGTGGTGAAACACTTCCACTGCTGTTGTGATAAAAAGAAATTAGTGGCTCGCTTGAGGACATTCAAGATGTTTTTCTGATTCAGATTTTTTTGTATTTTATTTGCACATCCACATTTTACAGCGGAAATGTAAAATATAAATATAAAAAGGTTTAAATTTAGTTTGTCCCCACAAACCCAAAAGTTATGTTTCCTACTGCAAGAGGATCACAATTTACAGTAAAGAAAGTGTTGAATGCAATGTTGAAAGCTCATAAAATGCTCCTGGTTATGGACACAAGAGCAAATGAGCTGCTGGTTATGCACCACAGATCCTGTAGGAAAGTGAAAAAATAGGGTCCACAAAATCCAGTTCCACATATTTTTGCATGAATTGAATCGCCAGCAACCAAGGATTTGCTCGTCGGGGCAAATAAGTCCACTCAAACTTTCACATAGAGTTCAACTTTGGTTCAACTTTGACTTTTTAGCGTATTAGCTCTTTTGTACGATTCAGTATTATTTAAACCCCCCTATGTCGGAGTGTTTGTAGATAGTTATGAGAAAGGAGCTAATGGTGTGAATGCATCTTTTCAGAGAAATGTGTGAACTTTGCTGTCCCGTTAATTACAAACTAGTGACAGTTATCAAGCTAGCTAACTTTTAAATAACTCCTTACTGAAGGAAATGTACAGTCCTCAGAGCAAAGCAATAGGGTGCAATAAGTGCTAGCATGTTCCCACCTTGCTAGTGTGTTAGTTAATAGATCGCCAACTACAGTAATTCACCATCCAGTCTGCAAGTGGTCCAAACGTTACTCAGTATCTAACTCTAACTCTGCTTATATTACAACAATGCAGGGGTGAATTTTGCTGTGCCACTTTTTAGTGTGCACAGGTCTTGGGCACATTAGAAAGTGTTTTATTTATAAAAGGATCATGTTTCTTAATAATCAAGACAAAAACTCATACATTTCTGGATTTTTTTAAAAACATAATAATGGGCCTTAAACCTGAGTTATCAAGTTAATATACTAAAGCCACCCTGTCGTTATAAAAAACTATATTCAATATCTATAATGTCTGAAAAGGGCTCATTGTGCTATCACTGTCTGTACACCTGTCTGTCACGTTGGCCTCTCCGTGGCTATTTTGCTCTCCACTGAACGTGGGCGGGTTGACCAACGCACAGCACGTTTCACACGGCAGGCAGCCCTTCCTCTGCTCCGCTCTGCACATTGGTGTTACTACACATGCTGCTATTATTTCTGCATTTGCAGACAGGAACGGAGGAGGGAAAAAAAAACACAGTGTCACACCTCAGTGAATCTTTAATCAAGCAACAGAATGCACATTTATGAATGTGAGTATGTGTGAGTTGGTGCAAATGTTCTTGTGCGTTATGTCTTTTTGTGCATTCTGTGGATGTCACCACTTTTACAGTTACAGTGGAAGGAGCAGATGTGGGGGAGGGGAGCGTGTAATGTGCATGTTTGCATGTGTGATCTCGTGCTTCTATTTTGTGATGACCATTTGAGTTTTAGTCCTTTAGCGTGAGGACATTTGAAAAGTGAGGACATTTTTGGGGCTGGTACTCACTTGTTCAAAGGACTGTTTAAGGGGCAGTGTCACGTTCATGTCACATTAAAGTCTACATAATTACCAGTTTCTGACTTGTAAATACTGTCAGCATCTCAGTCATAATGATGATGCTCTTTAGAAATAAGTGCCTGAAAAGCAGCCTCATTATATATCAAACAATACAGCAAAGTGTGACATTAACAAAGTTCAGCTTCATTTACAAGCTATCAGTACGTTCATAATCCCTCAGCTAAGAAAACAAGAGGCTACACCACTCCAGTAGGTACCATTTGAAAAATTGCCACCACCATCAAAAAGCACAATTTATACAAAAAGCACATTAATATGACTTACATGTGTGTCAGCAAACTATTGGAGCAATGCACGCTACATACCATCAGCATCACAGTGCAAGAAGGAGGAGTTTGGTCTTGAACAATGAAATAATTTCATCATAATCCAAAGTGTCTGTCAGCTGCTTTTCAAATGAAAGAACAGATAAACCGTTCAGTCGGCCTGTGAGCGCAGTTGCCCTGTTGCTTGTTTTGATCCAGTTAACAGTGGAAAACAAGCGCTCAACTGTGCAGCTTGTTATCAGAAGAGTAATGAGTGCCTGAAGTAAAACAGTTCATATTTGGAGAAATGTCTTCGGGACAGGAGTCGAGAACCTCGATTAGTGAGGGACAAGAATGGCCCCCGCTTACTTTTCTTTTTAACTGCTGTGCAAATACAGTCAGTTCAGAGCCTTCAACTGAGAGTCCATAATGCGCACTTAGTGACCGTGGCTCCTCCATCTGGCCAAATGAACAAAGATGCTTCGTTCTTTCTCATCATCTCTATCTCTAAAAGTAGTGAAAGTCTGTTTTAGACCCTCAATTAGATCAACGCAGTCAGTTATTGGTACAGATGGAGACTTGAGGCTCATGGTGGCAAAATCACTGACACTATATAACTTGCATAAAGGCCACAAGGAGAAAAATGAGTCTCTTAGTTTGTATTTGTTGTAAGAGAGATTGTGCATCCATTTTAGTCTGGCCAGAGCTTTCAGCAAACTCTGCCAATGTTTCAAAGTCAAAACTCTACACACTGAGCCTGATTTTGAACTCCATCTAATATCTGCGGAAGGTTCGAGGCAAGGTCTGTCAGGACGAAGTTCTTCCTGGATCTCTAAAAACCGTGCATGCCTGTTCACTCCTGTCATAAAGTGATGGTGAGTTGAGAACTTCAAAAAAACGTGGCGACAGTGGGAGATACTTTGGATGCAGAGCAAAGCACTAGATTTAAGCGGTGAGTGTCACAATATATGTACACTGAGCAGGGGAATGTGCCTTCTAGTATCGCTTTACTGCCAGCTATGACAGAAGCGCCGTCAAAACTGAACCCCACACGCACAATTCAGGGTCAAGCTGCAATGGTTCCAATATCTTCAAAATCTTACTTGATATTCCACCAGATGTCAGATCATGTGTTGCCACAAATCCCACTGCTCTCTCTTTGAGTGTTCCATTATGTAGGTATCTTATACATATGGCAATGAGCTCATTCTTTGAAAGATCTTTGCATTCATCTGATAAAATAGCATAAGTGTCAGCCTGCGAATGCAATTCGGCTTTAATCTTTCTCAGAAGAAGTGATGCTGAAGTTTCGAGGAGCTCGTTTTGTTTATCAGGGCTCATCAACTTTGCATTTCCTGGGAGTTTGTCAAGATGCATTTTTATGTCAGGAAATAACAAATAAATTTAAACATCTCTAAAAAGTTTCCTCTCTTAAGACTTTCTAGGTTTTCCCTGTGGCCTCTTAATGGAATATCTTGCTTGGCGCAGAAAAGCACAATGTCTATGATAACCTTAATATGTGCATGATTTCCTTCAATAAAGTCAGCTGCGTGTGCATTTTTGTCTTTCATTACTTGATGTGAAATGTCTCCTTTCCCAGCCCTTTTAATCTCAAGGAAGGGCCCAGGTGTCCCCAGTCTCTAAACCCCACTTTCCCAAACCTATCAGATTCCTTGTTGAAATAGCGACATGGCTGACAAAATACAGCGTCCTGTTTGATGCTATATTCCAGCCAAGCGTACCATTTAGATCAGAAACATCTATTCTTATCCGTTGCTTTTGTCGTGAGCGAGAATGAGGATAATTTAGGCTGACAGGTTTGCAGGTTTGTCTATCGCTGGTAGATCCATAACAGTTGCAGCAGTTTTGGGTTAAAGGAGCTTGAGGGGGGAGAAGTCATCCCTGGTGTCGGCAACCGAGTTTTCCAATGGCTCTTTTCTGACTGCCATTGTCTGTTCCTATTTCCTGATGCATGGCCTCTTAAAAAACTTGTCCAGAGAGCTTTGTTTTGACATCTTTGCACTTTTACTTAAATCTCTAGGCTCAATACCAGCTAGCTAGGTTGCACCATGATCTCTCACTGACCACCAACTAATTTCAATAATTCAATTAATTTCAATAGTGTAAGAAATAATAATAATATTAACATGTTTTAACATGTTGCAGCGAACTCATACATTTTTTATTATTATGCTGGCCACGGGTGTGTCTGGATATGCCTGTGCCATCTAAGTCTCAAGCTGGCACACCCGTGGCTATGCGGGTGACGTAAACATGCAAATCTTTCCCCTCTCTAACATCCATCCCACATGATATGAACTCGACATAAGACACTGTGTAATATAATACTTCCTCCTCTATAGAATTACAAACATGTGTGTTTGATAAGTTGGCAGTAGGGAGTACATTCGATTTGCTGCAGACACAGAACGACGTCACTGATTTAGAAGTGCATGGCATAGGGAATATACATACACTTCTAAAAATAGTCAGGGACACGGATTTTCTCTGGAGGGGGCTGTGTGTGTGTGTCTGTGTGTCTGTGTGTGTGTGTGTGTGTGTGTGTGTGTGTGTTGCCAGCCAGAATACTCGGCTTCTGACATCCAATGGCTACACACATACACACATAATACAGCTACACACATTAACACACACTGACACAAACACTTGAAAACACACCATGAAATTATGATCACTATCACAGCCCGAGGTCCTGTACACATAATGCTCCCCGTACACACTCCACAGTACACATACAGTACATAACATGCCTATAGCTGGGTTTAACACTGCAATTCTCTACAGTACATCACAGTTTCCTAACCTAAGGGCTGGCAACCAATGTAGTGTCGTCTGATGTTAAAACGGGTCCCTTGATAAATTCCTAATTATACAGAAATGACTGTGGAACGTCTTCCAATGGCCTTTGGGCTGCATAGAGCCGCTATAAACGTCACACGGCTTGCCAATGAATTTCCATTGACCAGCTTGTGAGAACGGCACTATTTCTATCCTCTGGAGGATTAAAGCACTGCATGTAGTCTACACGCTGACCCTAAACATCTTCCTTCACAGTTACTGGGGTTAGAGGAATTTACTGGCCTCAACATGCAGGGCTGCTTGCCAAAAACAAAGGTTGTGAACTTCTTGCTTCATGCTTTACATTAATTTACGCACCGGCTGTTCACTCCTCAAACTCCGGTAGTGGATGACAAGCACATGCAAGGTTGTCAGCAGGCAGGGTGAGGGGAGGGTTTCGTGGAGGGATGGGGTGTTAACAGCAAGGTTAACCTTCTCTGAATCAATCCTCCCCTGTATCATATATATTCTTGTCCCAATAGGTGCTGAGAGATGAACCCGCAGAGAGAAAAGAAATCATGTCAGAAGCTGAGCGACGAAGGCTGCAAAGGCTGTCAGGTTTGTCCGTGAGAGGGGATGCACTAGAGGTGGGTTAGTTTAACCCCTTCAGGTCTTAATCTCCCTATAAATTTACCATTTACTCGTTTTTAAATACTTATGTTACCTACTTTAAATTTCCACAGTGTGACAGTATCACATGTGCATTTTGTATTAGCTTGTTCCAACTCATTATATGAATGAAGAGAGTATTTGATAAGTTGATGTGTTTGGTGTAATAAACTTGAATTGAGACTGCTGAACTCAACACACCCTTCTTATTCATACAGGTGCAATACTATTCAAACAAAACGTATATACAAATATGATCAATTCGGAAACATCTGTACACAAATTGATACTATGCTTGCATTTTGATTATGTTAAGGTTGTCAACAAGACTTTTGTCCTACGCTAATCACTGTGTTCACTTCATAGCATCACAGGCGACAGTTTGTACACTAACACATCTTCAATTCCCTTCACACACTCACCTTACATGTACACTGTATATGTGACAGCTCCCTTGACACATTACACCTTTCTTTAATACAGTCAAGGATGCTTACACACGCACGCACACACAAGATACATGGCTACATAGTGTATTCCCAGCTTGCTCACACACACACACACATACACACACACACAGTGACAGGGAAAAGGGGGGTATAACAGGAGAGGAGAGAGCCAAGATGAGCCAGGAGAGGAGGATGATTCGATATGTAAGGGAGGAACTCTCCTCCATCACAGTGTACGTCCTCTGGTCTCTGATGAGATTATTGAACGGCTCCTCCCTCCCTCCTGGCCCTCCGCTGTGTTGTCTTAAAAAGATTAACCACACCATTGTCTCCGCCAATAATGATGGGATAAAAGGGCCACTGCCTCACAGGGAAAGTTGAAATGCTCAGCGCTAATTCCGTCCCATGGAGCGTGTTGCCATCATCCGTCGTCCCAAATCCTCATTACCATTAGCTAACAGCGCAGGAGATTGACTTGGACGCTGGAATAATGCAATCTGTCCACTAAGCACAGTGCAGAGCAGGAAATGTTGCAGTATTTTACCTGTTTTTTTTCTTGACAGCAGCAGCACTAAACGTTATCAGCAGGTGCAAATGGTTGACTGACCAGTAAACCAGTAGCTGGTAAAAACTGGGTAATTAAGAATAATAAGCTGCGTGGGTTGATAAGCTACTGATATCAAAGCTTATCATAGTGCCATGTCAACATTTCAGCTCACAATTGAGATTCATCAGCCACCGGACAAAACAAACCACATTTATCTGAACAGAAACACTGGGCGCAATGTCATCTTAAAAATAAGGAAATTTGTTTATTTAATTCTAATGCGGCTTATGAAGAAAACTCATTTCCTCTTGGATAGGAAATAATAATTGTGAATTTATATATCTGAAGGTGGCAGGAGATGTGTTCATAATAAAGCTTGATTATACAATACATTCATTGGGCAAATCTGAACAACTGAAGTAAGTGGCTGCATGCAAAAATAAACGTGTATCATGCTTTAAAGGATAACATTTTGGTCTTATTTTCATAGCTTTGCTTACATTGTATTAACCAACAGTAGAGACCTGGGGAGACCGCATGATCCGATGGGACACAAGCAACTCAGATGATCCCACGGTTTCATTTTACATTTTTTCACCCATCATCATGCATCCCTGGCTGGAAATGAACAGTATTGTGGTTACATGATATATATCTAAACCACTAGGACGCCAGGACGCTCCAGTCATACAGTTTTTGAATAAACCCACAGTTACTAAAACATATTTGGAAGAGAAAAAAAGGTGGATGGTGAAATTATCATCTACTGTTTAAGGTCTGTTCGTAAATCCAGCTGTAAAACTCACTTCACTCCAAATCCTGGCTTTTTCCAATTGACCCACAAGGTCTTCCATAATCAAGACCCTGGTTACATTCATAAACTTTTAATTTCCTGTTCCCCAGGTCTATGAGGTCTTCTGACCAGAGCTTGCTGTCTCTCCCTCAGTCAAAACTCTAAAGCAAGGATGACCGAGCTTTCACCGCAGCGGCCCCAAAGCTCTGGACAGTCTCCCTACGGACGTCAGAACTCCCTCAAGAAAGGAGCTATATAAATAAACTTCACTTACTTACTTGTAAACAGTGTAGTTGTGTAGTTGAGTGCACTGATGGTTTTCTTTCTTCGTGACGAGGGATTTCCACCAACATTTCTATTTCTATTTTGCCTCTAAATAAAGGGGTTTAGATTAATGGATCCTAACTGGTGGGTCATTATCCAAAAGCGGGCCGCTAGCTCATTCTGAGTGCTTTGTCAGAAAAAAATTACTTTGAAATGTAGTGAATTTCCAGGAATATTTTATTGTGAAGCACATGAACATGCAACATGCTTTGTGGGTAATGTGACCCTTGTCTTGTACATCCATTGTCTGTAGCGGCCTTCCCAGAGACGGAGAAGAATGAAACCAGTTTAAACTAGTTGGGAACCACTGGTTTAAATAATCTGGTTATGCTGCTGGCTCATTTACAACCTCTCTTGTTTGCCAAATCTGCCTTGTCAGATTTGGTCATAGTTATGTTGCCAGATCTCAGCAATTCATTTGGTGAGAACAATGCACAAGTAATGTAGGATGTAAATTGACCTGAGGCTCTGTGGGATCCTCAAACGTCTACTATGAAGCCCAGTACAAAGCCCGTGTAGATACCCTACTAATTCCTGAGCATTAAAGCTTTCCGCCAACCTGCCCTTTGCTGCTGTTAAACGGAAAGTGCACTAAAAGGCTAGCTGGTGTGCAGCGGGATATCTAAAACAGTCAGCCATGTAGAAGGAACATGCAAAGGGCAGGGTCTCACAGTGGAGGAAGTGGTGAGTGGCGAAGTGGTGAAGAGGTCTAATCCTGCTCTCCCTGCCTGAGGAATGAGGGAAGATCAGTCGGCAAGTCAGTCAGTCAGTCAGTGAGTCAGAGGGAGGTTCTGGTCACATAGTCGAGGAGCCTTTAAATCCTCTGGGACAGAAAGGGGAAGGCACGAGTAAAGGGAGAGGTGGAGGAGGGGAAGGAAGCTGTGGGAACTGAACTACGATCGATTCTGTCCTCCATCACTCTCCTCATTCACTGTGACATTTGTTGAAAACCTCTCGAGGACGAAGTCTACAGCTGTACATGCCTATTCAATTAAGATGCCTGCCTGATGTTTTGCTTTCATCCGGCTCTGTTCCTCCTCCAACATACCCCATCTTCATCTCTCTTTCCCTGCATCTTCCCTTGTTTGGTTGTCTTGCTGTTTGTGTTTTCTACTGCATCTGAAGATGTACTGAAGATAAAATTAATTTTTTAGTGATCTACAATACTGAATCATTACAGCTCAGATGTTTGCATGGATGTTGTAAAAGAGAATTGCAGAAGAAGCAGAAGTGAAGAGGAGAAAGTGGAAACAAAAGAAAGTATAGATGCTTGTTTCCAAATTGGGAGATGAACTTTTCAGTCTTTGTTTTTGTTGTGTTTTTTTCTGTTTCAGTACGTAACCGCATTGAACCAATCAGCAAATAAAGTTGCATTTTGTTTTGTCCACTCTCTCTCAGTCACCCAATCTCTCTTTATCTTGCTCTTTTTTTTAGAGCAGTCAATAAGTCTAATTCAGCTTTTTGTGCACTTAAATGCACTTATTCGCTTTCTTTCCAAGAGTTAGATGAGAGAATCAATACCACCGTCATGTCTGTGCTAGCCAAGCGAAGCTTATCATACAGACTGGAAGCAAGGGGGAACCAGCTAGCCTGGCTGTCTCAAAGGTTAAATATACTGTACGCCTGGAGAGAAGAGGGGTTATAGTTAAACTGTGCAACTCCATCTATGGACTCCATTTGTCATTTTTCCATTATTGTTTGTCTATAGGTTAAACAAATGAGATACAAAGTGTTGATTAGTCATCTTTGGAGGTGTTGGTAGGTTCATTTTTGAGCTTTGGAGAGAGTCAGGCTAGCTGTTTCCCCCTGCTTCCAGTCTTTATGCTAAGATAAGATAATCACCGAACTCAAAGCAGAGATTCTCCTCTCATCTAACTCTCAGAAGGAAAAGCTAAAATATTGAACTATTTCTTCAAATATCAATAAACATTACAATGAATTCCCACCTATTCCTGAAAGTAACACTAATGCCATTCAGTGCTTGCTTACTGCATGAGTAAATCAGTCAGTGACCGCTACAAACTCATCCCAGGTATCTCTTGTCCGATAATAAACCCCAGAAGAGAGACTCTTTGGGGGCAGGAGCTTTCAGGCTGGGTTCCTCCAATCAAAACGCAGTTCCTAAGTTCCTAAAAGGGCTCCTGTGTTCTTAGAAAAACTCCCGAGGTGGAAAAGTGCAAAATGCTTCTTATTGTTTCAGCTAAAGAATTGGACTTTGCTTAAATCCATTCTACTCGAGCTGCCTCCCACCCATCGGATAAGTTAAAGCAAACACTAAGAAGTTTTTGCAAATACTATCTGACCCAGGTCGGACTGTTTCATATTCATCCCCCTCCCCTACTGTTTAAGCTAATCCCTCTTTACAGTATGTGTCTTCTTCCTTTCTTCTCTTGTTGGTCGAGTTTCTACTTTGCCCACCCTGCGTGACCGTGTAATTCAGCCTGAACAATACGGCGCTGCCTCCTGTAGACGTTGTTCCTCCGCTCCTCTGCTCTTCCCAATGTCCCCCCTACTGTGTTTGTCAGGAACACAGTGTGTCAGTGCCCGGGGAAAGGGGAGGGATGGGGGGGAACACAGTGGGATGCCTTAACAAGGTGTGGCAGGGACAATCACGGGGGATATGGTTGGCCCTGTCCAGCCAGCCTCTCCTTTCCCTTCCTCATCCTCTGTCTCATTTTTCCCCAACCTCCTCCTCCTCTTTCTGTGTATCTTCTATTGCCTCCTCCACTCTCCCTCTCTCACTCTTTATGTATATCTTCTACCCTCCTCCATATCTGTTTCTCTCCAGGCCACCCTTGCGCTCATCACATCCCCTACTTCAGCAAATGCTTCTGCTTTCATTTACTTTATTTTCCTGTCCACCCCCCGTTGGTGACATCGTTATTTTTAGACAGTCTTGGCTGTGTGTAGCTATGTTTGTGTGTGTGTGAGTTCGGGATGCTGACCTGATTTCCCAGTCATTGCCATGCCAACTTCATTCCCGCCATCTCCTTCAAGTGTGGCCCCTGACAGGGGAATAACACCTGTTCACAACCCCCTAGGTGTGCCAGCTGGGCCGTATACAGAGGCGGAGCAGGGAGGGGGGTGCGAAGAGGGAGGGAAAGAAGGAAGTGGTTGGGAGGAGAAGAGGAGAGGAAGTCGGCGTCCTCCAGATGCCCCAGCTTCCCACAGTGAAACCTGCCACTCAGCTGGAGATGGCTCATTCACTGTGCATGCTTGAGGGATTAACCTCTATCAAAAAGGGGGCAACGTCGGAGCCACTGGAACAACGACAAAGGTCGGAAATAATAGGGTGGATTTGGGTTTATTCTTGACTTACAATGTGTCAACTACCGTGGTCAAAGTCAATGGCATCACAAAAACGAAGAAGGCTTCTTTGGAGACTAAAATTCTTTCACAGACAATTTAAAAATGCTATTACATATAAAAACTATCACACACGTTGCATTTTCTATTCAGAATGTAAAGACAAGGTCTCTTGAATACTGCCGCTAAAGAATGCTATAAACCAACAGAATATTTATAAAATTATTCAGATTAATGCAACTGAACATTCAGTGTAAAACTGTGCTAGTGGCAATGTCAGTCAGTCGGTCGGTCCACCACTTTGGCTAAGATGGAAACATCTCATTTGGTACAGATATGCATCGTTCACAAAGGATGAATCCTAATGACTTTGATGATCCTTGGACTTTTTCTCTGGTGCCACTGTAAGGTTGATATCTGAGTTTTTTTTAGTGAAATGTCTTGACATTTATTGAATAGATTACCATGAAATTTGGTGTGGACATTCATTTCCCACTCAGAATAAATTGTAATAACTTTGATGATCCCCTGACATTTCGTATAGCGCTATCATCAGGTCAAAATTTAATTTTGTCAAATCCATTACCTGCTAAACATCTGCATGTTGACATTGCAATTTTGAGCATGTTAGCATGCTTATTAGCATTTAGCTCAGATATATGTAAATATAGTCTTACAGAGGCGCTGGCATGGATACAAACTCTGTCTTGTTGATGAATCATTCCTACAGTACTCAGATATTGCAGTTACATCATGATTAACTTATACTGACAGCATTTAAAATTACTTGGTTGAGGTTAGGAAAAAAAAACCAACATGCATTCTGTCATGAGTGAAATTCAATTCAATTCAAATTTTTTTGCCTGTTTAATCCTTTTCAGAGTCTCAGCGACAGGTGGGCATGTTGGACAGGTCACCAGTCCACCACACGACTAACACAGAGGCATTTGAAATAGGATATAGAGTCCCCAATCATTCATGACCTACATGTCCGTCTGTATAATCTGGATTAGAGTAGTTGTCTTTTTTTACTTTATTGGAACAAGTATCAACTTTGAAACACTGCTTTGAAAAATCCAAGAGAAAAAATAATATGAAATGAAGAAGAAATGTACCGTCTCTTAGCATTTAGAGATTTTAACCAGCTCTTATCATGACTGTCAATTAGATACTTCCAGGTCAATTATCATCCATTATACCAAGTTGTACAGTACCACTCTTTTTTGGAGTGCGGTGACTGTGCTAATCACTAAACAAACCTGTCAATCCTCTCTACCCATAGCAGATTCATTAAAAGAAAGACACACAAGAATGAAAGACTTACATCTGAGACACAACAGGACAATTTAATTTGGTCTCTCATCAGGACCGATCTCTTGGACCACACCATTGCCTGGTGTCCATGACCTCTCATCCTGCTCTCTCTGCACTGTTTCCTTCCCATGATCCCAAACCAGTCTTTATTCAGTCACCAGCTGTTCACACATCCAATCCACCTCCTCCTCCTCTTCCAATCTGCTGAGGAGGTACACAGACCGCCTGCCCGCTATATCCGTCTGGCATGCAACAGGCACTTGGATTCTCCGCTCCTTGCACACAGACCTCATTCATTCAATTTGAGCCAAATCCACAGCCAAGCGTCATTAGTTAGTTACTATTAGAGTTATCTGTCTGTCTCTGTGCAGGATGGCCGCCAGACATAGACTGATGTAAATCTACAGAAACAGGGATGACATGTGACAAGGAGGGAAAAAAATGGCATAGGAACATGGCAGGCAAAACCGTGGCCCGCGGGGAAGAGCTGCCTGACATGTTTTAAATGAGTGTCATCTGATCAGGGCGGAGAGTTTGTCCTTCAACAGTGTTTCCCCCTCGGACACAACAGCACTATGGATACTGAACAAACATGTATGGTCCGTTCAGTGAACAATTCTTCCTATGTATTGTAAATTATAAGGAAGTTGATGGTAATGACTCTGACTGTGTCAGGAATCAAACTACAACAATAGCAGCCTTCTAACGCCTCTCACGCTACAAACTCTATAAGACAGAAATGAGTGAGCATGTATTATTTCTGTAAGTCTTGTTGAGACTATTGTAGTAGTTGTATGGCACCCTGAAGAAGGTAAATGCTCTCTACCTTGCTCAAGAGCACTTCAGCAGGAGTGCAAGGTTAAAATATTTTTTAAATTATTTTGATTCAGAACAGAAATGAACTGAACTTATGCTTCCTGCTGCATTAAATGCCAAACAGCATTTTACTTTTCTTTTTTGCACAATGATAAGCGGTGATGTAATTTTTATGATTTGTTATAAAAAGTTAAGTTTTAGTATATTAAAGTTATTGCTACATCTATATACACAATGTGTAATACTTATATTTATGTTCACTTTGTTAATAAAACGTGTCTAACCCAGCAGTAAAGTAACAAATAATAAGTGAATATGAGTACATCTTAAGAACCTTAAGGATTGAATATCAATCAAGCATCTGAGGGCTCAAAAATGATATGAAATACATATGAAATGCATGGATATTTTTTATTTTATGTATTTGTTACATTTGAGGGCTTTCCTTTCATGGTGCAGTCCTACATTTTTATTATCAAACAGGAACAGTGAAATAAATTTTTCAGGCCTAATTCACCATTCTCACTATTATCTATGTGAGTTAATCATTGATATTTCAGGTATTTTAGATATAAAGCTAAACTTTTTTTGCCTTTATTAAATAGGATACAGTAGAGACAGACAGGAAACTAAGCGAGAGAGAGATGGAGAATGACATGCAACAAGGTCTCTAGGCCACCTGGACTAATCCTGGCCTCCCTTCTCATCGACTCCCACTGTTATGCAGCTTCTGCCAGTTCAATGCACACAACACTGCAGATCCAATCCTCTCATTCACCGAAACAGTAAATCTGGGTGTGTAAAACTCTTTATAAGTAATTCTAGGTGCACACACGGTGTCAGATACATTGTCAGTCACAGTAAAGTAACTTTCCTGTCTTAACTTTTCTTAATGCCACAGTTTACGAGGCAGATTTTGCAACCAACATTTCATCTTTTATTGCAAGATGACTCACCCGCTTTACAGCTCCTGTTCAAGGCTATTCAAGATACACACGTGAAAGGAGAAAAATCAAACCCACATCAACTTTGTTTTTACTTTTTCAATGTTCTCACCCTTTTTTGTCCTTTTTGGCCTGAGGAGGGCGAGGAGAGACATGTGTATCAGTTGCACCAGCTGTGTCTTTTCATGCAACAGTGAGGAGTTTTTACCAGGAGGACACTATGCCACCACCCTCCCTGATCAACCAGTAAGAGTAGTGCTGCAAAAAGGGTGTGATCCCTCACCGGCTTCCCACCATACATTGCCAATAATGTTCAATGGGGGCACCTGACAAAACTTCTACCACTGCACCACTCGGGCACTGACAAATATTTATAATGCACTTCACAACTTTAAACCCATTTTGTTGTTTTGTTGTGTATTTTTCTTCCAGTGAGTCACTGAACAAACACTGATAATATCATGTCAGGTAGAGATATTCCCACAACAGTTACAATGCAGTCTGACAGCAGATATTTTTTTCAACTATGTAAAATATCAAATATGAGCTAAATGCCGAGTTTTGCTCTCAGCCGTCCTGAATGTCCAGAATTTCGAAATATAACAGTAAGACGTGACATACAAAAGCATTGTGCTCTTTTCACTCTCCAAACTTACTCTGTTAATTCTATTGCCGTTGCTCTCTACACCTACCTGGCACATAGAACATCTTTTACAGAAAGTTTTTGAAGGTCGTGCTTGGCAATGTAAGAAATCATTTACTGAAGCAGAAGAACACGAGTTGAGGGAAAGTGGGTCAAATCATGGATTAAATATATTTCACAGTGTAAAAATATAATGTTTTGACTTTAAAACTGCACTAAGGCTGCAATTAACAATTATTTTCATTATTGTGTAATCTGATGATTATTTTTTTCAGTTAACAGATTAATTGTTTTGTCTATAAAATGTCAGAAAATTGCAAATTTTGCCCATTATAATTTCGTACAGCTCATGATGACGTCTTCAAAAGTTTTGTTTTGTTTGATCAACAATCCGAAATTCCAAAGATATTTACCTTACTATCACATATGGCACAGAAAAACCACAAATCCTCACATTTGAGAAGATGTGACCCGCAAATATTTAGCATTTTTGCTTTAAAAAAAATGACAAACGATTATTTGATTATCAAAACTGTTGCCAATTAATTTTCTGTCGATTGACTAAATGACTAATCAATTAATCAACTAATTGTTGCAGCTCAAAACTGCACTATTTCCATATGACACAACACTGAGTGCTTGCTAAAGTCACAGAGTCACAAAAATGCAGAAAAACAAAACATATACTATATACTAAGCAAAACAGCAAAAAAAAACATCTGACCAGCAACTTGGCCACGCAGTGAATCTGGCTTCAGTCTGCACATCCTGACTCAGAGAGTGACACAGTGTCATGTGACCAACAGCAAAATGAAAAGAGAAGGAGGAGGAGGAGGGAGAGGAAGGCAAAGAGGAGGAGGAGGTGGATGATGTCACCGCCAGTGACTTTTCTATTAGCAAACATGAGTAATGGACTACATATCTGATAGTCAGAGGTGCAGACATTTCCCAAGGAACACTGACTTAGAGGGAAAGACTTAGAGGGGTTGGAGGGGACCAAACTCTGTGCAACCATGCGAAAGGTGTGCATGCATGATTACATAAGACAGTCTACTTAAGCCTACATGTGCATGCCCATATCTGTGCCTGTATACACGTGCAGGTACACACACACCTAAGCCTTCTAGCTTGTGTGTGTGTGTGTGTGAGTGTGCGTGTGTGTGTGTGTGTGTGTCATACGTTCTCAACATGAGCTCAGTGAGCAGAAGTAGCAGCATTAAAAGGCTCATTAGCATAATGCAGGATGCAGGGAGAGATGGCATGTACTTCATTTGCTTTTTGCTCATCCTGCCTGATGGTATGTGTCACATACACCCGACCAACCCCCCCGCACCCCCCTCCCAACCCAACTGCCACATACACACACACACACGCACAGTCCCAGCCAGCCAGTCTGTCCTCACTTAGGTCCCATCTCTCCTCCTCTTTTCTGTTCCTTCTTCTCATCTGTCTAAATGTACAACAATACCCCCTTTCCTCTCCCTCACTGCTTCCTTTCCTCCTCCTCCATCTTTCCCTCCATTACTTCCACCTCATGTCCATCTTCTCTCTTTCATTCCCTCCCTTCTTCTGTTCTGTACTCCCTTCCTCCCCACCTTAGTGCTAAAATGATTAGTTGATTCATTGACAGTTTTGATTAAGTCATTTTTCAAGTAAAAATGCCAGATATTCCCTTGTTATAGTTTATTCAATGTTTGCTGCTGTGCAAATTTAATATCTTTGGATTTTGGACTGTCGATTGGACTAAACATGAAATTCAGAAATGTCACCTTGAGCTCTGGGAACATGGACATTTTCCCCCCATATTACAGTATACAGTAAACAATTAAATGATTTATGTAAAAATAGCAATACCAGACTATGAAAATACTCCATTACAAGCACAGTCCTGCATTCATAGTTTTACTTAAGTAGGAGTACAAGTACATGCAGCAAAACGTACTTGAAGTATCAAAATTAAAAGTAAATGGCATGAATGGGGTCTGTCAGTGTTGTACTATACAGTACTGAATGAATGAATGAATGAATGAATGAATGTCATAGCATTAAAAATGATCCATCCCACATGGGATTACATGACACACAATATAATGATACAACATATAAATAACAACTTCTGACGAATGACATGTTCCAAACAGAAACAAATCATTGCAAAAAAAACCAAACAAACAAAAAACTATTTTTTTCTTAATGACCTTGCATTGTCCAAAAAAATGTCTATTTCATAAAGTGTTTTCTTAATTTCAACATTTTTCATAAGGAAGTAATAATTTTTAGGTTTTACTGAAAAATCTTTCTGTGATAATAAGACAAAGGACAATTTGAAATAAAATGTATTTTATTTTCTACTTTGTTTAGTTCACATAACTGACAAAGAGAAATCCTGTTCCTCAATATCAACAACAGTACTTCTGGATTATTATCACTGATGTAGTGTAAGCATTTTAATGTTTAAGTGGAGTGGATTTGAACTACTTCATAAACTGTGGGATAGTTTATTTTTTAATATTGAATCACATGTTTTGTATATCTATCAGATACATGTAGCGGAGTAAAAACTGCAGGATTTCTATCTGAAATACTTTAAAGTAAATGGAAGTACTCAAATAAAGCACAAGTACCTAAGAATTTTACAGTACTGGAGTAAATGTACTTAGTTGCTTTCCACCACTGGTGACAGATTAATAATGAAAATTATCATTAGCTGCAGCTAACCTGCCTTCTTCTCTGCCACCCTCCCTTCCTTCCCTCCAGACTCATCTGGGGACTCTTTCCTCATCTAATTTCCCTGCTTCCTCCACCGCCTGTCATGACCCATCTTTGTTATTAAAAATTAAAATGTTGTCTGCCTTTTTGCTCTCATTAGACAGTATGCAGTGGAAAGAAAAGACAAGAGGGAAGGGAGAGACACAGGATGACAAACAGCTATATGAACCTGATTTAAACCTGCAACATTGCAAATACACAGCACACGCCTCTAGTCGGCTGAACTATGAGGACACCCTGTCTAATTTCTATTGCTTCCTCCGCTGCCTCTCGTGGCCCGTCTTCGTTATTAATCTGACACTTTCCTTCCCCCTGAGTCAACACTTTCTCCGCTCGATATTGCCTCGCCTCGCTGCCAGAAAAGAAGAGGGAAAAACACACATATGCGCTCTGAATTTTGACAAAGGATGCCATCCCAGACCACTCACATCCAAAATATTAGGTCAGTCCTGTTTGAATTGAAAGGATGGACAAGAGAAAAAAGTAGATAATAATGAAAACACTGACAGAAAAGAGACACCGGTGGGGAGACTGCTGCTGTGGTGGTAAACTGTCTCTCCAATGTCCATCATCAGTATCAATTTGTGGTATTTTAAAGGAATAATTTGAAATCTTAGGAGGTATCACATCATCTAACTCACGGCAAGAAAACAAATAGTTATAGTTTCCCAAAATGTCAAACTACTCCTTTAAAGCTAAGTACATAATTTAGAGTGTGAGAGTATCTTTTAATTGTGTCTTTTACATATTTTTGCTCATTGTTTGAAGTTTAACTTGTCTACAGCAAACTACGAAGCCATTTTCATCATGACATAAAGCTGAAGTTAATGAGCTTGTTATCAAATTGCTTGCTATTAGCTTTATTAACCAAATTAGCGACTGTATAGCATTTGAAATGTTAATGTAGTTAGTGAGCCTTTTTAGCTGCTGTAATATGTTTACAGCAAAGTGCTAGCTTAGTTAATCATAGCTGCCTTCAGGTGTTTTCCATGGTAGGTATAGCAATTAGCTTGCTAGTCAACCTTATTTGACCTCGAGCTCTGCAGGCAGATACACACTGGTGAAAAATTAAAGAAAGAACCTGGATAAATGAAGTGAATGAACATAAGAAATGCAGATGCTTCCATACAGATGTACTAATGTACTGCATGATGCAATTAAGCAATTAACATCCAGTCATGCACTGTGACATGTATAGTTGACCTCGATTTTGGAACAAGATGGAGAGAGAGAGGAAAAGATCTGCAGTATGTGACTTTGAAAAAAGGATTCATTATTTTGACATGGATGGCAAAATGATCTTATCATATGCTGTGGCTTTCAAAGTCAACAAATCTCAGCTCAGTTCAACACATATGGAACATTTTGTGTAAGATAGAGGTCTCCACCAACATCATTAAAACAGTAAATGAGGGAATATCTTTTGGAGGAATGTTGCTCATCGCTCCAGTAGAGTTTCAGAGGCAGTAGAATCAATGACAAGAAGCACTGAAGCTGTTCTTAAGTCTCTTGGTGATGAAACACCTTACTAAGACACTTTATATATAGTTTTTTTCCTTTTAAAGCCCTTAAAACATATTTTTACTGCCAATTAAATCTGATCAAACCACACCCATACAGTCCTGATGAGGCAGATTAATTGAGTTTTTGATTCTTAAGCTCTCAATAAATAGTAAAGATATTTTTTTTCTGAATTTGAACTTTGATTGTTGCTCATTTTGTCATAAATATTTAATATTATACAGAAGTAAGATATGAAACCAAGTTTCTGGGGCAGTGGCTGTCACCCATCTGTGGTGAAGCTTGATGTATGTGTTTTGTGCGTGAGAGAAAAGACAGAAAGCCATCTGTGGTTGGTGGGAAATCATTCACTCAAAAAAAATCCTTTCAAAAATCCATTCAATTAAAATGAAATCATTTATTCTCAATCATCATTATGTAGAGATATGTTAAAACGTCACAGTGCAAGATCATGTGTGTCCTCTTACTGTGTGTTTGCATGTCGTGTTTGTGCATCTGTCTGCACAACGTGAAATGAATGTAAATGTAAAAAAAGGGCAAAACAGTGCCAAGAAAATATAATGTCACAAGAAACACCACTGAACAGTGGTGAATATCATAGCAGAGGTATAGACCTAGAAAGTTAATTAAAGAGTAGATCATACGAACACATGACATACATGAACAAATACAGCAGCATTCCCACACATACGTACACATATACACAAGTACATGTGTGCAAGGAATTCAACAGCAGCATAAAAGGTCACTGTTGCTTGCACTGCCTTGAGCAATACGTAATGATGTGTCACTGAGCTGTCAGCCTCAAAACTACAGCCACTGGAAAACCCTCACAGTGGCTGCCTCCTGTCAGTCCCCCTGAAAAAGACGCGGCTGAGCTGCACAGCACCTGCACACGCAAACGTAAACATATACATTCATGCATTTCACATAGCTATTTGCAATGCAAACTTCACTCACGTATGCATAATGCCTCCTTCTCCTATGCTTACACACAAACACAACAATCTGCAGCCGCCTGTGACCAAACATCAGTGTGGAGCAGCGGAGCAGCCCCTCCATGACGCTCACTAACTGGCAGTTTCCCTTCGACTCAGCTGCAACAGTGAACATCAAACCCGGCTTCACACAATGACTGTGCTGGATGAAATAACTGTGTGCACAACAGAAGCAGGAGTGCCGTTACCAAAAAGCTGTATCAACAACAGCGTGATAAGTCATCGCTCTACTGCCTCGATCTGTAATCCAAGATCAACAATAATACTACACTGCTTTGTCCATGCCTGCTGTCATAATCCGTGGATGGGTGCCAGATGTAATTTCCTGATTGACCTGAGATGGTTTTCCATATTATCAGATTTGAGAGCTCAGGACATGCAAGCAAGGTTTGTACATTGGATAAGGTTAAGACAACAATGATGAGAGAGGCAGGATTCCAAGCCAGCAATGCAGAAGTTTGGCAGGGACACAATCACCACACCGACTGGGATTTTAAACCAGCTTAACAGAATTTACTCGCAACAGAAAAATGAAAAACCTGAATTAATGTTCAAAAGAAGCTCGACACGTGTTGTTTACTTCTCTGAAGACCAAATCCACATTTGTTGGAAAGCGGTGTCCACATGAACTGTATTAAAACACAGATTCACCGAAATACATCCAGTAAGCACTGATTTGGTCATTTTCAGTTAAGATGCAAGAAATTTAAGATAAATACAGACTAACCTGTGATTGAAAACTTGTTTTGTTCAATATAGGTCACATATAGCTGTTGTTTTTAATAATATTGCACTTACTATGTTTCAACTTGTAGTAAGCACCTGCATCACAGTATATGTAACCTATTACACAACAGCAAAATATTCCTTTTTTCAATCAAAAAGTTTTAACCTTGAAGTCTAGACTGTGGATTTAGGCTTGAAATCAATAGTTCAACATTTTGGTAAATTTGCTTATTTGCTTTCTTGCCAAGAGTGAAATGAGAAGATGAGTAGATTGATCTTCCTCTCATGTCTGTGTGGTAAATATTGAGCTAGAGCCAGGGTGTCAATTAGCGTAGCATAAAGACGGGAAGTAGGAGGAAACAGCTAGCTTGGCTCTCAAGTACAAAATTTCATCTATCACCACCTCTAAAGCCTACTAATTAATATGTTGTATCTGGCTTGTTTAATTCCAACACAAACAGGAATATAAAGATGATAGGTTGTGGTTTCAATGAAAGCTCAATGAATAAATGCTGGAACTATTTATTGGCAACCAGCAGGAAGTCACTGCAACAGGCTGCTGGTTGCTAAAAAATTGTACTAGCACGTAACTTCCCCTAAAAACAAAACTGTCATTTTTACATTCCTGTTCGTGTAAATATAAAAGAAAAAGGAACAAACATGTTAATTAGTGAGCTTCGGAAGTGCTGGTAGATACATTTTTAAACTTTGGAGAGAGCCAGGCTAGCTGTCTCCTGCTGCTTCTTCATGTCTTTATGCTAAGCTAAGCTAATCACCACCTAAATGTGCCAAATATCACACTTTCCCTTTAAGCTTTTTACAGTATCTAATAATGATTCATTAATCCTCAAGACTCAAATCTCTGTCACAAAAGATTTTACATGAATTAGACATTTATTTCTTGACGAAATGATGAGTTATAAAAATGTAGTTATATTGACTAATGTGTTTTTGTATGTGTGCTTAGGTGATGTGTTTTATGCAAATGCTGATGGATCTCAATGGTGAACTAAAGCTTTACCAATTTAAAGTAACATAATGTTAAACTGTTATGAAAGTTTATGATACCGGCAGGTTTTAAGGCTGGTATACAAACAACCAACACAACACAGTATTTTTAATCAGCCCCACAGTAAAGTTAAATGCAGGAATTATTTATTGGCAACCAGCAGGAAGTCACCAAAAAAATTGTTCTAGCACGTAACTTGCCCTAAAACTACAAACTGTCTTTTTTACATTCCTGTTTGTGTATGTATAAAAAGAAAAAGGAACCAACATGTTAATTAATGAGCTGGTAGATACATTTTTAAACTTTGGAGAGAGCCAGGTTAGCTGTCTCCTGCTGCTTCTTCATGTCTTTATGCTAAGCTAAGCTAGTCACCTCCTAAATGTGCCAAAATATCACACTTTACCTTTAACCTTTTTACAGTGAGTCTATTAAATAAATTAGACATTTATTTCATGATGTTATATTGACTAATGTTGTTTTTTTGTTTGTGAGCTTCGGTGATGTGTTTTGTGGAAATGCTAATGGATCTCAATGGTGAACTGAAGCTCTACCAATTTAAAATAACATGTTAAACTATTATGAAAGTTTATGATACCAGCAGGTTTTAAGGCTGGTATACAAACAACCAACACAACAAAATATTTCTAATCAGCACTACATTTTTAATCTGTCATCTCAGGTTTTACCAAAAACATTCATTCTGTGTCAACAATTGTTTGAATTGCTGATAATATTTAACACTACCACCTTTAAACTAGAAGTTATTGTGTTATTTCTGTTGTGTTAAATCAGTTGGTACACAAAATCATGTTTTCCCATGTTCCTCGTGTCTTGCAGGGATTGGGGGGGGGGGGTGCAGGCAGCGGAGGATTTCCTCTGTGCTCTGGCAGCGTTTGGCCGTGCCTGACAGCCGCTGAGGAAGCAAAGTGAAACACGCTCCCTAAGGTGTCGACACATTTCTGTCTCAGATCTGTGAGGTGCTGGACAAAGCACACGCAAACACACTTGTACAGTAAGCGCAAACATGAATGTACACAGATGTCGACACACAGGAACATAACAACTCACGCTGATATCTCCACACACCTGAAACCGCACACAGGGGGATATTTAGTCACATTTGGGAGCAGATCTAGTTTTTACACAACAGGAGCAGGTATTAGTAACAAAATGTATTTGAACCTAGTAAGATATAATTACAAAAATGAATCACCCAAATCCTATCCCATTAGGTTTTTTCAGCCTGTGTTGGGGACATGGAACTATTTGTACTTATCAGGTACAGTTGCAAGCTGCATATACAGTATAAAATTTTTCAAGAATTTTTCTATAAATTCCTGAATGCTTTTTATTGAATCCTATAAATACAAAAATATATAAAATAGTTTGTTTTCTGTCATAGTTACATTTACTCAAAAAGCAAATGTAGGTTGCTGGTGTCTACACAGCAATCTATAAAATTTATACCTTTTGACATTTCATAAAGTGATTGAAATTTTTATCTATAATACTATTAACTATTGTACTATTTTTACTACTAAAAATAGGCACAACTGTGTATAATGGTCATGCAGCTGTTCTGGCATTGTTGTAAAACCTTGGCAACATGTTTCATAAAATTGTGCAGTTTTCTTGCTGCTCTTCTAATGATGAAGACCCACTGAAAGCAGCACAATGCGACACAAAGTTATCCCCAATTGATTTTCTATGGGACCTGAGCAAATGGCTTTGTAAGGTATTGTGCAATTTTTTGTGACCAGGACTGACCAGGGAGAGGTCAAAAGTTGAACAATTTCAATTTTATGCAAATGAGGGTGAAATTCACCAGGGAGTGATGCAGTGAAACTAACAAAGTGGTCTGATGGTGGACCAGGAAGTTATGGGAAGAAATAATTGTTGCCGTTTCGGGAATTCCACTTTTATACAACGTCCTTCCCTTCCAGATTACGAGGACAAAATAAGTGGCACAAAGTAGCCGAAATTGTCAGAGTGTTTTATTTACTTAGTGCTTGCTAAGAAATGCTAACAGGCTTAAAACCTAACTCAAATATTACCAGGAAACACACACAGTAGCTCTTCTTGTTGACACTGTAATGTAAATATCTCTGCATCCTTGTCAGCCGGTGTCGACACACCTTTATGAGTGAGACGTGGCGGAGGAGATCTTATGCAATTTGTTCGCTTCCAGTGGTTCTTCACCGTAACAAGTGGTGGAGCAGGACAAAGTATTGATATGCAAACATGTGATTTAGAGATTTATTAAACAGAACTGTGCATACGCATGGCTTAATACATGTAAAGAAAAAACCTGTGTGCATTTTTCATGTGTAGACAGAATGTTGCATAGAGTTTTATGAATTAAGCTCTTGATATACAGCATTTCTTCCTACAACTGCAGAGAATTTTAGGTAAATAAAGGCTGTTGGGTCATCAAAAGGAAGCTTTAGATCACAGGTGAATTGGACCTACGACAACTCTGTAAATGCTTTGATCACTGAACATATTTTTTATCACCAAATGCAGTTACTGTGCAAGTTAGCTGTTTAAAATAGCTGCATGTCAGCAGTTGCTTACAGTGTTTCCCTAACTACAGTGTTCGTGTTACTTCATGTGAGATACTGGCACTACTCTGTGTCAAGCAAAAGTAATTAGAGGTGATAGCGTAAGCAATTTTCAACAGCGGTAGTAGGATGCTGTACATACAGTAGACACCATTTACTTTTTGATGACTCCTCAGATGTGGCATTCAGCTTGTGTAGCACTTGATCAGATCAAAAACACCTCAGCGATACAGCGAGCAAACCCCTGACGTTAATCCACGGAGAGGGCTGTTTACTGCGGTTTGCTGAATGTAACGGGAGAAAGGCCGAGTGGGTTATTCCCACCGCCTTGGCAAGGGGACTCCAGGAGCCCACTAATCCCACTAAATAATCCTGAAATGTCATCTATTCTTAAATTACCTTGATGAATGGGCCAACACCGAGGAGAAGGAAGAGGAGGAAGAAAAAGAGCGGGATAAACAAGAGTGTGGAATACAGCCCACTTGGGGATCCTGGTCTTTAAAAACAACAAGGAAGCCAGCCTGGAGAGAAGAGCTCTGGGCTACTGTCTCTCTCTGCAACCTCGTTCTTGCTCTTTCTGTTGCTGTGTTTCTTCCTCTTCACCCATCTCTCTTTATTTTCTTTCTCATGTCTTCTGTCTCATTCTCTGCCCCTCTAATTCTATCGTTTCTAAAAATTTCTCCTCTATGGCTCTCTGCCCTCCCCTCTTTCTTTCTCTTCCTCTGCCACGGCTGCAGAGTGTCATGGTGAGGCGAGATGGAGGTGAGGCTTGAAAAGAGGAAGACAGATGACGGGCGAGGGAAACAGACAGAAATGCAGGAAGAGAGGAGCAGCAAAAGAGAGGAGAAGATGTGGAGTCAAATATATAATGAGGCAGGGAGCACCGGGGAGAAGAGACAGAGACAAGACGAAAGAGGGGTGGGGAAACAAGAAAATGTAGGGGAAGAAAGATAGAAAGCAAGAGAAGGAAAATGTAGGGGAGGAAAAACAGAGAGCGAAAGCGTCAGATAGAGGGTAAAGGAAATGCAGGAGATGTTTTTCCCTTTCCTTTTATTTCCCCCCAGTGTCACCCTGATTATATAAGTGCCACGTGCTAAAAATAAAGCCTGCAGTACAAACTGTGAATGTGAGGCTCTGTGTGTATGTGTGTGTGTGTGTGTGCCGTGGAAGTGTGTATCTGTGTGTGTGTGTGTGTGTGCATCTCCCTCTCTCTCTCGCACACGCATGCCTGCACTTGATGCTCATAAAAAAAAAAAAAAACACACCACACACACACCAAACGACAGTCACGCATCAGACGGAGGCACACATGCAGTGGCGATGAGCCGATGTGTTCGCGCAAAACACATTCATGCATGCACACGTACAACCCAGCCCGGCGAGCCGGGAGCCGGGCGCAGATTCTCTCCGGTTGCCATGGTGACATAGCCTCCTTCAGATGGAGAGGAGAAGCGGTATGACTTCCTGGAGGGACGGAGCAAAGCAAAGCAGAGCAGAGGCACTCCCACAACTAGCATGCATCACATCATCCTCCCTGCCCTTCCCTTCCCTTCACGCTTTACCTTCTCCTCCTTTTCTCCTCTTTTGCTCCTCTCTTCTACGTCTCCTCTCCTCTTGGTCTAATTTCCTCCTCTCTAGCCCCCGCCAGTGTTTCATTTGTCTTATTTTCTTTTGTGGGTGTTTACTTGATCCCCCCCCGCTTATTCATAAATCCCATCATCAGCCCTCCGGAGAGGCCTCGCTGGCTCAGGGCTGGGGGCCAGGGGCTGATGGTGCGGTTCCACCGGAGAATCGAGGATGATGCTGCTGAGGCGGCTGCTCATCCCCTCCACACCTTCATCAGTAATCTCCTCATGTGCTGCTTGTGATGTGCACCCCTCCATCCATCTCTATAAGCGCCTGGCAGGCAGGAGACAAGGGCCTCTTAGAGCTGGTTTCATCTGTTTTAGCAGCGCCACTCCTGCGGCCGAGGACCACATCACATCGGCTTCCATCAGGAGGACGCCCGGGGAAAACGAGGGTGTGGAGGCCGAGTGGGAAGGGTACTGTTACTGGAAACATGTGATCCATCTTGCTGACATTTGGAGCTGTGGCAAAAGAGCAGCGACCCAAACACTAGCCGGGGCTCAGGTGATATTTTTTCCCTAAAACGAGGGCACGTGCAGTTCACACAAATGCCAAACACTCGAATCGGCAAAACACTGCAGGTGCTGCAATGCATGTGCATTCCCCAAAAATAACAGTGATACAAGTACAGTAAATGCTCTCACACTCTTTTTCTCTCTGTCTCACACACACTCTCACACATAGCCTATATTTAAACAAACACACACACTTTGAGATTTTGCAGTTACATCAGATTCCTTAGCAACAACTGCTCTGCTGCTGCCAACATGGAGGTCCACTGGAGAATTGGCTGCGGTCAAAATAGTGTCTAAATATATAAAAATGTAGCAAGAAAAATAGGAACCTGTAAATAACTGTTGTGGTGAAGCCTAAAGGAGTCAGCTACATTAACCATTTTGTGGTCAATTGGCAGCATTTCAATATTATATAACTTATATATGAACAAGAATTGTATTTTTTTTAAAACAATTTTCTCTAACAAATGTAAAAAATGAAGCAATAAAATGCACAATTCAGTACAGTCAGTTTTTATATTTTTGCTCCTACTTTTCTTGGTCTGGTATGACCAGTAGCTTATGGAGGCTAATGTTAACTAATGATAGTAAACTTTAGACACATATTGCTGCGTAAGAGCAATCACTGAGTAAGTTTACTGATTATATGACTTGTCTCTACTTGTGCTACACTATGTCACTGAGTATTACAGCTAAATATATCAATGGTTTTATCACAAAAGTAAAACAAAAAGTAGCTTGTGACCAGTTAGTTAAAACCAGTTAGCTTGCACTCACAGTACATACAATGGATTCTATTAGTATCAAAACATCCATAGAAACCTCCCCATAGCATAATCCTCTTCTCTGCTTTGCCAATTAATCTCTAAATATGTTATTTCTGGTGAAGCTTCAGAGCTCTGAGGAAGCGATAGTGTGACATAGAAGTCATGTATTTAGCTACGTTGCAGAAAAAACACTATGAGAGTTTGGAATATACCGAACACACGGATCAACAGCAGGAGTGGATTATGCTGCAAGAGTTATTTTTATGGATGATGTTTTGATACGTTTTTTTAATATCTGTGTCAACTTTAAAATCCATTTTAACTGCTATGAATCCATGCTTTCACCATATGTCAAGGAGCAAGCTACAGACTTTCAGATCCAGCTTTCCAGCCTACAGGTGGTGAGTATTTGGTACTCCAAAGATAGATTTTTGTTGAGAGTAGTGTTAGTGATGCCCTCTGCCACATGTAAATTGGTGTGCAAATCAGGTGTTAAGAAAATATAAAAAGTGATAGTAATTAGTATAGGTAGTCAGCTAACAGAGCCAACAGGCTAAGATGATCAAATCAAATCTGATCAGATGTGTCAGTAGCAAAATGATCACCTCCCAGCCATATCGGCACAGACAGTAGCCATGTCAAACACAATCTTCTCTTCAGATAGCCACGTCTTAAGTTCAGAAACACAATCTGACATCTGCAGTCATTGTTGCCGAGGCCTCAGGACCTCCATCATGGTATCCATAGGGTGTATTACATCATCTGAAAGCAGAACCCCTATAAACATATGTACAAATATCCATATGATACAGCCTAGTCTTTATGGAGGCTTCTTAAAACTATCATTGCTCACTGCTCAACTCCTCATTGCATATGATGATGTTTGTAGTGTATAATGTATCCTCGGGTGGTATGATTAAGCCTCGGCTTCAATCCAGACTGAGAACTCATCCACAATTTGGTCCCGAGGCGACTTCGGACAGCTTGTAACCCTACAGCCTCCGAGGCAGCTCCTGGACTACATTTGTGGAATGTGCTGAGTTTACTCCTTCAGCCTGTGGACTCAGTTAAGTACTTACATGAATGCAGATACAGTACATAGACTAACACATTGGTCTAAATATTTATGTACGCGTTCCCACATGTATCCTCTTGCGGGGGCAAACCATGTAACTGTAAGCACGTAGCTCACCTTGCAAAAATTCCTTTCATCTCTTGTCACCGATAAAAGCCTGGATGGCGTCCCAAAGACGTTCTACACATTTTACTACTCATCCCAAAGTGCCTTCTACAGTCCGTAAAACGCTGCCACGGCACTAAGCACGAACGTAGATACTCACATGCCATCTAGGTACTTGTACTCGTCTTCTTCTACGTCTGTTAGCATTACAAAGCTATTCATTCAGACTCTTTCACAGTCTGTGAACAATGTAGACAGCCAGTTATGTATAAGTTGACACGGCTTGGCTGACATCATGACAGCCTGACAAAAATAAAGAAAATAGATGCTTAGATTTTATTCACAGAGTGTCTAAAAATACCTGATGTGGCATGGAAACTTCAAGCTGATGAGGAGGCTTGCACCCCACCAGCAGGTCTTTTTTTTTTTCCCCCTCTATCTCTCTGTCTCTGTGTGCTTCTATCACATCACGTATTTGCCTTTCTCTCTCTGTGTTTCCCACTGTGTCACACAAGCCTGTCTCCAAACTGAATCAAGAGACTGGAGAGTCCCACGAGCTCTCCCTTGTCGATCCTTCCCTTTCGTCGAGCTCTCCAATTATAGCCACGTTCAAAGACCGGACTCTCACACAAAGAGCACTTTATTCACTTTCATTTTCCATTCATTTTTATCCAAATCGACTTTGAGGCCTGTGAGGATTGAATGGGAGTCTTACATGTTTGTTTTACTCTTTTTTTTTTTCTTGAGTGAGACAGAGAGAGAGAGTGGGTGTACAGAGAAAGGAAAAAGAAAAGAGAAATAGTGTATGTTTTATTGTATTTTTTGTTTTTTGTAACAGATGCCACAAATGAGGAAGAAATCATCTCGATTCGTGGGTGGTTATAATATCTTTGAAAACTATGGATGTCAAAAATAATGATAAGAAGTTTATATTGCTGATATTATTTCTGCTCACAAAAAAATAATGGCAGGTTGCATTTACTAATTCAGAAAATGAAACAAGCAAACATGTTTACTTGGGCTGCAACTAATACTTATTCTTTATTATTGAAGAAAAGGGGGGTGGGGGGGGGGGGGGTACCAATTAAAATAGAGCAAAATGTCCCTCACAGGCTCCAAGGGCCCAAGATGTCTTCAGATCAGGGCTGTCACTAAGATGTGGGGGTTTAGCAATCTTTTACCATTTAAACAATTTACAATTGTTTGAGTTTTTTGCTGAGTCTGTATGTCCATTTACTCTCACCACAGGGCAGATATCTTTACATCTGGAACTACATTTCTCATGATGCTTTGAGGGATGTAAACAGGAAGTATAATGTTGCCATTGATTCAATGAGTTGTGCTGTGGACTATACTGTACATATTGAGCCCTGTTGTTTTAACCTATATTTGTTTACATTTAGGCAAATTGGCAACATTAAAAGTTTTACCAAATTGGCTATTTTGAGTTTTTGTTTGCAGTGTACCAATGGATGTACAGAAACTCACTGGATAGCTTTGATACTGAAGAAAACGTATTAAGTGATGATTCTCCAGTAAATCCTGGAGTTATAAATAGCATCTATTAGCAATGGACTTATCCTCAGAAAGTGTAAGTCACATTGAATCTAAAAATATGTGCATTATGCCTGCGTTCAGGTTTGACTGAGTTATGACTCAGAGAAGGAGTACAACAGTCTAAAACAAAGGTTGTAGACTGTTGGTCAGACAAAACAAGACATTTGAAGATGTCACCATGGGCTCTGGGAAACTGTGATGGGCATCTTTCATATTTTTTGGTATTTCATAGACTAAACAAATAAACATGAATTAAGAAAATACTCAATACAGATGATGAAAATAATCATTAGTTGTAGTCCTAACAGTGTGAGCCAAACTCATTCACTTCCTCAAAAGCAAAATGCTTCCTCAAATGAGCACTTGAGCTAATTCTCATGCAATTGCTGCTGGAGATGAATAGTTGACACTTCAGAAATAACTTGTGTTTGCAGTTCACATTGAAGATTAAACCACACCATCACTTTCTGCACTGACAATGAGATTCATCAGCCTGAGTATTCTCGGGGTGGCAAACACCTGCACTAATCCATGCCTGAATGATGTCCTCCATCCATTACACGATGATTAAATCGTTACCCCCCACCCCTCCACCCCTCAGCCACATCACTATTATGAACCAGACATTCATCAAGGCCCCGTCTCTGTGTTTTTTTGGCGAGTTGGTGAGTACTGGGAGACCGAGGATGGAGAGGAACATCCCTGCCACGCAGCCAAGCAGCTCCAGAAAGTGGGGCATGATGGGTAAAGACCCAGTGACCCGTCAGGCCTCCGGCCACATATGTTCGTCCAGCTGCTGCTGTAGCTAAAAAGAGGCCAACATGAGAGATGACAAAAAGGAAATCTCCCACTACAAGGTAATTTGCAGGCTCAAATCAAAGCATGTTAGGTAAGTATTAAATAATAATTTCTGACTCCACCCCCAACAAAACAGACGTGAATGAAATTTAAATTTTGGTGATTACAGCACTGAAAAGTTACAATTAAAAAATCTTACCAGAAACAGCATCCTCATCACTCTACAGAACACAGTCATCAGTTTTCATATGTACTATTTCTTCAGTAAAAAGTAATTGAAACCTTTTGAAATTGGAAGTAAAAGTCCAATAATCTCCATCAACAATGTTAGATGACTCACAGTTGGAGCACTTACACAGTTTGCATGAACATGAAACTCTTCATTTCTACAAAAGATGAACAGCTGTGTTAAGACACATCAGGTTCTTTGATAAAAATGTGAAGGTACAAGGCTGTGCACATAAAAATTTAAGAGGCGCATTTCATCAAGAAACATCCAATCACTGAACTTTAAATTCCCACGTGACCTAACAATAGCGGGAAGGAAAAAAAGACTAATGCAGGTGAGATAACTGATAATACAATCTGCAGGAAAGGGAATAGTTCAACATTTACGCTTGTTCAAAAACCACAGTGTGAAAATGACAATTCACTGTTTTATGGGGGTATGTACCCAACTATTTCTTACTACAGACCCATAACTTCCTGGAGTCTCTGCTGCTTGCCTGACAGCTGTGATATATAATTGGTAATTTATGCATTGCTGGTACTGGTAGTAGGAGGATTTTGGTACCTTATGTTGAGCTAAGATAACCAGCTGCTGGCTACAACTACATATTTACCATAAAGACGTGAGAGTGGTATCAATCTTCTCATATATCTCTTTGCAAGAAAGTAATTCAGTGTGTTTCCCAAAATATCTGTCTAACTATATAATAAATAATAATTCACTTTCTGGATTCTGGGTCAGTTATGGATGAATTTGGCAAATGTGATGCCGTGTTTTGTTCACAACTGCAACAACAAAGTGTTTTGAATATACAACCACTCCGATTCCCGCCTCAGACTGGCTTCACCATACAGTAGCTACAGCAGCCGAGGCTCATGGGTAGTCTTGGTATTTAGAGGTATCTGCCATGCCAAACTGACAGAAAACATATGATTTCTCAAAAAACATAAATGTATAGCAATGTTACATTATCCAAGAGACATGTTTCTATGTTGAGGATAACAATAAAGAAGAAATGAAAATACTTCTGGAGACAAATGGGTGAAAAACTTCTTTGTAATTTGGGTGAGTCGACCCTTTAATATTAAAGTCAGGAGTCGCTCTTCTTGTGCTGTTAAACGATGCTGGTGAATTTCAGGTGGCAAGACTTTTTTTTTTTTTTTTTTTTTTTTTTTACAAAACAGCTATACGACGTTTTGGAATGAAACCTTTCAGCTGTTCCAGCTTGCTGCCACTCCCATGCTGCCTCTGACAGCAATTAAAGCAACCAATCTCACTGAGGCTCCTGTTCAATACCGGCTCTTCCACAAGGCACTGCTTTGAAAGTGTCACTACTCTGAGCGTGTGTGTCTGTCTGTGTGTAACTGACAAAGACTGAGACAGACCAAAAAAAGGAAAAAAAAAAAAAAAGCCTCAAAGACATAAAGAGGAGATGAAGGAGAGACAGAGAGTCTAGCCAGAGAAACAGTTCGTTCGGCTTCACATCTCGGCGTGGAAATGGAGTTTGTGCTCTGCCAAAGGTGAATCCCTATTTATGGGCTGCAATTATCATTACATAAGAGCTCAATTATTCAGCTGCAGTTCTTTCAGGCTTTCATCTATTAGTCATAGGCAAAAGAGCCCAGCTCTCACAACCAGTAAACGTCTGAGTTTCCTCAGTGGCCGAGCCCTGTCAGTGTGTGTATGGCTGAATGGTAAACATCAGGGTGTGTGTGTGTGTGTGTGCGGATGTGGAGTTGTAATACTGCTCTTGTGACACAGCTCTGTTTCATACCTGCAGTTGGGGGGAGAAAATCTACAGCTTCTTATGAAATCTCATTCCCGACGAACAATCCCTCATCAATCTATATCTCCCCCAAGTCGGAGCCGACCTGCCCTCCCCTCCGGGCGCCACATTTGTTCTGTTCTCCTTTTGCTTCGACCATTGCTGCATTCATCAGTAGGCAACAGAAATTCTATACTACTTTTTTTCCCCCTTATTGGCATTCTGATGAAATGGCCTGGCCATAGATGACATGCCGCAGATTCCAATTAGCTGGGGCTGCCATGCAGCACGCTGCTTCCCGAAGACAAGATATACCATGTTTAACCAGGACCCATCAACGGAGGAGCACCTCCACCTCAGCTGTCTCTCTCTGTCACACAGACACACACACATACACACACACACACACACACTCTTGCACTCCATCTTTAATCTGGGCTGACTCAGAAGCAGGCCAAACTTCAAACATCATAAGATTAAAAGTGTCTGCTTCCGCCTTTATCTTGACGCCAAATTACCTTGTCAGAGTCCGCTTGGTTGATCGTTCAAATGAGGTACCAGTTCACTTTAAACTCGAGGGTGAACAAAAAACAGTATAGCGATACAACTGGTAATTTTGACAGATTGACACAGTAGTAATTGCTCAATTAACAGTTTCATAAATAGTGGCAAAAGGAATTAGAACAATTTTGAGGATGTCGAAACGTCAAAGGACAGATTTTCACAAGAAGATAGATGAAAAACAACGCAGGCTTCAAAACGAGCTGCTTTAAATATCTCAGAGGATTGACGCTCACAAAAACCAGAGCACCAAGAGCAGGAGGGAGCGTGAAGCGAGGTTAGATATAGGAGATGCATTTCTGCTCGCTTTGATGTTGACATCTGAAAATCAAACTGAAATTGCTTTTTTTTTTTTTTTATCTTTTATGATTGAGAAATTAAAACATCACTTTGATTTTCTCTAATTTGAGCCTTGAATAATACAAATCTCACAGATTATATTTTGAGAAATGATTTTGCATTCAGACTTATTATGTAATGTTTGCAGTCTAATTACAGAATCACTTTAAAATGTCCAGTCTGCATGGGAAAAAAAAGAATGAGCATCATTACTATGAAACAGAGTTGGAGTCAGTTCACATTTCAGTGTAGGAAGTAAATTATCATCCACTCAGAAATTTCTAATGTTATGCAAAGTTGTAATTATTATAATGAATATATAAAGAAATGATTGAGAACGAGGGCTTTAATACTATTTTGCCAAAACCCACGTGCTACAGTATGTCTTTATTGCACTGACAAACTTTAAATATGAGTTTCCCTTTAAGTCACAGGCTCTGAATCTCAAACAAAGTTTGTAAAGAAAAAAAAATACTAAGTTAAAAGATCTACAGTGTGAATGGCCCTTGGGTGTTAGTATGGCAAGTATCCTAAGGGTCTTCCTTAAACTGGAAGAAATAGTGATACAGTTCTCAGAAAAACTTAAGAGAGAAAGATTTAACATATGTAAAACTGATTTAAACAAAATCTCTACCCCGGAAAACAAACTCTTCAGCACTCTCCTACTTTTAAACTAATCTAAAGACATCAATAGAGTGATGTATACCCATGAAACACAGTTAAATGCACATTATTCTGACAAAGATGACAACAAAAGGAAAGAGACTGAAACAATAGGAAATAGCGGGTTATAGGACAGAAGCACAGAAGCAAATGAGAGACTGAGGGCCATCCACTGGGACTGTATAGCGAGATCAAAGAGAATTCAGAGCATTGGAAGTTTTAATTAGGCCTGTCTAAAGCCTCGCTGCCTTCTCTTTATGAGGTCTCTGACTGAGAAGAAGAAACACGTGCTGCCTGTCTATTTCTGGTTTCAAAGACCTGGCTCTTTTCTGACACCCACTTTGGTACGGTCCTGTATATTCAACGGGAAGCGTGCAGGATTCATTTCCCACCGGAGCCACTTGTGGTACAAATGAATGCACTCATGGTATAGCAAAAGGTGCTGTGCGTAAAAGTGACAACCTAATAACATCTGTTTTATGTGTGTGTAACCGTGTGATCAGCGACAGCCTGTTAAGTTAATGCAGCACCAAATCCCGATGCCTGGTGAGTAAAAGCATCCTGGTCTTACAATATTTAATGGATTAGGTGAAATGTGAAAACATGCAAAGAAAGTGACAGGCGTATGTTTTCTCACAGGATATTTTTAGAGGAGGAGACATAGCTAGAAAATATGAAGGTAAGGGTGGATGTATATTTCACCTTCAGCTCCAACAACCTTCAGTCTGTTTTCATTTTCAGCATAAAAATGGCAGACAAACAAGTCACAAACAGGTAATATGTTGAACTCTGCTTCCTCATTTTTTTGTGTTTCCTCTTACCTTGACCCAAATACAGCTAATCATAACCTATCCCAAGCCCTAAACACAACCATGGATGGCAGCACAATGGAAAGCACTATTTAGTGAGGAACTAAACATTAGCAGCAGCAGCAGCAGCAGCACAGAGGGCGTCACAAACACGAACCACCCTGAAATAACATGATCAAATAGGCCTTTCTAATAGTAGATATTTTCATATGCCATGGCAGGGAAAGCACAGGTGTAAATAATACAATTAATGATAGCTGAATTCCATTTAGATACCTCAGTTTCAGGGTCCATTGTGCATGCTGTCTTAGCTTACTGACTACTAATTTAACTGAAATTGTGAAAAACTTCTCCCTCTTCATTCTAAACTGATGTTTTGCTTTTTAAAAAATGTTATTTCTATTTTGTTGTTCTTCTGTTTGCTGCTATCCTGCTTGTTTGATATTTACTGGTTTGAAGAGTGATATTTAGGAGCGTCCCAGTAGCCAAATGGTTACTGCGTGAGCCACATAACCACGTCTACTGTCCCCAGTTTTATTCCAGTCGAGGACCTTTGTTGCATGTCATACCCATCTCTCTCCCCTTGTTTCCTGTCTGCCACATCACTATCGACTGTCCAATAACAGCAAAAATGAAAAAAAAAGTGCTATTTAAATAGATCTTTACTTACTTATGGAGACATTTGTAAAGAATACAGCCATTGTTAATGTTATTAGTAACACCTGTGCTTTGTCTGCTGTGAAAAAGACCCGACAGGTAAGCATGCTTATAAAATGAGTCGCAGCGTAGTTGCAACAAGTGCAACACTATTACCCTATGCACAGACATTTCAAACTGAAACGCACTGTCAAAGCGCTCAACTGTCACTGAATTTCACTTCAGTTTCAAAAGCAAGACACCGTTGTGTTTCGGGGTTGGTTTTGTTCAGGAGCCACATTGCTGCAGCACTTTCAAAAGAAAAAAAAATAGGACATATGATCCTTGAGTTTAGAGTTTTGGTGAATAAAGGCCTACAAAACTTTCAAAGCTTAACATGGTTCCACTTTTCCAGCAACACTGTACATAGCTGTGCTTAAGGCAAAGGTATGCCCTGTTTTTGTCTTTTTTTGTTTATTTCAGTGACATTTGACTTATGGTTTGTGATGTTTTTTAGTCACATGTCTAGGGTTACAGGAGGTTTTGCAGATTCATGGTACAGCAGCAGCAGCAGTAATATAACAGAGAAAAAATGAACATTAACAATTCAAAAGTCTGCCTTTTAGTGAAAGGTGCATTTGATATCCTGTATGTTGCAGCCAGTACAGTATGTTACTTGCGTGATTAGCAGCTTACATTCCTGAACTAGTTTAAGCAGTTGCTCCGTTTAATCTTTAAATATTTCTATCAAATATAAACATATGAATGTTTTATCTAGGGCTTAATTTAACTACTGTCCTCTACAAAATGTTAATGTTTGTGCCTTTTTCAGCATGTGATCAACCAAACAATCTCTCTAATACATTATCTTGCTGATCTCCCACAGAGATTTGGCCTTCTTTTATCTCTACGACCGGAGAGATTTGCACGGTTTTGGCTGCTATAATCAATGCTTGTCGTGAGGAAACTCGATCCCATCTACAGTAACCGGGCCCCTGCCTTCCCTGCCTCCTCCTCTTCCCCACACCTGGTCAAGCCTCATCAAATCCGCCAACACACCGCACAGAAATCTGGGGGGCTCAGCTCTCATTTTCTCTCTCATTCCTTATTCAACCGTTCTCTCTTCCATTCGTTTCCCCTGCTCTCTTTATCTGTCTCCCAGGCTCTCATTTGCTCATTTTCCTACTCCTGTCTGTCTCAGATGCTGTTTTTTTAAACACACTCCACACTTTTCTCTCTCCATCTCTTCGTCTGTTTTTTCTCTGACTCTCATGTTGTGTCTCCATCATTATCTCTCTGCACCTTGTTCCCTCTGATGCCGTCTCTTCCTCACACATCCTCTCTCTCCCCGTCTCCCCTCCCTCTTTATCTGTCTCCATCTCTTCTTGCTCTTTGCATGTTTCATTTCGGCGCATCCTCCTCCCCGCTGTCCTGTTGCTGCCTTTGGTGGCATGTTGAAGAGTTCTGCTACACCGAGTTGGATGAAATCTAACATGACAGGTGCCACGACTGTGGCAGGAAGGCAAATGTATTTTTTGGAGTTTACATCCAGAAATGACACCCTCTCATTTCCTTTGACATTGGTCTGAAGGTTATAAAGGTTTCGTTCCCTATAAATACTGTGGTTCAAAAATAACTTGCAGACACACACACTTAGGTTGGGAACACCATGCACTACTTAAAGCTGTATCTTGGGACATCACATGTAAGCTGCTTTATTTCCTGTAAAATTTTACATTTTGTGAGCAGAATTAAGAGAGATTAAAAGGCGTGACAAAGAAGAAGATGACGACCTATATACGTCAAAAGGAGCCAAGAATATTTAACATTTAATGTGATGCTGAAATGAATATTTAATTTAAAGATATGTTGATAAAAACATAATGTAGGTTTGATCATTTGTTAATTAGGACAGGATAATTAATCATGTTTAATCAAATGCAACAATTACTCAATCAATGAACAATCAACAATGTCTACTTTTATTTGTAACATGCTGTTGCAAATAAAAGTTTAAGCTTTACAACAGATTTTACCAACTATAACTAATAGCTGTCACCAACAAATACCCAATTGTCACTTATTGACGTTAATTCTTTAAATTGACGAAACAACATATGCTCACAATATGCTAATTCTCTGCATGTCAGTGTCTGTGCACATTTTGACTAAATATGTAGTATTAAGCTAAGTTACTGTACCGTATTTTGGCTTTTGTAGGATGGAACTGGTGAACAGAGTTGTCACAATATCACAATTAAACTTTTAAACACATCATATCACAATGTTAAGATAATCTAACCTTCAAAGTTCTAAATCTGGACCATTGGGATTCAGAGGAGTGAAGCAGCTAACTTAACTCCTGTCATTTTGTGAAGCTCATGTTAACGTTAGCCTCAGCGGCTACAGTGCAGAAGCTATCAAACTTCACCGGGTGTCAGCAGCTAGATATCACATTTTACCAGAAGTGACTTATGAGCAGTTTATCATTACAACTGGTCAGCTAAGCTACTGTAAATATACACAAGTTTGAATGTCATAATGAAATGTGACGATTTGAGCTTCCGTAAAGCTAATGTAAACGTTAGCTTGAGCGGCTACAGTGCAGAGCTGTCAACAGTTTCATAGGTGTTGTCAGCCAGATATCAAAATACTTTCAGAAGTGACCTACCAGCAGTTTATCATTAAAACTGGCAAACTATGCAGCAGTTATGAATAAATATAACAGCATTTTGAATGTCATGATTAAATTTGACAATTTTGAGTAATATTAAGTAATGTAATATCTTAATAAATGTGACTAATCTGACTAAATGTGACTAACTGGTTTGCAATAATGCTTGGTAGAATCAATCATATCTTGAAAAATAGCCAAAAGATACTATATATAAATGAGATATACAGAGTATGAAACAAAAGTGAACAATAATATGCCTATGCACATATTATGGAGGAAATTATTATCACAAAATTAACTTCTCAGACAAAATGATGAAAATTAGCCTAGCACAAGGAATAGTTCAACCCAAACTACTCCAAATATATAACGATGCAAATGATCTATCATTACTACTACGCACCACATAAAAAGAGGAATTGTGATGTATAATAATTATGAGCTCTAAGAGTAGATTTAACAAGATATTTAAATTCACTAATTACTAGACACCAAGCCTTAATTGGTAACACCTACATGTCATATAACTGTGTTGTGCAACTGCAAAGGGTGGATGCCAACCATTTGCTAACACTCTCTCAATTAACAGATATCAGAGCTGCTGTCAAGCATCACCTTAGTTGTACATGATTGGTAGAACAAACGACAATCCATAAACCAACCAATCAGAACTACAGAATACAGAACAGTCCCGCCTTCTCGTTAAGTGGCATTTTTTTACAGCGGCCCTCAAATTCACACTGGGAAGTTGAACATCATAAAAGGCTATGAAGTCATAATGCCCAGTGTCTTTAATCTGGTAGAGCAGGCAGGCATATGAGTTTGACCACAGGTCTTGTATGAGTCCTGTTCTTGACCTGCACACCTGCTAACTGTTGTCAGGGCCTGGGAAGACCTGGGTCAACTTTCTAAAAGGTCAAAGGGACCATGGCAGCTGAGAGTCAATGATGAGCACTGTCCTTCGTTTAGGTTCTCCATTTCTGTACGGCCTGGATACTTTACATCTCTTGTTTATGTAGACAAGTACAGCCCTGTATTTAATTTATAGAAAATAATCACACATTTAAATTGCAATCACAACATTGGCCTGAAAAAAACGCAATTTAAACTTTTTTCTCGAATGGTTAAGCCATATGATCAACCACTTAAGTAATTTATGGAGCAGAAATACAAAACATTCTCTAATTTAAACTTTTTCATATATTTTTTCTTTATCATGAACTATCTGGTTGGACAATACGAGTCATTTTAGGACATCGCCTTGGGCTATGGGAACTTGAAATGAGCATTTTTCAATATTTTCTGATGTTTAATAGGCGAAACAGTTCATTGATTTTTGGAAAAATATTTGACAGATGAATCAATAGTTAAAGGCAGGAGTGGGATTTGTCTGTTGCGGTTTGTAAACACAACAAAGTTGGCTCCTCCTCTCCGGCTCAACGACACCAGAATCGCTACAATTTTTTTTTTAAATAGTGCAGATACAGACACCGCCACACACTTCTAGTGGGTCGTTAATGATGACTAAGAGGGATTATTTTTGTATGAGTCTGTACATTGTTTTTTTTAGGGAAAATCCTGCTCATTCTGCCTTTAAAATAATGGTTAGTTGCAGTCCAACATTGCTCCGACAGCAAAACACTTGGCATTCATGGTACCGGACCTCACTCTCCATGGGACAATATAATCTATGCAATAAACAGCAGGATAAACATGTTTCTATGATTATGAAATTATTCATTCTGTTAAGTGTGCAAAACCACCTTGCCCCCACATTTAACAACTCAGCCCTTCTGCTGTGACACTCAGTGAAGGATGTCGGTCCGGCGTTCTGAACAGCTCTCAATCCAAATCACAATTACAGGTTGAGACAGAAGTAGGCCACCATCTATAAAGAGGGGAAAGCACATACGGAGGCACTGCTGAGGGCTTAAATAATAAATATGAATAGTGGGGGGTGAGAAGAAATGAAATGGAATTAGAACGATTCAAATGGAGAAAAAACATAAGACTGAGATAAAGGGATGGAGAGAAAATAGAAATGAGGATAAAAATCCAAGAAAGGTTGCTTGAAAATAGCGTTAGGCTAGGAGAGATAAAACCAAGAGAAAAATGCGAGGAGGGGGAAAAGAACGAGCCAGGAACACGCGGCCCTGACACGATAAGAGACAGAGGAACATGAAAAGAAGAAAAGGAGAGGGAAATGAAAGGGGAGATAGTGGAGGAGATTAGGTTGAGTGTTGTAAAGAGAAAGAGGTCCCGGAGGCCTTGGCAGAGCTGTGATCCCAACAGCGTAACCTCTTCATCTTTCGCCAGCTCCCTCGACATGACAGCTCTACCCATATCTAGACACCAGAGGGGCAGCATGGGCACAGTTGTTTGCCAAACTGACCCTCAATGGCTGCTCGCCCCAATCCACCGTCCACCTCCGTTACAGCCCCTGGCATGTAAACCTCCACACATACAAGAGGCCCGAAGCTGGCCAACACCTAGCATGTGACCCACAGCCACTGCATTCACAAAGTGTGATAAATGCACCAGAATCTGTCATTTGTCATTTATTAACAGCTTATGTCACACACAGGGACAAACCAAACCTCATTTACAAATTTGACAATTTAGTGCTGTAGGCACATTGCAAAAAAAAATCTCCTTTTTATACTTTCTTTTTTTCTGTAATTGAGTCCTTAAAGCTGCATTAATGGGTATTTTTTGGCCACTTGGGGGCTGTAAACACTGACAGCTTATCAATTTCTTAAACTGCTATGCTAAACGTGTTAGCACAGTTGCTTAATTACACATCCAGCAGACACAGACCCATGATGGCAATGTTCATTTGGTCCACCTGATGAATTCAAGTCCAATATTCAATCCCCTTTTAACTCCATTTTGGTTTCCACCAGTCCCTGAGGTAAATATATGGATTTTTAAGTTACTAAATGCTCCACCGTGTTCACCGGTGAGTCGCTAACTTTGTCTGTTTGCTGTTTGGTGACAGTTTTAAAACTTTTTCACAGAAAACATCTGCCGTAAAACCAAAGCAATAAGCTGAAAGACGCTAAAACACGGAGTCATGTGATAATCATTTGTGGGTTTGTGACTTCTGACGATTATATCACACAATATCAACTGATCCACTGTTTACATAAAAATGATGATTAGGTTTGAAGTATTTTCTTCTAACATGTCCAAAAATTGTGCCAGTGAAGTAAATTTATTTTAGCTTCCAAAGCAAATAAGCATGTTTCAAATATTTTGTAAATTTTATGTTATTTGAAAAATAATACAAGAGAGGAAATGAAAAACAAGCTCCATGGGTAAACTAAAAGAACCCAGGGAGCTTTATATAAAACATCCCAAAAGAGCAAACAAATGACAAAAAATAACATCAAAACTCAACCAGAAGCACAACAGACAGGAAACAAACAGACCTTTTATCTATAGATGTACATTTAAGAGCTCTATTGAATGTGGACCTGAAGACCCCGAACCCACAACATCCTTCAGACCAAAGCACTTAAAAACAGAGACGTCTAATACCTAAAGCAGGTAAAACTTCTGAGGGCTAAGATTGAGCGAGTTTCATGAACAAAGACAAGGGACGAAACATTAATATAAACTCCACAGGTGAGACACAAAACCCAGAGGGATAAAAACTGACATCAAAACTCAACAAGGACAAGAATAAGGATAGTCCAGGATAAGAATAGTCCAGAATTGGCCTGATTCGGGCAGCTTCCCCTTGTTCTGAGGCGCTCACTGTACGAGGTAACCTTTAACCTCGGCTTGCTTACGCCTCCCCGCGGCCCGTGCCTTCGTCTCTCTGTCAAGACGCCACGAGCATCATCCTGTGCTCAACTTCTCCTGCCATGATTTGTATTGTGCTGTCAGCCAAAATCCTCAGGGCTTGAAGTTATCAGACAGCATTCTCCCTGTTGTGAGTGTAAGTGGGAGGGATTGCCGCGCTATTACCACATTCATTTTTTCAACCTCTTAAGGGATGTGGCACACTCTGCATAAAAGACCCCCCACCCCGCCCCCCCCTTTCCACCTCCTCCACCTCCTCCTCCTCCACCCACCATTTTAAATTTGATGTAAATATTATCATCCAGGAGAGCATGGAAAGCCCTGAGAGTAACTCTTCCCCTGCTGCAGAGCATAAGTCGCCTAATAAGTCTGCCACTCGAGTACCAACAGGGAGGATTAGGAGGAACACAAAAGATCCATTTCTTCTCCTGAGTGAACCCCTCTCTCCCACCGGCGTAGATGCATCAGGGAAAAATAACACACACTCACGCACACACGCACACACACACACATAAGCATCCGATATGTGGTGAGCATGCAGCCCGTCTTCAACTTTGTCCTCGAGGCACAGAGGAGAGGGTTTGGCTAAGCTTGTGCCTCGGGGGATCGGACCGTTTTCCTCGTGGGAAGCAATGTCGAGCCAGACGGAGAAAAAAAAAAAAAAAAAAAAAAAGAAGCTGAGGATGGAGGAGAGATGCAAAATAAAGATTTCCCCTCAACTAATTACAAGACTTTCTGAGATTCATCTGCTTCTCTGGTGCCATCTCTCTCTCTTTAAGACCACACCATCGCACGAGCTCATCAAAGTGTAAGCGACTAATCAGCGGCTGGCTGATGTTGCTCAGCAAATACAATGAATCCACGATAAGGGGATCTGAGCCAGACATCCCAGTCTAAATATAGAAACCACACTGCAAATACGTTTGCTTTTTAAAAATCATCTCAGAATTCCTGCTGGCTCTGTAAAACTTCTCCTGCGAGACGAGAGGCGCTGGTTAAGTTATTTTAGAATAACACAAATGAAGCAATTTTTTTTTAAAAACAGCTGATACATGAATGTTGAGATCATGCCTGCTTTTGCAACACAGGAAAATTATGAGAAAGGTAGGAGGAGGAGGAGGAGGAGGAGGAGGAGGGAGAGGAGGCATGGGAAAGGGATGAAGGGTGGGGGGTGACGTGCAGGAACAGGATAAGGGGTAGCGAGGAACTACTGATGCATTCTGGCGCATTTTCTGCTGCAGCACCCTGGGAATAATATGGAGAAGCGAGTTCACCCTAAAGGAGGTCCCCTGAGCTGCCCGCAGAGCATGCCGGTCCAGCCTGACACACGGACAGAGAGAGAGAGAGAGAGAGAGAGAGAGGGAGAGAGGGAGAGCCGAAGCCGAGAGGAGTAGCCCTGGGACGGTGGAGAGCATACAGAGTAAAACTGGAGTGAGATCACAGCGAGTGTCGGCTCAATGTGTTTCGAAGGAGAGAGAGAGAAAGAGAGAGAGAGAGAGAAAACACCCCCACTGCAGGGATGGAGGGCAGCGGGAAGAGGAGGCCACTACAAACCTGATAATCAAAGAAGAGAAGAGGAAAAAAAAACAAACTTTGCACTTCGAGTGGTACAAGCCCCCCCCCCCCCCCTTGTGATTTACAGCTCAAAGTGTGGAGCCACTGACTCCTTTTCTTTGGCTTCGAACTCAGCTTTTGTCAAGTCCACAAATCATATCGAAAAAATCCAGTGTCACTCTAGAGGGCTGAATGAGGGCTTCCTTAAAAGCTACACACCGCATGGATGCACCAATTCATGGCAGAGCAGTACTTGTCTGGGATCAAAGGGCAAAAAGAAGAGGGTATCAGCTGAGGCTCTTTGCAGGGTTCACAGCACTAATGCATGTCACTGACAGACTGACTGACTGGACCAGATGAGAGCAGTGATGGATTAGACAGGATGGCAAAAAAAAAAAAAAAAAGCACAAAGTGTTTTCTATCTAGAGGGTGGAAGAGTCGACCCCTGCCTCTAAAAGCCAAATTTATCTCTCATCCCTTCTTTTCTTTAGTCCCTGTAGGTTTTCTCTGAAAGAATGTTAAATAATTAGAAACAGAGCCAAAACTAATGGCATCTGTTAGTATCTGTTAAATGCTTTTACAATTAATTGATTAAAAGTTTTCTCTATAAAATATCAGAAAACAGTGAAAAAAATAACACAATTTGTCAGAGGTGCAACTAACAGTTACTTTCATTATCAATTAATCTAGAATGGACAAAACTAGTCAATTAATCAATTAATAAATCAACAGACAATAATTGGCCAATAATTTTGATAATAGATAAATATTTTAAAACATTTTTTCAAGCAATAATAGCAAAAATGTGTTTGTTCCATCTTCTCAAATATAAGGATTTACTACTCGTCTTTGTCTTATATGATTTCAAAATGACATTTTTCACTATTGTCCGACATTCTAACGACCGGACAAATAATCAAGAAAATAATCAGCATGTTTATCGATAATAAAATAAATTCTTGATTGCAATCCCTGATTTTATTTGCTTAATAATTTGTTGATAATAATCATTAATTATTTGGTCCAGAAAATATCAGAAAATAATTTTCAACAATGTCAACAGTGACTTCCTCAAAATGCTTTTTTTGTTCAAACAACAGTTGTAAATTAAGATACTCAGTTTAATATATATCAGACTACAAAAAGCAGGAAATCGTCACATCTGAGAGAAATTAGTTTGGCATTTTTTGCTTGAAAAGTGACTTAAATAGTTAATCAACATTGTTGTAGATTAATTTTTTGATTGACTAATTATTTCATCTCTACTTCAAATACCTTGTTTTGTCTGACCAACAGCTCCAAAACACAAAATATCCAATTTAAAATGTAATACAGAAAATTTGAATTTTTTTTGCTTGATAAACGACCTAAAAAATGCTGTTATTTAATTTTCTGTTTATCGCTAACCAACTAATTGTTTCAGCACTGAACAGAATCACAAACAGAAATCATACTTAACAATCAGAAAACTGGAGGGTGAGATGTTACATCCATACTGGTCGTTTGACAGCTGATCTCTGGGAGATGCAGCGCAAAAAAAAACCAAACTGCATTGAGCACCGAACTGCAGGTGAACATTTTATGGAAAAGGTCTTAAAGAGGTTGACAGACTCACTTTTTAAAACAACACAAATCCTGTGTTTATTCATTCATTCAGCTTTACTGACGGTCATCTGCCTTTAGGGTTACTCAGTGAGGCATTTTGTATATTGGACAGACTTCAAGTGCCGTAAGCTGAATTCACACATTCAAATCACCTTTTTGTACATTTGAAAATTTGCAAACACACTCGGCTCTCTCATATGCTTTTCTATTTTTGTTTCAGGCCTGAAAAATAAGACAACAGCAGGGAAAAAAGCCTAACAGCCGACAGCTTCTCTCATCTCCTGCAGCCTTTTGCAAGCCTCCCTCGCTGTGCTCAGTGCAACCTTAGCTCCTCTCACTGTGAGCTGTATTGATTTCTAGTCTTAATGCTGCTGCGCTGTGCATGGAGGAAGGTGCTGTGGAGCGGGACTGACCTTTATTAAAGTATGCAGATGCTGAATGTGGGTGCAGGGGTAGGGAGGGCACCTCCAATGGCACCCCAAACTGTCACCCCGGCAGGCAGGGAATGAAATGAGACCAGCGACCTGTATTGAACGCACCACTCTTCATCCCTCTTTCAAGTGCAAACCAACATCCAACCCAACATACAAACAAATTTAACTATTGTGAAGAACGAAAGAGACAAAACTCCCAAAGACACTGAAGTTGGTTAAATAGTCCTGATTAGTTGAAACTACAATGATAATTGTTTTATACTAAATATTCACTGGTTTCAGCTTCTCCAATTAGAGGATCTCTGCTCTTTTGTTGCATGAGAGAGTGAACAGAATAAACTGAAATTTATTGAATGAATGAACTGAATTTTTAGGTTTTGGACTGTGGATTGAAAAAAATAAGCAATTATTTTATGACAACTCATCAAATAAGCCAGAAACCAATCAGGTTAATTCATAATGAAATAACTGTTGCAGCCCTAGTACCGATTATTGTCAACCTGGATCTTATTTTAAGTAACAATTAGGCTAATAATTATCTCTGAATCCATGGTAAAATCTTCAAATTGTTAGTTTCATATGACCAGAAGTCCAAAACCAAACATATTCAATTCACACAAAAAAAACTGAGAAAAGCAGCAACTCCTCACATGTAGAAGCTGAAACCAGAAAATGTTTGGATTTTTTAAAATTTTGCTTGACATATGACTTCAAGTAATCAATTATCTAAACTAAATAACCAACTAATTCATTTATTGACTTATCGTTTCAGCACTACTTAAAAACTATTACTAATAAATATTATAGATAGATAAATACCTCTCAGCTTGAAGAGTGCACCACTATCTCATATAATTTTAAGAAGCCAAACAAACACAGCTGTGAATTATAAGTTCTATAAATATCTATCAAAAATTGCTTTTATTATTATTGTTGGGGCTTTTTTGCCTTGTTTGAAGCACTGTTTTTTTTTTAAATGCCCTACAAATAAAGATGGTTTATCTTTAAAGTAAAACTATTTATAGTTGAATTTCCATCAAGTTTACAGACTCGCAAGAGAAAGGTTTTTAAAAAGGTCAAAATCCAAGCAGCAGAGGCCGAGCAATCCTGAGCTTTAGTCCCTAGTATGGGTCAAACTCCAAAAATGCTGGATCCTATTTCCCATAATGCAACTCAAAAGCATCTTGTGTTAGACCCTCCTTACCTCCTCGCTCCCTACCCGCCTCAAACACCACACCTCCGGTTTGTACAGCAGTCTTTCCCTTCAAAGTTTGCAGCCTCCAAACTGAAGCTCAGACACCCTGTTGATGTTACAGTGATGTCACCTGAGTAATTCTGTTATTTTCAAAGCTCCTCCAGACACACGAGACATTATACAACAGTTTTTACATGCTGAGTAATAGTGTGGAGTGCCCTATTAACTCATCATTATGAATGTTTTTTTTATTGTCATTTCCTCTCCTTGATTTACCACTTATGTTGACACATTTCTTGACTTGAAGCTATAGATATCACAGCCAATAAAAAGTTCCCACATATCCTACTTGTCACCTCTAGGAGGCCGACATGAAACGTTTCTCCCTGCAGGCAGTTCCTATTTACAGCACATCTGATATGACTGAAGGCGGCCCCAGAGAGCTTGAACTTTCTACTCGCTCACACTAATTTAGGAAACATATCTAATATCACAGTGTACTCAGGTTTCAGGCTGGAGACGATCACAACATAGGCTACAAGCCTGTCCCTTCACATTGCGGATGTTACGGGGTTGATTATGAAATGTTTGGGGAAGCATGTGCATGACTTCCAGCGAACTGTTTCATGTAATTTTGTTGACAGCTCCACTATATGTGACAAAGACTTCTCAAGCCTACTTCTGACCAATTTATTGTGAAGAAGTAGAAGAATTACTAAACAAACACAAACAAACATCAAACACCTAGACAACCGTCAGATGTTCAAACGTTCCACAGGAAGTGACAGTTGAAGTGAAGGTCACTATTTTCTGTAAAGTCATGTAATATCACCATGTAACTGATAAATTTCCTATAGACAAAAGACCTTGTGTGGAAATAAGAACGTTTAGAAGAGGAAGTTGTAGAGTCATAAAAAAATAAGCCATGAGAGACTCGAGCTTCCTTTTTCTTTTTGCAGGACCTCCTTTTCTCATCAGGGCTTTTTGAGAGATCTCTTTGAGACTCTCTTTAGTCTTTTAGCTTTTTTAATGTTTTGTTCAAGTTTTTGTATTTTACTTCTTGCATCTTATATTACTTATTTTGTAAAAAGCAAATAAAACTGTCTTTTTATACACTCCAACCAAAGTTCCTGACTTGTGCTCATCTCTGAGGTAACTAAGTAAGTAAGTAAACTTTATTTATAAAGCACCTTTCAAATCCAGAGTTAAAAAGTGCTGCACAATGCAAACAATTGAGAATAGAATAAAATAAAGTAAAATAAAAAGTTTAACAACACGTAATATCAATATAAAAAACAATAAAACCATAAAAATTACAGGTCTTCTGGTATTCACTTAAGGTAAGAAAAGACACCTCCTTTGTGAAAGGCTGACATTAGTTTTAAATTAGTTTAGATTACAAATTATATTGAATTTTGCTAACTATAAACTAGAAGTGTTTACTGAATAACAGGAAGGAAATGGTTCAGATTTAATGACTGAGGTCAACACGTGATGGAGGTATGATTTCAATACAGAATTAGGTTGAAAGGTTTAACATAAGGGTTTAATTAGTGTCCTTGCCCTCGACCGTCAGAGTGGGCCTCCTCCAGAGATGACCGGTTAGAGGGTCATCTTGGAGTACTTTCAAACCTCTAACACCTATTTGCACCAGTACACTTCATTGTGACCCAGACTGTTAGGAATTCCTCACTACATAGGCCCGTTGGTAGTGGTTCAACGACAGCTGGTGATTATAGAAGCCAGGCTGAACTCTGGTTCCCTAAGCAAGGCTTGGGTGGTCTTGCGTGTAGATTTTGGGAACCCCATTTGATATCTAGGGCAGCCGTCTGTTGCGGTGCCTTATCCACAGGGGGTATCGGTTATCTAACACAGAAACCATTACAATTTGATCGGAACCAATCAGCAGGGTGGGAAAAACAAATAAGGCCAAATTATTAATATGTGCAGAATTATCTTTTATCTAGAGCTGATTACAATTTAATTCCTTATTATGTTCAGTTTACATTCTTCCAAAATAAGATGATGAAGAACTGGACAAGAGTCGGCAAATACGTTATTTAAAAATTGCTTATTTGTTTAAACTTTTATCTTGAATTTGTCAAATGATGATATATAAAAAATAGGAGAAAATGCACAATACAACGTCAACTAAACACTATAAAATACCTTACTTTATAAAGACCAATTTATATATATTTATATTAATTTTGCACAATGAATCACTACGTAAGACCAGTCACTATGTCATCTTTTTTTTTTTTTTTGGAATGAAACCGAATTATCAAAACAAAGCTGTGTTTATTTGTTAGAGCATCCAAGCAAGCTGCTTTAACTGTCAAATGGGTCAAACTGATGCACTTACCTCCGTCTTAACTCTATTAGGTTGGAGAGACTGTCAAAAGTTTGGGGGAGCCTGAATATATGATCCCCAGTCAGATTTACACACAAACACTCAGGGGGAGGCTCGGAGCTGGCGACACGCCCTGCACTGAATTGTGTTATAAATAAGCTTTAACTTAATTGCATTCCCCCACCTGGGGAGGAACAAACGCAGGGCCAGCATATTTATTGCCACTCAACCTGTGCGTGAGTTAGTGCGTGTGTATTCGTGTGTGTATTTCTGTACAGTATTTGCAAACAGGAGCCAAAGTGCAAAAGCGACAATAAGTTTGCTAAGATAAGAAATGTACTTGTGAATCTTTGAGTGCGTCTCTGAATGTGTTAGAACTTGTGAGAAAGTGTGGGTTTTTTTTTTAATGTGTTTGTGTGTGTGTTAAACTGGTCTCACATGATAGCAGAGGGAAAGGTGTTAGTGGTACGGGGAACAATTTCATGCCACTTTATAGCCAGTAATTGCTTATAAGGATGCGTTCATTCTGCCGCGGAGGGTTTGTTTTTAGGTATTCATATTATATTCATCTACTGTGCTGTATGTATTCACATGTTCTTCTTACCAGGTATCAAAACCAGAAACAAAATATGACAAAGATGTACAAGTAAGCACTAATTTTGAGATTTGATGTAGATGTGTGGGTTAGAATTTGGTTGTATTTGATTAAAGGATATAGCTGGCAATTTTCTTTATTTTTCTAAATGTCAACTAATCTCATGCGCAGAGCCAAACCAACAATGGACTGATCCTACAAGTATTGTTTGTAGAGGCAACAATGGAGCTCTATGGCACAGAGGAATAAGATAAATCAAGCTTTGGATACATACAGTGGGATCAATTCATTGTTGGTTTGGCTCTGCACATGAGATTTGTCGACAATAAGAAAAATCGCCAGCCACATCCTTTAAAAAGTGGACATTTTTTTGATGTTTAAGTTAAATGCAGTTGTTGTAACAGCATTTAAATGGTGAAGAAATGTAGCTATTCAGATGCTGTTGAAACAATGGTTATGTGTGACCTAATTATCCAAAAAAACCTTTACTTTAAAACCAAATTTAGCCTGATTTTAACCGACATGTCTAGACATCACCAGCTCAATCCTTACTGGGACAAGTCCACTGTGCTTTACTTAAGTTACAGCAAGTGGAATTAGATTTGTTCTCTCAGACCTGATAGGATCACAAAACCAAAAACAATCCACAAAATGAGCCACAAGTGAGTCAGTTTGAATTTTGTTTACCAGCCCTGCTCCCATTTTTAACTTGGTGTGATCTCTAATGAAGCAAATAAAAAAAAGAAATACTACAAAATAAACCACATTACTAAAAGAAAACTATGCGTGATTGCATCTTAAGGCTATAAAAATACAAAGATGCTTTCCAATTATTGAGAGAACAGAAACTATAGGACTAGCATGAATAAAACAACAAAAGTATTGCATATGATTATCTGAGCTCAAGATGATCCTGGTTGCGTGAGAAGGCTGCCGTGAGCTGCAGGCTGGTAAGGTAAACCTCATGGGTCTATTCCAAGATATCTGGAAAAGTGCTGGCAGGGGGAAAAGCTGGGTGGTCAGCAGGATGAGGATCAGCGTGGACATGTGTTCTGTCAGTCAGGATGCCCAGAGGGGTTGACAGCTACACCTTCCAGAGATATTAAGGAAAAGGGTTGGGTGAGCTGGGGGGAGGTGGTGTAGAAAGCAGGGAAAGGGCCGTTCAGTGCATCTTATTATAATGTAACCCCCCCTACATGTTGCTATTTATAAAAAAAAATATAAGGCAGGTTTACTAGCACAGGAAAGCCATGCTCATACAGGCGTAACCACAGTTGCACTTTAGCAGATTCTGGTCCATCCGCTGCACACCACTCATTTGTTTATGAATCCATCAGCGCCTAGTTAAACATCCGTCTCTCCTGGGAAGAAGCTTCTCCACCTAACAGCTGTGTTATCTTCACTGGGTCAAAAGGAAACAGAAGCCTGCAACCTTTATCCATTTAATATTCTCAGCAGCAAACTCACCCTGCCAAGTGCCAAACCATGAAGTAAATCCTGTCTATAACACCCCAAAATGTGTCTCTGTCAGCCCAACCTAAACTTGGGAGTCATTTTATAGCTTGGACTGCCATAAAATGTACAGTTAAGAGGCTCACGGTGCCTAGATGAGGTTCATATCCGTTAGCTTGGAGCACAAGCACTGCCACCAAAAAAACTATTAAACTTCATCCTTCTTGCTGAGAACTATTGTCTGGCTAAGAATTGGAGTGATGTATTCCAGAGCTCCAGATTAGGACTGTAATAAATTTCCACTCTGGTTGATAACAATGGGCCCAAAGTGTGTCAAAAGAGATTGAGAGTCAATGCCTCGTAAAACAGGGTGAGAGAGAAAAGAAGAACATGAGAGCTGAAGTATTATGTGGTCAAATTGTCCTAAAGGACATCAAAAAACCCTTTGCCCTTTAGACAGGGAGCAAACTCTGCCCTCATTTAGTCACAATTAACACAAAATTAGCAGCAAGAAACTGCTTTAACTATGCACCAAGTAGGGAATCCTTCTGTTATTTCAACATCTATGCGAAATGGGAATAAAAATAACATTTCCATTGTCAATTTCCATACACGCCGGTGGAGGAATATGAATGTGAAGGCAATGGAGGCAAATAAATTCTGTATTTTTTCATGTCGTGAGCGTGAAAACGACCCTGAGGAGAGCTTTCAAGGCAGCAGAAGAAACATCATTGTAATTATGCCTTTAGTGAATATTCTACACATTCATCCCTTTTGTTTTGTGTATGGAAATGTTCTCATGAATCTTCTGGTATGCTTCTGGATGAAGCTGTCACTTCCACTGTTCCTCTTTGTCTTTTTTATGGATGCCAACAGAATCTAATTCATCATTATCCCAGTGTAATTATGGAAATTTCTGGAGATTTGTTGGGAGTTCCGTAACAGCAGTGTGCCTTTTCTACAAAAGATCCAGAAGTCTCTGAAGGGGGAAGGAAAGATTTTCATGTTAATATTCAAGCGTGTTCATGCATATGAACAATTTTCATTGTTTTAACTGCTTAACTAAATAATGTCCTGTATGTTTTGAGTCATCATAGGCTTTTATTATTACTCCACATTGAGTACATTAATCACCACTGACTGTATACATTTTGTTTAATATCTACAATATGTTTTGCCCTGTCCCTCGGCAGAAAAAGGCAGATTGTGTTTATTTTATACCCTGTGTGTCAGTGTAAAATATTAAACAGTACATTTTCAATATATGTCAACAAGACATTTATTCTACAGATTGTGATTTTGACATTTATTGTTAAGTTATCATATTTTCTTTTCTAAGCACACAGCCTCTTTTTTTGAAATGTCACTAAAATGCATGTAAAATGTCACACTTTATATTTACGACTGTCTTGAACGCAGCAATCTGATGTGAGATCTCACTAAAAGGATCAATGGGTCAGACACTGTGACCTTTGCCCTTAACCTCAGTCTTTCAACCTAATAATTTAACCTACATGCAGCGTTTCTTCACATCCTCAACAGATAACATATAATTGGATGAGGCTCAGCCTAAATCTTCCTCACATGCCTACCTCCGGGTTTGAGATGGTTTAGGGTAATAATTATTTGAAGAAGTGATACAACTAACAATTATTTTCATTACCAATTAATCTGCCTTTTTTTTTTTTGATTAATATATTAATTGTTTGAGAATGGTGAAAAATCAAATCACAATTTCCTAAAGCCAAAAGTCATCTTCTAGCACTCGAACAGCTCAAAGCTCAATTTACAACCACATAAGAGATGAAAAACCAGCATAATTGATTAATTGACAAATCATTTCAGATCATTTGCCACATTTGAACATTCAGTTTAATTCCAGATTACTAATTCAATGTCTTGTGCTTTTCACTTCTCAGAAATGTAAAATTAAGAAACTGACATAACTGTATAATAAGGTAGTTAAATCTCTTTAACATGGATTCTTACTGTTCTACTGAAATATTCTAGAGCAATAATTATTTGATGGTACAGTCTGATTCTTCTCCCGCATCACAAGTATTTATCAATTCACAGTGTTCACATCAGGGCTGTGCTGCATTGTAAGAACATCTAACTCGCAGTACGCTGCACAACACAATGAACAGATCAATAGACCAGCATTCCCTCACAATGCCAACAACATCACAGCAGTCTCATAATAATAATCTTTCTCCACATCTCTCCCCTCTACTCCCCCGGCAGCCTTCAGGCCCGGCCCAAACAGCATCTCTCACATAAATCAAGCAAAACCCTGAGAGCTCAGCAAGCCCCAAGAGCATGCTGATCACCCCGACACTCATTCCCCCGCTGCCGGTCTCCTGGGCTGCCTCAGCCCTCAGGAACCCACACCCTGGAGCACAGACCATGCCAGTCAGCCACAGTACGCCGAGAGGGTCCTGATTGGTTTGGGAAGGGGATGTCATAGACGTATGTCATTTTGATTCAGTGCCTGCAGACCAATGTGTGAGATGCAAGCGGATGCAAGCTGTGAAAAAAAACAAATCAATATTTCTCAAGAGGCGCAATTCTGCACACATGCCAGTATCCCAGAGCATTGCTTTACATGTATGGGACAAAAGGCTGTACCATAAAATACATGGCCCTGTTGCTGTTTTTCCTACAGTATGTTGCTATTATTGTAACACTGCCAAATATGCCTCCTCAGTTGTTAGCCCATGTGTTTTTGTAGTGCAGTATTGTACACAGATGGTACAGCAGACAAGGCTACATAACATAAGCAATTTACATAAGACATTACTATTTCTCATAGACATTTACAACCAAAATGCAAGCTTTTGTAGTATGGCTGGCCCCAGAAGGAATCAGACCTCCACTCTTGTCACTCATCATGATACAGTCATGCTACTAACCTAAAAGACTGCCGTGCAGTCATTATTACATTAACCTGTGTCTGGCCTTTGACCTTTGTAGCTGTAATTCTCTCTGTTATACTGTTCTTTGCTATTGCTTTGTTTCTAAGGCAGACATGACACAGAAACAATAAAAAAGAGCAAAAATCCAGAGTTTGACAAAACAAAAGCAGCAGGGATTAGAGAAGCAAGGGGAGGGTTACTTAAGGACTTCCTGTTTCCACAGTTGTGTGACGAATCCCAAAGTTGAATCCCTATTGCATGCGACACACACAGGATCGCTACCAAAGCACTCTGATGAGAGCAAAATCTCTTGACAGGAAAACAAGGGGATATAGAGTGCACACTCAGATGAGAGGGTACGCTGTCTAATCATGTGAAGAAAGAAGCATTTAAAATTCACAGAGTGATGAGTGCAAACAGCACATGAATAGGTTACTCAAGTATGTTCTAAATTAAATGATGTCAAGAAGCAAAGAAGACAACATCTTTGTATCAAAAGCAAACACTGAATGTGACATGTATCTGGCAGACTGCTGGATACCTTTAAAGCTAGCTATCATATCATACACAGTTTACTGTAGCCATCATTTCTTGACGTTTTTCTAAACACACAAATCAATGGGATGCAAAAACAAGCACAAAGAAAATTACTTATATATGACTCTTAAACGCACTTCATTTTCAATACCCAAAGGTACTGATTAAATAAAAAATAATAAATCATCACATTAATGCCAACCAGCCCACAACCGAGAAGAAAAATAGAATTGCTTTCTTACCAGGTCTCATCGTTTTTGAACTCAAGCTCTCCGTAGGTATCTTCAAAGTCCTCCCCTCCTCCTTTGGCAAGTCCTTCCACGGTGCGATAAGGCACAATGACCGTCCCCCTTGCTCCAGAAGTCCTTAGCACTTTCACTTCCATAATGCATATGCTCTCACTGACGTGCACTGAGTTGCTTTCAAAGGTGAAGATCCCCGAGTGATCGTCATCCAGAATGGTCACAGTGGCCACAGCGGGGAAGCCCAGCATGGCCTTTGGATACGGGAGACTGTTGGGGGATAACACCTCGTCCTCAGTCTCCAGGACACGTAGGTTACTGAGGCGCACAAAAAAGTGCTCGTCCTCTTCAAAGAGGTCGTCGTCTATGATGCCAATGCTTATTTCCTTGATCATCTCTCCTGGTTTGAACACCACCGTGCCCTCTGTAAATTCGTAGTCAGCCCCAGCGTTAGCAGAGCCATCCTCCGTCTTATAATCCACGTAGATCGTCTTGTTGATGTCACCACCCTTCCTGGTGATGGTCAGAATGGCAGCGCCACAGTTCTCGAGGCACTGGTAGACAGCAGGCTCAAAAGCGATCCGAGACACATACTCTTCTGGTTCCTCCACATGCACCTCCTGCACACTGGAGCTCTTTTTTGCCTGCTCTGACACATGTTTCTTCAGAATATTTCCTGCGCCTGTCATCATGCGTGTAGCTTGGATGCGGTAGAAGGCACGGCTCTTTTGCTGGTGCGAGAGAGCGTAATAGTTGGCCATCTCGACCAGCTGATCCAACTCTTTCTCTGGGTGCTTCTGCTTCAGGTCTTTCAAGATGCGGATCATATCACGCCGGGACTCATCTACCTCTTTGTTCTCAATCAAACCAATAAGATTGCTGGCCGCACCGCCATCCATGAAGTGAGAGTTGACCATCTTGCCATCCATCTCAATCCCCTTGGAGCGTTCGGTCTCCGTCTCGATGATGACACCCCTGTGTTTGTCGCTGCGATACTTCTTGTGCATGAACTTGTAGAAGAGTAGTCGTCTGTCTGCCACCCAGGCAAGGAGTACGCATATGGGGAAGAAGGCCAGTGTGAGTAGACCCTCCCAGACCTGGACTACGTTGGGAGAAAACACAGCCAGGATCATGTAGAGCCAAATGTAAGCAAAGATGCTCCAGCCTGCAGTGATAAAGAACACTCTGAGGTGTTTGATTTTGCGTACCTCTCCTTGGGGAATGGCAGACACACAGATGCCAATGATAACAAACATATTGAAGGCTGCACTGCCAACAATTGTGGAAGGCCCGAGCTCGCCAGATTTGAACTCATGTCCACATACCTCAATTACAGAGAGCATGATCTCAGGGGCGGATGAGCCCAAGGCCATGAGGGTGAGGTTGGAGACTGTTTCATTCCACACCCGGATCGTGGTGGTGGTTGTTTCTCCATTGGGCCTTTTGATGACAATTTCCCTCTCCTGGGAAGTGATGACCTCAATGGCTGCCATGAAACGGTCAGCAATGATGGACACTCCAAGAAACATGTAGATCAGGGCCACAAAATACACAATGACCCGTGCGATCTTGTCTCCCATGGAGGGATCCTCGGGATACCAGATGGGCAGGATGATCCCTGGATGACACTTGGAGTTTCCCATGCAGGTTGCATTGCTGGGGGTATGAAGGGGGCTCGGAGTGGTCCGGGCTTCTGCGCAAAGGAAGGCTACAGCCACAGAAACCAGCCCCAACCAGAGGCAGGCTGAAGACCCTGGCTTCACAGGCCTTGAACCCTCCATGCACCCTCCTTCGTCTCAAGGGTCCTTACCACACTGACAGTCCCTCTGGGATCCAGCACTGGGCTGTGCCTTTTCTCCACCCACCACCTAAACAAAGCAGAAAGAAATTACATTAAATATATTAACGTTATACACTCACCAGCCACTTTATTTGGAAGACCTCTGTAACCGAATGCAATCCAATACAAAAGCACTGCCATAAATTCTACTTTTATAAAGCTTATACAAAGTGTTTCTAATATTTTGGCCCCCTCAAGTATGTTAATGGAGTGGACAAAATATTATGAACACCATTCAATATATTGCACCCCAGTACACCACCACCACCCACTACGACCTCAATAATAACCATAAAGTAGAATTATCACCTTTCTGACGATGTCAACAAAAACTAAAAATGTATAAGCTTCGAAAATGTAGAATTTATGGCAGTGCTGTTGCATTTGATTGCATTAAATTGCACAGATGTTCCTCATAAAGCAGCCGGTGAGTGTATTATACCTTTATAACAAGAAACAAAGTGTTTAGGTTCATATTTTAGAAACAGTGGTAAAACAAATGCACCATGTTTTGTCTTCTAATTAGATTGATAAATGCATCTATTATTTAATACATATTCCTTTTATTTACTTAATGCATTACTTATTAAAACAAATGGGTATGTGTTCATTTTTAGTTATATAATAATTCAATAATTCATTTAATCACATAATGGAATGATTATCCAACCTGAGGGTATTTCCAAATTGTTTTAAATCCAAAGTTTGAAGAGTAGAAGTGGTACAAATGTGTAAGACTGTGTACTTGCATTTCACAGGGAGAAAAACACAGAAACAAGACAGGAATTTCTCAATTTTATATGAGTACAAGAATTTAAATGATCCCACTATCCTTCTGTAAGACTTCAATGAGTTTCTGCCTCCTACTTTACAAGCAGCACAATCATGAGACCTTTATGTTATCTACGAGAGGCGGGCTGGAAAATACTTCCCCATTATCAGAAATTCATGAGATTTTCAGGTCTGTAAAGCACTATGTGAACAATGTAGATAACATTAGTTTAATAAAATCATAGCTTGTGGGCTCATTTCAAATCACAAAGTTTGTTTTCAATTTAGATGTGGATACGTGCGCCCAATAATGTGGATTTGAGCCTGATTGTCTGAAATCTCAGGGGTAATACACAGCTCTGAACCAAACAGCTCGCTCAGCAGGCATGCAATGTTGCCAAACTAAGCACTGTCCAAAATGTCGCATTGGCAAAAAAACAGCAGAGGGGAGGCAGGAGACTGTCAAGAGGCAAACTGAAACAAAAGGTACAGATGTCCCTTCCAAATTTATTATATACTGAGCCCTAAACGCACACTTACCACGTCCGCAAGAGAGAGCAGCGTTACAATAACAATGCAGACAATGTCCGAATTCATAAAAGCTCAGACTAAGCATCTTATGCACCTCTTCAACTCTTATGAGATAGGACTTGATAATTCTTTTTTGCTAACAGCTGAGACCAGAGGCAACAAGAGCACAAGGAACGGTTAACCACCCCAAACTTAGAGGATGTAAGCTAAAAGACGCAACAAAGGGGATTCATTAGAAGAAGCTCTCTTCTCAGTAGTATCTGTGATTATTTAGTGGTTCAGACGGTTGGGTGGAGACCCTCTGAAGCCTCCAGCACACCTATGGGCCCCTGAGGCACGGTTTAGTCTGAATTAAAACTATCTCTTCAGAGAGATACAGACAGAGCAAGTTAATCAGTCTGTCCCGAAGTCACTGGAGGATTACAATTTTTTTTTTTTTACTGTCACACTTGTTTCCCTTTGCTTTTGTTGAGCTAATGTAGTTTGAGTCTTTTTATATTTTGTACCTAAAAGTGCACTCTTGTGTTTTGATTCCTGGTTAGAGGGTTGATTACCTCTGGGTACGCACTCATGGCACTTAAAGGCACATTGAATAAAAGCATCCATTAAATGGCATATCTTATGCAGTGTAATGCAGATTTAACTCTTACACAGTACACTGAATCTGAAGACTTTTAAAATAACTCCAACTACTTGAATTCCCAGGTGATATTTTTGGAAATGATATCTATGATCCAGACAGACGACCGGCCAGTTTGGATAGCTGACAAATCTTTCAACAGAGGCATGGATAGTCAAACAGAAGCTGGCATATTTGAAGCACTCACACCAATTTAAAAGCCAAATATTGTCTCTGGAACCTCAGCAGTGTCAACACACACCTAATGTCTGCAAAAGAACTGGCAAGGTTTCTGTCAAAGTCTTGTGTGCAAACTCAGGTATTAGCAAAACCATTGAATGTTTTCTGTAATATTATACCATTATTATAACATTTAACATGTACAAACAACCACATCACTGGCAGTATTAATACAATGTCTTTTCAGGGACCATAAGCTCCATAACATTTAGACAGACACATCTTTCCAGAGGTGCTTTCTTAGAGCAATAAAACCTAAAGATGGAAGATATCTCAGCTTGAAATGCAGTTCTTCAGATGTTAAAAAATATGTTGATTGCAGCGCAGACTGATCTTAAGTATAGAAAAGGGGGTGGCAGCGAACGGCAGCAGAAGCAGGTGACAAGGAACTTAAATTTAACTGAATCAGCAGAGCCATTTATATGGACACGAGCCAGCTTTGCAATCCCCGTGAGAACCGACAGCGCAGAGCACAAACAAAAACAACGGGGAAATAATTGAGTGACAAAGTTGTAACTTAATGAGAGAAAAGTTGAGTCTGAAAACTAAGGGTTTTGCACTGGTTTGAACTTGTGTTTAACACAGCAACTTGTGTAGAGGAGTAAACTTTCAAGACTGAGGAAATTTGATGCCGTACACCTCTGTTAACATGTACTGCAAACTGGACAACTGACAGCAGGGATGGATAGTTTATTGAACGCATTGAGAGGCTTAGAGAAGTGCTTCTTCCTGTTTTATTTTTGTTTTCTTCCTGTTTTAGAATCAGAGCTACACTGCTGATATGCCAGCTTCTCTTTGTGGTTTATTGCACGGTAGCTAGCTGGGGTAGATGGGCAGAAACTGGAATGAAGCCAAAACAGACACAGCGTCCAGAATTTTAAGGCCTCTCAATATGTTACAACCTAGGTATGACAATGATTAAATAACTGCTCATTTAACCAATAGGTGATATACTAAGAGGAAGGGTATCCTTAATCTTATCAGATCAAAATCAACTCACATATTTTATACTAAAATTAAACATTTGTCTATTAAAAAGCAACATGCTACTTCTAATCAACCTGCTATTTCTAATCTGTTTGCCCCTTTGGGAGCAGTGGAAACACAATATTGACATATTATCAACTTTTAGGTTGATATGGGGAACTTGTTAGCCAACAGTTGCCTATTTACACATCCAGCAGACACAGAGCAACATTAGCATTCATTTGGAGTCTGTGTTTCTGGCCTCCTGATAAATGGAAATCCAACATTGACGCTCCTTTTAGCTCTGATTGCTCTCTGCTAACTGCTGAGCAAAATATCAGGCTCCTTAGCTGCTAGATGCTACAATTATATTCACTTGCTAGTAACTAATTCTGTCTGTCTGCTATTTGTTGCTGGGCAGGTAGTATACAGTCTGTTTTAGACATTTTTTGCTAAAAACATGCATTCTAGAGGGAAAAACGACACTATGAGAGGAGTGAGAATGAACCAAAACAGTTGAGTTGCAGTCCGGATAATCAAAACTATGAGCTGAAAGACACTAAAGAGCTCATGACAGCTGTGGGGTGATAACTGTCTGTGAGTTTTCTCATACAAGTAGTCATATGATCCATTATTAGCTCCTTTAAATGTGTTGAAATTCCAAATCCTACAACTCACTGTGATGCCCAGCAGTTCAAATGCAGATAGTGGGGAACTCTTGTGTCTCCATGTGTGAATGTGTGTTTTTGGTTTTGGGAATAAGATTTAAAAAAGACTCTGCCCTGCATCCTCTTTAGATATCAAGTGTTGCTCTCATTGCCCGGTGAACACCGTTTCAGCATTTGGAGAAATCAAAAGATTGACAGGCCTACCGTGTCAAGTTACAGTTGCGAAGCTATGATTGGACAATGACTGTTTGGGGGAGAAGTTTAGTGAAAAGTCAATTGTGTTTCCAAACACAACGTAATTAGAGAAACAAATAGCATTCTAATGTAATTTCTAGGAGACCAAGTTGTCCATAAAGTTGTGAGAGACAGATCAGAAGAAGAGTGAATCTAAGTAGCATCAGCTGACATATCCTGACTTTAAGTTAGAAGTATGAGTGAAGCTCCAAAAATGCTGAAACCTACAATTCCCATGATGCCACAACTCCAGAGCGTCTGTCATTGGACCCTCCCAGACTGGTTAATGCCCGCGGCTTTCAAACTACACACTCCAAGTTCACTCTGATGACATCACCAAGATCATTTTCATAGACTTCAGAAAGCTCCTCCAGAGTCACAGCTGAGTTTATAAAACTGTTTTCACAAGCTGAGTCGTACTCCTCATGATGAGGATCTAAAATCGGTGGAGTGACCCTTTAACAAAATTTTAATAATACAAATAACACTGGCAATATAGCTAATAGGGACTGGCTGATTGATTAATTGACTGACTGATTGAGAAACCATTTGAGAGACACAACCACACAATGTTCTGCAATACTGTAAAGCTCATTAAAATAATTACATTAAAGCACTCAGACAGACAGACTCTTCAGGTGTATGACCTCACAAGGATTTTGTATTTTAAAGATTGATTTTCTTTCCCGGCACAAATTGCACTGGGTGCTGTTAGACGATGGAGAGTGAATGATTCCATTTCTCTGTGAGTACCACCATTAGAGCCGTGACCCCTAAATTAGAAGCCACACAAAACAATTTGCATACTAATTACTGTTTTAAGGATTGTATTTTGCATTGTGCATGTAGGAGCGGGCTGTCACTGAAGTTTAATCAAGACTGTTCAGCTGCTACCACAAAGTATTTAAATCTACAGAAAAGACAAATCTGAACTGAAGAGACATATTGCAACTGACATATCTAACTTCAGGGTGAAGTTCAGCTTTGATGTACGGTATTCCAATTAATTCCAACACTGACCTCTTCAACCACAAATGAACTCACTTAAACTCAATTTATGCAACATTTCAGTACGTTTTCCTGCTAAGAAAAATTGAGCTCAGTACTATTGACTAAACCGATTATCACTAAAACTTTCACTTAACCCTTACAATAAATATTAATAATACACTGTATAAGTCATACAGTATTTTAAGTTAAACATTGTGTGGATATGAACTGTATAAGTTTAGAAAATTTAAAGAAGCCAATATTTCAACTATGTAATGATATTAAAATGACAAAAATCCCAATATCTATAGCTTCATATCATAATATTGATACGACTGTTTATTCATATATAGTAGATTATCTCCCAGCAAAGTCAAAACATCTCTCTCATGTATTTCTACAGTTTTAGAAACAGCATTGAGACCATCATCAGGAGATGTTAACGCTCCCCATTTAAAATCAAACTGATTGAACTCCTTTATGGATATGAGATCTTAAGGCAATATCCAATATCACAGATTTATCTGTCTCCGAGATTAAATGATTAGTTGATTGATAAGTTAGTTTTACTTGATCAACTACACCTAAATCAGCAACTATGTTGTTAATCAATTCATCATTTGAGTCATTTCTTTAAGCAAAAATGCCAAAACTTCTGATTCCATCTTGTAAGATGTAAATATTTTTATTTTCTTTGTCATCTGATATTAAAATAAATATATTTGGGTTTTGGACTGTTAAGCAGACAAAACAAGCATTTTCAGTACATCTTTTTTTTTTTTTTTTTTTTTACTATTGTTTGACATTTTATAGACCAAACAACCGAGAAAATAATAGACAGATTAACTGATGATGAAAGTTACAGTTGCAGTTGTCCTTAATCAGTCCAGTCAACTCTAGATGACTAACACTTCTAAGATAGTGGATTTTAATGAGAGAAACACACATTAATGTTTGACTTAATGCATCTTTAAGCAACCACATGCTCATACATTTCCTGCCTGATGCAGACAGCATTCAGAGGAGAGGCCGGCTGCTCTGCTCCTGGATCCCTTTTCCGTTCCCTATTTTGGGGAGAGGGTCTTGTTTAAGGAGGATATTTGAGATCCGCTTAAACATGGCCTCAGCAGACTCCTGGAGATGCTCAGCTGTTGCTGATTAATCATCATAAGGCCGTTTCGCTCACTATACCAATGTTAGTGCTATACCTGAGGGGGGAATCCCTGCTGGAGCACCCATAGGCCCGCACTACAACTTATAGGGTGCAAATATGCCTACGTGTATAGATGCACAGTGAATTTACCCGCCTTTATTATCTCCCTTCTGAAATAAATACTCATGATTCATCTCAGGAAACACTTGAAAATTAACTCCAAACAGTGGCAGACCATTCAAGAGAAGCCAGCAAAAATATAAGCTAAAGATTCACATGTAAAAACTGGAAATCCAGGTGTTAAACCAATCAGCAGCAGGACGGGCTCGGCAGGCTGTAACAACCGGTATCCGTTACTTGCGTTGACAGACGCCAATTATTTTAATGGCACACCCATTAGACGCTATCACGAATCCATTTCAGCCCGTTGCAATGGATCATATCTGCACAATGAAGGAGAGCAGCGGGAGTAGATAGACAGGTTAAAGCCTGGCAGGATGAAGCGCTCCGGAGTGAAGGAGCACATCCAGCTCTCATCAGTTATCGACTGTATGTGCGGCTACATGGCTCTTAAAATGCACCTATATGCTTCCTGTAATCTGTCACATATTTTACTAGAAAGCCTGTCTGTGTCCTGCTGTTTATCACTGATGGTATCCCAGGTTGCATCACTCATTAACACAGATTATAATATCAGTTTGCATCATGCGTTATTCATAACCTACCTGGATTTGTATTCCGGGGAGTTTATGTAGAGACTGCGAAATAGCTCCTGTCCGCCCCCCTTTTATTATTATTGTTTTGCCGCTCAGATCAGCCTGACAACAGTCTCAATATAATCTCGCTGTGTGGATCTCTTGAGTCAAACGTGTTCCTCGGACCAAAATCCCCCGGTGAAGCCGCTGTGTCGTCCTCATGTACGGAGAGGCAGGTCCCCAGCCTGCTCGGTATTGGCGATTGGATCAAACCGGCCAGAGGTGATCGCCTTTCGTCCTCTCCTGCCTTGGCGCCCTCCTCCCCAGATCCTCCCTGTCTGACGGATTGACCGGGTCGCAAAGCTGTCAATGACGAGGGAGGAGGAGGAGGAGGAGGGAGGGGGTCGGTATTTTAAGGTTGCACCCTTGGTAGAGATGGATCTTCTGAGCCCGTCCGCTCGGCTCTCCCTCCTCCTGCAAGCCGTGAATCAGCGCTCTCCTCCTCCTCTCTCCGCTGCGATAGCGCAGGAAATCTATGATGTCGGTCTTGTTGGTAGTCACGGCGGTGTGTAGCTCCTCTTTGCCGGCTGTCTTCTATACAGATAGGGTACAACAGTTAATATTAAACACTGTCTTACATTGGAAACGCGCTCAGCTGTGCATACCCGTTTTTTAAGTTGCCAAGGCTGCCTGCTGGACTTTGCGCACCATCGGAATGGCCACGACTTATCTCCCCTGCGCTGGCTGCCAGTCAGGTTCTGGAGCTTTCAGTGACTGCTGGAGATGAGCTTTATCTATTAATTGTCATCCTCGGATAATTATTATTAATATTAGGCGTATCCTCACGCGGTATAGGTGTGAAATGGTTGCGCCCTACAGCCCTCCGCCCCCCATTTCTAAAAGTCACACAGACAGGCACTGATAGGCGCGCAACTACGTCACCATCAGCTGAGAGAACAAACCTGCACCACAAAGCATGAATATCATCCAGGCCCACATCTGACCATGACAACTGTGCAACACGGGAGGAGGGAGTTACTACTAAAAAAGCTCATAATTAAAGTGTCACTCGCTGTTTTACCATTAAAAAACTCTGCATGTTTGGCCTGTTGGCAAAAAGCTGCTAATTCTGGACACAAGAATGAGTGACAGCAGGAGGATGATCACTCACTGAGTCACTGACATTTAATCTGGACACATGCCACACATACCACAACAGGATACCGATGCTAGATGAATAGAAAAGGAATACAAATATCTAAGTGGTTCTCCTCTCACAGCAAATTTGTAGTTGAAGACACTAAAAAAAAGTTTGCAGCTTAATGAGCGTGATATTATGATTCAAAAGTGTAGGCTATGCGCATCAATAAACAGTATTTTTGAAATGAAGCTGTAAAAATTTGCAAAATCTTATAATCAGCTAAACAAACGACACTTTAAATGTCGTGAACATTGTAGTTTGTGTCTCATAATTATGAAATTTGCATATTTTTTAGAACTGCAACAATCTTTGTAGGATTTTATATAAAAAGTTATACATGGATACCAGTTAAGATGCATGCCATATAACCAGTGTCCCCAGTTCAAATCAGGCTGCAGACCTCTGCTGCATGTCACCCCCCACTGTCCCTATAATAAAGGCATAAAACTTTCAAGTAAGATTTATTTCTATGATTAAGAACAGCTTAATTGATAGTGATACCAGGACAACTCTCTCCTCAGATTGTTAGAAATGTGACAAATTAAACTAAACTGTAGCATAATGAAAAGTAAAGTTTTAGACATGTGATAGTTCACCATCAGAAGGCTTTTAAACAAGAAAATCCTGCCCCCAGAGTCCTGGCACATTTTCACCAAATACCCATCACTGCTTGTGTTTCTTTGTGTCCCTTCTTGCAGTTGCATTGCACAACCCAATGATCTTCCATCCCCAGCTAGATGCATTACTACCCAGTAGATAATGAGCTTCACTGGGCACACAGTCCTTGATGCAGCACAATCACGCTGCTGACGAGACAGACAAAGCCCCAGAGACTGGAGCAAAGCAGGAGCATGTTGACACTGCCACCACCTCTAGTTATACAGTATAAAACAGGCCTGAAGGATTGTGAAAAAAAAAAACCCTAAAAGTCCCACGGCTAACCAGACTGTATATAAAATTAATACAAGTATTTAAAAGTCTTCTGAGTTAATTAGCAATTAATCAATAATGAATTATCATTAATCCACCCAGAAACAAATCCAACAACATACTGTAGAGAGACTTGGAGCAGTTATTACAATATGCAAGTGAGTCCTTTTCTTTTGGGATAGAGCCTATATGCAAAGCAGGGAAAATCAATTGGATCCGATTTTAATTACATAGTCCGGCACTGTGGTACAGAATCTTATTAGCCTGTTCAGATTTCCATGCTTGTTAAATTCAAATATGAAATTCAAAAAACAATCACTTCCCAAATGGATGGGGGGTATGGTGAGGGAGCGGAGGGGGTGTGGGGATGGGGGGGAGGGGGTATGAACAGCCAATCTGGCAGCCTTCACCACTGATCCCGTCCCACCATCCTCCACTCCTCTCCATGTAAAGCTGTAATTAGTATGGAGAATATGGTTGGATGTTTTAATGAAGTTTTCTTATCTGCAGGAAAAAGGGTGGAGGCAGGAAAATACACTGGACAGATTTGTTTGCGAGGGCCCGTGTGTACCTGCAGCCACCATGCATCCTATGATTGGAATTCAATGCCTGCTCTTTCCTCTCTCATCAAAGTCCTCCATGCGTACCGTGATGATTAATGGATTATACTTGTAATCAACACACCAGGCCTGCTTGTGCTTCCCACTGAGAGGAGCAGCACTTACAAGGGCGGGCGGCCTGATGGCTGCAGCCCTGAAACTGACTGGTTGCATTGATTCTCAGAGTACAGCAAAATCACCTATCCTCTCCTCGCTGTTTTCCTCCTTCTTGTTTTCACCACAGTGTACGCTTGACGGCGGCTGCAGGCCCGGCTGGATCGGTTTCATGAAAACGTCTGGCATGCAGCAGCAGCGGTAGCAGCAACGGAGAATCTGGAGCAGGGAGAACGATACAGTACAGGACGAGAGAATAATGCTGCACTTGCACTTTGTGATTTGTATTTTCTCTCTCTCTCTCTCTCTCTCCCTCTCTTCCTGTGCTGCGCTCGGCACTCTGTACACGCTGATAATTTGTAGGCTTGAGTTGCAACAACTTCAGTGGAAAAAAACAGTCAGGCAATGACACTGGTGAGAGAAAAAGGAGGGGTAGGGGGAGATGGGGGGTCATCAAGGGTGTTAACACTGAAGCACCCCCCCCCCCTCATCACACACACATCCTCAGGCGACGTCCCACTTACGGCAGTCAGTAATGAATAGTGAAGTTGTGAAATGAGAAAGGTAAAGAGTCACCTCGCATCAGGATCGAAAGACCTCGTGTCTGGAGGGCCATTTCCTGTCACTGGTGTGGTGAATGTGTGACCACAACAGACACACAGCAAGCCTCTTAAAGGAGAGGGTCACAATTTTTCAAGTTTGTCTTAAAACAACAGTCAGGCCTCCAAATAAATATTGAAACAGGTTTTGCTCACCGTGATCGTTCCTCCTGTTCATACCGGCTATTAAAAGATAATTTACTAATGTGATTTTAATGTAAGTGATTGGGGACAAAAGTGCTTGTTTTGTCCAAAAAAATGTATTTAAAAGTTTATCTGAAGTTAATATGAGACTTTAGGAGTCAGAGTTAGTCAAATGAAGAGGATATCTCCCAAAGTTTTTTTCCTCAGACGGTGTTTCCTTGTTGAGTAGCACCGGAAGTATAGTGACAAAAAGACGTTTTTGGAATTTGGTACTATAAAGACAGTAAATTTGAAAGATATCGTCTTGATTTGACTAATTTGGTAATTAAAGAGTAACTTGATACCAGGCTCTTAACATGCCCAACTTCTCTGATGGGTGTGGTTGTTTGTGGTGTTCTCTGTTGCACCTGCCTGTAATCACGCCCAACAGTGATGTCACAGCGTACCGACGCACCCCGGAGTAAAGTTGCTCTTAAACGCATTTATAGTTGTTTTTTTTATGTAAAATTTGAAATCGTACAGAAAAATGGCGGCCTATTTCTTTCCTTTGGACCATTTATTCTCATTGTTCCATGCCATGTATGATCACAGTCAGAAATTCAATTCCTACACACAGGGGCTTTAAATTATCCTGTGTTCGCTTGTAGGTCAATAAAACACCCATTAATGTTGTCACGTCTCATCTTCCACTATTACCATGTGCACTGTTTTGTAGCAGCTCGCCATTTTTGGTCCATAAACAGTGTGATGATCCAACTGTGATGCATACGTAAACTGCTAAAAGAGCTAAAGAGTTAAAATCAGAAAACTACTGTACCATCAGATATAATGTCATCTCAATACATAATACAATAATGGTTATAAATATGATAAACAGTATGAGAAGAATTTGTATAGTAAGACTGTGTGTGTAGGTATTTATAAAGTACCCAAGTTGTGTGTATAATCACTGAAATATTAGCACCTTAATCAATTGATCAATTGGCAGCAATTTTATCAAGTCATTTATCAAGTGAAAAACAAGAGGCCAAAATTCAGTTTCCAGCTCCTAAAATGTGAAGATTCACTGCTTTTCTGTGTTTTAATATAGTTATAAATTAAATATATTTGTGTTTTGGACAGTTGGACAAGAAATTTAAAGATGTGTCTTATTTTTTTTATATTACTGAAGCAACTGAAAGATCAATCACTGATAAAAAATAATAATCTTTAGGTGCAGCCCTGGTGTAGCTACTGTATATGTGTGTATTTTTATCCACCCCTTTTGTCCCAGATGGGAAACAAAGCCAATGAAGCTGCGGACAGTGAGAGCCTCAACCTTCACCACCGCTTCTGACTCACTGAAATGTCACTTACAGAGAGCTGTACAGGATCAAACGACAAAAAAAGACTTATTCTACATAGAGGAGGAAGGGAGGAAGGGAGGAAGGGAGGAAAGTGAGCGGGGAAATGGCCCCTGTGCTTATTTTATTTAGGCTTTCTCTCTCACTCTCACTCTTCCTCTCTCTCTCTCTTTCATTTCATTTCTATAAATAGACAGACGCTTGGCAGCTGAGGGGTAGTCCACGCAGAACAAATGCACCCCCTGGCTGTTTCACTTCATTCCCCACATAATGAGCCAGACGGAACGCGCACAGATCGCCGCCGTCACTTCCACTCACCCCAGGACGGAGGCAGGGGCCACACGTTGCCATGGAGACGTGGCTGTCGGGCAGAGGGGCCCGGGCAGCATCGGCACGCAAGCCCTGAGACCCCTCCGCCACTGCCTGCCTGCGTGGTTCACGAGAGCTGACCTCTCCGCCTTGATCTCCGTTCTCCCCTTGTCTTTCCATCCCTTCGTCTCCATCTCTCTCTTTCTTTCATTCAGCACCATAAGGCACGGGAGGGTCCAGTGTCCTGCTCGTCTTGTGTGCACCGTGTCACTGATGTAATGGAGTCAGTGCGGGTATCCCTCTCTCACCCATCTTCCTCTGCAAATATATTCCGGACCAGTGAACCACTGAATGCTCAGCTCCAATAGCTGCAGCTGCAGAAGTGGCACTCTCCATAGTTGAGCTATACTATATGTGTGCAAAATATATCCTATATGGATATTATTTGAGCTGAAAGCACATAGGGTGTGAAAGCATAGCGTTGGGCTCCATGTTATATCTGCATTGCACTACATTGTATATTTATGGACTGTCAGGGTTTTATTTGAGAGGATTTATGAGTGCAGGGGAGTCAAGGTTATGTAGCGTTATATGAAGAATAACCAGCTCTTCTTCACAACATGATTATGTGAACATACCTGCCTGTCAGGCCAATGCATGCATGTGTGGATGATTGGATGACAGTGGTTCTCCTCCCAAATTATTAAACAACATATTTAATCCCTTCCCTGTGCTGGAATCCAGGCCTGTTTGCCAAGGTTTTTGAGATATATGTGTCTGAGATTTCAAAGTTATTTTAGGCATCCAGGTTTCTGGAGGTAAAACGTCATTCAGACTTCAAGGTATTTGGCGGGTATGGAATTCACCCGAATCAACAGCACAAAAGATTAGCAACTCTGAGTCAAGAAGAAAAAAGCATGTGTACGTAAAAACATAAAGAGACAAGTCAAGTTTAACTGTCAAGCACATTTAGGTCAGACATAATCACTGAGCTAAAAGTTCTGCTGTGTGTCCTGCTGATGGTGAACAGGCACCAAAAATTATACTTTGTAGAAACCTGATGATACACTGAGTAAGTTTAGATGTGTTCACTTTTGGATTTTTGGGTAGATATTGGACTAAGATGCTGTGTTTTGGTCCCAATTGCAAACACAATGTGTACATTCAATATAAAGATGGACATAGCGAGGTGTGACTTTGAAGCTGGTTTGAACATCTGAAGTGTTATGTGTGACATCTTATGTATTATTTTTGGTTATATGAAATTTTGTATTAAAAAAGAAAGATTTTTTAAAAAAAGGTTTGAAGCCCACAGTTGCAGCTTATAGTTGGCGCCATCTTTTCTGTTGAGTGCAGGGTGTAACATTAGCTTCGTTAGCTAAAGTCTGCTAACAGGACTGCTATCATAGTCAAGTAACATTAAACTTACTGAAATATTGTGACAATAGTCTGATTCAGTATTTCTAGAGAGAAATTGAGGCTTTTTTTAAATGGGAGTCAGTTGGAGTCGGGGATATTTGGGGCCAGCATCTAGTGGCCGTCGGTGGCATTTGTACTTTGAGGTATTTCCACATGGACTTCAGCCTCAAGCAGTGGTTCTGTGGTTGTCGCTTGGTTTGCAACAGCTCTAATTTGTGCCTCTGACTGGCTTCTCCTCCATAGCAGTGGCAGTTTAAGCTCATTGGTATCACAGCTTGGTGTCAATCGCCATCAGCATAACAAACTAACATATAATATATATGTCATAAAAAAATGATTTAAAAACATGAACTGCAACATCTCTTTCCAGAGGAGTTGTTCACATTACACTTAATAAACCCAACAACATGCTTTAAATAGTTTTTAGAAACTTTTTCTTTGCTAGAGAGTAATTTGAAGACAATGAGGTCAAGATCAACCAAAGTAATGGGCCAACTGTTTCTAGAAACATACTGTATGATGCTGTTTTTAAATGTGTTTTTATCACCGCCACAGACATACCTGGCCAAGTAAAACTGATATCTGCATGGCTAAATACAACCAAGTATAAGTGAGATTATGTTGTAATTTGAGTGAACTGACCCTTTAACAAGGCAGTATTTTCATTTAACTCAACTTCTGTATCTCTACACTGCATGTGTCTTAAAGTATAGGTTCACAGTTTTTAAAGTCTGCCTTAAAACAACAGTCAGGAGCCCAAATGAACATTGAAAAAGGTTTTTCTTGCTGTAATCATTCCTCTTGTTCATACTGACCATTAACAGATCCCTTCATAATGCACTTTCAGTGTAAGTGATGAGGATCCACAGCCTCCTTCTGCACAAAAATATATTTAAAAGTTTGTATGAAGCTACTGTATAGAGGCTTCAAAGAAAGAGTTTGTTAGTGAGTGTAACTTAAAAGCCATTACTAATTTTTTGAACAATCTTACTTTTTAGTCCTTCCTATCAAGTTAATGCCTCTCGGTTTGCACTCAAGGTTGATCCCTCCATTTCTACGCCGTAGCCCAACATCCTGATTCAAAAGCAAATACTTCATATTCATTATAATTATAATAATCTTTATTTGTATAGCACCTTTCATACAGAAAATGCAGCCTAAAGTGCCTTTTTACATTCAAAACAACAGAAAACTGAGATGGGGGCATGTTAAAAAATGCAAAAATACAACATAGTTCACAGTTTATCATGTTCAAGGATACTCTAGACAGCTCGAGTGCAAAGCATTATAAATAAAATGATTAGAATAAAACGCAGTACATTATAGTATTCAATCTAAAAACCAGTCACTTTAAAATGCAATTAAAACTATAACTAAATATATAATAAAACCTGAAAACTGTGATTAAAAGCTTAGTGAAATAGGTATTTTTTTTAATAGTTTGTGTAAAGATGCTCACTGAGCATAGTTATAAAAAGGATGTACTGATTTCATTTCACGGGAATTTTAAATACCAAAATAAAGAGTTGTGCTTTCAGCCTGGTTTCAGGATTCACAAGAGGATCCAATTCACAGTGTTACATAACATTTTTGTATTTCTCTCTTTGAACTAAATGATCATGTCTCTAATCTTTGAGAAAAATGTCTTCATGTGAGATAATGCCAGTGGCAATTAATCATCATCTGGAGTGTGTTTTAGAGGAGGGATTTTTTTTTCATTCATCAAGAGCCAAAAAAGAGCACTCACTGGTTCTTCTGCGGAGTGTTTCCACATCAGAGCCGTGAGGATCTGGCAGCAGCCGGGTTCGATTCACGGGAAACCAACATGATAGCATGGGCCTAGCTGGAGGAAGCTCAGGATCTTGTGTTTCAGGGTCCCAGAATTTAAAGCAGCAACACGATTCTTGTTTCTCAGACTTCATTAGTTCTCCGGCACACTGTAGTAAATATTGAATTCGATTTCCCCCTTTTCTTAGCCTTGTCCAATGAATATTTAAAAGTGTTTTCATGCATTTTCAAATGAAAAATTAAACAGCACGTGAAGGGGCGGGCCCTTTTTTTTTCAGATTAGAACTCCAGCTCATCACGCATCCTGACAGCTCGCTTACAGTACAATAGCAAAAGGCCCGCGGACTGACCCATTTTGACCTGTGACTGCTACACCCACCTCCATAATAGAACCGTAGTGTGCTGTAACATATCTTCTGCTTCGCCGCCCTCAAGTCTCTTTCACATGGTTCACTTGAAGCGAGCTCTACGGAGAAGATGTGAGGCTGTATGGCTTTGCACAATTAGCGAAGCCGAGGATGGTTCACCACACCTACACAAACATGCAGCTACAAAAGAGGAAAAAAAAATACCATATGATGTACACTTCAAGGGGAATTAAATTAGGAAACAAAGCACAATGAAACAAGACTACATAAATGGAATATGAAGATGAAAGTGCAACCACCCTAAATTAATTTTACATGCTATTTTGTGTGAAGAATAGTTTACCGTGTTAAAGTCTGGCAGACGAGTGTGTTCTGCGTGTTATCCAGAGTCACAAGGACTCTTTTATAATGTTGCTGCTGAATTTTTACATGTAATTTCTCTCTGCTATGAGCCCCATAAACAAAATTACATTTAAGTTGATTATCGGGGGGGGGGGGGGTTTAAGGCAGAAATCTAAGAGATAGATATCTCAACACAGATTAAATTAAACTGCATGTCCAGATACCACTAGAGATATATAAGAAAATGAACAGACCCTTTAACAGTATAATAAAATTATACAAAATCAGCTACAGTGAACCATCAGGAAACAAATCATTCCAGTTGCTGTATCAGGTTGTTCTGAAACTGCCGTATGAGATCCAGCAGGTTTTAATGTTTTGTCAGGTTATTGCTAAAAGGATTAATTTAATAGAATGGAAATCATCCACCTCTCCTCGTTTTAAGAAGTGAGCTCACTGATAGGGTTTCCTGTCTTTATTTAGAAGAGATTACGTACTCCTCCGTCTGACTCACAAGATCCGAGGTCCCTTCCGTGATTATATCAGATGGCAAATGGACTCAGATGCAACTTACAGTAGTAGTGCATGTTGATTTATGTGCCCATCGGAGTGTGGCTCAATTCATTTTGAACTATTTATGTTACCTTTTTCTCATTGGACATCCCTGGACTGTGACAGTGTGCAGACAGTTTCAGCCTGTACGGACACTGGAGGTGCAGCATATCTTGTCCTGCAGGGACAGTTATTTGTCTCATTGGCAACCTTTTTTTTTCTCTTCTGTTATTTTCTTGTCTGATTGTCAGCATGTGTAACAGGGTCAGGGATTAGTTGTTGTTGTTTTTTTTTACAGTAATTAAATGAACAAACATACTTCCATCTGACAGTCAAACGGTGTTTTTCAGATAAGTGCTTATTGATTTGGTTGTTTTAGTATATGCAAAGTTCAAAATTTAAAAAAGAAAAAATAATACAGACCATGATAAGTGGTATGAAGTTGTAAAGTGTGAAGATGAGGCTTTCAAAGGAACGTAATAATTAAAATGAAAATGAATCTTTGTGTATACTGTTGCTGGCTGAAAGACAACGTGTCAGTAAAACTGTGTTGCCATTTAAGTGACCAAACTACTTTTGTCAAGTTTGACTGGGAGTAGTTGAATGAATGTTCCTGCTACATGCTCATAGTATTAAATGCTCGTTGTGCATTAAAGCACACTAAATAACAGTGTGAGATGTTATTGATTCCTTTAACAAAATGCTGTTTTGACCTCCCCCGTCCCCCTTGCACAGGAGGGGTCAGAGGTCAGCGATCAGCTACAGAGCAGCATCTTTAATGCTGGCACATATTCAGCTTCAGTGTTGTGCTGAAGGTTATAGACACGAGAGTTCAAACTGGCATCCACAGGTTCAAGGACAGCCTCTCTAACCATGAGAACATCCTGTCATCTGCTGTCCTCAGCCGACCCCGCAGTATGAAGGCACATCCGAACTTCTATTGAGATTTGTATCAATCCGTTCTATCGACTATTGTCAAACTCAGTATTTCTGTTCCCATGGCTACAAACACAGTGTCCGAGCTGCAATTCTGATTTTCAGACGGTATATATTTAATCAAAAACAGGCCTGGGGCAGCCTGTGGAGCATCCAGAATAAATATGTGATTCACCTCTAAAAAGATGCACCAACATGTGGCTACTTTATATTTAGAGAGGCTTCTTGAGAAACAGAAGCATCCACCCGACATTTTTTTTTTAAATCAACACCGCCTGACAAGAAAGCCTTGATTTGGTCTGCTAATCCTGTGACAAATTACTTGATTGCCACGTTTTGTCATTCAGACGTGTTCGGTGGATTAGAGGTGATTGTTACTTCATGGCAGCGCCGCCTGACACTCAACCAACCGATGACAAAGCAACACTCGAAGAAAGATCCAGATTTGCACAACCTGTGCAGGACGACATAATCCTCACACGAGCTGTTGTGTCCCATATTTAAAAAAAAAAACAAACAAAAAAATGTGATTACTGAAAATGTATCCCCAGAGTTTTTCCCAACAGGCCTCTACACCTGAAGAATATTCATTATATCCTATTTCACAAACCGAATGAGGTAAGACAGTTCATACATCATCTGTCACTCACCCAAATATTACTTATATGTGCAAAAATCATGTTATTTTGGGTTGTAGGACCACAAAGGTAATACTATTTCCATTATAAACATAATAATCCACCACATTTTAAAGTAATAACCGTCAGTTAAACAGATTACTGTTGAGACGTATAAAGCCTGAGGAAAGGTTGGACTGTTATGTTCTTTTATATTTTCAACTGGTAAATCAATGCAACGCTAAAACTACATCTGTGAGCTATTGTCAAAAACAGAATGCAAGTAACAATTTGGATCAACAACACATAATTTATTGAGACATGGAAATCACACACTGACATATATGTCCTTCCTTTGTCTCTGTGTGGAAGGACTGGTGCACAGATACACAGATGTGCCACCTACTGGTTATTTTCCATTATAAACTCCTGATCAGAGTGGAATATAACCCACTGACGGGTGACTGCTTTATACTTCTGTGTATAAAACTATAAGATCCAGAGTATTCCTTCTTTAAATTTAACCTTAAAATGATTTCAAGGTTTCAAGTTTCTGTGGTATAATTTAATCCACTTGTAGTTCTGAATGTGTCAAAACCAGTAGAGACCAGTACAAACACTGTACAAAGTTTAAAGTCCAACACAAGCAGAGACCAAACAAAATGCGCTCATGCCCCGGAGTTGCAGCATCTGGGATAATTGGGTCTCTGCGGCGCCTTCGCCACAGAGTCCGTCTCCTCCTGTCTGGTGTGTCCTGCTACAGTGTGTGCGGCGCGCTCTGTCTGGTGTCCCTACGCCTCAGTCTGTTTGTTCTGCCTGCTGCGCTGCTGCTCCTGGTATTCCTTGGAGTCCTCCCAAGGACGAGGACCACGGATGTTCTTCCACTCGTCCAAATTCTTCTCCTGCAACTTCTGCAAAGAGAAACAGAACAGGAGACGAGGTTTAGTGTTCAGGATGCCAGTAATTCAATTCAATTTTATTTATATAGCGCCAAATCACGACAAAAGTCATCTCAGGGCACTTTTCACATAGAGCAAGCATTCAATATTTAAAACCATCCATACTAGATGACTACACATCTACTAGATGATCATCACAATGATTAGTCAATTAATCAATTAGTCAATCAACAGAAAATAAATCAGCAACTATGAAAATTGACTAATTGTTTGTCATATTTGATGATTGCAGCTTCTCAAATGTGAAGATTTGAAGGTTTTCTTGTGTCATACATGATAGTAAACTGAATGTTTTGGGATTTTAGACAAAACATGACATTCAAAGAAGTCTAAGAAATTATAAATTATAACAAATTCAAATTTGCTTTATTGGCATTAATGTCACAACAACAATATTGCCAAATTTTTCACGATTTTCACTTCATTTTATAGACAAAATGATTATTTGAGAAATAGTGACAGATAGTGAAAATAATGGTTACTTGCAGCCTTTATCCAGACCAGAAAACGGGTTTGCTAACTGAGTGAAATTATACTGCGATACCATGAATGCAAAAGAGGAAATTATTTCAAAGTCCGTTCAGGATTCTTTTTCTCTGACAGTTTACTTGATGAACTTTGACACGGCCAGATGTAGCGAATTATGACCATCTGGTATATCAAGCAGGTGAGAGCAGGCTAGAATTACAGTTTAACTGAGGTGGGTTTCTGAGGACAATACGAGTACCAACATCTGAGACTGAGGTCACTAATAATCACTTGTGCATATTCAATCAGAAATAGTTTGTGCAGATATCCTTCATCTTCAATATCGGACAAAAATTGTAAGTATTAACATTTTATTTTTGGTAGAAACCTCAGAAACTGCATTCAAATCAACATGTGCTATTAAAGAGAGGAGGGCATCTTCACATCAGCACTGAATACCTTCTGTTGAATTATTAATGAACACTATTTGACACAGGTATGTAACACTTAAGAGCAAACATTCCACCTCAGGGTCCCCGACCTCTCCGTCCTTACCCCATACTCCTCCTCCAGTATGACCGACTGCTTCTGGACGTTCACTTTGGCCTCCAGCGCAGGATCCAGCTGAGACAGAGGAGGAAACGTAACGTGTGTGTTAAAGCTTTCTGGCTTTAGAGACTGACACGTTCACAATAATACAAAGAAAATGAAAACAAAACAAAGGCGGGAAGAGATAAAAGAAAAGACAACAAGCGAAGACGTGGAGGGGGGGGGGCCTCTTGTTTGACTGATGGATTTGGCAGGCGGCAAAATTAAAAGCTTTTATATTTTCACTCTTCAGACTCGTACACCTGGAGGTCTGAAACAAGAGATTCAACATTCCTGACACACATATTTGAAAATGTTTAGATGAAGATTTGAGTAGGATCGAAACGTCCAGATTGAATTTTCTGGCTTAAGTGTGGAGTCGTTACCTTTTTTCACTGAGGAAAATTAAAACAACATCTTTAGCGTTGGAGGAGAAATTACAAAATAATAGAACTGGGTGAGAGATTAGAGGCTCATATACTCTTTACTTCTGACTGAAGCAGTGAGAAACATCTTCAGGCCGCGTCTCCCCCTCCTCTTCTTCTTGTATTATTTCTTTAATGTATAAATGATGACATTTGCAGAAGGGGGTGAAGCAGTTTTTCCAGTCAGACCCATAAATTCGTGTGAAAAGCGAGACTTTTTCTCGCCGGTGTCAAAAGTCTTGCCTCTCCGATCCTCGAGGGAGTATCCAATTTGCCCTGTTAACTCTGTAAATTATTCTGCTTCATTTGGCAAAAACATCACCAGGTTTTAGTAAAAAACTAGAAAAAATCTGTGTCAGAGGGTTTCGGGGAGAGAGAGAGAGAGAGAGAGTCCAATGGAGCTATCTGGGTTTTGTAATTCAAATTGATTTTGCCTGAGAATAGGACTGAAATGAATCCCATTCTGAATTATTACTTTTAATGAGTTCTAATATTTCATAGCAATAATGCCGCAGTTACTCGGGTGACTGATGAGTTTCATAATTCCATGATTGATTTTTAATTAGACCTACATCACTACAGCAAATAAATAATATATATAATATTTTGAAGCCTTCAGACCAGGGCGTTAATAGACTAAGTAATTAGTATGATACCTACTATAGAGGTGTTATTAGCACATCTTCCTCTGCCACTAGTCTCAACCTCACATACAAACTGGGAGAGGTTATGAAAACTCACACAAAACCTGGACAGAGAAGAGAAGAGGCCTTGAAGTTCATCTCTGCCTCCGGGCTAAATTAAATCATTGAAGAGAGAATGCAAATTGGATCATACAGTGACTTCGCTCGCAGAGAGTGGTTTTAATGATTTAAGTGGGCAAATATCTGAGAGAACAAAATAATGGAATCTGTTGATAAAAGTTCTGAGTGAGAGCCGGAGCGGCGGCGGCTTTAATCATGTGCATTTTGACGACGGTTTTAGATATTCCATGCATTAAATTACATGTGCACACACACGCTGAGCAGAGTTGAATCTTTACTCCACGGGGTCTGAGAGGAAGAGAGGCTCAGTGTGCCGCAGGCCCCGTCAGAAGAGAGCGAGTAGTGTGCGGGCAGCTGCACAGGCTGCACAGGCATGCTGCCAGGGGCGCGATGCCCCCCTCCGCCATCGTCATCCACAGTCTAGTGCCGCCTCACATGGACAGTAATAAGGAAAGATGCCCTGCCATCTGGCTCCCACCCAGATGACATGCATCGGCATGTCACAGTAAAATAGCACAAAACAGCTACTTCCCCTCGCAGCCAGCTCATCAGATTGTAATGGCTTCTAATAAAGGGTCGGTCCTCTGTCATCTTAATGAATTGGGTCTGTCACTTAATGAATTATTAGAGCTTGTTCTCACTTCTTGCTCTTGTACTGACTCACTCTAAATGGGTTAGAAAAGCCTGTCAGTGCAGTTTGCCTGCAGTGTCTTTCTGAAATGATGGATAGGCAAAGTGTCCAATTCTGAGTTCCTTAAAAAGGAATAAATGTTTCCAAATAAATCAACCTGAACTCTGTGAGATTCAAGCACTCCTTGCAGATGTAGAAACATCTCTAAATATGTCCTATTTTTACACTGAACACTTTGGAAAAAAATACTGACTCTCATGTGCAATTATGATTCAAACCACTGGGAGGAGTATTTGCACAAAGCCAAACAGAGACTGTTACCTCGACCCTTTTTTGTCAAGTCTCAGTGCTTTTATGTTGGTTCTTTTCACTGGTTTATGATGTAGATCTAAAAATCAACTGATCATATTTATTAGAAAGAACTCACAGTTGGATATGTAAAATACAACCATACAACCAAAGTTAAGTATTACACACCTTTTTTCTGATCTTCTGGGCATCATACCGGATTTGTGTGAACTCTCGTAAGCCAAAGGAACCTCCAACTACGAGCAACTGAAATAACATAGAAAATACAGATGATTAGTTAAAGGTAGACTACGCAGGATTTTCCCACAATGTATAGACTCATACAAAAATAATCCCTCTCAATCATCACTTATGACCCACTAGAAGTGTGTGACGATGTATTTATCTGCAGAGACTCTGCCCTCTGCTTGTGTTTTCTTATTATTTTGCTGTGTTTGGGACGTTTCTGGGCATCAACCTTTGGGCAGTGGGTGTGTAGCTGTCAGCCAGTAAGGCCGTATTCAGACCAAATCAGGCGATGTGGTGCACCGCCGCAGGGCTGAGCGGAGGTGCGAGAGTGTGGGCATGTTTATTTGTGCTCTAGAACATAACCGCTGTGAAACAATCAGAAAATAACGTTTTATTGATCTGATTCACCAGCTTTCTCTCTACCAGCGCCCCCTCTCTTCATTCATTCTCTAGCTCGCTCAACCACAGCTGCTCTCTCTCTTTTTTAAAATGAGTTGGGAAGCCGACAGCAAAGACTAACTTTACTTTTAACATTATCAGACAAAGAGAAATGTCCTCCCCTACTCCTAGTAACGTCTTTGTACTCCCAACTTTGAATGCTGTGTGTTTACAAACACCAGCTGACAAATCCTGCATAATATACCTTTAACTTACTTCAATATGGAATCCACATCTTCAAAACTCTTCACACAGTCAACTTTACCAACACATTGCTGGATACAGCTGTTCATTTTACACAAACGAATAAGTCTTTCCAGCAGACACAAACACAACAACTCACATGTCAATCAGAAAACACTGAAATAAAAAACAGGCAACACATGATTCATCTTTTTATGTCTTTGAAGTAGTAAAATCAGTTTGTCATCTGTAGGTTTTTTTTATTGTGTATATGTTGTTTTTTAAATTGTTGATAGTCTAAGAAATGTGAGTACTGATGTTTCATATTTCATAGAAATGCAGCAGGAAAGTTTATGATGGACGTTTCTTGTTTTTTGGTGGAGGGTTGATTCACTATAGATGGATTTCAATGTGGTTATGATTTAGTAAAGTGCTGTCCATATGAATACATGTTAGCTTTTGAACACATGTTTTGATTTTGAACACATGTTTTGATTTTGAACACATGGGCTGCAGAGCCACAGAGTTTTGTTGACTGAGCTGTAGTCGTTAAATGCTTTTTATGTGAAAGTGATGCAAATGTCGTCACAGTTTGGTCTATAATTTTTGCTGTTGTCTTGACTGAGAGAAGAGTTTTGAAGATGCAGTATTGAACCATGCAAAAAACTGTAATAACAAGTACGTTGGTAACAGGTTTTAGGACACTGCAGAACACTTTCTTCAACAAAGTTTGGAGGAGAAACACAAAAAATGCCCAGTTTACAATGATAACCTTAACAAGTTATGCAAATTATATGAGAAAATAATCTAATAATCTAATCTATTCTTAGAATTATCTAAGAATATGATTATTTAGCTCATAATGCAATTCAGTTCAACAGCACCACATATTACAGCCTCCAAAATGACATGAAGGTGCATTAACAGCTCTCAAAAACACTATCAACATAAAACAATCATCATAGACAATCGTCTACCTAATAAACTAGCAACTGGGTGAATTTATAAATTTCCTATTGCTTTAAATGCTTTGGATATGCACAGATTTTACTAGAGCTGCAACGATTACTCGATTAGTGGATCAACAGAAAATGAAGTTGCCAACTATTTTGATAATCAATTCATCATTTTGAGTCATTTTTAAGAAAAAATATCCAAATTCTCCAATTCCAGCTTCTCAAATGTGAATATTTTCTAGTTTCTTTAGTCCTCAATGACAGTAAACTGAACATCTTTGGGTTGTGGACTGTTGATTGTGACAAAAGACGACATTTGAGGACGTCACCTTGGGCTTTGGGAAACAATGATCAACATTTTCTGGCACTTTATAAACCAAACAACTAATCGATTAATCGAGAACATAATCGACAATGAAAATAATTAATAATTAGTTGCAGCCGTAGACTTCACAAACAGACAAATCCTGTTGCTGATCAGTTCAGATTTAAGGTCAGTCTGACTGTGTGGAGACAAGTCAATACAAAGCCATGAATAACATTTATCACATAAGGTGAGTTCAGAAACATTTGTCACTTAATAGTGCTGTGAAACATGGCTTAACATTAACTTAGGAAAAGACGAAAATCACTGACATTATTGTGAGATCTTAGCGACCAAAATCGACTTTATATATTAACAGTAAATTGTTAATATATAACTCGCTTTGACATTTGACAGCAGCTACTTATGAAACAGCTAACTTGCTAACAGGTTTATCTCCGCTTGTTACCGTTAATATTCGCTACAAAAACGTAACATCAGAGTAACTTACAAGCATGGGAATCCCATATTTGACCGTCTTGTTTTTCTGCAATGCCTTTAAGGTAAACATGACTCTTCTCTCCGGCTATAAGTCCATTTTCCTGATGTGAAAGTGAGCAGGTCACAGCTGGGATGAGGCACTTCGCTTCCTGAATGGGTCCGACTAACTAACTTGTCCGGGATGTTGCGAAGTCACGTTCAAGGTTCCGCCGTGTGTCCGTCTCAGGATGCCAATGGGAAATGTTTTTTAAACATGGCTATTGAATTGTGTAGTGTCACCAACAAATGTTGTGGTAAAACCTCTGTCGTTGTTGCTTATTTCTCTTTGTGATATTTATTTTGTTTTTCCTTTATTTGTTGGCAGGATTATGTTTTCTACAATAATACCTGAGCAGCAGCTTTAGATATTCCGTTCGCTAAATATGTTTTCTCTTCTTCTCTTAGTCTTTACGAGAAGTTATAAGAAGTTGTAATTATATAGAAACTTTGCACGACTGCTGATCATTTCACATGTATAAGACATAAAGCTTTTCCTACCATCTCTGCAGTCACTTCCGTTCACACAACACGCTGCTACATATATGACAGACCCATACAGGTGTTTTTGCCTAATAAGAGTTTTTCTCACCTGTGTGTGGGCATGCGCAGCGCTTGATCAATTTTGCTGCACCTTTTAAGGTGGTAACAAGGCAGGATCACCATCCAGGCAAAGCAGGCCTCAGAATACTCCATGTTCACTGTGACAACACCTGCATTATCCTCTAACCTTTAGACTCCATCTTGTAGAGAGGCCCTGAGTTAAAATGTAGTTTTAAATCCTATATTGACTCGGTCTGTAATGTGCTCAAGTGGTGCATTTTACTTGATAAATTTTGCTTAATCAAGTTTGTCACCACAAACCTATCAGATCTTTAACTCACACAATACGTGGTAACGGGTGTTAAGTAGGTGTCCATAGCTATCATTTTTTACCCCCAGTGGATTAATCTCTGGGTGTAGAAGAGAAGAGCTCTGGGTGGGGCAGTATATTATAAAAGTTGTTCAGTGACTTCATACAATAACAAGCATAGCTCCACTAACTTGAACAGGAACAGAAGTCTAATCATCTCAAACTGTAAACATCTGGGTGTGCGTGCAGGGCCTTTCAGACATTTTATCATGTCATAGCAGAAAAACCACAGGTGTAATTAAAACCATTATTATCATCGACTGAATTCCATTTAAGTTTAACAGTCCATGCTGGTTCATTGCATGATTAACTGGGACAGTTCAGTTTCACTGAGAAAAACGCCCTGATCACATTCACACACACATTCACACAAGGAAGCTGCCCAGTAGAACCGCAGTCTGACATACTGGCCACTGAGTTCCTCCAGCGGCCAGCAGGTCAGAGCAGTTGGCGTTAAGGGCCTTGCTCGAGGCCAAATGAGACAGCAAGTGCTATTTTTTCCACCCAGATTTATCCTGCCTGTCACGGGCTTGCTTCTCTAGATTCTCTTCTCTAATAATCATTATTATTTACATCTGTGCTTTTCCTGCTATGGCAGGTCACAGTCAGCTATGTAAAAGTGCATACAGCAAATGAATCACTGGAATGTCTGCACTGCGTAATAACTTATGAAGATGTAACATCACATGATCTTCACTGTTTATAGAACATCATTTGATGAGTTTCTATCCATGTTTACACAATATACTGACATTTGTGGAAACTAACGGCTGCCTTTAAGAAAGTTAAACCACATTAAGTCTGTGGTATAATTTGGAAAAAGGTCTGAAGTGATTAAAAGTTTTTGACCGGCGGAAAATGGAAAACATGCAGAAATGCTGATACGTTAACACTTACCTAAGCCTGATTTAATTGTAATCCTAAACCCCTGGAAGTCCTGACCTGAACAAAATGTCCCAAACATTTAACTCTGAAGGTCTAATACTGGTTCTCACACTGGACAGTGGTACAAAACACACACACACACACACACACACACACACATCCGTACATCACCACCCTCATGGTTCAAGTTTCCTGCATTTATGAGCAGCTAAGGCCAGATGTCCTCTTGATGCAGGTAATCACAAACTTTATGTATGAGTATTTCTTTCTTGTACAATAACACCAGTATGTTTAATGTAGCATTTTACCAGTATGGGATATATACAGTGTGATGATATAGGCAGTTTGTTATTATATGTGTTTCTGCATCAGAAAGTCTGTCAAAGTACATCTATTAAAACTGTATTTGATCCCTGTAGCAAACAGAGAAAGAAGAGAAAGTATAGCAATTTTTTTCTTTATTACAACTTTTGTCTCTTATTTTCAATCAGGTGAAGAAAAATACCTTTTTTTGTTCAGTATAATAAAATATGTTAACTTTATTCATTTAATGCAGAAAAAACAATGACAACAAGAAAATAAAAACAGAAACAAACATTTTTCTCTCTCCCTCTTTGTAAACCTGGAGAGCTGCTGCATTGCGTGGGAAGCAAGTACAACGGAGACAGAGTGTGAGGGAGCGGTGGAGATGTGGGTGGAGGAGGAGGAGGAGGAGTAGGAGGAGGAGGAGGAGACAGAGGATAATGACAAAAAAGATAAGGCCAGAGACATACAAAAAATGAGCGTAGTAGGACAGGAGTGTGGTGGTGCCGGGGCAGTCAGAGGACGTGGCAGTGGTAAGAGCAGGTAGGCTGGTGGTCCCGAGTCCGGACGACTGACAGAGTGTTCAGAGGTCGCTCTCTCCGTACAGAGCGGTAGAGAAAGACATGTAGTCGAGGGCTCCGGGCACACCGTCGGGGCCGGTATAAGGGGCCATGCGGGCAATGCAGTAATCCGCCTGGTCTGGAGGCAGCTCCCGGCGCAGCTCGTCGGCTAAAATGTAGTTCTGTCGAGAAGGAGAAAAATATTTTTAATGTGAGAATAGCAGCTGTAAGTACTGTAAGCTATCAATGCTTTCACAGCTCAAAGGTGGTGAGAAGTTGGGGAAATAAAATGAGCTTAATAAAGAGAGCCGTTGCAGGAGTATGACATCTGGATTTCATATTTACGAATATTTGATTTTTTTTTAAATTATCATTGAATTTGAAGCTTATTCCTTTGTGCCACAGAGCTCTATTGTTGTCCGAAAACTAATAAATGCTTGACATGTTCCTTCATTACCCTGAAAACACACACACTGCAGTTTGAGTCCTGCTGGAATACTCACTAGAGCACCAAATGTGTATAAATCCGCCACTTAAAATAGTCCCCAACAAATGCACTATTTCCACCTGTTTGAGTCAGCGTTTCTAAAAACTACAGCATCCGGCTGTTTTAGGAAATGACTGAACCTTTCTGAAAAATGAAACTATACATTTGAGGGATGGTTTTTAAGATTTACATGTTTAGTAGGAACCAGTGGGCTTGGGACTGTGTGCCACAGACAGGAAAGTCAGAAAGTATTGAGAGATGGACAAACACATTGTTGGTTTTAGTCTTTTCATGGTATTTGTTTGACCAGTCTTATCCTTTAAATGTGTTGCTTAGTTGTTCAAAGTGTATAATTTTTGTACTTTTTTCCTTCCTCATATCTTTGTCTCTTTTCTGCTACTCTAAAAGTATATTAAATATTCCTCTTTTTGCCAAATTGAGCTTAATCAACACAGGAAAAATCTATCCTGCATCGTCACTCTTGTTTTGTACCTTATCCCCTGCCAGGACTTTGAAGGAGGCCATGACTTGGTCGGCGGTGTCTGTGTCGGCCGTCTCGCGGGACATGAAGTCGATGAAGGCCTGGAAGGTGACGGTGCCTAACCGGTTGGGATCCACTATGCTCATGATGCGGGAGAACTCGTTGTCACCCTGGTGGCAACAGAGAACATCTGTGAAGCTCAGTCACCGTGGAGACGGTCCCCACAGCAACACACTAACAAAACCACAGCAAATCACTGACATCCTGCAAACGGAGATATAAACTGCTACAACTTACTTTGTTCATTATATAGTACAACTACATATTACACAATTAGATTATTAGAGGTACTGTTGAATAAAAATCATACATAATGACAATAAGTAAGAAATACATACATTATTTTCTGTTTCAAACAAAATAAGTGTAAGATTTACTCATTACCACTTCCGGCTGGTTTACAGTCACCTTCTACTTGCAGATGCACATAAAGACACACAATCAAACTTCCATACTTGATGAGTGCGCATGGCTTTACCAGGTTGTAACCAATGGAGATAAGGCAGGTTTTGAAGTCTTCCGCATCCATGACTCCTGTTCTCTTCTACAAGGTCAGCGATGGACAAACGAAACCAGGAGGAAAAAAGAGAGATATAGAGAAGAAGTGGCAGGGATAGCGGAGGAAAAACCATCGGAGGAATAAAGGACGAGCAAAGAGTAGAATTTAGGAAGAGTGTCGCACCAATCCACAATATGGACGTTGCAAGGTGAGGGAAATCAGGAAGGATATTTAGACAGGAGGGAGAAGCAGTGAGGGCAGGAATAGAGGGAGAATAGGGGGAGGGAGGGAAGTATAAGGGGGAAAAATGCGAAAGAAAGGGGAAAAAAAGAAAACTGTTAAACATCTCACCACAGGGGTTCGGCTATGATTAAGTACCTGTGCATCGTTGGCGATATCGAAGCCCAGGCTGATCAGGCAGGCCTTGAACTCCTCCGCGCCCAGAGTGCCCGAGTGGTCCTGGGGTGTGGGAGGCCAGTGCCAGGCGAGGCGTCGGGGGCCACAGGCCATGCAGCAACACATACAGCCGTGTCAGTGAAGGTGAAGGGGGAGTGGGGGTGGGGGGGAGGGGGGTGGGAGGGAGAGGTCGGTGAGGTGGTGTTGGTGGGGGGGGGGGGGGGGGGTGGGAGTGCACCATGCACGGGGGAGGGGGGAAAGGAGGTGAGGGGGTGAAGGGAGAGGGCCATGCACGAGAGATAGAAAACAGAGAACACAGTGCATATTCATTAGGATCTGGCAGGTGAACACACGGTGGCAGCAGTGCTGCCATGCTGGGCGAGGGCATTCAGAGGCGTTAATGTGCAGTGTGGCAGGCAGACTACAGGGTCTTGGTGAGGTTATTCATATCATCGATGGCACATGTACTTGACAATACAAGATATGATCTTCTCAGATGCAAAAGCATCTCTTTACCTTTGCTTTGTACAGGCAAACGTCACGGCATATTGTTTCAAACACTTCCCACAGTGCAATCACAATCATTTTCACATGTAGTAATATAATGATGTAAATACACAGACTTGGGCAATAACTAATCATTTTCATTATCAATTGACCTAGCAATTATCTTCTCTTATTAAAATGTTTTGTTTTGCTGGACCAACAGTCCAGAACTCATAATTTAATATCATAGAAGACTAAAATAACAGAAAATATCTACATTTGAGAAGTTGAAACCAGTGGACTTTTGCCATTTTTGCTTAGAAAATTACTGAAGCAACCAATATGATCGCCTAATTGATTAACTGACTAATAATTTCAGCTCTACTGTATTTATTTTGGCTGCTGACTTATCAGTTGAGGCTCTTTTATTAATCGATACATTTGATATACTATACCCATCACTACTCCCCAGAGCCCATGGCAACTGACCAATAATGCAAAACCCCAAAATATCCAATTTATACTGATAAACACTTTTAGAAGCACCAAATTCTCACATTTGAAAAGCTAAAACAGGCAAATGTCGACATTTTTGCTTGATAAATTGCTAAATCAAATTTTAAATTTTCAACTAATTGTTTCAGCAGTTGCACAGATGGCCATTTATCCAAGAAACGAAAGTCAAAGTGAAATACTCTAAGACACCTTTCACACTTTCAAAGGGTATTAATTTTAGACATTAATGCAATACAAACTAATTTATTTGCTAACAAACTAACATTACTAATTTTTTGTCCTAATGGATCAGATTACTTTGCCACTTTTGCAAGGCTCAGCTTTCCCTCACGTGTACTGACAAACGTCAAGCTAAGAGGCCTTGAAGAGCAGGACGTAATCCTAATGAAATATGAAACAAAGTTCAGGTCCACAGTTGACTTTCTGTCGGCTCTGATCATCAACCTCAGGTATTGATTAACAATAGGGCAGCTCTGGAAGAATGCATGAGGTAATGGTGGGAGTCCGCGGGAGCTTGGCGGGAGAGCTGAGAGGGGGGGGGGAGGAGTGGGAGGAGAGGGAGAGGGGGCTAAAATAAAAACTCATCCATAATTGGTGCTGTTCCTGACATGTTGAACCCCGAGTATAAACTCTATGCTCCAGAGGCAGGACTTTTATAGAAACGACCATCAATGGAAAGATATTTTGTAGATATTTAGATAGATATTTTATAGCTATTCGTCTGTCTTGCTAAGTAGTCCGTTTTTTTTTAATTTCATGCAGACATTCTTGTATTTCTCAATAGAAGGATTTAGCTGCCTGATTCTAGCTGCAGTTTTCTTTTATGTGTCTAAAAGCCTCTGTGCTCTTAAAGATGAAAACTGTGTCACTGAACTGTAAGTCCCTTTTCAACCAAGGTCACTACACAGCCTGATGCATTTCACACACAAACTGTACACTCTGTTCACTCCATGTTTTCTGGTTAAAGGGTAGTTAAAGGATTAGCCACACTTCGGGCAGCATGACAGGACGTGAACAGTCCGAAACCCAGAAATGATAAATTCTCACCTCAACTTCTTTGCTTTGAGGATGAAGTCTAAATATACAAAGGACAAACTCATGGTTACATCCATCTTTAACAACATGAATCTTTTTTTTTTGTTGGTCCTTTTCCAATCTCACTTTACAGTATGTGTATTTTGCCACAAACCAAATCCAAACAGCTGACTGTAAACGAGCGATGCACCACCCACCCTCGCTCCCTGCTGCTTTGTGTCTGCAGAGTGACTCATTACGAGTACTGACCCTGTCGAAATGGTTGAAGGAAGCCCGGAACTCATTCAGCTGCTCCTGGGTGATGCCCTTGGCGTCTCGCGTCAAGATCTGGTTCTCTATTTCATTGATGGTGCGGGCGATGGTGGTGAGTAGCTGCTCCCAGCCCACACGGATGTGCTGCAGAGGGAAGAGACAGACACAAAGGCAGACGAAGCTTAAGGAGGGTGAATAGGAAGGAATGGATATTAAAAGAGTTTAAGCAGGGTTTTGGTCTGGGGTAGAAGAGCAAGATGATTTACTGCATCAGGACAATGCAGATATGTCACGGACAAAAAGTGTCCAATATCTGTATAGTTCGATTCATTATTTAAATGATTATTCACAGTAAAGCACCCTGACTGTGAGCAAAATGATCTAAACTACTGTTTTTCTTCTGTCTAGACTTTCACTGGGTAAATCATAAAAGAAAGGGTGAACAAGGCCAGAAAAAAAAAATATTTGCATAAATAAATGTACACTATAATCTACTCTTTTCACCTACTGAATGCTTTGCACAGCAGCTGCTTCTATACAGACGCCTCCGTAATAGCTTTGAAAATGGGTCAGTTGACGTGCAGAATTTCAATAATAAAATTTATATTACATGTAATTATTTTGGCCAGTAAAGTGATTCTTGGCAGGCGGTGGTTTACAGCTTCCCAGCACTTGGCTGATGAGAAAAAAAGTTCATTTTGTAAATGCAACGTCAGGGAAGTTTTGAGTGTTTAATCGTAGGATTGTGACACTGTCTTTGAAAAGATTTTTTCTGTGGGTGGTTTAACATGTTGTCTTCCATTGTTTTGCTCATTCTGGCAAACCACAACAATCTGGCACCGACGCCTCATACAAGAGAGTATAAAAAGTATTTGCTTGGTCCAGCCAAGCCAGATGGACATGTCACACAGACCGAAGTAGAAACATTCACTGGATATTAAGTAGACAAAGCAGAAATGTTGGCGGATGTGTTTAAAGCTTTGATCCGGGTTTTACCTCCATGGTGTAGTTGGTGTGCTTGTTGTCAAAGATGAGAGCTTCCTGAATGAGCTGGTGGTCTCCCTCCAGCTGGTCGATCTTTGGCTTGTAGTTGACGATGCTCTTCTCGTACTGGCGTAGGTGTGTCAGCTGGTCCTCCAGGGTGCCGTGCATCTCGATCGAGATGCGGCCGATTTCCTGCGGGGACGCACAGAGACGAAGATGCTTGGTAAAAAGGCCTGACCAGGTTTTACAGATTGGAGGACGTGATGAGAAAATACACATATTACCAAAAATTCACCATTTCTGCCTGCTGTTTATCTCTTTACCATCATCACTTTCCATTTATACGATATGGATATAATGCACACTATCAACAGTATCTTTTGAAAAGATCTAATCTTGTCAATGCTTCCTTTACTGTAATTATAAATAACAGCTTTTTTGTGAAATTTTCAATTCATAAAATCTGGGTTTTAAAAGTTTTCATGAACCTAAATCTAATGTTCTCAACCTACAGATGACCACATAAGAGAAAACCTTAAAATCTCCAAACACTGGAGCTCAAAAGTTTAACTATTTCTTATTTTAAACATGTGCATGTTAAAAACTTACCACAGCAATGAACTGATGAGGGATTAAACTCTACAAAAAAATGCACTGAATTATCTAAAAAAAACAAAACTGCACACAGGCCGCACTGACACCAGCGCTGCACTCGTCATCACGCTGGCCTCGTTCTGAACTTGTAACGTGGTCATTAACTTGTTGGCTCCGCTCACACTGACCTCCATCTTGGTCTGGATCCAGGGACCGATGACATTGGCCTGGTTGGCAAACTGTCTGCGCAGACGCTCGTTGTTCTGCTGCCGGGCGTGCTCCTCGATCAGAGCCTGGTCGCGCTGAGGCACCAGCTGCCGGACCTACAGCGGGCAGGCGGGAGAGTGACGGAAAACCCACACGTGTTAATATTTATTGAATCTAATGAAGCAGCAGGAATGACATTTATAATTAACAGAGAACATTATTTGATCTTATGAAGGGTATTCTGCCTTTTTCATACAACACAATCTTCCTGGTACGTTTTTCTCTGTGCCATGTTGTTCAAAAACAAATCAATAATCACTCTCTTAATCCTGTTTGAGTGATGTTTGCTATAAACGACAGGCGTCAAGACTCCTGCAACACTTGTAGTATAAAGAAAAACTTTATTATGAGGGATTTCTGGCACAACCTCACCTTCACTCATGATAAAGTTGTTCTTTGCTACTATAAGTGTTGCTGCAGTTTTGACCCCTTCAGACCTTCTCTATGCTCCTTGGTAATAGATGAAATTATGCCAGAAATCCCGAATCTGCTAAAAACTACAGCTGTTTTAGAAAATGATTCAGCCTTCTTTAAAAATGAAACTAGATATTTGTGACACATTTTTAAGCATTTACGTCTTGAACAGGAACAAATGGGCTCGAGGCTTAAAGCCACTTATAGGGTAGAAAGTCAAATTTTTAAGAGATGGACAAATGCGCTGTGGGTTTTTTTATCAGGTGCGGAAAACTTGTTTTTTCCATTTGGCCCTGGGGTTTAATTTGACCATGAGTCATGACAGCTTATACGGGCATGTTTGATTCCCTCTCAAGTTGATAAAATCTGTGTTGGGAAAGTTTATGGAAAATATTCGGCACTTTCTAAATCTCACTACAATCACGGCGCCTTGAAGCAAAGCTCTGAACACACCAGATGACTGCTGCTGGATTAGATCTTCCTTACGTAAACAGAAAAAAAAAACATTATGAAGAACATTATAAAGTATATTTCCTTTCCCATGATGGATTCTTATTACCTTGTCCCATTTGGCATTAATCTCCTGTGGGTTGATGGTAGTGTAGGGGTTGGTGCCAGCCATATTCACATGATAGGTCTGCACAATTTTGGCAATCTCGTTGTGGATGCCCAGGATGGCCTGGCGCTCTTTGTCTGCCTCCGGCAGCGTGGCTTTGAACTGCTCGTGGGCCGTGCTTAATCCCTGAGACACAGAACACAAATGCATGAAATGAAAAATGTAAACAACAATAACAATCAAGGCTTTTTCATTTTTACATCTGAGAGAGAATCAGCTTTCTTCCTCTTGACTCTGTGGGTTCTTCTCTGAACATCTCAGGCTTCACAAAATGGTCAAACTTCAGTATAATAACACACATCAAAACATACATGATGATGTACAGTAATGATACTGTGCTCAGACCATTATGTATTTTATCTAAATATTATTTGTTATGGAGATGTTATAAAAGTGGCAGCTAACACAAACAAATACAGCGGTTCTTATTTTTTTCACATGCTTTCGTACATGTGTTTATGTCTTTCTAACACTTGTATGACACTTCTAAAAGTTATATTTATATATATATGTATGATACTGTAAACCTACAGTACTTTCCTTGGTTTCATACTTATAACTGAGACTAGTAACATCTGTGCATCTACATAAAGGTTTTCCATGATTCTCAGCTTTATATTTGATTTAAAGTTCACAATTTTCACAGTCAGGAGCCCGAAATGAACACTGACACATGTTTTTCTTGCTGTAATCATCCCCTCTGTTCATACTGACCATCAGAAGATCCCTTCATAATGTGCTTACAATGTTAGTGACAAAGGCCAAAATCCACAGTCCTCATTTTGTGCAAAAATGTATCTAAAAGTTTATCTGAAGGTGATATGAGGCTTCAGCTGTCTGAGTCATATAAAGTGGATATCTGCCACATTTACACTCGTTAGTAAAAAATTCCCTCTTTGTGTCTCGATGGACAGGGTTTTCCTGTTCAGCTGCAGAGGAAGGATAATAACAAAAAGAGGGAATTTGACACTAAAAAGACACTAACATTGAAAGATGTTAACTTTATTTGAATAATTTGGATGGCTGAAGCATCATATTAGCTTCAAATAATCCTTTAAATACATTTTTATACATACATTGTACAGAAGGAGGACTGAGGATTTTGTCACTTACATTAAATGTGAATTATGAAGGGATCTGCTAATGGTCAATATGAACAGGAGGAATGATTACAGCAAGAAAAAACATGTTTCAATGTTCATTATTGCACCTGACTATTGTTGAAGGACAGACTTGAAAAATTGTGAACCTATCCTTTAAATTCTCAGCAACAAATGTTCAGTACATACTGTAACCCCACAGCTGTTTACATGCTTCTTAAATCCTTTCATTGAGTAAATAAAGTCTCCTCTCTTCTCTCCCCTTGAACCTTCTCCGTGCTCACCTGTATTTCTTCAATGGTGTGGACAATAAAGGTATCCTGCAGGTCCTCCATCGCGCCCTCCATCCAGTTGTTGAATGGAGCCGCTCTTTTGGCAAACTCAAGGTACAGTTGGTCGATGGTTTCAAGCAGCTTCTCGGTTCTCTGTATAGCATAGAGAACAAGGTTACCACACTCAGACTTTTTATTGGCCTTGAAGCTCCTGCTGGGTGAAATTTCAGGATTCACGGAGGCTTGACTACATTCAATATGTTCCAGAGAAGCTTGGGTATATAGATGGATTTGGGGGTTATATTTTTTTTTTACAAATTAAAAAATCTCCAAACTTTAAAGGATTTTCAAGACCGGCAGGAAGCCTGAAAATCAAATAGTCTCTTCACAGCCTCTCACTGTGAAGGAGAACACTTTCATCTCTAAATGTGTAATTATGTCTGCTCAAACCAGCGCCAAGAAGAGCAGAGGGAATTTAAATATAGGGATAACAAAGTGAGTGATTATAGAAGCTAGAAATTTGACTCTTCAGTAAGTCGATTTTTTTTTTTTTTTTTTCTTATCAGAGTCTCTTTCTCAACCCCGTCTCACCTGCAAAGCCTCGCTGCGTTTCTGGGTCATAGCTCCCAGTGCGTCCCACTGGTCACAAATCCGCTGGCAGCGAGCGTTTACACTGGGAGAGTCGTAGTAGTCCAGCTCACTGAAGCACAAAAAGACAAGGAAAAAAAAAACAGATACATGAGCATTACCTGGATCACATTAAAGCAGTTCATAGCTGTTTAAGCAGCTTTAAAGTGAAATGAAACTGCTGTTATTCATTTGGCTGTTTCTGTTCCACCATCTTTCTTTAATGCACTTTATTGCCTTTATGATCCTGCTGTGACTTCAGTTTCTCATCTTTTTTTTTGTAGTGTACAATGTTCTTATAAGCTCCTTGGAGTTTCTTTGATTTCCTTGTAAGTTATGTGTTTCTTTTCTTCTTTTTAAGAGAGATTTTAAGCTCAAGAGAGCGACTTTTGATGTTTTGTAATAAAAAATCCTGAAAACAATAATTAACTGAAAACACTTCAATCAACCTCACAGCCAGAGATAAGAGAGATGATCAATATAACCATGTGGCAGAGCGGAGATACTGAAAATGAAAGGGGACAATAATCAATATGTGTTTCTGAATCAACTGAATGTCCTGGATGCAGAGCCCACTCTCACTCCCACTCTCAAACAGGATGTACAATAGACTGATTCCACTGTGTTGACAATGTTGATAATACCTGGCAACCTTCAACGCTTTATATCCTAATCTTTTTAGCTTTTATTGATTCATAAATGGTAGCTACACAATCTTTCTACTATCAGTGTAAAATACACATCATCATTCATGCCGGCCCCTCGTTAATCATCTCTTACTTTAGCTCCTGTGCGATGGCTGCGATCTGCTCCACGCGGTCCTGATGTGCGGCCAGGTCGCTCTCGAAGGCCTCGTGTTTCTTCAGCAGGGCCTTGATCTCTGACAGAGAGGCCGTCTCATAGTCGCGCTTCTGCAGCATGTCCTCTTTACCTGCAGAGGGAGACAGAGAAGATTCACCGGTTGAGTTTACGATAAAGAAAATTAATCTGATATGAACCTGCTTACAATAGTTGTTAAACTGTATTACAACAAAGAACAATTAAATATAGCATTTTACCTAGCTAACCTCACAACAATTTAAATGTTTATGAGGTTGTAATTTCCATTGTGACCTTTACTAGTTTGCCTGAGGCACATGAGACTAAAACAGAGACATGCAGGATGTGTGTGTGTGTGTGTACGTGTGTGTGTGCTTTCGGACTCCTTTCAAAGTCTCAGTACCTTCAGTCCAAGCTTCATGGATGGCTGCTTTCTGGCGGAATTTCTCCGCCAGGTGGTCGAGTCTTTCCAGCCTGCGAATCTCATTGAGGAGCCACTCTTCATAGCCTTTCTCTGCTCCCTCTAGATTTCCCCACGCATTGTTAATGTCCTGCAGGAGGCAAATCAGAATGCTTGAGAATGTATTTCACCAAAAGGGAAAATCTATTTAGTTTCTTTATAAGCAAAACTCAAAAACAAGATTCTGTCAGTTGTTCTGTGCTCTCATGTCTGGACTGTTATATATGTGCATGATCACTAAAGTTAAATTAGATGGAATTTTCAAATGCTGACAGAAGTTTTGTTAAGACTTTACAAAAGAAATAGGATTGTGCAGTTATTCAAAGCATATATTTGTAAAATATTAAGTAAAATATTAGAGCACATATAAAATAAATATTTAAAGTATATAAAAAGTCAGACTTAAGGTCCAGCATCATGTATAAAGGTACCGATATCCTAGTGCATACTTGGGCAATTCAGCTTGACATTTCAAAGGAAACAAGCAACAAAGGGAGACAAGTAAAAATGGGTTGATATGTTCTCTGGCAACATGTGCCTACATGATTAAAGCAAGCTGAGGTAACTCTTTGGCCACTCTTTGCACGAAAGCTTGCCGTGTCTTGCACAAAGGAGGTTTTTGGATCTCTTAAAGAGTCCCTGTCAAATTTAAAGAACTTTTTCGTGTGAGTTTGGACTTTCACGAGTTGTCGTAACCTACCGAGACCATCTTTCCCTCTGAGGGCATGAAGGCGGGCCTATTGCTGAGCCTCAGTTTGGTCTGCAGGGTGTTGAAGTTGATCTCCAGTTGGCACTTCTCCTGCACTTTGGGCGGCTTGTGGAGGCGGCGGTAATCTCTGAAGTCCTCCAGCTTCTGCTGCATGGCCTGCATGGTGTTCTCAGGCATGCGGTTCTCCAACCAGGGGATGGTGCGGCGGATCCACTCCAACAGCTGCAGAGGAGTCGTGATGGTGGTCGTGGAGAGTGTGTGTGTGTGTGTGCGTGTAGTCAAGGGCAAAGATAAGAGAGAGGGGATGGAAGAAAATCGAGTTCAAGGAAAAGATGAGGGCAGGGGAGGAAAATGAGAAGCATGCAAATCAAAGAATAAAAAAGGAAGAATCATGGTTGACAGAGAGGAAGTGAATGAGGAATAATGGATGTATGAAATGAAGAGTCGTGTCAGCAAAAGAAGAATACAGGTTGAGATAATTGGTTAGCGGTGTGTTATTAAATTCTTGCAACCAAATGTAACTCTGAGAACATATTATGTGTGATTTAAAGGACCATATCTGTGTTTTTGCATGTTTGCTCTCATTTGTTACATTTTGTGGGTAATTTTCATTGCTGCACACCATTTTCCATAGTTTAGCAAACAACAGCTGCCCTCAAGGTGTCAGTTCATTTCAATATTGTATGAAAATCATTTTTAAATATGCTTGAAAAAGGTAAACCATCACAGTGAACATTAACTGCTCTATTTTTTTCAAATTAAACAACAATGCAGCTTGAACCTGATATCGTTTTTAGAAAGTGTTTCTAGTTGGTGCGTTCAGGTGCTGGTGGCTGACATTCAAGAGTGCGATTTCAGATGTCTGAGTTTCCTACATGTACTTGAATGCACCACACAGAAGTCTTTTCAAAGCAATCCATGCCTTTGATGGATTGTTGAAAGTTATTATGATAATAAGACTTCTAAGACGTAACAAAAACATTGAGAAAATGTAATGCTCACTATGATGGAACACCAACATCAAGTCATTTTCAAGTCTCTCCATATTGTACTGACATTAACTGGAACTAAAAGCTGCCTGGATGGTAGAAAAATTACCTTTATCAATCTTAAAATCTTGTGTTTTGGAAAATAGTCTGAAGAAAAATGATGAAAGCTGAGCTAAAACAGGCAAAAACACTGATATGGTCTCATAGGAATGACTCTTATGATACTTTTGTATGCGTAAGACTCAAAACAACAGTGCTTTGCCTGGCTGCTTGTTTATCTTTATCTACCATGTCTGTGGTCTATAACCCTGCTCGGAGCACAAACATCCCCGGGGCTGGGAGGCGAGGGAGTGGCTCAGAAAAGGGGAAAAGGGAGAGAGGGAGGGAGGAGGGGGGGGTATAGGAGATGCAGGGCAATTATAGGAAAATTGGGGTGTGCTCACATCACTGGCCAGCTTCTCATAGTCCTCCATCAGCTGCTCATTCTCTTGGTTGACAGCCAGCACCTTGCAGATCCTGTTGGCCGCTGTCTCCGCCTGGATGACGGGGGCGAGGGGAGAAACAGTGTGAGACAGAACTGAATGACAGGACTTTTTTGGGCATCGTCATAAAGCTTCGGTGGTGTTCAGTCGTCTACGATGTGCATTGCATGTATATTTGGTGCAAGCTCCAGGAAATTAAAGGATATATTTGATTTATTCCTGCAATTTAACTGCAAACATCCATCCATATTGCCCACACAAGTGCCACAGAATTTCCCCCAATGAGTAATTTTAGGGATGAAGCAATAGATCAGCAAATATGCTGCAAGCAAGTGAAGACAGGGCAGCTAGTGTATGATGATATCCCTGTAACAATGTCTGGGCTTGTGTGTTGCACCATGAATGTCACCAAAATGTCCTATGATTAATAATGTAATGTCTGTTTCTGGCAGGAAGGGCTCTAGAGAGCAACATTGACACCTCAGAGACCTTAGTCTTTAACAAGGACATGTCATATTGTACCTGTTGTCAGCTGTAGGGGCACCTTTCTCTCTGCACCGCTGTCTTTTTATAGAAAAGCAGCATACAGTGTTTTATTTTAGTCTCTCAACCTACATACAGTTCTGACTGGGGAAAAGGAGAGCGAGGCCCCCTGTGAGGATAAAACAGCCCAGTCGGGCAGGGGGCTCATCCAGAACACAACGCTTCCTTAACATGGCCTGTCAGTCTTCATCACTGGACTGGCAATGCGTGAGTGAAGTAGAGTTTCCATGACAACATGTGGTCAGTTAACCCGTTGGGTTTAAGATGAGTAAATGTGGTCAGGAAGGCTCATTCAAAAAAAAAGAACAGAGAAAATACAGATAGAAATTTAAGCAACATGCACAAAGTCAGGAGGATGTGCAGTGTATTTTAGCGCAGAAATATTCCATAACCAGCAAGATATAAAACTGTCCACCAGTACTTTTGGGTGTTAAAGTTTAAGTGGCTGAGATAACATAAAAATCGGTGAATGTAATGAATCAGCCCAAACTGCACCGCTATCGATTTCCCTCTAAAGAGCTTGACAAGAAAATTAATACATTAAAAAAGGACGATGGCTGCAGTATTTCCTTCCAGCAGTGTCCTTTTTAAGAGTACAGACACAGAGTAAGATAGACTTGAATCTCCCTCCCACCCCATTTCATAGCTCAGAGACTGGCATCCCACACAAGAGGGCTGCTTCCAGCCTCCTTTGTCGTAAGATCACGGGGGGAAACTTGGCTCGGTCAGAGACATGCTCTGGGGGCTCCAGGAGCAGCAGGCGAGCTGCCTTAAAAGGAAAGCCAGGATGTGCAGGTCGTGCTTCTGTGAGCAAATGTTTGCACGCTGGGCCTGTTTACTGAAAGCCCTGACAGCCAGGACCTCTTTTACGAATTACTTTGTCCTTACATTAGAGGTTACAGCAATGATTATTAAGGCAATGACTATTTTAGTGGTTCATTGTGAAGCCAACGTGGCCTCAGTTTGTGTCTCTCATGTACAGTATTAACATGACATTTGAGTCAGAGAGCTGAGCATCCCTGGAGATCTTTCAAACCCCAGAGGAGAAGGGTAGTAGTAGATTTGTCCAGAGTCATAATTAAGTGCTCTCTTTCCCAAGTTTCGACTCAACACAGAAGATATATCTCCTTGATGTGTAGAACTCAGGACCAAAAGTAAAAAGTTATGTTATCAGGTACATTTATTCAGGGCTGTAGCCCGGATTTAAGAAATACTGAGGTTTTTATTTTTATGATTTATGATATTATGATTGAATTTTTTTCATCTTTTATTAACGCAGCTAAACTTCCAATAACTGTTTCTTGGGGCGTTACATGGAAAATGTATTAGCAAACAGTTTCCTATTTACACACCCTGCAAATACTAATAAGGAGTCTTGTTTCAGTCCACGTGATAAACGTAAGACCGATATTCACTCTCCTTTTATGTCTGTGTTTTGTCTCCACCGGCTCCTGAGGGAAATATCTGGCTGTTTAGCTGTTAAATGCTCCATTATGCTCACCAGCTAATCGCTAACTTCGTGTGTCTGCTTTTTGATGATGGGGTGGTGGTGTACAACAGGTTTATCAGGTTTGGTTGTTTTTTTTTTTGCTGAAAACAGCTGCCTGCTGCAGCTGAAATGACTCTATGAGAGAGGTGTGTTAAAATAGCAAAGTTGCAGGTCAGAAGACTAAAACAATTAGCTAAAAGGTGCTAAAACGTTCTGTGAGAACTGCAAACTTGGGTAATAATTATCTGTGGGTTCATCCCTTTTGCAAGTAGTCATGTGATCCACTGTTTACATAAAAATACTGATAATAGCCACTTTAACTTTTCAATTATATGTTCTGTAAATTCTCCTTACATGACTGTCTATATTTTGTTTTAAAGCCTTCTTCACACTGCTACGTATGTAATGCTGGCGGTGAACACTAAATCCATTACTTTTATTTAAATTGATTTTTTCCCTCCTAAAAACAGTCAAATTTTAAGTATTTTGGTCTTGCAATACCAAAATCAGCCTTAAAAAACCCACCATGTGGAACATGTGTGTAATTGTGGAATATAAAGTCTGCCGCAGGTCATTAAACCCCCCAAATTTCCAGAAACATTAACCAAGACATGACCTCAGCGACCTCAGTTGTGGCTAAATGTATGACGCTGCATTTAGATATATTAATGTTCAGTATTTTAGATTTTAATACATAATACATACATTGTTAATATTTTTTTGCATCATCCAAAATGAGCAACAAACCATGTTGTGGTTTAGGGAAGAGAGTCACAACTTGGAAAACCGGTTAAATTTTTTATTGTGCAGCAGCACACAGAATGAGTTCCTGAGAATTCTGTAAATATCTTCAAAACATGTTGTTGAGAAACCTTCTGAGTTTCTGGATTCACCAGAACTGTTGCTATCATGAAGCTTTTCTTTGTACAGTGAAAGTGAGGATTTCCTTGTCCAGATACAGCCAACAAAGAGAAGTGAGTGCGATGTTGTTTATGGGGAAACTTCTGCCCTGGAGGGTACAGTCTGAGGCGGGGAGGAGTAACTGTTCCTCTACCCTCTGTTTCTATGTGAAATCCATGCCAACACTGTAAAACTGTGCGCCAACCAGCAGTGGTTTCCGGACTCCTGCTCCTCGGGAGGTTCAATAGCTCCATTAAGGAGTGGATCCTAATAAAGATTTTAAGTACAGGAGACTTAGCGGATATCCTGTGTGTGTGATAAGTCTCTATTATTCTCTGCAGAGATCTTGAGCGGATTTGGCATGTCTTTGGCATAATGTATTCCACTGAGAGTGTAGGAACTTCATGCTGGCAGGAGAGAAAGGTTGTGCGCTGAATCAAAGATCAACATGCTGCTAAAAAAAAGGGCAGATAAGGAGGTTCTGCGTAACTGAAGGTTCGGTTCCCACTGGGGCTGCGCACAATAAAAATATATGAACTCATAGCACTTGAAGGCACATAAAATGAAATATTTCACCACTCGATCTGCTTAGAGATAATCCGGATATTTGTGTTTCTTGGACAGGTTAATGTTTTAAAATGAGCTTGGATCAACCAGAAATCCCGCTTGCACCTGAACCGCATTCATGACTTATCGTCTGGAGGTAAAGAAAGTTGTTCCCTGACTGGCTAGTTGTCACATTGGTTATTTTTGACTGATTAATTTTATTTTTGTCTGCTAAATCAGTTGGTGCACAGTCTGTCTTCACTTTTTTTTTTATTTTTGGCCGCTTGGAAGCGAGCTGTAAACACAACATTGACATATTATCACTTTACTAAGTTGACAGGGCGAACATGTTAGCAACCAAACTTCATTCTTTAGGAGTCATGTCTCTGTCCACCTGATGAATGTAAGTCTAATATTTAATCTGTTTTTAGCTGTTTTTGTTCTCCACCATCTCCTGAGGAAAGTATCTGGCTCTTTCACTGTTAAATGCTGAACTATGTCCAACAGCTAGTTGCTAATTTTGTCTGTCTGCAGTTTGTTGCTGGAAAGTTATAGAGTATAGAGGCCTTTATCTGAGCTTTTTTGCAGACAACAGCTGGCAGCTACGTCTGGAAACGACACCGGTGAGAGTGAACAAAAACAGTATAGTTATGGGCCGTAAAAACCAAAACAATGAGCTGAATGAAACTAAAAAGCTCTGCGAAGCTGTGGGGAACTGCAGAGTCAAGTGATAATTCTCACACATGGGTTCACTACAAACAACTCACGAGCAGTCATATGATCCATGGTTGATGTATATAAATGATTATACAGTAGCAGCTTTGAAAATAATACAAAACCCTCAAAATATACCAGACATTTAGATTTCTGTAGTTCATTAAATAGATAAATTTGCTGATAAATGAATAGGAATAGTTGAAAAAGCTCCTGAACTTATCACTTAGCTCAAACTCAAGCATCTTTCAACCTTCAATAAAGAAGTAAGTCAGGTAATATTGTCATTTCTGGTGTAGTACAGTGTTTATAGGGTCATTGTGACATCACAGTAAGCAGCCAAAAACCAAATATTGGCAAAAACGACTGTCATTCTCTGCCAGCCAGTTTGGCAGGTATCCAATCATTGTTTGGGGATTTTTTTAATTTATATTTTCCATTTCATTTCTCACCTTCTGCTTGCCTGAGAACGCGTGGTAGTAACACGACACATAAGTCATGACGGCCTTCTCATCTGGCCTCAAGGTGCTAATGATATCTGCCCAGGGAACAGAGGAAAGGGGGAGAGGACAGAGAAGAGAGAAATGCACAAGAGTAAAAGTGTGCAAAGACAAAAGGGCCAGCAGGGGGCGTAATCACAAGAGGAGGCAGCACTGGGGGCACAGGTCATCTCCAGTCTACCTTCAGCTTGTCGTCATGTTAGTTTATTAATTTAACTTAATTTAAAGTGGGAGGTACGAGGACTAAGTAAAAACACACTTTTAAATCTACACATTGAGGTTAAGTGTCTGTAGTAACTCATCTTAAAACACTACCAGAGATTTGGTATCTAATATCTGCCAATACCTGTAAAATATGGAGATTTCAGTCCATCAAACTAAAAACCAAAGTCAAGTTTTCTGCTCTATTGCATTTGTAAGAAGGGAGAACTTTTTGAACTTCTGCATATTTTCTAACTAAACTTAGAAACATCCCACTCATCTGTCTCAGACAAAATTTAAGGACCGGCTGTGTCATGTATCTGAGATCTATGATGCAATCTAGAGTCCAGCTGTAGTTTCACTGCTCTCAGTGAGGCAAGCCACTCCTCTCCCTCTCTCCAGTTATAAACACAGACATTTTTTGATCCGAGTTGCTTAAACACAGCTGCGGTAAAATGCTCTCTCTGCTGCTGGGCCTCTTAGACGAACCTGGGTCTTATATAACTGGTGCTTCATGATGCTCTGCTTCTCCCTGACTGTCAGAGAGGAGAGAACAGCACAGTCTGAAGCCTGAGTTCCTGTTGTGCACCAAGGTAGCTGTCAAGCTAACAGACAATCATTCATTATCCAATGGGGAAAGTTTGATGCAACACGTCGTTCCTCCAGAGAAACACAAAAACAGACTCCCCACTTAAGCCAGACGGCATGTATCCATTAAAATGAAAAGACAGCTTGCCGCTTGACTTTGAAGTGTCGGTTTTAATTTCATTCATTCCTCCACCCTCTATTTAAGCTGTCGCTCTCCAGGCTAAACATAACCATCCATTTAAACATGCTACATCTCCCCCACCGTGTTAGACTTCAGGCTAATTTGTTTCTCTTCGTCAGCAACCATGGCTTTTATCACAGGAAATCATCATCATTTATGAGACAAACTTCGCCGCACCTCCCACTCTGTTCAGATTCTGTTCAGCGTAACAAAACCCTAATCAGGGCTGAAATTGGGAGCCTACAGTGAACTAACGATGAGGTAGACTGGAGACACACTTGTGCTCATTGCCTCTAAGAACAGTATTGTAGTCCCATCATGCATTTGGTGGCGTGAACCATGCGGAAAGTGAAGGAGAGTGACCCCTGCAGGGGAAGTTGTGCACTGCAGAGAGAGAAGGGCGCTGTTAGGAGAAACACATGAAGATAGAAACAAGGGAGGAGGGGAGTGAGGAAGAGGAGGAGGAGGAGGAGGAGGAAGGAGACGCTGCATCCAGGATACCTTCTGGGCGCCTGAGAAGGCGTGGTAGAAGCTAGAGACGTAGGTCATGATCGCCTTCTCATCCGGACGGGCAGTGCCCACAATGTCTGCGGGGAAGAGAGGAGGTCAGGGGGGGGATGGAGGATAGAGGACGGGGGTTGGGGGGGGGAGGTTTAGGTTGTTAAACAGAGCACAGATCACAGATAAATGAAGACACAGGAAGTAGAGCTGGGGTTCAGCTCTTCACATGAACAATATCCAGAGAGGAAAGAAAAACACACAGTGTCACTGTCCAGATGTGCTTTACAGGGAGGATCATATCAACTTTGCAGTCTGTCTTAAACAAAGAAACACACAGATTTTCATGTCTACAACTACTGAGTGAGCAGAAAATCAGACTTTAAGATTCAATATGATGTCTAACAGCTTTAATTTATATGTAGAGGAAGAACTTTATATTCGCATTAATTAAAAAAGCATGTGTATCTCGCTCTGTGTGCACAGCTGTGTGACTGAGGCCAAAATATACTCTCTCAGAACACAGATAAAACCGAGATGTATTACGTTTTTTACAGTGATCATATAAAGCCAAAGGGGACATTGGTACCTAGATATCAACAAACAAGCAACACAAGGACTCCTCACAGTCCTACCATCCCGTCTCCTCCATCATTGCCAACGCAGAGTCAGTGCGATTTAGCAGTGAACAGGGAGAGTGTAGTCAGTAAGAATGTGAGGAATGTAGATTGACGTATTCGCAGGCAGCGCTTGAAGCTCTGCCCATTTTCACACCTTGGAACACCTGGCTACTCGCTGCAGAAAGCAGGCGTGGCTGTCAGATTGCTGGTTTCTGGAAGTTACAAAAATGAGGTGGTGCAGGGCCCAACCTTGTCCTGAAAGGAGCTTTTCATCGCGTTCAGACTCTCTGAACAGCACTTCTGAGAGAGTATATATTGGTCTTTAAACACAGGAAGAAGTCTGGGTCTCCTTGTCATTATTATGCTACTTTTCTTCCTTGCCAGCTCACCTTCCGCGTCCAACATTTTGGGGATGTCCAGGTACTTCTCTGCCACGTCGAAGGCTGTGTTCAGGTTGGTCATGGGGTCGTCCTGTGAACCACAGACACAGCAGACCATCAGCACTTTTAGACTCAACTTTTATATCTTTTAAGAAGGATGATCTTTTTGTTAAAATATGCATGTTTTTTTCTTCTTTGTGATCTTTTTAATTAAATTTTTTTCTCTCGATTTATGAAATCAAAATGTTCTTTGCAGCTTGATTCATATCAAGGTCAACGCATCTGTTTTACTAAGTAAAGCACAGTTTCTCTACCTTTTGTTGCTTTCAATGGCAAAAAAGCACATTGTCATACCCTTTCACCATTAAAGCAGAGAAACTCAAAACATACTTTTTAATACTTTTGGGCAATTAAAATAAAAAGTATGCTGTTATGTGATTGACAAATTAGGGACAACTACTGTTTCACCTGGTTTGGACAGAAGGGCAAAACTAAAATAGCTTCCTGTCTTATTTTCTGGCTGTGCGTTTGATTTAAGGTGACTCTCATCAGTATCTCTGGTTCAGGGTCTTACTGGCTTCTCATGTCAGGTAACATTCGCTCACCTTGCGCAGTTTTCCATAGTCAATGAGCTCTGGACGGTGTCGATGAATGAGTGCACAGAAACCCAAACCATCTTTCCAGCTGAAAGACAGACAGACAGAGAGAGAGAGAGACAGAGAGAGAGAGAGTGTTGTGATCAGGGTGAAAGTGAGGTGAAACATAATGAGATGAGGAAAAGAAAAGGAATTTGACTTTAATCTTTGATCGCCTCATTCCCCTCCTTCTGTCTCTCTAATTAGTTTCATGTTACACACCCACATCCTCTCGGCAGCATGTGGTGTGTTTCTGTAACTTTACCACTATCAGCCAACAAGAGACATGTTATCTTACTCTGCCACATGGTGCAAGTCTCCACTTCAAGGTGAAGAGAAAATAAGAGTGAAAAGACTGACTTTAAGCTTCAAATTAATATCAGATTTAACATTAACTATAAAGTCAGGACAAAGTTTCAGTGTGTTGGGACAATCTCATTCCATGTAAAGTGAAAACAGTGAACAGTGAGGGGACACTAAGGCAGCGGTTGTTGTGCTTCTCTGAAGAACAAAAAAGTGGAAACTTGGGTGACCCATCAAATTACTTTCAAGTGTGATGACAAAATGGGTTAAAATCGGTTACTCGGTTTTGTGGGACATAGTCTGGAACGAGTTCAGAGAGAAACAAAGTCCTGCTTGGATACTTTTGTACACTGAACAGACATAGTACTTTGGTACTGGTTTGCTTTAATTTCCCAGAGTAATTGTCTTGGCACATGGTCTCACTGTGACTTACTGACTTGCAGATGTGGTCCAGTTTTATAGAATACTGCAGCACTGTGGCTCCACACTCAAAGAAACGACTGCTAAGTTTATTTAATTATTCCATGTATTTATTTATATAACTTTTTTTACGATGTAAATGTTAAACATAAACAGTACCATTAGCTGTATTTTCCCATGTTTAGGTAACACTACATTAAGTGATTTTATTGATTTCTTGGCCACTTGGGGGCAGCGCATCGAGCTGTAAACACAACACTTACATATTATCACCTTATAAAGTTATAAACAGCTGCCCATTTACACATCGAGCAGACACGCAGTGACATTAGCATTCGTTCTGAGTTGTGTTTCTGACCTTATGAATGTAAGTCTAATATTTATTCTCCTTTTAGCTCTGGTTTGGGTTCCACCGACTCTTAAAGTCAAGTCAAGTTTATTTATACAACATTTCATACGACAGGTAAGGAAATATCTGGCTCTTGCGACTAAATGCTCTTGAATGTTTACTAGCTTGTTGCTATCTTTGTCTGCTGTAGTGTGCAGTGGGGTTTTTCAAGCTTTTTTGCTGAAAACAGCTGCCTGCTGCTGCTAAAAATGACACACATGAGAGCTGTAAGAGTGAACCAAAACATAATGCCAAAACAAAGACTTAAAAGACGCTTAAAACACTCCATAGAGCTGAGATGAGCTGCAGAGTTTGGTAGTAATTCACTGCGGGTTTGTCAATATGACTGACACCTTTCACATATAGCAGCTATAAGCTTTACTTCCCTCTGCAAACCCCTCAGTAAATTAGAAACTCTGCAAATGCAATCATAGAAATGCAGATAAAAACACGTGTACACCAGTTCCAGTAAGCACATGTGCAACAGATGCAGCACTGAAGTGTGCCAAACTGCTAGATTCAAAAGCCAGCACAAAGTTCAAGAACATTACAGTCAAACATAATTCTGTCTGCAAATCAATAATCATGTGCTTGTTTATCTGATAGACATATTTTTAGTTTGGCCCTCTGTGTTCCATTGATTAACAGCCTAGATGCAGAAAGCAGGCTGTCTAAATATAGTATGAAGGTCCAGTGCAGCACAATCTCAATTTAGAAGAGTTGTGAGGATTTACTGGTGCTCTCTGCTTGCGTGGTAACACATTAGTGAGATGGGTTATTTAAACGTATTACTTGCCATTAAAAGTGCCTGTAATGCACGAGAGGGGCTTTACAAGGCTACTCTTGTACCTGAAGCAGCAGTACTTGAGTGCTTGAGAAAAAAAAAAAAAATGAATACTGCTTCCTGGTCTGTCTCTCATGTCTGGCTGAGATGTATTGCTATCATCTCTCACAGAGAGACCACATCAAAGGCCTGGCCTCTGCTCTGGCAATCCCCCTCTCCGGCAACGGGATCATCAGGCCTCTCCCTTTACCTTCTCCTGAAATGACCTCGTCTCCACCTTTCTTCTCGCCTGGGCTTTCATCCACATCTGAGGATCACAGCGATCTTCTTTCAATAATTCAACACGCATGGAATCATTGTATGACGTGGTTTCAGGCCCAAACACACGCACGGCATAACAGGCTCGACTCATATCCACGTATGCAGTTTTTCCACTTGTAATTAGACTGCTGGCGTGCAACAAACTTTACTGATATATATTTAAATACACTGGCTGATTACTGCCACCTCTTCTCCTTCTCTGTTGGTTTATGATATGTCTCTTGGTCTGTTCTGCGTTAAGTCTGTCTGCTTTCATGTCAGCTCTGTTCACCATCAACGCTGTCTGAGGCCGCTGCTGTCGTCTGTGCTGAATCAGGAACTATTTCTGAAATTATATATTTACGTAATCCTGGGGTGCTAAAAGTTTAAGTTCTTATAAAATCAGAATCTAACCAGACAAGCTGACAACCGCTTTTTTTCATACGTGTCAACATTGGGCTTTGAAAGTAAGGGAGATTTTCCAGGACCCCACCTGACCATAATTTTTACATTATGAAAAGAGTTTCCTCTCTCGGCTCCAGAGATCTAATCACCAGGTGCCTTTACTGGCAGCCCTGCTGTAATCGAACAGACGGTTAATGTGTTTTTTTGTGGCTTCTCGGGCACGCTTTTGTTTAACAGACCTAGCATGCACTAAACACTAAAGTCAACACACCTTGCAAAACACAACTGTTTCCTAAATATCTTTTGTCAGGAATAAGAAAATAGTCTCCCAAGTATTTAAATGTTTACACAGAGATCTCTCCTATATCCCACCTATTTCTTAAGGGCAAAGTTAATGAGGTCAACAACATTTTAACAGCTTAAGAAAACATCTTGTTAATGGAGTTGTTGTGTAGTGTTGCCATAGTTCCTGTATTAAAAGATCTATAAATCCTTTTATAGCAGGTTTCAAAACTTGTGCTTGGACTTTTGTTAGTGGGGATGCCCTTTAGTGTACATTTTGGATTTGCATTTGGGTCATAAGAGGGATTAATTTGTCTCTACATTGTTAATAGTAACAACTGTCTCTGTGTCTCATACGAGGAAACGATGTTCAAACGGAAAACAAAACGAGAGCTCCTAGAAGCTACAACAGAAACTGTGGTAGGAAGCCAGTGTGAGCAAACAGCTGTAAAGTGATATGAAAATTTGGGTAAATGGCGTTTACGTGCATATAGTCTCCGCTACAGCCCTGTGTATAACTGTAAAAGTAAAAAAGGGAAATACTGGAGATTTTTCGGGGGAAAATTAAGAAAACAGAAGCATGGCAGGAGAGGAGGTGAAAATACGGGAGAAACCCAGGAAAACCGGGAAAGTTGACAGGTCTGCTTTTTTATTTAAACTAGTGGGCCAAGACATGATTGCAGAATGGAGAGATTTATACAGTGAAACATAATCCTACAATGTTGTGTGTTAGTCAGAAACCATTTAAAGAGAGTTTGACATGTTTGGGATTAACGTTTATTTTCTTCCTTGTCAAAAAATTATGTAAAGATCAATACCACTCTCATATCTGCTCGTTAAAGTTAGCTTAGCTTCGCTTAGCTTGGCCTAAAGACTGGAAGCAGGCAAACGTCCAAAGAAAAGTAAACCCACCGATCAGCACCTCTAAATCTCACAAATTTAATGCTATATCTTTGTTTAATCCTATAAAAGTGTAAAGATAACGTCCGTTAGCTGTAGCTTCATATCTAACAAACAAACATCCTCTTATCTTGGTAACTTACTTAACTCTGAGCAAGACAGTGAACATTTCCCAAAATGTCCAACCATATCTGTATTTCAAACTGTGTAGTGTTTACTCTTTTAAGTAAGTCTGGCGTCTCGGTGCCAGATGAAAACATTCACCATTCAATCTCAAGTGATGCCAAATAGCTGCAACAAACTGCCAGGAAACTGCAAATTTCAGTCATCTTTCCAACAAAATGAACTGTGAAGCATCTGGAGTGAGAATTTTTTAAAAAATACTGAACCTAAAATGCAGGTTTTACATGTATGAGATGACAAATTTTGATGTCTAATAGTCAGCAGTTTCTTTAGTCCATAGGCAAATCACTCTCTAGGCTGATGCAAATATTTAACTTAATTCTTTATGTCATCTTAACCACTACAGTACAAACACCAGAGACTGTAAATGTGTGGGCTACATCCATCATACCAGCTCAAATTACTACTGAAATTGTTTTGACACCCCCCTTCAGGAGGATGTCTAAGCCTGAGGGATGACAAGTAACCATACTTGTTTACAAACCATGATTCAGATATAATTGGTCAGTGTAAACATAGACAAGCCAAAAACAAAAAATGCACCACTAAGGTTTGGACCAGATATAACTGACTTCAGGTGAACTATAACTCAGCATGTGAGCAGAGTGACCTTTTCGTGCTACTTATGATGTTTTACTCCCCGAAGTCTTACCTGATGTGAAAGTTTTGTATGTTGACATTCTTATAGGGCGCAGTCTTCCTCTGGCACCACAACAGGAGGCCCTCTTTGGCAGATGTCTCTGCGGTTGGGGAGAAGGGATCATTGTGAAGTTGGAGAAACTCTCAGGCTTTTTACTTTGACCGACTCTCCGCTAATCCCTGTTTAGTGGTGGATTAAGTGGAGGTGAAGCGAATGGGAAGCATGTGTGATTGCCCCAATGTTTCATGCTTTGTTGTATCCAGTGGATACAGAAGAGTGTCTGATGTTGTTATGCACCCAAACAGTAAAAATAAAACACTTTAAACCACTCTATGCTGGCTTTTAAGGCTAAAACCTGATCACTTCTGACATTTAAATTGGATTACATTGTAAGTGCATTATATAGACTAACCAAGGAGAGGACCGTATCGTAAACATTCCCCTCTCCGTAGGAAAAGAGCAGTCTGTAAGCATTCATATTCAGATTAACATGCATTAGCTCAAGTCTATATCTGGTATTGTGCGGTTTGTTTGTTTTTTAAGATCGGTCCGATGTGTGACAAAGGTCCTAATGCTGAGACACTGTGTCAATGAAAAGTGTTTTCAATTGCAAATGAAGACAGTGAGCAGGAGTTCTTTTCAATACAGCGAATGAATAAAGAAGCGTGTGGAACTGTTCCCACACACACACACACACACACACACACACACACATACACACACACACACACAGTACCTTCCACAGAAATGTCTTGGATGGCGAAGCGGAGGATTATGGTCCAGATCATTCCCAGGGTCATCTTAGCGTTGCCGTCTACAATCTCTGCAGAAAGGGCAAAGCAATAACATTTAGGCTACATTTTACATGTTGCATGTTTAGCAGCCACACTAGATTTGTTTAAATGATTTATTTAGTTTTTTTTATTGCATTATATTAGATTCCTATGTTTCATGAGGCCTGACAATAACTCAATTAATGATGTAAGTTAGCATGAGAACCTAATTTACTTCATTTATTCAATTCTGTTTACTGCCAGTGTTCTGATTTGTAATATTTCCGTTCATTCATCTTTGATTGCAATTAAACTGTTAGAACGGCATTTTGAATCCTGTGTTTAACGTGGACCCCACATCAGATGTTCCCTGAGCTAATGCTACTATTATCACCGTAGTTTTACCTCACACGCATAGTTGTTAATCTGTTTATTTGTTCGCACTGATTTGTTAATTTGCAGATGAAATCTAAAGGTGATCTACAGATGTTCTACAGAAAGTTTTCAGGCATTTAAATTACACATAACTACTGCTTCAAGAACATTTCATTCACTATATTATAATTATGTGCAGTTTAGACCTGCTTCACACTGAAAAAACTTTCTCTTTTCAACTGAAGCCTAGTTTCAACCATGTGAAACCATCAGTGCTTACTGACCTGTTGTTGACAGAAACATGTGATATTGTATTGATGGGGTAGCGGTTTTCCAGTCACTCTATGCTGGTGGTAATGATTAGGCTACAGATTATCTTGAATAAATCCTCGTTCATTATGACGAGATAGTAAAACACTCAGTTAATACTCTTAACATCCAATAACATTATGGCACATAGGAATTAAATCCTTATAATGTTACATATAAACAATAAAGAGGATTAAATGATTATGAAATGAATACTAATGACATCCTGTAATACTGATAACAGCCCAAAACAATATAGTGGTATTACAATATACTTATAAAAAACACCACAGTGTATTATATATAAATAATTAAGATAAACTTGTTGTAAAATGTAATATGTACGGTAACTACAGTAACAATATGTACAGTAGTACAGCAACTTTTAAGTATTAGATATTAACTATTACAAACTGTCTCATGATTGTCTAATGTCTATTAATTTGGATGATTATTTGATGTGAATGACCCCGACTCACTGTTTGTTTGTTTTTGCTTTTCCTCCCTCCTCTTAATTCACTGTGCTCTGCTTTACTCCTGTATAATCTTCCTCTTTTCTTAACTGTGTGTTTTGTTAGCTGTTATGTTTGTTATTGTATTATAGTGGTGATGACTATATTGGCAACTATAAATGATGTAGCCACTTGACACTGTGACTGTTTATTCTATGCCTTGACAAGAATAAACAGATGGGGGGGAAATTATTACAAACTGTCAAAAACAAGATGTGTAAGAGTCAAAGAAAGAATACGAATATACACAATATTAGAGGCTATTTTTAACTTTTGGAAAGAGCACATGAAAGGGAAACCGATGGATAAAAAATCCTCTTTTTGAAAAATTCAACCATGTATTTCAAAATTTTTATCATGTATTTATGAACAGCTTCTCATGAGCCTTACAGATTAAGATTTAGAGACCAAATAATCTGTGGATCCGACACCATAACTCCAGCAGCATGAGTCTCCACACCAGGAGGGAAACCGAAGCTGTCAGTACTCAGCGCCTTCATGAATGACATGTGTGATGAATTTGAGCCCGGACCTGTTAAGCTGTCAATCAACTGTGCGCCTGCAGTTAAAGGCTGTGAATGAACTGCCTCTGTCCGGTCCTCTCTGTGTTGTCGATAATGAAAATCCGCTACAACGGGTCACCCTGTTTGCCCGCCTTCAATAATCATTCGTTTCTCCCTCTAATCCAATAAGGCGCAGGGGCATGGCAGCTCCAGAGCCGCTCGACTGTGACGGACAAACTTGGCACTGTGAGATGTCAGTCAGATGTCTGGACATGTAACGCGGGGTGAAAGACGGCTCGGATTGAATTAAGAAGGGGGTGGGGGGGGTTCGGTGGTTTGGGCTGACACATGCAGATACGTGTTCAGATTAGCTCTAATGAACATGACTGATCAACATGGGGGGAGGAACACAAATCCTGTTAATTCCATTTGAAACTGCACCCCCCCTCCTTCATCCCTTATCCACAACAACCCCCCCCCCCCCCCCCCGATGAGACGGAGCTGAGCCTTCAACTAGTCTCATCCCACCACCACAACGGCTAGCAGGGATCTGGGCCGCAGGGCCGCTCGACCAGGAGGGGATTCCAGGCAGCTAATCTGTCTGGAATGCTGGTCTGGCTTAGACGCTTTTACTCCGGCCTCCTGCAAGAAAACCTCCTTCTTACTAAGCAATTTTTGTCCTTTATTGAACCGAGGAGTCTTGTTTTCTTCAAACCAGTGAAACCTGTCAGTGCAGTCAGATTATATTGACATATTTCAGTTTTTTTGAATGAAAAAGAGCAGAAATGATCAATTGGCTTTTTGAATCATTTGTCAATTAACAAAAGAAATTAATAGCACCATTTTTTCATCTAATCTAAGGTTAAGATAGTAAATTGAGTATCTTTGGTTTCAGACTGGGCTCTGAGAAGTCGTGATTTCACTGTTTTCTGACATTTATAGACCAAATGATTAATTGATTAATCAAGAATATAATTGGCACAGATGAATCAAATGAAAATAACTGTTACAGCCACAAAATGAAGTGTAATTTTGTGATTTTTTTAAAGTTCCTCTTACTCTGACTTCTATTACATTTAAGGACAGTTATTGTTTAAAATGTTTTGATACTATAGCCAACCTGAGTTTCGGTATTAATACCAAAATGAGACATCCATTGAGGGATATAGACATGTCTTTTTTTGTTGTTTTTTTTACTTTTTTTAATAGAACAGAGGAAGCCAAACTTCTGACATGAACACTGGCAGATTTTTCACTTGTTGTAAGAACATATCATATGTTAGGACTCAATAATAGACAAAAATGAGTTGATAAGAGAGAGTTTTGCAGTGTGTTTACCCCCAGAGACAAGAGCGAGCAGGTACTGTAGACGTAAAAATATGTGAAATCATTATTTGATCGATCCACATTTATGGAGATGTATCAGGATTATGCACTAAATCAGCTGATTTTGCGATGCACCTCTGGGTTTTACATCTACAAAACTTATTTTTAACATCCTCGTGTCTGACAGTGACTGACACAGAAAAAGCTACAGATTGAAAGAGTAGAGGGACTAAACACCCGGGGTCGGATGGGTCAGAGGATCAACCTATTAGTGGTGCTGTGGTGGGACGTAATGTACGGGGCCGGGCCCTTGGGAGAGTCAGATCCCCTGTGTGTTTGACCTGGATTTGACTAATTTACAAAGGTTCATGTTTTTTAAAGGGTCAATTCCCCAAAATAACACATTTCTCACTTACCCCTAGTTGTGTCTGTCCATGCAGATAGTTCTGGTTTTTGACTTTTTCAGATATCTGCCTCTGGTGCTTTTAACCCAATACAACTGAGGTGAATAACATTTTATATGTGCTCTTCATACCCCTGAAAAAAGACATCTGAAAATCTAAACAGCATTTTTTTTCTCTCAGAAACAATGTCTTTGTTTCTCTGAATAATCCACAGACTTCACTGAAAACTGTTTTCATTTAGGACTACTTCTTTGGTAGAAAGTAGTTCCAGTGAAAAGTGTTGACAGTGAGCTGTGTGGATTATCCAGAGTAACTATTACAGTGTTTCTGGAAAGACATGTTGTTGTTGAGTTTTTCAGATGTCATTTTTCAATGCTTTGAGCAGCACAAATACATTTCCATCTTTCCAAATCTCAGAAGCGAATATTTCAAAACCTGAGCAAAATGAAACCGAAACTATCTGCATGGCTAGATGCTACTAGGTGTAAATAGAAAAAATTGTATAATTTGAGTGAGCTGACCCTTCAAGTAACTTTAAATATTTTGAGAACTCCTTGTAATATCTGTTTATTGCAACGTGTGTTTGCTACTTTGTCATTTCCAGAAAACGCCAGAGGGGTGTGTGTGAGGTTGTGAGAGAGGAAGATAGATAGATAGATAGTGAGACAGAGAGAGAGAGAGAGTGGAGTGTTTACTCTACTAAAGACTTGTTTACTCTCCGTTGGGAGGTGGACGGACATCCCCAAGTTATTTGTGCTGAACAATGAGCAGCCTCAGCCCCTGAGGGGATTGCTGATCCTAAGATCCACTCTCAGAAAATGCACTGCAAAGCACAACCTCCGCCGGAACACTCTGGAATAAGGATCTCATTAAACTGCACAGCAGCCAGCAGCACTGCCATGGTAACAAGAGACAGAGAAGGCCACAGACCGCATCAACTATTTACAACAGAATAGTAGCTATTGATTTGGCTGATGGCCTAAGTAAAATCAATACGTCACAAACTGAGATGTAGACAAACTTAGAGAAGGTCAGGTGACTTTGTGGAAAATGTGTGACCTTCATCTTCAAACAGAAACGTCGCAGTGAGACCGGAGCTGCGACCTCACTCACCCTCTGCACCGATAGACACCAGCTTCACTCCTTTGCTGGCGATGAAGTCGAGTGCTTTGTTAACGTTGGAGATCTTGTGGACTCTCATCTTGCCTCTCTCTGGTTTGGCCAAGCGTTCGCCTAAAAAAGAAAAGAAATCACCAGACAGTTAGAGGAGGACGATAGGTACGTCTAGCAGCTTCTCTCACATTTAAAATGAATAACTAAGTACAATAATTAAATAAAGTACATTTACTCAAGTACAGTGTTAGAGTACAATTTTGAGGTACTTGAACTTAAGTTAAGTATTTCCATGCTACATAACACTTATACCTCGTAACATTTCAGAGGGAAATATTCCACTTTTTACTAGAGTGCAGTATCTGACAGCTGAAGTTACGTTGCATATGATTCTGACAGGAGTCATTCTGCTGCATAGTGAGTAGTTTTACATTACATACATATATTTTGCTGATAATACATCTGTATTCTTACTTGATAGTAGTAGTGAGAGTTTGAGGACTTTTACTTGGTGTATTTCTACTTTCATTTAACTACCAGATCTGAATATTTCTTCAACCACTGTTTCTGCAAATATACATAAAATAGGAAAACCAGTGCCCCGAGCAACCACAATTAGTCTTTTGGAGCGCAGCTACACTCAAAACTAATAAAACGTTTTCAATATCACATGATATTTCTTGCTGGTTTACAGCTGATACTGACCCAATGCTGTCCATGCAAATTGCTTTCACTCAGTTAATCTGTTTGGGTAAAGAGCTCTTTTTTTTTTTTTTTACCTGAGATGACCTCCAGCAGCAGCATGAGTTTCAATCCGTCCCGGAAGTCCTCCTCGATGTTCTCAATCTGCGTGCCTGCTTTCCTCAGGTGAGAGTTACACCAAGCTGTAAATGTCTACAGAGATGGAAGAAAGAAAGAAAAAATAGACATGTGATCCACTGCAGTGCAAAAACTGTACGTGTCTGCAGGAGCCAGCAGGCCATGGTTCCAGCTCTGGATACATATGAGCCACCGAGGTGCCACCAGAGTCCATTTATGTTAGTTAATATTGCAAAGTTGTTAAATTCACACTATTTTACAATCTGTTGACAATGGCACCAGTCCAGCGCATGAACCCAGCAAGGTTAACAGCTATACAGAATTATATTTGAGTTAAACATGAGGGCAGCGGATTGGTGTATGAAGAGTGGGGTTTTTTTTACAACTAGAAGATACAAATTTAAGCCTCCCACGTTAGAAAAATCTCTGCCTCATGTGTCTGTGGGCAAAACACTGAATCACTGTTGGTCTGCAGCTGAACATGACCTCCGACCTTTAAGTAGAAGGGTGAGAGAATTTCCTTACATAGACCAATAAAGTGTAAGATCAGACCCTTGAAAATGAAATTTCAGTGGCAATCTGTTGACTGATGAATGTGTTGGTTTATTCACGTACACTACCAGTCAAAAGTTTGGACACACCTTTCCAAAGTGTCCAAACTTTTGACTGGTCCTGCTACTCCAACTCCTTCACGAGTACCTTTCCCTGTGATACTAAAAGGCACTTTCTCCATGGAGCCACAGCACACTGGAGCATTGAATACTGTACATGTATACAGTAGGTGTAGCAGGCCTCGGATTCTCTGGCATCGCTGGCATGCAAACACGCTAATGGAAAACATCTGGGGAAAGATCTCAGCCGCCCAACAGGAGCTGGCATGAGCAGTGGGCTCGCCATGCACCCCACTGTGAACGCCTCTTTATGAGTTCCCGGGTTAATTACACCCAGGGCCCAAACATCAGGCACCATGTTTCCACCAGAGATCCGAAGGAGGACCTGCAGGAGCAAAGCCAGACGTTTATGAAAGCCAGCACTGTCTTTCACTGGCCTGCCTTCCAGTGCCGAGGAACAAAAGCCATTTAAAAGTCACTGGCAAGCTGGTGCAGAGCACTCTTGGAACTTCTGCGATGAGATCACTCTTAAAATGGAGTGGCATGAGGTTTACATGGCTATCAATAAACTTGAGTGTGGAAGAGCCCGCTTTCTGATGTGTGGCCGCCACATGCCAGGAGTTCCAGCCAATGAAAAAGCCAAAGGAAACTCTGCGGATACTGTAGAAGATGCGGAGGGAAAAGCACAGATTATATGGTGTTTTATCTCCATATAGATTTATGTGCAACTGGCAGGCACACGCCCTCTGCCCGTAAGATACTGTAGTCCTGCAAAGTTACTCTTGATTTAAGTCAAGTACCAATAGGAACTTGTATATTTCGTCAATCCTAATCAATAGTGTCTTTAGAAGCTTGCCAAAGACCTTAAACTGTTAAAGCAGATCTGTGGTGTCAGCAACTGACATGAATATAATTCAACTGAAGATGAGGGTGTCTTGCTGGCTCTGCAGGTTCAGGTTCTCACAGTCTTGTGGGGATTTTGTCCAGGAAGTCATTTTTGACAAATGCCAGTCCGTTTTCTCTCCCTTCCCTTTTTTTGGTTCACTTTCCCACAACTTCATTAATCAAAAATGCCTCCAACAGACAACGGGAACAAAATTTAGTGCTATGAGGCAATTTTGCATGCTGACAACTCCAAATGGCAGCAAGAGGTGACTGATATTTTTGAACTATAATTCACTGAAATGAAATTTCAACAGCACACTCTTCACATCTACAACAAAGGAAAAAGAGATGAGAGACATAAAAGAGTCCAGCTCTTGAAAGAATTCACAAGTGAGTCCTTTGTGCGTGTACAGGCTTACACCACTTAATACCATAATTTTATTTGGGCAAACAAGGCGGGAGAGCTTCGGGTAATATGTTTTAAGTAGATAAAATGAGCGCATTTACACTTAAAACTCTTGCTTTGTGCAGCTTTAACAGGAACAGACAGATGAAAATGTCAAAAGGCTTTAAGTCAACCCGCAAAGAGCACAGTTGTGAAAACGACTAAAAGTTCACAGAAGGAATGTTAGCTTGTTAAATGTGCTGGAAGGAGGGTACGTTTGGCTGCTCTGGGCTGGGCGACGGGCCTCCTCCTGACAAGAATTAGCCGGCCCTCCTGCAGCTCCTCTAACTCTCCGGGTCACTGTGGAGTTTGGCAGCAGCGCACAGTCCAGCCTGGCAGCCACCTGCACCGTCACATGACCCGCTGGCTGCTTTATGGTCAACACTCCCAGGCCCTTCAGGTGTTCAGGGGGCTCTTCACAGGGCATGACATTGAGTTACTGCTCCACTGATCACAGTGGCAGGGAGTTAGATACGGTATCAAATGAAAACCTGTGGTCATTCTATTCTCACAAAAACCTATAAATGACGTGTTCTGACCACAAAAAGTATGAGTAATACAAAAAAAGGATGTTATCAGAGTTAAGTTTATTATTGGATTTGAAAGGCCAGCAGCTTTAACCAAAGATAGCGAGACTTTGTTTAGTCCTCATCCAAAAAGCCTTTTCTCTCATAATGATAAAAGTTTGAAAATATGAGCAGGTATCAAATTTTTCTTCATGGATCATAGATTTTTGAGGACGTTGACTTTTTGCCTGGGACACGCAGCCTTGTTCTAAAACAACACAGCTGGAAACATTAAAAAGTCAGAAGAGGTCTGAGTTTTTTGACCAATTCATGAATCTAACATTACCTTAGTTAGAAAGCTTTCTACAACTGATAAAATCTGACGACAATATGTCAATATTTTCGTTAAAAACAGCCAAAGCCATCAACCCGCTGATGATTGATCATTTTGATGCTGTTGTCCAAAGCAACAATAACGTACTATGGTGGCTATCGGCTGGCTCTTGGGATATAAAGTGACATGACTGCTGTGCATTGGCTTTGTGAAAGATCTGAACCTCAGCACAACATAATTAATTGTTGTGGCGGACTACTGAAGGAGCTAACGGTGAAACACGTCCTCTGAGAGTTGTGTTTTCCTCCTGTTGCTATCGCTCCGGTTAAAATTGCAGGTGTTGGGTTTTCCCCTGTGAAGCACCAAAGTACAGTCAGAGGAGGAGGCGGGATGAGTAGCATCATTATAAACACACTTCGCCCTCACATATCATCATCAGATACCACTCATAACATCAATCATCACTGTGTTGAAGAGGTTATTTGATATACTGTATGTTGCAGTTTACTTTTTTGTTGCATCCAGCTTCCAGCCGGCTTCATCTACTTCTGTATCACTTTTGAATCTCTTAAACTCCCAAGAATCACTTTTTGACAAACTCCAGACACAAAAACTGGTGCAAACTTGATGCATTCCTCTGCTGGTCATATTGTTGGAGAGAACAACTGTAAGCTCAAGAGAGTTTTTTTTTTTTCCAGATTTCTCGTTGCTACGTTTCTCTATAATTTACTGAGGCTGCTGTTGGTAGAGAAAGTCGTCCCTGTGCTGCTTTTAGTGAAGATTCCTCTGGGTATAATTGTTGAAAAGTCGGTGCAAAATGGCAGGTCTCAGAGGAAGCGACGGCTCTTTTAAACTTTAACTGGCACTATGAAAGGACTGACTATCAAAACTGTGCTACATAGCTCTTACTCACCAATAACTGACCTATATTTGGCCTCTTACCCACAGGAATAAGCACAAAACAATTAAATATTCCCTGAAATGCAATCTACATGCCAAACAGTCATTGTTTTCGGTAAAGGAAAAGCTTGCAGGCTGTTTATTTTATACATGTAGACTGATACATACAGTATTTTGCTGTGTATAAAGTGTCTCGTATGATCTGTGTGCACTCTTATGTGTGATCGTGTTGTCCTTGTGCAATATGTGCTGTGAATCTCTAAGCTGTTAACATGTCTGCACCAGAGTCCACAAGACCAATTCCTGCTCATCAACTAACAGTCAGTGAAAATCATTCTCATTACTTGCGGCTTAAACACTGTCTGCTTCAGCTTCAGCACAACATGTCGTGTAAACGGAGCTTAGCGAGAGCACGACTGCGTCTGTGGGGAACAACAGAGGGGTCGTAAATTTTGAGGGCCCTCCTCCCCGCCACCCTCCCTCTCGTCTGCCTGCCTCCTCTCTCACGTCTCAGCCTCCCAGAACTGAGGCGAGCTGTAAAAACAACAGGAGTCAAGAGCGGGAGGAATCTGCTCCGCATCAACTTCGGGGAAAGTTGCCAGTCAGCGTCATTACGCACAACATTTTTCCCATGGCAACCACCGAATGCACAGCTCAGCTCTATCGAGTAAACCTACGTACTATAGTCAGCGGTGTGATTGTACATAAAGGAAAAGGAAGGTAAAAAACTATGAGTCTAATCACCAGAATGCGTTACTCCGTTTTCAGACTGATCGTTACTGGCTGCAACATTTATTTTCATTATCTTTTTTTTTTTTTTTCCGTCTTTTCAATTAATTGATTCATCCTGTTGTGTAGTCAGGAAATTGTTAGAAAATTGTGAAAATGCCTGCCACAGTTCTTCAGAGCCAAAGGTGATGTTTTTGTTTGCTGATTTTGTCTAATTAACAGTCCAAAACACTAAAGTATTTCATTTATAATAATATAAAACAGAGAAAAGCTGGAAATCCTGAGATATGAGAAGCTGGAACCAACATTATTTGGCATTTTTGCTTGAAAATTTACATAAACGATTATCAAAAGACTTATGCAATCCAGTTCATTCTTGACCATTTACAGAGTAGTTTGATAAAACGATCCTAACTCACTTACTGGCTTTCTCACAGAGCTTTCAACTCTATCACATGGTATTGTGTAATAGGTTATTGTTCCCATTATGATTTTACAAATTTAATGCAGATCATGTGTCATCTGTCAGAGAGGTTGAGAAAACATTTGTGAAAGAAGTTTTGTGTAATTACTGTGCTGAAACAATTAGCTGATTGAGTAATACATCCCAACACATCATTCACTTACTAGTTTTTTAACCATATTACATGGCCTTCATCAGCAGATGATGTTTGCTCTGTTGTCATGGAGATGGATTTTTTTTGACATGAGTAGCTGTTATAATTTCATCTACAGTTTAGCACTTCTAGGACTTGTTGTCTGTGTTGGCGTATGAATTCATTCTTGACCAGGGAAATACTTTCATGATGAAGACCAATGAGGACCATGTGATACAGCTGAAAGCTCCAGAAAAATCTGGTAAGCAGACTTTGAGTTGGAATTGTTTTGTCAAACCTTTCTAAGGTTAAGAATGAACTTTAATGCATAACTTATGAGCCAACACAAACATATCCGCCTACGTGACAAATGAGCAAACTCAACTTCATCCGCCGATGAAGGCCATGTAATGTGGTTGAAAGAGAAAGCTAGTAAGTGGACATTGAGTTGGGATTGTTTTTTTTGGAGAGGTTTACCTTTCTAAACCTCTTTGACTGAACCACATGATTTGAATAAAATGTCTGAGGAGATGATGGACGCAGCGTCATGAGCCTTCAAACTTGTGACACATTGACCACATTTTTTAAAAACCCGCTATCTCTCCTCGCTCCTGTAACTTTCCCCACCTCTCACTCTGCTCCCAGTCTCCCCCTCGTCCCCCCTCTCTCTCTCTCTCCTCCCCTCCATTCCATTAATCAACCTCAGTTAGGAAAATATTTCCTGCGTCTCTGCCAGTTCCATATTAGTACAATACTTTTACTGAAACAAGCCAGCTCATGAGTGCGAGCCGCTGCCATATCCGAACACACAGGCAGGCAGACAAGTTTAACGGCTAGAGGAAAGGCAGATATTGCTGGCAGAGCGTCTCACACAGGAAGGCGGTTTTCAACACCGCGGCCAGTTTCTCAAGCCTGAGTCTCCAACTCAGGGTACTGAGGGCCTCTCATGTCCCGATGAAACCCCAGAAATGGGCAGATAAATTGCAAGAAAAACATCTTGAAAAATATCTTTCCAGCGTCTTAACAAAGCAGGAGAGAGGAGCTGTGACGAGGTTGAAAAGGGGGAAAACTATTTCTCTTTTATAATCAAATCCACAGCACAAAAAAACTGTAACGGCACCCACAGCTTGAGCTGTAGTGCAAATGAATACTGTCTGGATGAGTTGAGGGGGATCTGGGCCTCTGTGAATCCCGGGGAGGTAAACGTTTCTCTCCTGTTAAGTCTATTTCTGCTGCTTTCGTCTCCCTCTCAGGCTCGTGGGGGCCAGAAAGTGCTGGTGGAAAGAGTTTCTCGTGCCAGGAAAACAGAGCTGCTAACAGCTACAGCACCTTCCTACATCGCAGACTTCCAGATTATTTCCTGATGTGTGATGGATTAGGGCATCGCGTTTAACCAGACGAGTTCACCGAGAGCGTGTTCTGATTTAAAATGGCACCCTGGAGGGACAGCTGTGGAGGAGCGGAGGAGTGCTGAAGGGCTCTTCAATGATAGATGGTAAGGAAAGGGAGAACTTTTGTCATTCATTTCCGTTACTTAGACTTTCCAGATCTAAACTGCAGCATTCTGGTCATGTCCTCCTTGTTTTTAAGACGGAGTTTTATGGCGAACAGGAAAAGGCTCTGTCATACCGGCATTAAAAACTTCTCATAACAAAATCAGTTCATTTGAATAGAATTGCTGCACTATGTAGATTTGCTCACAGTGGTGAGGTAAGTCTTCCACATGGAGTTCAACTTTGGTGAACTTTCTCACACACATTCATGGCGTTGACCAATAACAGGCAGTTTCCACAGTGCTGACCTTTGAGGAAACAGACAGTCAAAAATAAAGGAAGCTATCGTAGCTTATTAGCTGCCTTGAACCATCCAACTTTATTCAACCCTGTTCTACTGGAGTTAAACAACTTCACAAAAGACAAACAGAGAGGAATCGATGCTACAATACGTCTCTTGAATAAACTGTGTTTGCTTATTGTCCCTTTAGCGACCGAGCAAACAAGCTTGTTAAATTCACCAAATGACTTTTAACTTTCAGAGAAAATAATCATAGATTCATAGAAGTCATACCGATTTGTTACAAAATAGAAAAAAACACCACCTTTAAATCTGCACAGATCCTGTGTTTAACAGCAAAATGTTAGCAAAGTCACGGCTGTTTCATGAATGTGGTATTTGTGATCAACCGACATGCAACTTGTTGAAAAAAGTTTTTGACACCTGCAGTAGTTTGGCTGAGTCAGAAACAGATACTGCAGAATGTGATCGGTATTCCAGGAGAAGCCTAAATTTGGTCGAAAAGGCACGAAACATAAACCAAAAACTTCAAAACGAGCAGGAGAAGCACAGGTGTTAAAACATTCGTGCTGCTCTCCTGTGCGTTTTTGACAGCGCTGGTATAGGTTACATCCTAAAATAAAAATTAAAATTACGATTCTTTTATTGTGAAACTAAATTTTTCCTCTGCGTTTGATCCATCTTGTACACTAGCAGCAGTGGGTAGCCGCAGTGCAGCGCCCGGGGACCGACTCCAGCTCTTTTTGCCAGTGCCAGCGGCCACCCGGCAGAAACACGAGGAGAACATGCAAACTGCACACAGAGAAAAGAGGACCTGGGACGGCCTTGGTTCGAACCCAGGACCTTCTTTCTGTGAGGCAACACTTCCAACCGCTTGACTGTGTTGCTGATGCCCAAAAAATGACCCGTCATCCAAAAAAATAGAATTGAGAGGTCAATCAGAATTGACATTGAGAATCTGGCAGAGCATAACAGAAGAAGACTCAGGTTTCTGCTGCCTTCGGTGAGGAGGCACAGCAGGGTTTTTGAAAAAAGAGCCAAACCCTTCATTCTGAATGCCAGAGTGAAACACAGCGGTCAGAGTGGACGTGCTGGACGGGCCAAGCTGCTGTCTGGACTCTCTACAGACTGCTGCGCTGTGGCTCCGTGCATCTGGCACAGCAGAGAGACTCGAACACAAGCTCCATCTCAGCAGATGAGTGGGAGGCGAGAGAGAGAGAGAGAGAGAGAGAGAGAGAGAGAGAGAGAGAGCGGAGAAACATGATGCAAAGTCTGGAAAAAAACCTGATGGCAGAGAGAGAGAGAAGCAACTACTGTATATGCCCAGAGACGGAGATGATGAAGACGAGTGAAGACAGATTGGAGGACAGAGAGAGACATGGGTCGGTAGATTATAGAGAGAGTGGGGCGAAAGTTGAATTGAAAAGACATGATTGATGAGCATTACTGTCTTCTTCAGAGCAAGTTACTAAGCTCTCAAAAATATATTTGCACTTTTTATTGGCCAGTAAGCACTCAGTTTGAATGAGGACCACACAGTTTTTGGGGTTGTTGCAAGCAGTGGATTCTCAGTGAATCCACACAGAGCTTTCATGTAAAGTTCAACTTTGGTGAACTCCAGCATGTGAATTTATGTCGTTGACCAATTACATAACATCTTGACAGTTATGACTTTTGAGTCGAAAATTGAGGAACCAGAGTATAAACTGCTACACAAAAGAGACATGGTGGCATGATCTGCACAAAGATACAAATACGTCTCCTACATGAGCTGTGTTACTTGCAGCCCAGAGTGCAAACAGTCACTTCATAACCAAGCTAACTATTTTGCAAGGACACACACAATAATTTAATTTTCCTTGCAGTGCCACTTTTAACATACTATGCCATCATAGTGGGTGGCAGCAGGGGACAAAAACTGATATTTTCTGCCGTTTCTGGCTGTGTACTCTGTTATTTTAGACGAGAAAATGCTGCTATTTCCAAAAATATGCTGGAAAGAGGCTCCTACAAATCACCTACTGTTGCCCACAGCGAACAGAAGTAGCATTGAGGAGTGACAACAATGAAGCGATGAACTAGACTATGAAAAGTGTCATGTTTATGGCTGAGGGCATTTTTTTGTCACCCACGGTTTTTGTTATTTTTCTCATAACTTCTGACCGAAAACAGTCAGACAAACACGCAGAAAGAGATCGACTGACATCCACAGCGGCGCCCCAACATGGAGACATTTACACCTTCGGTACGAACAGCACGACGCCTCCGAATAAAAAGCTCCGCTGCTCCATCCATCCTGCTCGCAGTGGGTCACGGACAGGAACAATATGACCTTTTCTGCCTGCTGAACCTGGTGGAGAGATGAAGGGGAAATCTCTGTCTCTCTGTCGCAGCTACAGCCGTGTGTACGCTCTCTCTCTCCCTAACAGAGGAAGGATGGGGGTCTGGGGGCCTGCCAACTAGCGAGGGGAGTGCGCTGAGAGGGTCAAAGGTTCATTCATTCATTCATCCCCCTCTGTCTCCTTCCTCTAAAGCTCACTGGGGGATACTGCCTGACTCCCCCTCACACACACATACACACGCACACACTTCTCTGACTCCAAAAACACCAAACGAGGCTCAGCTGAGGCTGCCAGGCAGATGTGTCTGTGTGCGCGTGTGTGTGTGTGTGTGTGCGAAGAGGAGGCTGATATGGACTTCCTGCCTGCAGCTGGTCCGATTTGTTGAGTCGACACTTGCCAGTATAATCCCAGTTCTGTGGCCCTCCAGCTTCCCTCATTTTGCCCTCGAGAGTTGCTCAGCTGGACCTTTCTCTCACTTTCTTTCTCTTTTTCTATCAGTCTCAACCTCTCTTTACCACTCGCTCTTATCTCCGCCTCAAATTTGGACGAAAAAGTGTGAAAATCATTTTTACAGGAACAGCTGAGTATTGTTTGAAATTTCACAATATAGTTGCCAAAATGATACCTGAATTTTGGTAGTGATATCAAAACAACACCTCTTTTGATACCTTAGTTTGGGGAATAAGTCCATGTCTAAATTCTTTTTTTAAATTTAACAAAATATGCCAAACTAAAGGATCTGATTTTCTGTACTCTGTGCTATGGACACAATTCGGTCAGTGCTCAAAAACTATTTAAGTATACCCAGCTCTATTTAAGTGTAATACTCAGGTCTTCAACCTCTACATTGTTATGAAATACTTATACTTCACTTCAACCCCTCAGACTTTTTTTTTCTACGTCTGTAATTACAAACTCCTGAATTATTCAAACCCACAAACCTTTATTTTGTATTCTAGTCATGATCACAAGTTTCCAAAGATATCAGATCTGTCATGCTGAATTAGAATTAAATATGCATGAAAAGATACACAAAACATCCATAATTTCTGTGCAGTATAACGGCACTGTCATAAAAAATTATTTTTTAGATTGATGAAGCTAGTTAATGTTGCTTTTCTCTCTTCACACCCTTTTTTCATCTCAGTTCAGACCTCTCTCTCTCTCTCTCTCTCTCTCTCTCTCACACACACACACACACACACACACACACACACTGTCCCGAAGCAGCCAGAGAAGAGGAAGTATTCTTTCCTCCAGCTTGCAGCCATGATGGAGTGCGACAGTCTCTCAGGTGCAGCATCCATCCAAACGGGCACTCAAACAGGCTGTTACTGCTAAACTGTCGACTCAGCACGGTCATCTCATTACACTTATCTGTCGCCTCGGCTGCTGCTTCAGCACACGCGTGTGCGCGAGGGTGAGTGCGTGTAAGCAAATGCACCCTGGAGCGTGAACGCAACAACAACAACAACAACAAAAAAAATATGCTGCATACGGTTGGTGCACAAATGCATTCTGCAGACGCTCACAGTATACTGTGGACGCAAGCAAATGCACTTCAACACGCTTGCACACATGCATGCACACACACTCCTCTGTTCCTGCACATGCTGACGGTGCAATGAGCCAGCCAAAAAGTGCAGATTGACAAAGAATAGCAGCTATTGTGACCAGTCCACTGATATTTACTCTCTTGTGACCCAAAGCGGTTCTGATGCATATTCATGTGTGTGTGTGTGTGTGTGTTACGATGTGAAGTCAAAGTGTTATAATAGCTCTTTCCTCAGCCGAGTTCATTTCACAAAGAGTGGCTCGTCTGTGAAAATGCCGCAGAGCACCTAACACTGGGCGGTTGCCGTAGCAACCACAAAAAAAAGCCTGGAGACCCACAAACAAACAGCTTGGCTGCGTCAAAGCTCATAAAAACCCACGTCCACGGCTCCCCGAGCTCTCGTTGAGATCCAACATGTCAGCGTGCACACGTACGTTCACACACACCCCACGCAACACAAGTTTACAACCTCAAAAACGTCTGTGACGGTGAAGAGTTCGCCGTGTAATTTCCTCTACGGCTCACACAGACGTCACGTTTACGGATTGTAATCGAATTTAAATGTTTGGTTCGGTGGAGGACTAGAATCAATTTTAACTTCTGCTGCTGGATCAACATACCGTCGTACTCTCAGATCCATTCATTCATCTGAAGAAGTTGTGAAGGCTTTTTAAGACACATAAGAAAGAGAGTCTGCCTCATCATTGTTACATCTCTTCCTTAAAGCCTCCATATTTGGTGAGGACAAAAACAAATGTGTCCATGTCCTGACAGCAGCACTTCTGCTGATCTCACAGCACACAAATTGGATGCAAATCCATGTGCAGATGCTATTCAAATAGAGCCCAGGCATCAAAGCAGCCATGCTGAGCAAGTCATTCACAAGTCATTGAAAAGCCCAGCGTGGACATGTATCCTCCCGCTTCACTGAGTCAAAGCAAGAGTGTCCCACTGCACAAAGGCCAGTCTGTAGAGAATCCTGTTCTCCGGACAGTATGTCTCCAGACTGAACATACTGCTTGGTTTTATGTTAAACAAACACGGAAGAAAATGCAGGTGAAAACGACCCAGTATCTGCACATATCTAAGGTGTTATTTGAATAATATTATCCTGGTGTATGTTTGTAAATTCTAGCCAAAGTAAGACTCTATACTTTATGAATACATTTACAAGAGAGCTTTATTTGAAGGTGGACAGAGATCTGCATGGTTGCACGGCAAAGAGAAAAGGAACTTCTTTGAGTTCAACAGGAGTAAACATGTTATTACAGCAACTCAGCGCTGCCACAACTCCTGAGTCATGACTGAGCTGTCGGTGCTCTCTGACAACAGTCAGACGCCAATCTAAACAGTGTGATGGGAAGTACAGTGGCCCGCTTCACCCGAGCCATAACACAGTAGTCATGAGTCAGCTCGAACTCGGTTTGCCTCGCACTCGTGTGCTGGGAAGTGTGCGGCTCGGTCCTGGTGCAGCTTTGTGCCGGAGCAGCGTTTTTTCACTGCTGACCGTCACCTGACTCAGAGAAATGCTGAGCTGGGCGGAGCTTTACTGCACTCGAACAAAGAAAGCTTTCAATACATTTACTGTACTGTATGTGTCCTGTTAAGGCCATTGTACATCAGTGTTGCATTTCAATACACCACACTGCCCTGAATGCAACGTTTTCTGTTATTAAGTGTGAAAACAAAGACACTTTCTGTTTCATGAAAACACATTTTATATCTGCACAATAGTGTTGGGCGTGCTACTTGGAAAGTGTAGTGAGCTAAGCTACCAGTTACTTCGTTTTATGAAGCTCCTCTACATTGAAGCAACCAGAGAAATGTAGCAAGCTAAGCTACAGCAACATGGCGAAAGTAGATACATCAAAGCTATTTTTATATCTTTTAATCTATTATTATTATTGTTAATATCATTATTATTGTATTTTATAGGATTGGCAGTTTAAAAAGCTGCACTTTTATTAGGCCCACTCTGTACTAGTAGCTATTATCTAAATAAATTTCAATATGTACTAGACTAGTACTCGTTGCCTTCGTTGATTAGGTTGATTGGATTGGTTAGATTGGTTAGATTGGTTATATTGGTTAGGGTTAGGTTGGGTCTCCCCAGAATGCGGGTGGGAAAAAGATAACGCATACAGGTCCGTGTATGGTGGTGGCGTCACGTACTGATCCTCAGCAGTTTTATTTCAGTCTGCAGCAGAAATCGCTCCTCTTGAGAAAATGTAGCTTGTCTGGACGCTACCGCATTACTTGATCGACTGCTGCTGCACAGACAATATTTATACGGTACCATGTTCATAATTTTTTTACTATCAAGACACCTCAGAGTGTATCATCGTTCCTTTAACGCAGTGGTTCCCAAATTTTTTCATGTCAAGGACCCTTAAACTGACACAAATTAGACCACGGACCCCCATCTGATAGGATTTTTGCTTTTAGATGTTTTATTACAGAAAGTATATGAAACACATGACCAAAATAGTCACACATTCTGTCATTGCGTTACATATGGATGGAATTATGGTCAACCAATGTACTGTATCCAAAGTAGCTATTACCTCATCCAAATGTATGACTCATAATATCTGTGTCTGTCTTCTGCTTCCCATTGCTTTAAATTCTGTTTCATTCTGATAATAACTGATAACACAAAAACAACCAACTAAGCTGTTTTGAAAGATCTCAGTCAGCTGCTACTGGTTTAGAAGTGGTATGTCATATTTTGGATCATTCATCAAAGTTGAAAAAATGGATTCGAATGCAGGCAGTATGCGGTAAAACAAAAGTGAAAAATAAATGCTGAGAAAGCAATCACACCATTAGGTCCATTTAGTAGCTGTTCTGGAGCTTTCATATCAAATTATCATCATCATCAGATGGAGTTTGCCCTAATTTATGAGCTAACATGGACAAGAGTCCTTAAAAGTGCTAAAAAAAAATAAAATAAAATAAATTTGAATGTCTGAAATTCCTTGACAACTGGGAAAACCCAAATCTGCTGATGAAGATCATGTGATATGATTAAAATGTCCAGATATAAGAGAAAGCTCTATTATTATTATTATTACATATTATTGTGTCCAAGGTCAAGAATGAACTTTGCATCTCATATGACATATCTGTCATTTTTAATCATCTATATTTATATTGGATGAAAATATTAGCAGATCTACTTTTATTATAGAACATATAAAAACGTTCACACACGGTTTCTTGTTTCAGAACGTATCATTTTGCTAAGTCAACCTAGATGCTGATATGCTAATGTGCTTTGGCCTCAGTATTGTTTATACGTGGGATCCTTCTGCGAACCAAACACAGAAAAGTTATCAGTTCCACATGTGAGTCAAAGAGAGAAGCGGCAACATTTTCAGTTCAGCAAAGTTCAGCTAAAGCTGAAATGAAAGCGACTTTCAGGAGACACAAGGATTTTTAAAAAAAAGTCCAGGTACTTTATAAACTGAAACCTTGATATGTGATGTATTCATGACTATTGCCTCATGACTTGCGCTGACCATAACTTCAGAGTAATGTATTTATGACACGCAGTGGAGGAGAAACCGAGCTGCACCTGTTATATACTGCTCACTGCTTTATAGACATATCGTGGAATAGAATATTACTTCTTCCTGCTAGAAAAAATGCAATGAAACGGCCCCATAGATGCCCAAAATACTTCAGTTTCAGTAAATGCAGTCCATAAGTTACCTTTTTAAAACAGCCATATAATAAAAGCTGACACAAGTCATTGATTTGAATATGTGCACCTAAAGTAACTTTATCTCTTCTACGGTTAATACCCCTCGCCATATTTACATGCATAATTGCGCTCTGGGTTTGGATCGGCGCGTGTAAACATCAGCCTTGATCCAGACCTTGAAATCAATAGCCCACATCTCGGATTTGTTTAGAGATTAAAATAGGTTTGGTGTTGTGCTCATTGCTGTCACCAGTGGGATTAACAACGTGAATGACATCTTTTTACATAGCTGGTATGCTACTGAGCTACATCCAGGAAAAATGGTGACAAATAATGGCCACAGAAGTGCTGACAATCAAGCAGTGATGTGATTGCAGCAGCTCTACAATTTTATGTAAGTCGATTTACAGAAATAACGACTCTTAAATTGGCATGTTTCTTTGTTCAGCTTGAACATTTTTACTGTAAGTGCTCTCCTCCTCGCAATCGCTGATGAAAATGACTGTGATGGGGTGGATACATCAGTTGCTACTGATTGGTTAGAGTGCAAAAAAAACCCTCTTCCAAACAGAAATCAGCTAACGTAAACACGACGTCTGGCTGAATAATGGAGAGGCAACAAAATGGCAATTTAGTTTGATTGTCAGCTGGCATGGATCAATCTCTGATTGAAGAATGTTATTTTGTTATTTTTACTTTCTTCAGTGTCTTCTTCTGGGGGAAACCCAACAGATTATATATTAGAGCTGCAACGAGTTGAGCTGATTAGTCAATTGACTGAAAAATAATCTGCAACTATTTTGATCAATGGTTAATTGTGCAAGTGATTTTAAAGTAAAGACGCCAAACATTCCCCACTCCCTGCTTGTTATTTGTGAGGATTTGCTGCTTTTATTAGTCTTATCTGATAATAAATCCAATATTTTTGGATTTTGAGCTATTGGTCAAACAAAACAGGGGATTTAAGGACATCACCTTGGGCTTTAGGAAACTGTGACGGACATTTTTCAGCCAGCTGCAGCTCTACTGTAAAGACAAGCTTTGCAGGTTATAAAGGTACATGTTAAAAGCTTCAACCACAACTATAATATGACTGACTGCAATAACATAAATAACATAACATTAACTTTTGCAAGGGGAACAGTAGTTTTCATTTGGGCAAGAAAAAAATCTTGTGGGCATCTGTGTTTCTTCTCTGGCTTTTCTGAGCTGGATCAGTAGAAGGTCACCCGAGGTTGTAATTATAACGGGCAAGAAAGGAAGACACAGGTCACAGCAGAGTCAGAGAGAGACAAAAGACTTCCTGAAGGAAAGAAGGTCAGGACGACACACATGCACATCTATCCTCTAAGGAGCTGTTTTTCTAAGTGGCGGCGGCTGCAGATGAACTCCACAATCAACCAGGAGCGACTGGCGATGCCGCCGTTTCTCCCTCCCTCCCTGTATCCATCCACCAGCCGCAGCACCTGCCAGCACTTCACACAGCTCAAACCACTCTGCTGCCCCGCCGGCCTGCCAAGGGCTCTCCACTACACAGCAACAAGTAGCAGGCCGGCTCTCCTCTTGTGCTGGGCCACCAGGGGTGGGGCTGCGGAGGGGAGGTGTCTGTTACAACTTGTAATGAGATCCGCTGTGAGCACTTCACAGTGACTGCTGTTGTTTACTGTCACAGATGAGGTGACGTTGGGAGCGTGCAGACTAATCCTGCAGCAGGAAACAGATGAGGGAAAGTAGCTCGGACGAGGAGGGGGGGGAGGAGAAGAAATGTCGGTCAGTGCTTGTTGGCTGCTGCAGAATTTAATTGCTCAGACTGTATCACACAAACAGCGGAGAGTCATCGGCGCGTAATGCAACATGCCTGCAGGGAGAGTCAACTCTTGCTCTAACTGATCATGAGTGCCAGTGGACCAGACGATCGATAGCAGCCACTGATTGAAATTCAGACGTTCAATACTTGTCCCACTTTAGAAAAGTGGAAGAGTACAGCAGAACAAATAGCCTCTGGCCTCGGTTTTCATCAGAACACTCTCTTCCCAAGGACTCACAAACACAGATTGATTGAGTGATTTATTTCCAACATTATCATCATTTTAGACTTACAGGAACATTGGCTTTATGTCCTTTTCATGCACCGTGGCTGTAACCGTTGCACCTCCTTCTGACTCCTCGCCTCCGCCGGCCACCTAGGACGCCTGATTCGCTACATTGAATTTAACTCCCCCTGAATTAGATTTAATTGCCTATAGTGTAAATAAATCCCTAAGAAACATCCTGTCTTCATTGTTCAAATGCTGCAATTGCCTATTTTTTACACGCAGAGCAAATAATAGTGACGTACCGCCCTCTGCACAATGGAAGACAGGCCTCCTGATAAGGCTGCAGGGAGATTTCAACACACTCAGGCTGAAACTAAGCGAGGAAAAAAAACTTTTCCTTAAATCTATCACCACCCACTCAGTCACATCTTGTGCAGGGGGAGAGAGACAGTGGTGAGAAAGAGCAAAAAAGAGTCAGACAAAGGAAGCAAGGGTGAGAAGAATTAACGAGAGAGGAAGGAGAGAAGAAAAAAACAAAAAGCTGATGGATAAGAAAGTATCAAACCTTTCTTATGGGGGGAGTTTTGGTTAGTTCTGACCATGATTGGCTAAAAAATATCCATATACAGTATCTATTAACCTCAACCTAGTCCATGTCATTAAAGCCCTTGCAATGCTGTACTCCCAGTATCAGCTAGGCCCATCCGGGGACAAATCTTGAGCCACATGGGAAGTGAAGCGTTGATAAGTTTCCGGGAGAAGCAGCAGCGGCTGGTTTCGGATAAACAGAAGACGAAGAACTGGGTAGTTAGTGTGAGCAGTAATGGCTGCCATGGCTGAACAGACAGCAAGAAAAAGCAAGACATCGCTGTGTGGAACACATGCTTGACTGTAAAATGACCTTCAGGATCACTTTCTAACTATAATGATCTTACAGGTTACCACTTTAAAAGATCTTCCCGCCTCTTGACATTATGATTAATGACCAGTAACAAATAGTATAATGGGTTACAATTCAGTAATGAGCCATGGTCTATTACATTACCGATGCCAAAAGTCCCGTAATGTCCAGTAATTTGATCATTTTGTGACACTTAGTATAAGTAGTTGTAATCAGGCTAAGCTATCTCATTTTAATTCATTCCCCGACATGATGAGGATAGAAAAATATGTATCCTGCGTCTGTGTTTATGAATCTCTTCTCACATGACGTCTTTCCAGCCAATCATACTCGTTGTGATGACTGTGACTCACAAGCACGACTGTCTTTCTCCCCCAAGAGTTTGCACGAGAGATAAAAGAGAAGAAAATGAGTGCTGATGAGGCAAGCATGTTATTTATTTAATTTCCATGTAGATGCTTAACAGGCTACAGCTCGTGTTGTTATAGTTTACTATTACAGCCTTCAGTTTATTTATTGCTTTATTTTCAGCGCTTGGACATTTTTATTTGAATGAGTCCAATAATTTTACGCCATTCCTCACATCATATGACTACATCAGCAGTTTTTAATCTTTTTTTTTAGAACAATGTGGCTAGATTTGTAGACTGTGTCAAAAAGTCGTTTATCTCAATAAATGTGTTTTCTGAAATTACACGTTTACGCCTATTTGTTCTCTTGGTTTTTATATCTACATGTGTTTAAACACAAAAGATGAAATGCGAAGGTCTGGAACATTTTGAGTTGTTTAAAGGCAACTTTGCTGATGGCTGAGTAACAAGTAAAGCTATGAGTAATGTAACACAATGAGTTATGTGTAATTTCAAGTCATTTGCCCAACACAGGTCAGTAAATACCGACCTACGGTTTGCTGGCTGCTTGTTAAAATAGAGGAGGAGATGGGACTTGTGGGTGTGGAGGCTATGCAGTTGTTTAAATAAGTAATACGCAAATGAGTAATTGATTACATCTTAACATCCTAAATAACTAAGTATGTTGCAGGAGGGGAAACACCCTTAAGCACCTGAAGAGAAAAGAGTAATTTGATAGCTTCTACACCATCCTGGCCAGTGATGATAAATTATTGACTCCAGGTTGACAATGTGACAAAGGATGGCCTCCTGAACACGCTCTCTTTGTGCAGAGCCCTGAAAGCTCCTCTGTCTGAGCCTCCTCTTCCACTCACTGCCTCCTCCCCGCCTCTCTCCCTCCTTTCCTCCCCCCCCCCAGAGCTCCACCTACACAGCTACTGAATGCAAAGGTGTGCCTGCTGCCTGCTTTTACCACGGTATCTGTTTACTCAAAGCTGCGTTCGCTTACGTGAGACGCACCGCAGCTGCTCCTGTGAGCGGGCTTAGAGCTCATACGCTCACATGTTCGAGGCCTCCCCGAGTACAGTGCAGTACGAACCCCCCTGGGCTTCAAAGAGAGGCTTCGCAGCGAGCACATGCACTTGAGAATGCATGTGGTTTGATTAATAGCATTAGCGGAGGAAAGACCTGACTACATCCTTCCCATGTGGTGCGGGGAAAATTCCTTGGAAACATGCAGACAGATCGCCTATAAACCCCCTCTGGGTCGTATGCTATTGAAGACATGTGACCGTAAGTACGTAGTGGTTCCAGACGTGGCCGAGCATTGAGCAGGTTTTTAGCTGTGCACTCTTTGCTCAACAGGAAATGCACCTTGACCCTAAATCCCATGGTGGATGTGGAATCCAAAAAGCTCTCCGTCTGGGATCTCAAATCTGCCACTGAGCTGCAAATATAACTTTAACTCCAGTCTGTGCAGGATGAATCTTCAGTCATGAAACCTCAAATGATGCAAAACAGTCAAACATAACCAAGTAACTAAGTCATTAACATTCATTGCACAATTGGCCTTAAAAATGTTTTAATGACCTATAACCAAGAGCCTGGAGTTGATTTCTGTATAAGTTTCTAAATTTGGAGCACAAGCCTGAGAAAATAAGCTATGCAAGAATTTGCATCAGGGCCCTGGCATTTGGGAGCCGTTCAGATAAGAGCCTGGTAATTGCTCACATTTGACTTTTCAAACAGTGAATTCTAAAAAACCCAGATGTAGTGTATAGCCTGATGAGGAAGAATTAGCTTTCACCTTCCTGAAACAAATAAAGGAGAAACTATTCAGGGACTAGAACTGCATATCTTTAGCATGAAAATGTTTTCCAGAGCAAGAGAGGATCAGAGGTTTTACTGCCTTTCAGCTGCAATGGGCTTTCTCAAGAAGTGGTGATTCAGCTGTTAGACAAAAATGAAAAATGAATGAAAAAAGAAAGAAAATGACACAAACACAAATAAGTGATGTATTTCACCAATATCCAAAGATAGCAGCAATGAGAAGTTCTGTTATGTATCATAAACTTTCTGCACTTGATGATGTAACTGTTTTGGAAAACCCAAAAAGCAACCTACACACATTTTAGGAAACAAGACCTAATGACAAGATAGAATGGTATTACCAGTTATTGGTGAGTCTGGGTTTGTGTCTGTGGCTTTTAAGTTTTTACTATTTGATCAGTTTTACATAACCAACAATGTTAAAACATTATTTTATTTTCTAAAGATCAAATTAGCTTGTTAAACCCGCAATAATGATTTGTTTGGCCACTTGGGGGCAGCAGAAACAAGCTTTGAACACAATACTGACATTTTTTTTTTCAGTCGACATGATGAATTTGTTAGCAAACAGTTGACTATTTACACACCCAGCAGACATGCAATTACATTAGCATTCATTTGGAGTCGTGTTTGGAGACGTGGCGGATGTAAGTCCAATATTCAATCTCCTTTTAGCTCTATTTTTGGTCTCCACCACCTCTAGAAAAAAAGATCTGTCTCTTTAGCTGCAAGTTGCTGTCTTTGTCTGTCTGCCGTTTAGTGCTGAGCAGGTAGCGTACTGAGGGATTTTAGAGCGTTGAGATCAGCTGTCTGCTGTGGCCAAAAACGACACTATACCCGCAGTAAAAGTGAACCAAAAAAGTTCCCCTCAATAAAGCTGAGGGGAACTGCAGAGTTCTCTGTGGGTTTGTCACTTCGCCTGACATGAAGTCATATGATCCCTTTTATTTTCGACATGTGTGGGTAGTTCAATAAACGCTCTAAAGGATCAAGGCTTTGTGAGCTGTCCCATTGACTTTTCTTGGGTAAACAGTGCCACCAGTTCTCCAACTAGAGCCACAATGCACCAGACAGGGGGGAACAATACCCCTCCCTGAGACGTAGAGTCGGGTTATGTAAGAGTCATTAGACACAGGTCAGTATCTTTTGACACACTATACATCAGCCAGGAGCTTCAGGCTATTAAGAGTAGATTTCCTCCTGACTGAAAGCCTCACATTAGCGGCAGATAACAAGATGTTTCGGTTAATTATGAAACGTGCTCGATCAAACCCCAACAGAGTTTCGCAATATCGACTTACAGCCAGAGAGAAAGAGCAGAAGAGAGGTAGGATGAAGAGACAAGTAGGTAGAAAAGAGAGCTTGTTGGTGGCGGCTCACAGGTTCAAATCCCAACTGGGAAAACTGGGGCAACGGATATAAGGTAAAAGCACTCTTGTGAACTAAACTTCTGTTTTAAGTCTATAACAGACAATCTGCCTCATCGAAGGACAACTTCTGGTTTAAGAAAAGTTGGACTCCACCCTTTAATTGTACCCTGGGGGTGAGCCGGGAGCACGCACATAAAACTTCCTGTGATAGGGCATGTGGATGCTCCTGGTCCCTCTCAGCTGGGGTGTCAGCCTGTGACCCCATCAATCAGAACAAACGAGACAGGGCTCTGACAGCGTGACCAGGGCGGGATAATTGGTTCAGCGGGAAGCTCCTGTTGGGATTTATAGTCCGGCTGTGTTCACCACGACAGCGAGCAGATGCAGGATTATCAAAACTCGAGAGTCCTCAAGTCTTTTATTAAGATATCTGTTGCTGGAATCTTCAATTTTCTGACATCTTACTCTTTCAGAGAGAGCTGCAGCCGCCCTGACAGATGACTAAGTGACTGAGGAACACTGAACCGTCTCCTGCCGGGAAACAGACAGTTGCTCATTTCCCTGCAGCACCTTTGATTCAGACAGAGATGGAGGGCTGTTTCATCTCCTCATGTTTCAACAGTGTTTGAAATAAAGCTTATTCACTTTCTTGCTGAGAGGTAGATGACAGATTTGATACCGCTCTCACACCTGTCTGTTATATATGAAACTGGAGCCAGGAGATTGTTAGCTTAGCATAGCATTGAGACTGGAAACAGCTAACTTGGAGCTGTCCAAACATAACAAATTCCACATATCAGCACCTCTTACCCTCACTAATTAACACGCTGTATATTGTTTGTTTAATCCAAAGTGTGAAAATGACAAGTAGCAGTTTTATGATGGGTTATGCGCAGGACTATTTCTTGATTTCCCTTTAGAGCATTAGAGGTGTTGGTGTGTGGAATTTGTTACATTTGGTAAGCCTTTGAAGCTGTTTCCTCTTGTTTACAGTTTTTATGCTAAGCTAAGCTAATCAACCCCTGGCTGTAGCTTCATATTTAACACAGATATGAGAGTGGTATTGACCTTCTCATCTAACTTTAAGCAAGAAAGCGGATAAACATATTTCCCAACGTGTCAGTTTATGACTTTAATGTAAGAAAGTGTGAGCTCATTTTTCAAGGGCACCTCAGCATTAGTCTTTATCGGTCTTTATTCTGTGTTGACACTTTCTGACGGAATCTGAACGAATGACCTGCGGATGACTACACTACGTCTTTCATAGAATCATACAGAATTTAATTTAAGTGTCTCAAAATATCATGCAGGAGCTATGTACGTGCTTGATTGCATGTGAGTTTAATCAAGTGCAGTTCTGGGTGACATTAGTTTACAGAGTCCAAGCTGCAGGATGAAAAACATCACATGACAGCCAGACAGTTTATTGAATATGGTGGTGGTGGGGGGGGCGAGAGGAGGGTGACACACTCTCTAGCACGCTCATGTTTTATGTAGTGAAAAGAACCAACATTTCAGCACATAACGCCTTCATCAGGGTGGAGAGCGGAGCCGCCTGTCACACAGAGAGAGAGAGAGAGAGAGAGAGAGAGAGAGAGAGAGAAAAGAGGGGAATTCACTCTTGTCATTCCCTGCTTTGTCATCGCCGGTTTGTGACGCTCTTCTTCTTTTGTTTAAAACAGGGCTACGAAAGGTGCATCATGGGAACAGAGGAATCTGATGACAGGAAGCATTTTGTGAGGTGGCCAGATTACCCATCCTATTATGCAATCTAGCAAACCGTTGCAGTTGTGGGAAAACAAACAAACAAAAAAAAAACAACAACACAAAACTCTTTTTACGTTTCCTTACATGAACTGAAAGATCCCTGTGTTGAGTCCTGAATCTAGAAACTGTCAGATATTGTATTTTAAAAATTCTTGGGCATAAAGAACAAAAACAGGCTTGTTTTTGTAGACATAGTAAGTGTTGTTTTGTCCAGCGGCGGTGAAATGTCAGTTACTTTAGATGTGGGTCAGGATGCTCAGTTTGGACGCCTGCTGCCAGCAACAGCCCCGCCCAGGGACTGCTGATTAGCCAAAGTGGGAAGTGTAAAGTGGTGACATGTCTGATGACTTGATTCGCTTAGTGAACACTTCCTGCATATCTGTCACACAAAAAGACAAGTTCCTGCATAGCCCGTTGGCCTGCGGGGTGAATTAATTGAGTCATGCATCACGATTCGAAGAAATGTATTGACCAACACGCTGCTGCTGCCCGTCAGCCTCAACGCCCAGAACTTGATTACTCTCCAAAGAGGAAACATCCATAAACTCATTGAGCAGGTTATATGAAATAACACAATAGATATTATATAATTTATCTTTTTTCTTCACTTAGTATATCAGAGAATGACATGCATCTTTAAAAAAAAAAAAAGGATTATGATCCACATCTGCCAGGACTCAGAATCAGTCTAGACTCATCAATTTGAGGCTCACAGTCACCAAATGAGACAAATGAGTGAACAAATCACGGAATGAGTCGATCTTATCTGTGACTTGGCTTGTACAGTCTGAGCAGGGGAATGTGGGTGTGGGTTGGGAGCGGTTTGGAAATACAGAGGTTGGGGTGTGGGAGATGGGAAATGGGAGGCGGGAGGTTTTACAGGCAGGCCTAATCGAAGGTACTTCTGCTTATATCCATATAAGGACAAACCTGGACAAATTAGCCACGACAGTCGACACCTGAACTCCACCTTCCGGCTATGAAAGCAACAGACGAAACTGTTACAGAATGATTATTAGACGAGGTGTGGATGTTTGTTTGTTTGTGAAACAGAGTGATAAATAAAGTCATATGTTATACAGGTGAAAATATGTGAGAGTTTGCAACTTCAAGTAACCTCTGGCATCAGTTACCTGGGACACCTGGGTCTGCAAAGACATTAAGATTCCAAGATAAGAGGATACCAGCGCCTTTATACCCGGGGGTCAGGTTAAGACTTGCATCGGACTCAAAATATTTTAAGCACTCTCTGACATGCTGGGTTCATGTGCGTCAAAGTGAATTGCAAAACAGTGAGTTCTGGTCCTCACCTGAGCAATAAATGTTTTTGTTTTTTTTTCTTTTCATTATTTAAGTCTAGTTTACCGTCACAGTTTGTGACTCAGAGTAGGATTATGTTGACAGTAAATTGTTTGCTAATTTCCAATTTTGACTCTCTGACAAACAAATGAATGGTCTTCAGGCTCTAGGGGAAGTGCAGCAGAACACAGAGGGAGGCACAGCTGGGAAATTTCCAGCACTGGACAATTTTAAGCTACTATTTCATGCGTATGTCTTCTGTCTGCAATCTGTTTGCAACTATAATAATAAAAACAGACAAATCCCAACTGTTAATGGGCCCTGTCTGTGGCTCATTTTTAAATACTCGTGTCCTGTTTAAATTAACCAACCAACATGTTGAAAGCTGAGGCAGCTCGTCCTACATGTAGGTTGATTCATTTACACACTAAACAGCTCATAATGTCTATAAAAATAACGTTTTTTTCTCAATGGGGAAAGAATCTACAAACATGAAAGGCTTTTAGGTTATCTGCTCATCAGTAGCAAAGCTGATTGTTGAAGCCTGGAGGGAATTTGGGTAGTGTGTGTCTTTGTGTGTGTACACAAAAGTTAACTATGCTCCCCCTGAGGCCGAGGACAGAGGTGCATGCCTGCCAGGGGGGCTGCTGCTGCTGTCACCTATCTCTCTCTCTCTCTCTCTCTCTCTGTGTAATTGCCTGTGGATCTAGTCAGATCTCATCACAACCAGCTATCACTGTTCTCTGCGGAGAGGAACAGATGAATAAAACATTCCTGCCCTCCGTAGGATGATTGGATCAATGAGGGTCATGCAGGCGCAGAAATATGCAGGTCATCACGGGAGAATATTTCACCATGATGGACTCATTTAGGTCTTTGAACCAAACTGTCAGGTACTGCTTCCTTCAGGCCTGTTCAAACTCTCTCTTTATTGCAAGAATAGTTTTTATATTGTGGACTAAAGAAGCAGCAGCAGCAGCAGATGATGTTGTCTGATGTCAGTGAAAAGTCCAGTCTGCTTATTCACACCTGACATCAGCCTTGCATACCTTTCCTTCACTTCCCTTAAATCGGTCTCGCCCGGTAGCAGCCCGCCGATGACATAATCCAGGAAACTAGAAGCCGGAGAGCTTCGCAGTGCAAGAAAGAAACTGGGGAAAAAGTTTTTCCAACGGCAGCGAGAGGGGCCGATTATTACCATTTTTGGGCACGCTTGCTCCCATGCAAGCCCAGCCCAAACCGCAGCGCTTACTCAGATTCCACAGCGCTTTTTCTTCCCCCTTTTTCAAAGCGGAGGAAAAAAGTATGAAGAGTAAGGGAAAAAAAAAAAGTAGCACCCCTTCACTGAAAATCGACCATTCATACTCTGCCTGGAAAAAAAGAGCAGCAGTTGTGAGAGGCGTGTAGAAAACTCTGAGCTTGTTAGGACAATACATGGATGTCTTACAGCTCTTTATAATAAAGATGACCCGGTACGTCTATTCATCATACGTGGAAAACAGACTGAATTAAAGAAGTTGGGTATTAATAAATATATGGGGAACTTCCACACTGTGATCAGCCTACAGAAAACAGCCACCAGAACAAATACAAATCTATTTATTTGCCTCAAAAAGTCAGTATTGTGCTTTGCTAACGCGCAGAATCCGCGCGTAAATGCGGCTAATTAAGAGGACGCTAAGTGTGTTATGGTGGGTCTCCCTCCTCTTGTCTCTCTCTCTCTCACACACACACACACACACACACACACACACACACACACACACACACACACACACACACACCATCCCCCGGGTTGTTAAGCATGGCCTAATCCACGTCGCATCATAAACCAGATGACAGGAGGGGCCAGTCACACACCATATGCAGTCAAGCGCATGGCTGACATCTGTTGCGCTGGAAAGGTGGGCGTCCTGTCCAGTTTTAATTATTTTTTTTACCCCCCCTTCTCTCTCCTCACTGGGGTGGGCCTCCTGTAATTCTCTGGTACAGGAAATTTCATAACGCTTTAGTGCTTTAGAACAGGATATGTGCAAGTGTCTGTGTGGGAAAAGTTTTGAAGCAGAATGATAAAAAGTAGCTGAAGTCGCAGAAAGGCCCACAGGTGACGACCACTGAGTTAATGAGCCTGTTAATTGAACTAAACAGCCACCAGTACGTGTTTGGTGGTTGTTGGCTGATAAATCATCAAAGTAGTCAAGCACACGTAGCCTATTAGAAATCCTCATTCCTGTGATAATAATAATAATTATTACTAGTATTATTATTATAATTATAATAATCAGCTGTATTATTATTATGATCACGAGCAACACATCCGCACCTTCACGGGGGTGTAAGGAAGTCAGTGTCTCACCTTTCTCTGCTGCTTCTCCCATGCAGGATCCAAGAGGAGATCCCGATCCCAGTCGTCTTCTTGTTGCATGTAATCATTCTGTTCATCGTACTGATCCATATTATACATGTATTTATAAAGCTTTATATATATAGACGGCGGCTTCTCTCTTACGTCCCCCGGTCCTCGGCGAGGTGATGTTACAGCAGTATATCACACACTGTATAGCTCAGCCTACTCTCCTCCACGCATTCACGACGGTGTGTGGATGAAATTAACGGTCCACCCCCGGCTTCCCTCTCTCTCTCTCTCTCTCTCTCTCTCTCTCTCTCTTTCTCTCTCTCTCTCTCTAACTCTCTTTCCCCCCTCCAACTCTGCCTCTTTTTTCTTCCTCTATCTGCTCTATTTTTCCCCCAGCAGGAGCTCTCTCAGCAGCGTACAGGCAGGCAGTAGGCAGGTCTAGTATCGAGGAGCGACAGACGCAAAAAACTTTGCTTCTAATTGACTGGGTAACCGACCGAGGATTCTGATTGGGCGCCTCGGGGACACAGCGCCCGCCTCCTTCAAGCTGATTGGCTGGCTCGACTGTCCGTGCGGAGGCATTATATCCAAGGTTGACTGCATAGGTTGATCCAACCATCTGACTGGGAGGATACTTCAAAACAAGTGTAACGCATTACTGAACACGATGTAACTGCAGGATGAAAAAAACTCTAAAACTGGGAACTTTTAGAGAACTACAAACTCCTTTTATTTAAGTTTTTTAGTTGTGGTGGAAGAAGTATTATGTAGTACTACTTAAAAGTAGCAATACTACAATAAAAATGTACTCTGTTACAAGTACAAGTCCTGTAACTGTGGTGGAAAAAGTACAATTTTGAGGTATACTTGTACTTTACTTGAGTATTTCCATTTTACGCCACTTTTTACTTGTATTCCACTACATTAGAGAGTTAAATTTTGTACTTTTTTTTACTTCACTATACATGTTTTACAGCTGTAGGCTAATTACTTTGCAGATGAGGATTTTACATACAAACCATATGATCTAAAACATAATGTACTGTATAGGTAGGATATAAAGTAGACAAAATTGGCTTTACCATGACCTGTTGCAACATTCGAGTGCTGCTCTCACAGTGATGCATCAGCAATAATAATTAATTCACATAACATATACACTGACAAGGGGCAGCAGAGATAATACTGTACTTGGAGAGGGGATCTGAACACTTTGTCCACCACTGAGTACATGACTATCATTAGTAATATATACTCTTAGTACATACATACTTAAAAGTAGACAATAATCGCAAACTACAAATATCATATTTGATTTGTTGTACATAATCTAGGTGGATTCCAGGTTTATAAAGATAACTAAATTGAAAAGTAACAAGGCTAACTGAATATGTTCGATAAATGTAAAATGTAATGGCACAGAACTACAAATAGCATATGAATGTAAATTCTGAAGAAAATTGTACTTAAGTACAGTAATTAAGTAAATGTACTTTCCACTATATTGTCTAATTTCTTACATATTCCTAACTGCTAGTTCAATACTTCATTACATATGAAGTCCTGCATTCAAAATGTTACTTATGTAAAAGTGCAGATTACCAGAAATTACTCAAAAGTAAATACATTATATGTAGTCAGAACTGTGAAGGGCCTATTAGAATATTATTATTGATGAATAACATGTGAGCAGCATTTTAATGTTGTATGTGATAGGTGGAGTAAAACATTTTCCCTAAAATGTGGAATACAAGTGTAGAGTAAAACTGAAATGCTCAAATTAAGCACTAGTGCCTCAGAAATGTATTTAAATGCAGTACTTGAGTAAATAGCAGTAGCCTATAGTTACTTTCCAAAAGAGGTATCTAGAAGTGATGTCATAGTTTGGTAAAATTTGGTGAATTCATGTTTAAATTACTAGAAAACATGAAAATGGGTTTAACTCAACTTAACATTGGTGTATTTTCTGTTCTGCTGCACATATTCATCAGTAAATAATCAGAATTACAGCACCTGTCAAGACTTCCAGCTTCAAAGCGACACAGTTATCTCAGATAATATGTTGTACTGCAATGGGAATAACGTGACAACTTGTTTCAGCGCCATATCCCATTTGTTTTGGGAATTAGACAAGCATTCTTTAATACAGAAAGCCTACTGTACACTACTGCGCGTTACAGTACGTTACTGCACCGCGCCTGCGCACAACAGATCATTCAAAAGAAAAGGTGAGTCACAACGAGGCTCCTGTAAACATCTGAAGCGATGGCCAGGTCTGTCTGCCTTGTAAGGTAAACCAACCCTCTCTCTTTTCTTCCCCCCTCTCTCTCTCTCTCTGTCTGTCTGTCTCTGTCACACACACACACACATACACACACACACACGCACACACACAGCAGGGAAGATATGCCGACACTGGATAGCCCCGACAGTCAGAAGAAAGTGGAGCGCTCTTCCATATATGGACAAACTTCCAAGGGTGAATGTTTGGGAAAGTGATGTCACGGACAGGGAGCAGACTGCCAGCTCACTGCCTGGTCCCTGGTTAAGGAAGCAGGCTGCGGTTCCTGTGCAGAGGTGCAGGCAGTAAAGGCAGCAGCATTCAGTCCGGTGGTGACGACAGAAAGTCAATGATAGAGCTGCAGCTTGTTGGGTGTGGAGCCTCGGAGTGTGCCAAAGAGATAATTAGACTCTTTTCCATTACTTCATTAAGTCAATTAAATAATTGATGCGTTTGAAAAACAAAGATTGTGCTATTCCGGAAAACTTCTGGCCAAAATGTTCATTATTATTAGGCTATGTTCATTATCTGTGCCAAGTAATTACTTTTATTTCATTATTATGTCTTCAAATAATAGAATATCTAATTAATTCATATTGGATTAGTAATATAAATTTGAACTATATTTGTACAGCCATGTGGCTCTGTGAGGCTGAACTTATGTGGCCTGTGACACTGTGAACATGCTGATGTTAAGCAGGTATATGTAATTTTTTGTTATAATTTCCATAATAAACATAACTTTAAACTTTCTTTGTATATGTTATAATATATATTTTGAATGTAAAGACCCTAAAATTGAATTATAGTATTATTATAATGTAATGATTATAATGGGTACTTTTTTTATTCACAAATTTCATTCCCCCCCCCCCAAAAAAAATTGCAATATTTCCTCTTTTCTTTCATGATTTCATCATATTTTATGCACTAAAATCTAAAATCTGGTTAAAATAAAAAAAAGAGTATATGTACAATTATTTTAAATGACCTGTTTGGAAACATAGAATTCAATTTGCCTTTATATTAATGTTTTGTTTTTTTTTTAAATTTATTTATTGTCATTGTCTTGGTCCTTCTATTCTGTATTTCCTGTCACGAGACTTGCTTATAATTTCAATTTACAATGTCTAACATTGTCTCTTATGATAAATAAAACAATTTAACTAGCACCAAACACAAAGTACAACTGCTTCTGCGGGTATTTAGTCACAAACCAAAGTCTTCGACAAATAAAAAAATTTGACCTGATGGTGGCGCTGGAGGGAAATGTCAGAGGATCACCATATTTATTACAATTCATCCTGAGGAAGACATGAATGCGAGTACCAAATCCATACAACAGTAAATTGAGAAATTTCACTTCAAACACAAATGTGAACCTCATGGTGGCACTTCAGGAAACGTCAAGGGCTAACCAAAGTTAGCAGGGTTCTTCCTCTGGGGATCATGAACGTCTGTACAAAATTTCATGGCAATCCACCCAACAGTTGTTGAGATACAGTTTGTCAGACTGGACCAAAGCAGTGGATCAACTTACTGACACAGAGCTACACTTCTAGCACATCTGAAAAGCTTTTAAATGTTCCTTTTTTGTGTTTCATTTGCTACACTAAAAACTAAAAGCGGTCCAACCCACAGAGAAGCGACAGGCGCTGATGAGAGAGGCTCTTCCTCTCACGACTGCAAATGATGGCTTATTAAACGCATCAATTAACTCATTCTAAGTAACCACTGAAATGTGTATAATTATTCTGATGGCACACTCCAGACTCCACAGTTTGGTTTGGACATACTGGAGAAATTTCATCCGCTCCAGCTACTTGACGTCAACATGATACTATTCAGCAGAATCCCAGAATATCTCCTGAAGAGTCAGTGGTACAAAGGAGCTCGTGCCTGCTTTCTGAGGCACAGGTCATGTGAAGAGATGGTGCGTTTGGCTCTGTCTGGTCTCTGGCACGTTCCCAAGGTATTCCAGTCATGTCGGGAGGGGAATTCTTAAATAGCTGCCCTTGCTGTTAAGGCTAAGCCATGTATGGGATACTGCAGAACAAGCACGATAATCCCATTGAGTTGTACATGTGTTTGGGTTTGTGGTCAAACAACATGAGCCTAAAACCATCTGTGACCGAAAGGACTATAGAAGCAACCCAGCAGAGGATAAAACACACAACTAACAGAGAGAGTTTTGCTCTTTTGCAACATAATGAAGCAGTGGGTGGAGGCTGATTTCTGCTGGAAGCTTAAGGGTCAAACACAGGATCTGACTTAAGAAACTGAAAAGGTTTTCACGTCCCCTCCCATACGATTGTGGTGCATCTGACTAAACCCATGCTCGCTCCACTGGAAGTCCTCAAAGGCTGCGGTTGTACTCAACCTCCCACTTATGAATGTGACCTATAAGGGAGGGTGTTCTGCGAAAGAGCATGCGTAACCGGTTAACTTTCCCTGGATAAATAAAGATTAAAAAAACTCCATTGTAAGTTCACTAATGAGTGCCGTTCCAGCCAAAGAGTAACTGTAAAAGATATGAGACTTTATTCTTTAAAGGATTTCATAAAAAAATCAACTCTTCAAATCATTTTGATTGATGTCACAGCTGTAAAACTGCTGTTGTTAGCCGTTAAAAACAAGCTGACTGTGTTATGCTCCTCTGCATCTGCAGCCTGTAATTAATCATTAAGCCATATGCGACCCAGCCGGCACACTCCAGTCAAAATGTAAACAACCCTAAAGTATATGATATCCCTATTTGAATACTCATCCCAGGGGGAGCATGGGGGTTAAATGAAGGGTGTCTACTTCCTGGAGATAAGTGACGGCCACACTGAGAAGTTCTACAAACAACTTGATAACCCTCGACTGCATTTCTGTCTGCCTTCATATTACTACTTCACCATCAGCCCGTGATACTGTACCATGTGTTTTTTGTGTGTGTGTGTGTGTGTGTGATTTTTCCTAACAACCACTGGTATGCCCTCTGGTAGTCTGCTTTTGTCTGGCAAGGAGAATGAAGAATAGTTCAGGCTGTAAGACAAGAGACAACTGGCATCGCGGTTTCCTCAGACAGCAATGACATCATGTGTTTCATAGACAATCATTACACTGTTGGGGAATCTGAGGGGAGGCTGAGTAGGCGTAAAAAAAAAAAAAAAACTAGTCCATTTATGGTTATTCACATCATGATGTGTCAATATCCTGTTCTGTTCTGTCCTGTTGCCTTTGATGTTCTTTAAAAATTTATTTCATATTGACCTACTTGATATAGTTTCATGACTAAAGGTGATAATACGGTGACGAAATCCCAACAGCAGACATCAGGCTCGTCACTACTACTGAGAAAACTGAGGTCATCATGTCTGCCAAGGAATTTTTGGGAGTTTTACAGATTAACAGCTACACATGGTGGGTAATTAATCAGCTGATTCCAGTATCTTTAGATTCAAAATAGTTCAATTCGACTACTTTTAAGCCAAATAAAACAAATAGATAAATTATTCACAATCTATCCACCAGAATTTTATTTTCTGGCAGTGAAAAGAGACGTTTTGAGACCACATCACGTGATCATTTAAATACGACAAGATTAAATAATTTTCTGAGTGGGAGGGTGTGTGCTTTGGGGGGAACTTGGACTGCAACCTCAGAATGTCAAACATTTTGGCTGCACCCCTGGCGGATATGATGCGACAATACCCTGCACTATTTAGACTGTTTTGCTTATCGGTTTACTGTTATGAGCTGATTTGCATGAAGTTTCAGGCCACCTGAGAAAACATGTAGCTGAAGTTAAAAGAGAAGAAACAACTTTCCAAACTCATATAACATAAAATCTACAGATGAGCAACTGAAACTTTTTTTCTACAGAAATACTTGTAGTTGAAAACATTTCTCTTATGTAATTACCTCTCACAACTTGTACTGTATTAACATTTTAAACTACAGTAAAGATTGACACTTCATTCTCAACCTTGGTCACCACAAAATCCATTTAGTAGCTATTCTTGGGCTTTCGATTGTATCAAAGGATCTTCCTCAGCGGACAGAGTTGCCCAGTTGTCATGGAATTGTAAATAGCAGTTGAAATTTCCATTTTTTCTTGTAATTATATTGTTTCCTCACTGTTTCCATGCCAACAACAAGCTTTCAATTGCAACTTTCAAACCCGCAAAGACAAGAAGTGCTTAGAAACTTTAACATCTACAATTCCACAATAACTCTATCTGCTGAGGAAGATCATGTGATATGACTGAAAGCTTCAGAACAGCTACTATATGGATCTTGTGGCGAGGGAGTTTTCACAAAGTGGCCCAAGACTTCTGCACTGTAATGTCCCGTACTCATAAAATCCATCCACTCAAAAAGGCAGATTCTTCACAGAGATGTGAATATTTGCGTTTTGTAATAAAACTCTTTGTGACTTTTGAATCACCGTTATAATTCTCAGTGATTTATATGTTTTGTTCAAATTGGCAAACTGCTAATAACGGCTGTAACTATCCTCTAAATCCAAGATGGCTTCTGGTCCAGTCAATAAAATATTCTACTCTGGCTGACACCGGTTGCTCAAGGTCACAGGCAGCTGAACGGGCTTCACATTTCCTTCACAGGGATGAGTTGAGGCTGTGTTGCCATGACAACGTGGTCAGCAGTTGGTAGCGGTGGGACCCAAATCTACAATAAAATAACTCGTTTTTCCATTATTTCAGACGGACGTGTGTAAGATGAGCGAATGTTTCACCACTCGAACCGTGTTGTGAATCAGTGGAGCCCCAGGAAGAAGTTGTAACATTATCACTGGAGAACAAATGATTCTTTAATTGCAGGAAAACAAAAGCGAGCGCTGGCTTGTAATGGTACCCAGGGGCTGGATAATGAGACAAAAAAACAACTGGTAGAGACACTGAAAGCATCATTTTCAATGCACAGCTTAAACAAATGGTGCTCCTTAGGATTTCTACGGAGACACAGTCAATTCTTCAGGCACCCTGAAGCAGTCTCAGCTAACAATCACTTAAAAATGAAAATAAGCCCAATCAGATTTAAGCTCAGTGTGAAACACAAGAAATTAAAACGCTGCAAAGCTTTTGTCCTCCATAAGACTTTTTTTTTTTTGTTATGCTTGGAGGTGCTCCAAATCCTGGGTGGAGCTCTGTGCAACAACCAGAGCATGAGAAAGAAACACTGATGCTGCAGGAAAATAAACGAGTAGCGCTTCACTTAAAATACCTTTTGTTATCGACAACATTTAGCTTGTGTTTTTTTTATTCCCAATCTTTTAATGTCATCTGTGGTTTGACCTCAAGAATGACGACACGTTCCAATTCATTTGTTCTGAAACAAAAAAAATAATCACACCTTCTTTTTTTCTTTTTTTTTTTTTAAAGTTCCTTAACGTCTTCTGCTTGTCAGCAGTGTGAGTTCATATGTGTCACATGACTTCAACAAGGACGCAAAATGAAAAAAGCTGAGTTGTAAAAACCCATAGAAAACCCACTTCCTAAATTAAGTCTGTTAACAAATGATTTATTTCCAGGGGGTGGAAGAAACAGGTGTCATTATGTTTTTAACTTCTTTTCCGAGGGTGAGGATCCTGACTCGCCCTCCTCTGATCTCATATGAGTCCGTTTCAGAGCGCTCTGTGCTGAGCCTTTTTGAGAGGACGGCCCGTCTCTCTGTGGCTTGTTGTCTTCCTCTGATTCTGAGGACACATGGAGGTTCTCACTCATGTATCCTGGTGCCACAGTCCGGTGCTGCCCGTTCACTCCAGGGCTACGCCGGCTCTGAGTGTTACTGTCTGCAGCCGCCGAGCTGCTACACGCCTCTCCGCTATCGGAGCTCTCTAAAGAAGCCCTCCCTTCAGTCCTGTGTGCATCCAGTGATGGAGGAGATGCAGCTGAATGTCTTCCCTGCTCAGTCCTGTCACTCCCTTCCTCATTCTCTTGACTCTCGGGAGACATTACTGGGCTCAGACACACAAAGTCCGAAGGGCTCAGACATTTGTCCTCGTCTCTGCCGCCGCCGATGCACGGCTTAACTTCGAGAGAGTTTTGTTCCTCGCCGGACGAGGAGGAAGACAGGTCATCGATCGAGATCGACGGGTAACTGCAGGAGTCGATCGCTGAAAACAGAGCCTGTACAGACTCGGGTCGCTCCTCAGCTCTTGAGACCACGTGCATGCGTCGCCGCCTCATCACGTTGCGCCGCCTCACTGCGCTGCGACGTTCCTCGTCGTCACTGCTGGAGCTGGAAGTGGATGTGGAGGAGCTGGAGGCTCCAGCAGGAAGTGAAGGGGAGGAGGTGGGGCTGGACAGTGTGGAGTTGTCCCTGGGGCTTGGAGAACGAGGCCGAGGCATGGGGTCGAGCCAAAACTCACTCGAGTCTGAGTCCTCGTTCACCAGGAAGCCCGACTGGTGCCTCTGATGCCTGCTTCGCCTCCTCGGCTGCTCCTCCCCGTCTGCTGCAGCTTGCTCTTCCCCTCCTGAAGCATCCGGTCCAGCCAGGGAGGAGGAGGAGGAGTTATCAGAGTCACTGTGGTGAGCTGCAGCAGCAGCAGCAGCGGCGGCGGCAGCAGCAGCGGCGGCAGCAGCCGAGGCAACGACGGGAGCCGCCGGTGTAGCCCGCGTAGAGCGGCGGCCACGGGCGTGGAGCTGCATGATAGCCTCCTCGCTCAGGTCGCTGTCAGAGTCTGAGCTCCAGCCCTCGATTTCTCGACGCACCAGCGAGTCAAAGAAAGCCATCATGCGCGGGTCCTCCTGGATGGACTGGCTGACGTAGTCGTGAGACAGACCGCTGCCGCTGTTGAGCACCAGACTGATGTATTCCTCATGGGTGTAGAGGCTGCGTGACTTGTCCTCCACACGTCCCTCCAGGTCTCCAAGACTGTCGGGCTGCTGATAGGGACTCCACACCTGGGGTGGGATGAAAGGATGGAAAGGGGGAGGAAGAATAAAGGAAAGATTTAAAGTTGGGCAGATGGGAAGAGAGAATGACAGAATGAAAAATGATAGGAGAAAAAGTCAGGAGCAGAAAGGGAGAGTTTGAGAACACAGAGTGAGTTATAGAGATTCCCTGTTATTGATAGCTTCTTATTGCAGAACACCTGGACCTGTATCACCTTTCCCTCCGTACAGTGAAACGCACAAAACAGAGAGCTGGTGTTACTGTGCAGACAAAAAAAAAGAAGAAAAATGTCTCACCCATGTTTGAATGCTTTTGGATGATAAATGTAAATAGTTTCTTCTTCTACTAAATGGTTTACTTTACTTCAGTATCCTGATATGAACCCTATCATACTCTGAGTAAGAAACTGCATATTCTGATGACCTTAACCTGACATTTATACACTCTTTAAACTATGATTAACAGAGATTGTATCATATTGTTTTTACACAACAGTAATCCAGCTGCACCTTCCACTTTATTTAGTGATTTTAAAAAAAAGTGTTTGAGCAATATTTGCACAAAAACATCCACAAGTATAACTCAAGGTAGCACCATGAAGGGGAGATGATGTTGAATAATGGAGCGCTTATGTGACATATCATGTTGGGTGTGTCTTCAGTCATTAATCAGACTATTGTGTATGGGATGAATGTTGCATATTTCCATACATATTAACAACTATTAGATGTTAAAATGCTGATGTTAAGCTGCCGGCTTATTATCATCCTAACATGAGCTTATTAACAACACTTTCTCCAGCTGTCTGGCTAAATTGATTTAAAAAAAAGAACAAATGACTGCTCACTGATAAGAGAAAAAGATAACAAATTAATATATTGTGTTTCTATGAGCGCAGGCCGGTGATGCGTAAACCGACTCAGTCATAGAAAGTGAGAGGTCAGCACCGGGACAATACGGTGAATCATCATCGCTCAGAAAGCTTGTGAGTGAACAAGAATTATAACACACAGCTGCTGTTTTCTGAGCTCATTATTCCAGAAGTGTAAAACCTTAATGTTGTGATGAGTAGCTCTTCAACCGCAGACTCTTTTCAAAGTCCTTTATCCCCTCAGCTGTCCTGCTTCTCAGCTCCTCTTACGCTCGCACAGCCTCATTACTTTGTGTTAGATTGTTGTTTGGTTGGCATTTATTATTATTCATGTGTTTATTAATTATTTCACGTCTATTTTTTTAAGCTTATAGCCTTTATTGTGAGTGGTGTTATTTCTTCTTTCTTTCCTATCAACTGTGTGTGTGTATCTGTTGATCTGGGCAACGAGCTGCTGCATACAATCGTCCTTACGGAGATAAATAAAGTTAATTTGAAACGGAAGGAGTCAACAGATCAAAAGGAGCTGCTTGAGAAGACTGAGAAGAATCACTGTGGAGGTTTTAACATAAGAAATATAACTTGATGGATTTATGTTTTCAATTTTAAATGCTGGGAAATGTTAGAATTTAAGTTTAAAACAAAAAATATTGATGTTACAGGCTGATCAAGCTTGAGCTACAGTGGAAGACTTACCTGTGAGCCTTTTGTATTTGATCCAGGCTACCTTACAATGACCTTAGAGAGCCTGACAGTGTATCATAGTGTGGGTCCGGTTTCAGAAATACTGTATCTGTGGAACCATTTCTATCTTCCCGTGACCAAGCTGTGTGGACTCTCATCTGTTTCAAACTACAGTCAATGATAGGGGAAATCCATCTTTTACACACAGGGAAGTCAGAGCTCTGTCGGTTACTGCACACTGTGTCATCCGAGATCAATGTCTCACTTAAGGGCACGTCTACTGTCTGAACGTCTCAGGACACGCAGAGTCGAATGTCGGGATGTACACTTACAGGAAAAACTACACAAGGTCTTTACCGTTTTCTCTGCTCTTTCTTACTCACCTTTGGGATCTGATCCAGACGCTAAAAATTAGATTTAATCAAGTCTTTCTGGAAAAAAGAGACACACACAGATTTATTGATATTCTTTAACTGACCTTGATGACTTTCTCCACGCCGGAGGAGCAGATCATGTAGGTGTGAGGGTTGAAGCGAACCTGGTTCACTATGGAGCGGTGACCCTTCAGGACCATGAAAGCCCCGTTCACCACACGACCAGCGCCACCTTAAAAAAAAAAAAAGAACACCAGGATGTGGGTTAGCTGTCAAAATACATAAACACACCGCCGCAGAGATACAAACCTATGACAGAGCACCTTTATTAAAGCAAACAAACACAGCCGCAATTATTCAACCTGCTTCTGTACCGTCTTCACAGAAAATACAACAGTAGTAAGAGCCGTAATGTAATCCTCATAGTATGCCATTAGTCTGACACCAAATAGGTCTAGTGCACATATTTTCAGTGTGAGTAACTACAGAGAAAATAAAATCCATAAATATGTCAGGAGGTGCCACACAGCTAGAAAAGACCGCATTCTTGGATCGCTGCATTTTGGGGGATTTTCTTCTTAAAATAATTAGATTTGAGGCGTATTCACAGCGAGCATACTGCATGTGTAGGATTTAATTCTTACTTTTCAGCATTTATCCTTTCTTTTTTATTTAGTTTGGGCAGGTGGGAACATTCAGACTCAAGCTAAATTTGGTGCTTAAAGGCCTTCGGCGTCTTACAACGAGTAACGGGATCCTACATAAACACACTATTTTATACCCGAGTTGGAACAGTTTATGTTTTTTTTTTCTCTCTGTGCTCTCCTCACTAGTTTTGAAGGGGGCGGGGCTAAGTTGGGAGAAGATGATATCAAGCGTTTCCGTGCACCAATCAGGGTTTGACTCAGAATCTGATGACAGTTGGTGGGTTTTTGGGTCACTGTCAGTCGTGATCATATGTAAAAATACTTCCTGGTAGTCAAAAGCTTCACTCAGCTCTTGAAATGTTACATCTACTTCCTCATTATGGCGCCATCAGATCGTTCATGCATGCCCAAAAACGGCTGTCTGTTCCATAACCTTTGTTGGTAAGGTTGTTGCTAAGATTGCTCCATGTGTTGTTCACATTGTCAACTCGTATATTTCAGAAGTTGACATTTCGAGTAAAGAACAAGAAAAAGAAGTAAAATCCTGCTACTATTGTTTTTGTTTACGTAGCCTCCAAAACTGCTGAGGAGCAGCTTCCTGAAGCTGACCAATCAGAACAGAGTGGGCTCATCGGGAGCAGAAGGGGGCCTTAAAGAAACAGGAGCTAAAACGGCCTGTTTCAGACAGAGGCTGAACCGAGGGGCGGCATAAAGGGCCAGTTTAAGATAAATAAGGAGTTGTTTTTTTACTGTAAATCATCAAAAAATATTCCAGTAGAGACGTGACAATGTGTATATGTCCCCTTTAACAAATAACAGCTAAAGATGTTGTTTTTTTTTCTTTTTTATCATAAATATTCTAAGAGATTTGAGACAGATGTTGATACAGGATATCTGATATTTACTTATGTCTGGAAGGTATGTTTTGACCAAATGAACTGGGGGTCAATCCACAGTCTGAGGCTGAGAGAGCACAGAGAAGTCCATCTGTGGTTAAAAGCTACAGCAGCTGGTATCAGGTTTGTTTTGCCTACACAGACGCCATTGAAATCTTTAACCTTGTGGAATGACGGCATTGAATCTTTTGTCCGACAAACAAACTACTTGTCAGTAATGTGGTTCATCTGTTTACAAGGCCTAGAAAATGTGAACAGCGTGAACTTAAAGAAACACAAAGTAAACAAGTGAAATGTTTCCACTACTGCGCAGGGAAAACAGAAGAAATTTAACTCTCACCTTGGGACCAAAGGTTATTAAATTATACTACTGAACATCAGCATACATCCACATAAATATGCAGTCGATGCAGACAGACTGAATAACTCACCTGCTTCTGGGTCTTTTGGGATTTTCCACATGTAGAGGTTGAAGTCGTCTGACCCGGACAAGATGTACTGAGAAGAAAAAAGAAAATGTTTAGTGATTTTAGCGTGTGCTGTTTCATACAAAACATTCCAGCAGATCTCAGGAAAAAGGGTAAATTTGATCTAAATACACATCGGGAGAGACAAACCCTGGGGATTCAATATATGGTACAAAACCAGCAGATCTTATCACAGTAATGTGTCTCATAATATGCGATCAAACGCCATGTTGACATGACATGACAGTCTGACCTTACCGGAGCTCCTGCTCCACGTCTGAACTGTTATTAGACTTTGTAAACAGATGGTTCCACTTAAACCTGTCGCTTAAGGTAAGTTTTGACAGAACAGGGGTGGTGGTTGCTCTCTGTTCTTATACATACATGTGTTTTAAAGCAACATGTAGAGAAAAAAACAAGGAATACAAACTGGCTTTTTCTTGCACGGGCTGTAATGGGTTGTTATTTCCAGAATTGAGATGTTTGGTCGTTGAATTTGCCAATTTTTTCGTTGATAAAATGTCCTTTTTCTAGCGTTTGGCTAGAGGTTGGTTTGGTTGGTTTTAAAAAATATTTCCCCTCATTTTTCTTCCTTCATTCTTTTCCTTCTTTTTGTTCAGCTGGATGTTAATCGAGCCTTATTTTACCATCTAGACGCACATTTTTTTGTTGAGTCATTTCCATTTTTGAAGGCATTGTCTTGTGCTGCTCGTTTTCTGACATGCTGTCAAGTCGTGGAATATTTTTCGTGCAGTTTTATCTGCCAAACATTTAAACAAATGTCTTTAATTTCCTTCTGTAAATATTCTGTTGGTCTCTGAAGAGGCTATCGATTTTCACTTTTTTTTTTAACTCTTCTACCAACTGAATTTACTTGACTTTTGGTGAAAAAACAGCAATAATCTACGTCTATGTAAAAGAAACCTACATAAAAATCATTGTTCCTTAAATACAGACTGTTTCTCAGACCGTAGTAACTCCAGGGCACATGAACACACTCAAATGAACACCTGCATGCTCCACCTCAGGTTCCCAGAGGACACGTCAAGCAGGAATGTCACACCCATAACTCCCCTCCCTCTTTCTTTTCCATCAATTTAATCTGGTAAGTTGCCACTCTCTTCCTCTGGTTTCACACCACTCTGAGAAAATCCTCCAATGTCTGTGGTTTTGGGTCTGTATGACGACGTTTCTGAGAATTGAGAGCGGTGAGAGAGAATTGGTGGTACGGTGGGATAAAGCTCTTACTTAAACATGTAAAATCATCTGGTCAAACCTCTATTACCTCCTTTTGTCACATGTCGTGGTTTCTCTTGCTACTTCTTATTTCCTCTAAATTGTGCTTTCTTATTAAAACTAGACATCTAACACGTACGCTCCACCAAAGATTTGATGTAAAAATTTTCTTCTTGGTTTAAAGAAAAACTCCAGATTTGATGTCAAACTGAAAGTGAAGCTTTCGATGGTTCCCACAACCCACTGAAATACGTGTAAACACTCACTCACAGCCCATAAGCTCACACATAGTGATGTCGAGGCAGTGGGAGTGAGTGGTACCAATCACATTTTATAGAAAAAACAAATGAGAAACTGTTTATCTGCAAAATAAGAACACCATATTGTCTGTTTTTGGCTATCCCTGGAAATTCAATATATGACAAAATACAAAAACAATGTCACTTTAAAAATATATCAGTCGATATGAATTTTTTCTTACATAAACAGATAAAATAACTAAACATTTTTGATAAGGATCCCTAAATAATTTTAGGATCCATTTGTTTTTTTAAACAACTGCATGTACATATGTAATGAGAAAGAAAAATAAACTCTTTCTTTCTGGTGGAAAAACTATGTAAAGGAGACACAGTTAGTACCTCAAACCTAACGTTTACATTTCTGCACTGTAATTTTCTGCGATAAGCTAATATCAGCTGATATATCAGCTCTGTTGAGATATCACTCTAGCTCTACAAGGCTGTACTTTTAAAGGTATAACAATTAAAACGTTATAAAACCCAAAAGCCTTCAGTAGGAAACTGCTGAGCTCTGTCCAGCTGATGGTTTTTGAGTATTCAGAGGAGTTGCATGTGTTAATTCATTATCAGTATTAAGCCAAACTCATCCTGATGCCTACCTCTGAAATCTACATCCCATAGCAAAAACAGTGACCGCAAAAGGTTAATGAAATGCTGCTTTAAGCAACAACAAACATTTTTAAAAAGTCTCTACCAGGTACAATCCCTGAGCTGAATGTACAAACAGAAATTCAGCAGCGACCCGTCTTTAAATACACATAATATCACTGCACAACAACTAAACTATTATATAAGTTTATACATACAGTATATCTCAAAACACACTGTCTGTCTCTGCTGATCAATCAGAGACCAATGACCCTGCTCAAAAGCTCCCCAACAATCCTCCTTGGCAGTCAGTCAACTTGGTGAGCGGATTCAAACCGGCGACCTCATGGTCACGACACGCTTCTGTAACCCTTTAAACTATCTTTTCGCCCATGTAGAGGATCATACTTTAAGCCTTCATGAGCTCTGCTGACACCCGAGGATAATGTTAACATAATAAACATAACTGCGGGGTGATGTCATGTCTGAGGAGGACCTATGGGAGGACCATTGGCTGAGCACAGGCGCTTCTGGTGTCGCTCCAACACCCGAATGTCCCAATTTCACAGAAGGAAACAATATATTCTTCTATTTTTATTCTTTCTATTGACCCCACATGTTCCCAATATTCTCGTTAAGTTTCCTTTTAAGTAATCACAAAGTCAGATAACACTTTATTTTTACTGTTTGACGTCATCTGTATCTGCTTGCTCTATCAGAAGTTAAATTAAACACAATATATTATATCGAGGACACTTCTTTTATAGTTGCACATGTCCATGGAGTGTATCATTTCATACACATAGTTCTCTTTGTGTAAGCCTGACACGTACAGTATGTTATCTTTGGAAAAATTGGGATCTTAGGATTAATAACAGATGACTTACTTAACTTTCTTTTCTGGTAGTTTTACTGTAGAATTAGTTTTTTAGGGGTTTGTACGACCTGATGACCAACCTGATCTTTGTCCCCGGCGAAGCAGCAGCTTTTCATGGTGCAGGAGTTGAAGTAGCCCTGGTTGTCGAACTGGAAGCTGGGCAGGCGGGAGTGCAGCTCGTAGAGGACGGGCGGCAGGCGGCGACGCAACGCCAGCAGCTGGGTGCCCGTGCTGTTGAAGCGAACGCTCATGGCGCTCTGCAGGGACATGCTGCCTCCGTAACGCAGCAGAGAGCTGAGAGGACAGAAGGAGAGAGAATATTGGACGAGTTAAGGTTTGTATCTACCAATCTTTATTTTTTTTATCTTCACAAATCACAAATTGAGGCTTCAAGAAGAGCATCTCATCTCTGTTAACTTCCAATCAATGACGTTCTGTTGTTGGGCACATGTTGGGACATTTCTTCTCTTTGGCAACTCTTCTTTCTTTTGGTATAAAGTGATTACAGACTGGTTCGGCTGGTAAACACAAGCTTACTGGAAGTGTATAGTGACACATTTCATGATTTCTTGGTATTGATGTTCCAAGTTTTTCAAATACTTAGATGACTTTAAAGCATTTTCTACTCAATATTATTCATTAAAAAAATGCAGCTGACATCATCAGACGTTACAATATAAACAGTGTGTGTCTGTAGCTTATCTGAAGATTATAGCAACTTGTTAAAATAATAAATAAAACGGGTATTTTACTTAACACTTAAACTATAAAAGTATGTGATTGAGTACCTGTTAACATTCCCTCATTGCAGAGAAAGGCTCAGTTTACTTTTACTACTTGTACTAATGACTGAAACATAACCTGAGTGTGTAAACACACACTTAATCCAGTGTTTCCACAGTCATTTTATCAATATAAACTACTGGTTTTTTGCATTGAGACAGTCCTGCAACTGGAAGAGGACCAGTGATCAGGGTAAAAGTGAGACAGCGGCGCCACCTGGTGGATATTATCAGGATAAGTGTGCATCACAAAAAGATTCACTCCTCAGACTGAAACAGATTCTGCTGATACAGTTTGCTGAACACTGAGGTTCTTGGGTAACTAAATAAATATATATCCTCTTTGTTTAAAGAAATATAAAAACACAGATTTTCAGGTTATTTCTTTTTCAGTTTGTGTGCAGGTTTAAAGCATCTAACTTCTCAAGCACATGAAGAAATAAAATCTTTATCATACATGAAATCTAAGTAACAATCTACATGTATTAAAAGACATAAATACATTTTCTGCCGCTGTCCAAACTTCTAAAGGGAACAAATTATCAGCAGCATAAATTTACATGACTTAACAATTATTTTAGTCCATTATTCTACTTTAATTGCTTCTCTGCATTATTTTTTTCTAATTAGGTTTATTCTTTTCACTGTTTTCATTGCCTCTATGGTTTATTTGTATGCTTATAATACATTATCATTTTTACTGCTGCTGCAAAAGAAGTTAATTTCCCCAGGGGGAGGGAGGAACAGTAAAGTTTCAACTTATTTAAAAAAAACTGGGTCAAAATATATAAAGCAGGGAACAAATATCAAACCTGCGTGGCTTGCGGATGTCCCATAATCCAACGCCCTCCTTGGAGTTGGCAGTCGCCAGCAGTCTGGGCTCGACAGGGTTGAACATCACGCTGTGGAAGGCTGAGGGGTAACTGGCCAAGCAGAACGGCTCTAAAGGAAGAGATAAACCATAAAAATGCATTAGAATCACATAATAATTAACACTGAATCTTCTGTGATGGATCTTTACATCTATTTTGGTCATATTCATGCTAAAAAAATCATATTTTTAATGATGTAATGTTGAATTTCTGCTCCTAAATTCTACTTTCTCACATCACAGTCGCTAAAACATTCCCAAACTACAGGTGTATTTACATATTTTGATGCATTATCTTTTCAGCTACAGTAAAACTGATAATAATATCCCACTATAAAGATGACAGATAGCTGAGCCAGCAAGGGGATATAGAGACATTTCCGTGTAACTTTCATCCTTTCAAACTGGAGCTTTAGTGCTGTAACAGACCGATATAAAACACCTGCTGGCGGTTACGGTAGATTGATTTCTGCTAAATGTATTATTAGGCCAACTTGGCCACAACGAAGGCTTCTAAAATAGACGGATGTGGACGTCATGCAAGATGATCCACTGCATTAATAAAGTTATCAACAAGTCTCACTAATCCCGTTTACACCCGTTTCAGTCCGGCAGAGTCACTTAAAATACACGGCGTGATTCCCTGTGAAGAGTTTTTAATCACAACTGTGAGAGAGGACTTTAGACACCAGCTGTGTTTGTGTAATCTTTATTATCACTCAGACTATTGTAAAGGTTCATTTTCTGCCTGGAACCTTCCTCAACATGACTGAAAATTGTAAAAATTTGATTTTTCTACAGGAATTTAAACCACTGCTGCATAATCTGTCTGATTCTCAACAGGCTGTTGATGTTTTTAGGGGGTATTTTAGAGCCTACTGTGTCAGTCTCATTGTTATCTAGACGGCTGTTGGGTTGTTTTAAGGAATCTTTTTGTCTTCGGGATGTAATATTTGAGAAATTTAATTCATGATTGACACCTGCAGTGTTTACACTCTGATACAGTGCTGTATTTTTTCATTGTTGCTTCCTATCTTTGGCCCGGACACTCTTGAAAATGAGGTTTTCCTGGTTAAATAAACAGTAAAATATCATCCCGCTAACAGGATGGTTACTGTACATCCGACATAACCGCAATGTCCCTGGTTCGACTCCAGCCAGGGACCTTCGCTGCATGTTATTCCCATCGCTTGTTTCCACTTACCTGCACACTATCCAATAAAAAAATGCAGAAAAAAAAATCTTCTTTAAAATAAAATCAATTTTTAAACTGATCCATAACACTTTTTACCAATCTGAGCACGAATCTTGCAATTTATTAATTTATCTTCCAGTGCAGAAAACTTCACATGATTTTTATTTTTTCTACAACCACCTCTAAATCCATTGTAAGCCTCTCACAGTCCAGCGGTGTGTATTTTCAGACTATGAGAAATCAGATCCTCGTTGGTTCAGAGATATCTATAATTATTAACGTCATTTGGAAGCTGCTTTATCCCCACACGCCTCAACGACACGCATATACTTTAAGCACTGCTCCGTTTTGAATAGATTTCTGACTCAGCTATAAAAAAAGGTATTACATAGTCATACACGGCATCTCCGCTTACCTCCGTGAGGTGGCTCACGAGTGTCCCAGATAAGAACGCGTCCGTCGTCAGACGAGCTGGCAAACACGTTGTCATTGACCGGGCTGACAGACAGACTGTACACGGCATCGATGTGCAGGAACACGTTCAGAGTTTCCCTTCTGTAAGAACAACAATCATCCCAGTGTTAGTTTAAGCCAAAAAAAAGGCTGTTAAAAAATGTTAAAACAGTATCAGTTGTGTTATTCTACCCACCTCTCCACATCATGAAGAATCACCTGTTCATCATTTCCTATAAAAGAGCCAACAGACAAGTCGTGAAGGGAAGGAATGCGGGTTGTGAGTTCTCGACTTCGTTCTCAGTGTTGATATGAAAAACTGGCATCAGGTGTGTATAAAAAGACGTGGTCAGTCAGTTATCTATCGACAAACAACGAAATCTTTAAACTGCGTCATCGGTCCAACAAGATATTTGATCCTCTGGACTTATTTGCATGGCAGCCAGACAGTGGTCAGTAAGCAGCTCACATCACATGCCTCCAAAATATCATACTTACGCAACTTCAGCATCATAAAAAATTCTACCCTTGTGCTGTGAAGTAGATACAGAATTACTGCAACTACCTAAAAGTACCCATTAAACATTTTATCTGACAGAGTACTTTATTTCTGATTATGTAAAGACTAAGATTAGGTTTCTTTCTGGTTCTATTTGCATTCAGATCTGTATTTCTTTTTACATTTATTTCACTGCACTATACCTGCAGTGTGGCTGCTTGTTATGAGCTGCAAAAAAACAAAAACACATCCCCGAGTTCACCAAAGTTTTCTAATTTAATCAGATCAGGCTGCTGACAGACAGACAACAACACTTCAATTTCTAGGTCAAGGACTCAGAGGACTCAGAGGACTCAGAGCAGCACAAGGCAGATCTAGTTTTTCTTGCTCTTACCACCAGAGAAGACCTTTTTGTTGGTGCTGTCAAAGGCCAGGCAGAAGATGTTGGACAGGTGCTCCCCTTTCAGTTTCACAGGTTTGGACCGAGCATGGATGGCTTTCTCCATGTGCCACAGAAGCACTCGGCGGTCATCTCCACCTGTAGACACGATGCCATCGATTTTAGAGAAATGCGTCATGTAGTCTGAACATAAACTACAGAACAAAAGAGGATAAGATTGTGTGTAGAGCTGCAAATTAATCTGCAACTACATTGATAATCAGTTAACCATTTTGAGTGATTAGGAAAGAAAAAGCCAAAATTCTCTGATTCCAGCTTCTCATATGTGAATATTTTCTGGTTTCTTTAGTCCACTATGACAGTAAACTGAATGTTTTTGGGTTGTGGACTGCTGGTTGAGACAAAACACGACATTTTAGGTCACATCTTAGGCTTGTGATGGACATTTTTCACCATTTTCTGACATTTTACAGATTAAACAACTAGTTGACTAATCGAACAATTAAAATAATCATTACTTGCAGCCATAACTGTATGCATGTGTTCAAAAGTACAGCTGCAACGATTAGTCAAGTGAGAAAATTCATCACCAACTATTTTGATAACCGTTTAATCCCTTTGAGTCATTTTTTTAAGAAAAAATGTCCAAACTCTCTGGTTCCAGCTCCTCAAATGTCAATAATTTAGGCTTTATTTAGTCCTCTATGACATTAAAATAAATATCTTTGAGTTATGGACATTTGAGGACGTCACTTTGGGTTTTGGGAAACAGTCATCGGCATTTTTCACCATTTTTGGCCACTTTGTGGACTAAATGATTAATCCAGAAAATAATCAACAGATTAATCGATAATGAAAATAATGATCAGTTACAGCCCTGTTCAAAAGAAACTTGTGCTTTATGTATATGGTGCCACATGTTGACCATGAGCAGCAATCAGTCATGTTCATGCTCCATCAGAGTTCATAATTATACTCATTTGGCCAGGAGAGGTATACACAGTATATACAAGTGGAAAAGTTAATGAGGTGCATACTAACATTTAAAGATCCCCTCCAGACAGATTATGGTTATTCCACAAAAATTAATAATAGCAATAATTACCACTTTAAAATCTGTGTAATATCACAATCCGCTATCCTGTAGTACTCAAGTATAATTCTGAGGTATATTTTTCTTGAGTATTTTCATTTGTTACTAAAATTCAGATGGAAATATTTCATTTTTACTCCACAACACTGATCTCACAGCTGCTAGTTACTTAAAGATCCCCTCCAGACATTTACTGACATAGAAAAAAAACCCTCTCAAATTGCTTGGAACAGTAATGTGTGTCTGATGTGGTTGTTCCACAAAAAAACAGTATAATTACCACTTTAAAATCCATATAATGACATCTACTCCTTCTCTCTTATTAAAAATTCCACTCCACTCCTCCGCCACTAAGCTTTCACATTAGTGATGTTGTTACGTAACCGAGTACACTTGCGTATCTACACACTCACACGGTGGGTGGCGGTATGCGTCTGGTTGGTTTGTGAGCTGCCAATAAACACAAAGAAGAAGAAGAAGAAGAAGAAGAAGAAGAAGAAGAAGAGCACACTTGCGTCATCATCTATGCAACATTTGTTTATGTTTATTCCTACACTATTCCTACTATTATTGATATTTTGAAGACAATATCAAGAAGGACCTTCTCAGAGAGATGCTTTCGTGGCCACGTTTGAACGGGAAAGTTGAATAGTTATGACGTCACATTCTCAACAGCAGTCCACTTCAAATAGGTGTATCTGTGGACTCTGTATCTACATGACATACCCCCTTAGTTAGTTTTAGGTGAGCAGTGAGATGGTTAGGGGTCAGGTGGGTGTGTCATGTAGGTCTGTCCGCTTCCATGTTTTGGTACAGCAGTTTTCACACCTGATGAGTAAACATGAGCTGCACTCAAGACCACCTTTTCAAGTGGATCTGTCCATTGGTCTGTGCCCGGGTTGGTCTGTGCCCGGGTACGTTACACAGTATTCACACTAATCACACAAACTGGACTTTGGGGTCAAGTATACTAAGATCCGGGCACAGGTCCCTGATGTGACAGCCTTCTCAGTGTATGTGCACTGGAAGCTTCAAAGTATCCACATTACACTTGTGTGAGTTGAATATTGGACCAGGATTGGCTTCAAATATAGTTGTGATGTCACCAATCATACTCATAAGTTCACCTCTTAAAATCAGACTAAATGTGAGCTCAGAGAAACTCCCCAAATTCAGCAGATAAATGTGAAAACAGCCTTTCTAGTGTCAAACTCTGCACTTACATCATTCTGCACAGTGAAGCTCAAACACTCAACTGTAGGAACAATAAGCAAAACATATTTTTGAGTGGAGGGGGACTTTAAGTCAACAGCAGCCCTTCTTGTACAAAGTAAACATCCTCAGCACAGTAAAAATGGCAAGCCTGAGGCTATCATACTAGGCCAGATGATTGTTTTTAATCCTCTCAGGACATAAATAGCTTTGTGATTTCAGGAGGTAGCCACGATTAGACCCATCGGAGCGAGAAAATGTGCACTTGAGCGGCCACAGTGATCGTGTTATGGACTGACATATGGGACAGGTCCGGGGGCTGCTGTCCTCTGAGCTGCTCGCTGTTTGGGAGACTGACGTTAGCCTGCTAGCAAGAAAGGCTAGGCTAGCTTAGCATCGGCGTTAGCATGCTAACACATTCTGTCAGTCTCAGCTAGGCAGGTATGGAGGAAGGGGGGGGGGGGGATTTGTCAACTTACCAGACACCAACCATTCACCGCCGTTGTTGGAGAACTCAATGGCGTTGACGCAGCCGAAGTGTCCGAGCATGTCCTTCTTGTAGAGGCTGGTGCAGCCGGCTAGCCTGCGCCGCTGGAACTCCTCCTTCATGAGCGGCTGCCCGGTCAGCTCTCTGCGGGACAGAAAGCCCACCGAGGAGCGCATACCGCAGCCCTTCAGCTCCTTCATTTTCCACATGCAAATATTAAAACACTGCTTCTGTTTTCACCCGCGGCTCCCCTCGACACCAGCCTGTGCTCGTGTTGCTCGGTTGGTTGTTGTCCTCTGCTCTTGTTTGGTCTACATTATGGTGGATCTCCCCCCCTCCTGCTGCCTGCTGATGTCGACGTTGTTTTGTAGCAGCAGCGGCAGCAGCTCTGTCTTCACGGCAGTCCCAGCTGCAGCTTCCTGCTCCGGTGGGGGATCTCTCTCTCCCCCCCCCCCCCCCCCCCCGTCTGTCACCAGCCTGCTTAAGGGTGACCACAAGTCAGACAAACGCTGGTGCATTCATTTTGTTTCTTGCTCGCGTACAAAACAACACGTGGAGTAAATTGTCACGACTTATTGCTGCTCATATCTACCTTCACTTTACTTCAATTGGGAAAAATGTATAGTTGGGATTCACTGAATATGACAGAAATCTGTACTCTCAGTTATATCTAATTCATTTGCTTAGCTTGACCAAATTTTATACAGTATTCACAAAGTAAAAAGCCAAAGTTTTCAGAGCTGACTTTTAATATCAAACTAGAGCTGGACAATATATCGATATTATATCGATATCGGGATATGAGACTACATAACATCTCTGAACTCACCAGACTGTTGTAGCTGTTCAGTTATTTGCCTTTACCCACTTTGTAATTATATCCACATTATTGATGATTATTTATCAAAAATCTCATTGTGTAAATATTTTGTGAAAGCACCAATAGTGATCTCTACAAAACTGTCGCAATATTGATATCGAGGTATTTGGTCAAAAATATTGTGATGTTTGATTTTGTCCATATCGCCCAGTCCTATATTGAACAATACATTTCTTCTATATCTGAATGTATAAACAAAAACGTTATTAAAATACATAAGTCCTGTAAGCTTTACAAGATATTTATACCAGTGAAAGGTTCACAATTTTCCAAGTCTGTCTTAAAACAACAGTCAGGAGCCCAAATGAACATTGAACCATGTTTTTCTTGCTGTAATCATTCCTCCTGTTCATACTGAACATTAGAAGATCCCTTCATAATGCACTTACAATGTAAGTGATGGGGACCAAAATCCACAGTCCTCCTTCTATGCAAAAAATTATTTAAAAGTTTATCTGAAGTTAATATGAAGCTTCATCCGTCCGAATGAGTCAAATCAAGTAGATATCTTTAAACATTACAGTCTTTTTAGTGCCAAAGTCCCTCTTTTTGTTACTATACTTCCACCGCAGCTCAACAGAGAAACACAAAGAGGGAATTTGATGCTAAAAAGACTGTAAATGTGGCAGATATCCACTTGGTATGACTAACTCAGACTGCTGAAGCCTCATTTCAGCTTCAGGTGAACTTTTAAATGCATTTTTGCGCAAAACGACTTTGTGGACACACGGTGGATTTTGGCCCCTATCAATTACATTGAAAGCACATTTTAAGAGGATCTTTTAACAGCCAGTATGAACATGAGGAATGATTATAGGGAGGAAAACCTCTTTCAGTGTTCATATGGACACTTGACTGTTGTTTTAAGATAGACTTGAAAAATTGTGAACTTATCCTTTAACTATTTCTTTTTTTTAACCTTTAGTCTCCCTGCCATGTTTGTAGACACAAGTTTTAGCCAAGGTGCTGTAAACTTGTCGTATACTTGTTTCAATAAAGCTGTTAAAAATATACATATATTTAAATTAGTGTCATATATTCAAATGTGGAGGAAACATGTGAGAAAACATCCTCACCACAAGGTCCATTTACTAGCCCTTCTGGAGCTTATCATATCATCGGATCTTCTACAGCAGATAAAGTTTGCCAGTCGTCATGCCATTGTATTGTACAGTAGACTACAGTGCGAGGACAGTATCACTTTGGTGATTTCTTGTCCATGTTGGCGTAAAAGCTGCATTTCAAAGCATTTCAAAATCTCAGCTGCTTTTTCTAAAGTCAAGAATGAACTGAAAAATCTCAGGAAATAACATTGTTTTTATAAAAACATGACTTATTTTGCTTTTATTTGTGGCTCACACTTATGTTGCCTTCACTGACTGGAGTTTAAATAGTTTTCCCCCCATTTTTATTTACCACTGCATCACTGATTTCACCCAATTCCCAATGAGGAAACAGACTCAACACATGGAAAGAAAAGGACATTTTAGTGTGTATAGTAGTTTTATTACTCCCAGTGTTTGGGATTACAGTGGTAGTCTTTAGGGGAACTTTCGGTTTCAACAAGCCTTTTTTCCGAGACAACATGAAAAAACATAACATCTAAAACATCTTCTATACAGAGAAACAAGTGTATGCTCAACATGAACGGGCTGTAGTGTTCCTTTAATTATTTCAAACCCTTGTTTGAGAGCCAGACAGCCAGAGTGTGATCTTCCCTCCCTCCCATGATGTGCAGGGCCCTTTTTTTTATTTTAGCAAAGTATGAATAAACAGGCTTGACTGCTTGTGTTTATATGATGCAATATCAAAGCACTGTATTGAGATATTTTGTTGTTGTCAGACCAGAATCAGCACCATGTTAGCTGGGACATTTATTTATATTGATTTGTCAAAATTAAGCAAATTTAGGCACTTATCAAGACATTGGCAAAGGTTATGATGAAACTGCTACTTAAAAGAAATATTTAAGCAAAATACTTTTTCGTTTTATGCGTAATAGTCAACAGAAAGATGGAGCAAAATCTACTGACAGAACATTTTTTTGAAATGTTAACATCACATAACACATTCTAGGCTAACCGTACAGAATATTAAACTAAAAACTAAAACGAGGCCTCACACCGAGCATAAAGTGATATCACGCAGCACTGAGGAGATGCAGGTGCATTGGTTTACTTTGCATATGAACTATGCCACGTCACCGCTGTTTGTGCTGTCGGTCAGCTCAGATACATGACAGATAGTTTCCGTCTTTGTCGTACCTGCAGGTTCCCCCGGGACCAAGTTTAACATACTAATCTATAAAGGACAAACATTTAAAAGTGCTTTACATTAAGGTACCTTCAATACATTCACCTCTACATTATGAAGTCATCTATAATACCACACAGGTAATGAGTGAGCTGCAGTTGATGAGCATTTCCTTTGGCAAAAGTAACATTTGCTTTTTGCAAAAGATATGGAGTGCGTCAGAGGAGTGTGGCGCTTGAGGAAGATGAGTTCAGTCCAAAATAAACATTTTAGGATAAAACTTCAACAAGCTCATCGTTGCTTCATACAGAGGTAGCACTCTGTAAAATTACTTTCTTTTTATAAACCAAACTTAAAGGATTAGTTTGACATTTTGGGAAATAAGCTTGTTCGCTTTCTTGCTGTAGAGTAACATGAGAAGATTGACATCACTTTTATATCTGCCTGTTAAATATGAAGCTACAACTAGCACCTGATCAGTTTAGCCAAGTGTAAAGACAGTTAGCATTAGCATGACTCTGTCTAAAAGCAACAAAATCTGCCTACCAGCACCTCTAAAGCTCACTGATTAACATATTACGTCTTAGTTTGTTTAAACTGTACAAAAACCAAAGTGTAAAAATGACAAGTCTGAAGTCTGAAGTCAATGTGGAAGTAACTTAAAGTGCAATTTGACGGCCGCTAGATGCTGGATCCAATAGACTCCGGTTCAAAAAGCGCCGACTTCTCTCTAGAAATACTAAGTTAATTATTTTTTCAATTACTCTTTATGGTCTCAACTGATAAATTCAAGCCCTCTAATAAGTGTGCTGGTGGAAATTATTGCTCCCTTATTAAGATTTAGAGACTTCTAGTAGCTTTGATGTCTGCTGTGTGGGCGTTGATTGACAGCTGTGATTGACAGTTGGCTCACCTGCTGCTCTCCCTGGCTCCGAGACATGCTCTGAGTCAGATTATTGTTGCAATATTTCAATATTCGGTTTAATGCTACTTGACTACCTGCCATGTTATAACAATTTTAAGTTGGCGGTGTCATATTTAACGTACAGAAACAAGAGTGGCATCGATATTATCATCCAACTCTCAGTAAGAAAGTGAATGAGGGTTTTTCCCAAAATGTCAACCTATCCTTTTATCTGTTTGTACTCCTGTCTAAAAAGTAGTTAATTTTGTGCTATTAATCATTGTGTAAGAGTGATTGTTTTGATTTTATCTTCTAATTTTATGCTTCATTTTGGAGCAAAAACTCTTCAAAACCTCGAGCAAAGTTACCAGGAGGAGAAATTAAAGAAAAGAGGACGGGGGGGGGGGGGGGGGGGGTTAAAGTGAAAGTCACAACTAAGAGCGAGGTGTCATCTACTAACAGTGCCAGGTTATTATTCTGAAATGCATTCACACAGTATTCAGTCTATTGCACATAAGATTTCTTCATTGAGTGCAGAGAGCCAAAGGTCAGGGGGCCATTTATCTTTTTCTTCTTCAGGGTTAAGATGACGAGTCTGGAGTCGACAACAGTCACTGAAGTTGAGAATCCAAAACTTGTTCGCCATGGTTAGAAAATAAGATGACCAATCACCTCCTCCACTTCATTACAAGGCAGCTGCTCTTGTATATTTTAATATATTCTTGATTAATTGTGCTGGCCAAGTGCTTAAATCCAACCTCACCAAATAAAAACGATGGCAAAGGGTGAAACCTGGGCACTATAGTATGTTAAAGGTTAGAAGTCTGTCTAATTATTATATAATTAGGATTTTTTTTTTTCTCAAAAGTCTAAAAAACATCAGCAGGATTTTTTTTTCTTTTAAAAAGCAGAGTAAAGAAATATTCCCTCGGCAGCTTTGCCTTGAGAAGTTTTTACATAAATAGAAAATTAAAAAAACACGCAAAAGATTAAATAATCGGACAAATGCAACAGGGGAAAAGCAGGAGCTTAAATTAAGACGGCAGAATAGACGTGTGCATGGAAGAAAACAGGGAGGAGGAGGTTAAAAGCTGTTGGCACGAGGGAGAGGGACGGGTCGGGGCGGGACGGGAGAGGAGAGCTGTCCTCAGTGGTTCAGTCTCTTAGGTGCTGCTAGTAAGGGCCTTTTGAGTGTCCAAAGATCCCGATTGGAAAGTGTTTGACGTGTGAGGACCACTGTGCCGCCAGCTGGAAAAACTTGACATCGTTCCACTCAACGCCGTCAATCAGCACTGCAGAGAGAAGCAAAACAAATATTACGTTACAGGGCTTAGTGATGCTATACTGAGCAACCCTGCATATTAAATACTGATAAATACTGATTAATACTGATTAATACTGATTAATACTGTGCTCTGAGAGGGGCTGCAACTATCTATTATTTTCAATTAACTGAATAATCTTTTGTCAGACAACAATTAAAATGTCCATTACAATCTCTCTTAGCTGAAGGTGACGTCTTCAGTTGCTAGTTTTTCTGATCAACAGTTCAAAACCTAAATGTAGCTCTAAACTCTCACATCTGAGTAGCTGGAACCAGAACTTCCTTTTGACATTTTTGCTTGATAAATGACTTAAAGTTAGTTCTCTGTTATTTGCCTGATTGACTGATAGCTTCTGCACAAGTTTTGAGTACGTGGTGCTTTCAAAGTGGAAAAAAAGTGGAAAAAAAAGTGAAGTCCAGTATTGTGCAACAGTTTTAGGCACTTTAGATGCTTAAATTTTTACCCATTATCAAAACCATCAGAGGCATCTGATCGGTCCAAAATTTATTCTGCAGCATGACAACGAGCCCAAACATCCAGCCAGAGTCATAAAGAACTATTTTCAGCAACAAGAAGAACAAGAAGTCCTGCAACAGATGGTTTGGCCCCCACGGAGCCCTGATCTCAGCATCATGGAGTCAGTCTGGGATCACATGAAGAGACAAAAGCTGCTGAGACGCCGAAATCCACAGAACAACTGTGGCAACTTCTCCAAGATGGAGGAACAACCAACCTGCCGAGTACCTTGAAAAACTGTGTGCAGGTGTACCGAGGAGAACTGCTGCTGTTTAAAAGGCAAAGCTGCTCACAACAAATACTGATTTGAATTAAGTTTCTTCTGTTTACTGAACTTTGTATGAAGTTAATTGATTATTATTTTTGAAAGCAGTCTCACTTTACTTTCAGGGCCTAAAACTTTTGCACAGTACTGAACTCTACTGTTGATTTTTAAGTGTAGTAATATTAGATGACAATGTAAACCAACGCCTGATATGGAAGAACCACTAGTGGCTGAAAAAAAATGGAAAAAAGGAAAATAAAATAAACTGTCAAAAACATTTTTCAATCACTATTTTTTCAGATTTAATTTGATCTTAAGTTTGGAAATGATCAGTATTGGTCTGAAGTTGCAGCTTGACTAATATCCACTGGTGAACAGTTGCATCATTTGTCATTTATTAATTCAAATGGAAAATGGAAAATGGAGTTTAAAAAAGTAAAAAATAGGTATATTTAAAGTCGTCAGTATGTTATTTACTGTATAAAGAAATAGAATATAGAATATAGTATTCTTAGATTCAATTGTCTTAAATTATAACATCCTTATCATGCTAATCAGTGTTTTCTTTTTATCTTTTTTTTTGAGGGGCATATTTTCAGTTTTTCAGGATCAGTGAAGAGCTCAGAAGATAAGAGAAAATGTGAGGGAAGAGAGAGATATGGATGGCATGCATCCTGGTCGAACTCAAACTGGGAATGTTGCAAGAACACGGTCAGAGTCTTAAAGACCGAGGCCACCAGGTTGTGTTTTAACATACAGCAACATACAATAATTCAAATAAAATAAGAGTCATCAAAATCGTTTAAGATGTCTCAAAGATGTATGCATAAACATACTTGGTTAATAAAGTTGATTCTGATTCTGAAATATTTTAAATACTCTGATTTACAGCCCTCCCCACCAGGCTGATCAACAGTCGTCCTCATGTCTGTTGTGTGAAAAACAACCATTACTTACATCTTTTTAATCATCAGGTTGAAATAATGAGAGAAACTGAAGACCAAACTGAACACAAAACCATCTTGAGATTCCTCTGAGGGACCTACTGAGGAGGGGAGCCGGAAGACAGACCAGGGTAGGAGGTCTGTGTAGAAAATTACCTCTCAGCATGGTCTGCTGGTGCTTGGCAGTGCAGATGAGCCGGCTGATGCCCTCGATCACTTGACTCTTCGACTCCACCTCCTTGTCTTTGCTCTTTTTTGGCAGGAACATGACTGACAGAAGGGAACGACAGAGACGCAAGCTGTGAGTAAACGAGGGATTCAGAATCTTTTAATCTCCGATGATCAAATTCTGACGACATTTGATGACATTTGGTGCAATGTTTGAGATCTGAATGTAAAAACTGGGTTTCCAGTGAAGTAATTCATCATTTTTCTCTCTGATTCCCTAAAATTGATAATGCAGACATTTTTGTTTCATTAACATGTTTGGGGAGAGACTAAACACAATTTATTTGTTTGTTTAAGAGCTTTAAATACCTCAAATAAAGTTAATTTGTGTCCATTTGATGTGTCTGCTGAGATCAGACAATAATGTCACACTGTCATAAGTTTGGTATCTCTCATATGCAGATCGACATGCATGCATCGGTCTATCTGGACAACACATGCGTGCAGCTATAGAGGCTCACCCTTTTTATTCTTCTCCTTGGTCACCACCGTCATGGACATGGTGGGCTGGGTGCTCGGCTCAGCGCCCCCCAGAGGCAGCCGGCTGACCTGCAGCGAGCGGAAATTGCACTTCAGAGTGTTTTTGGAGGAGGAGTCCCGCTTCTCCACGTCTTTCTTCCTTTCCGTCGGAGCCACCCAGTAGTCCACCTGAAGCCCCATCAGCTCCGCCTGACCGCCAGAACTGCAGAACACAGACAGTTAGCTAAAAACTGTGGAAACACTTCTTCTAGATAAAACATATGAGTTCAAGTAGCTAAATCTAAAAATATGAGAAGTAGACAGCACTGTAATTCAAAACAATAGCTGAAACGTTATGTTCCTACTCATATATATAATAAATTCAGGCTGTGAGTTACACAAGAGGATCAATATCACTCATGTCTGTACGCTAAATATGAAGCTACAACCAGGATTTGGTTAGCTTAGCTTAGCATAAAGACTAGAAACGGGGGGAAACAGCTAGCCTGGTGTCAAACTATTTCTTTAAGGCTTAAATAAAATGCAAATACTTTCTTATACAGTAGCTTATTTTCCATTAAATGCGTGTCAAAAATATGTGAAACCTCCTTTAATTTTTTCTTCCTGCAAGAAAAATACAATATAATCACAGATGTTTAAATATCTTTTTTTATTTACTCAACTTTATATGCTTAAAAATGTATCATTTTTATATTCAAATTCATGGGATGGTCAAATGTTTGCTAAATTTAGCTTGTTTTTGCTGAAATGACTCTTCAGCAGGTATCACATTGTACCTGTAAGCACAGAAGCTCGTGTTGACGGAGGGAGAGGAGGGCGGGGTGGGCGATGCCTCTTTGAGTGCAGGCGAGACTTGTGGAGGAGTGGAGGAGAGCAGCGAGGAGCCCATAGGTGCTGCATCATCAGAGTCTCCTGAGAGAGGAAACAGTTCGGCTGTTAATTCTACTGTGAAACCAAACTGTGAGCAGTGGTGGCGGCCTTGCTAGTTAACACTCGAATAAGTAAAATCTCCTCCATTAGTTTCAGATTTTCAGATCACCTCTCCCAAAGAACTCTAATATATATTGATATCCAGATCTGACACAAAAATATCCTTTCAATCAGTAAATTAGAAACAAGCTGTGACCATCAATCCCAGTGCTGACTTCAGGAACCAAACTTACAAAAATGTCTTCTATCACATTTTACCTTTACCTTCACACTAGTGATCACTTTTTACAAAAACAGTCCCTTTCAAATGTATTTCTTGCATCATTTGTCCAATCCTAATATTTTAAGTTTTAAAATTAAAAACAAATTAAGGTTGTTTGGCTAATTGATGCTCTTGACTCTGTAACTTACCAGGGCTTAGCAATATCAATAACCATAACTGGATTATGACTGTTGTAGCTTTCTGAAGATATTTAGCAATGCAAATATATGATGATGTCTGTGAAGTTGAAGTAGTGCAGGTTTATGATGTTACACAACGTATGCAAAAACTGTTTCTTTACAAATCATTTAAATGTCAAACATCCATATACAGTCCAAACAATGGCTTGCCTGACGTTGCAGATGTTTGCTCCACAAGTCCAACTTTCACCATCTAAAGAATTGAAAGGAGAGGGGGGAAAAGACCTCCACATCAAACCTACAGATTAAACATCAGCTGCACAAAGACAAAACCAAAGTACAGTTAAGATTTAGGGCAAATCAGGACAAGAAGATGTTATTTACCCCGATGAAAGGGATGAATTTCTGACACGAGTCCTCATCAGGGCTGTGGAGAGGCAGTGGAGAGTGTGCAGGAAGAAAAAGGAGGCAACGAAAAGAATGAAAATTTCATGATAAAAAAGAAACAGATGAAAACTCTAATTGAATCTACAGGAACTAACTCCAAACTATATAACTCTGAAAAGCTAAAGATTATGCTTTCCAAAAAAAATGGCATCTAAGGTTAATGAGACTGAGATTTACGGTTAGTAACTTGTACATTTCCAGTGTTTCACATCTGGAAACACTGTTTGTCTTCAGTTGCATAGAGAGTATGCAAAGTGATGACAATACAAGCAGAATCAACAGAGCATGCTGCGTTTCAACCTCCAATATAAAACAGAGATTCACTTCCCAAACCGCAGGCCCCCTGAGCGTAGCTGGAGAAAGCAGAGAGCAAAAAACATGCAAGCTAATCGGCCGATTCGTGGCTTCCACCAAAAGCCATCCAATCACTGCAGAGACAGACCAGATCTACCAGAACAAGTCAGACAGGCATTCAGGAGGCAGCAAGTCCATCAGGGCAACAGATAAAACCCCTGACTTATAAAGAAGAGGATCAGAAGGAAGAGCACCAACCTAAATCCAAAACCTCTGCAGTTCTATGCACTACCTGTGAGCAGTAGTGCATACTGTCGCTACAACTTACAAGCCTTCTACGGTATAAACTATTTTTCTAGCAGAGACCAGAAAAATAGTCTGAATGTAGCTCTACTGTAGCTCTACGGTATGTTCTCTAAATGTAAAAGACGTTTGATGACGTGAGAGGTTGTTGCTCTTGCCTTGAAGAAACCTGCCATCGCCCCCCCAGGGAAGAAACAGAGAGACTACACAGTAGGGGAGAGAAAGAGAGAGAAGACAGTCTACAGTAGATAACAGTTTGCATATCAAGGCCACTTATGTTTTGGTTTGTTTTGTTTTTTTTTCCAACATAACACATCTCTGCTGTAATCAGTTTCAGAGCAGCCAGAGAGAGAAAAGCCAGATGTCTGCCTGGTATGTGAGAGATTTATGTTCATCTCGCCTTGCAAGGATGGATTATGACAGAACACATGACTTCTGTTGAACATGTTTTGATCCTTATATTGGCTTAAATGTGCGATGTTATCGGTTAACAGATGCACATGCATGTCAATCCATGTACATGGACTGTAAGGCTATAGACATTACACATGCACTTTTAATAGAAAGGTCAATTCTAGCTGTGCATTTCTGTCAAAACTAGTTTTTGGGCTGGAATAAATATTATATAATTATCTGTGAATATTTGCATTTCTGCATTTTTGTGCATTATAGCATGTATAATAATGGTTCTAAAATGTCTGGTACCGCTTCCTGATGAGTTATAACCTTTATAAAAAGGTTTATAAATCATTTATCAATGCTTTACAGATCATTTTTCTCCTCCAGCATCAAACTTTGCCTCTTTAACTCTTCAGGAAGATTCCTCAAGTGGACCAAAATTTATTTATAATCAGCTTATTAACATTTAAAACTGCAGACTTGATGGATTCATGTTGTTGTATAATGTTGGTAAAGTATTAATAAAGGTTCCTCATATTGTAATAAGCCATCAGCTAAACGTTGTCAGTCACCTGCAGTTGTATACATTAATAAATCATTAATAAAGTCTGCAGTTGTAAATGTTAATAAGCTGTTTATAAATGGATTTCGGTCCTTTAAAGAGCTAAAAAGTTTGATGCTGGAGGAGGATTTTCCATAACCTGCCAACTAAAAAGTTATAAATGATCTATGAAGCTTAGTAAATGACTTATTAAACGATTAATAATTATGTTTGTTGACCCTTATATAGGGTGGTTTATTTCCCCCTTACATTTTACAGTGTAACATTAGGACAAATTATGCAAAAAAGTTAGTAATACTATAATTTTAGAACAGGACTAGCAGTACTGAGGACACATTAGACTAGATTAAATCAAAAATATAACTCAGATATCTTGATCCTGGCTTGAGGTTTGTGACTGAATTACAACAATCCCACTTTGACATAAACAATATCAGAAAAATCTTCATGTTACTGACATTGTGCAGGTTTCCTACATCTAACTGGACAAATAACAGACAGACATGGATGGCCAGAAGCACATGGAGATGATGGGAAGGAAACAGCAGGGAGGAAGAAAACTGAGGAAAAAAGCTCCAGAGGAGGGAGGACAGCGCTGATCGTATATCGGTATCCTGCCACTTCATCAGCACGTTGTTCACTTCAGTGCGTGACATTCTATCAATGAGAAGCGAGAATTACCTTCCTTTGTTTTCATAAATGTCAATTAAGCCGCAACAAACACATTTATAGATGTCTGTCGGACCTCGGCATGGAGCCCTTGAGTCTGTTAATGTGGAGGTCTTGTTTACAAAAGCATATTTGATGATTAAAGCTGCACCAGATATGTTTTTTGCATTTGGTGTTTTGGTGATATGACATCATCCTGGCTGCTATAATCACTTCAATAAGTGACAAGAAGACATCTGACATTAATGAGTCCAGATTTAAATTGGATATACTGCTTTTTGCTGCTGTTGAGGGCACTATATTTCCCTCTTAAGTCCAGATGTGTCACTTTTTTTTTGAGCAGAAGAAACCAAACCCAACCAGAATTTCATTTTGGACAAAAAGGATGAAGTGTGAGTCTGTTTCTATATAAAAACCTGGCTCGGTGCAGCTTTAAATAGTTGAAGAAATCCTGAGGAGTGTCTGTGTGCTTCTATTGTTCAGCCACATAACTCTGATCCGCAGCCTCAATGTCAGACTTAGATCTTTTCTGAGAGGTTTTATGGCTCTGGATGTTAATAGAGAAAAAGTTTTTTCAGCAGCTGTTAAAGTGGCAAGCTCCAGCAAAAAGGCAGAAGAGGGTCGAGAAGGGAGGGAAAAAAAATGGATCCAACACACAGGAAGCACATGAATCACCAGGCTACGTGAGAAACAAACTCAATCGACCACAATACCTTACTGCAAAATCAAAATGAAAGCTCTTTTTCCTTCAAAGAAAGAAAAGAAAAAATACAACAAAAAGGAAACCATGTTATTCACACACACACACACAGTGATGGAAAGACAAGTGAAGTGTTTAGAAGACAGACTCCCCAACGTCAGATACAGTAAAGCCACTCACGCACGTATAAACACATAAAACTCCACAAAATTAGTGAAACTTTCACCTGAATTTTTTTTTTTCAAAAGGGGGTTGAACACATGAACAGAAAACAGAATTATATGTGCATTTTAAAGCTTCCTCGCCAATCCTGTGTAATTATAAAATTGCAATACAATTTATTTTATTATTGATAATCTGCTAATCTTGTTGACAGCTTGATCGCAAGGAAAACGCAGTTATTTATTTCTTTTGTGTCTTAAAATCTTTGCCTAAATAAGGAAAATGTATTTTAAAAGAAGAGAATATAAATGCAACAGCATCCATATAAATAACTCCTTAAAATTCCCAATCTTTCAGGTTTCCAGAACATTTCAATCCCCTTTTGAAAAACTTGAAAAAACGTGAAAGCTCTGCATTAGAAGCATTTGTTAGATGAACCCTTAAACTAAACTCAAGCTCCCTGCTAGCTCCCAAAAACACACATTTCAACTGGATTTTCTCAGGTCTGTTATTGAATAAAAAGGTGAAATCCTGATAAAAATTTGTACCTCTTCTGCTTGTAGGTGAGCATGGCCTCCGCGATGGGAAGCTGGTGAGCTCCGTTAGCTCCCACCATGTACTGCGTTACCCTCGAAACCACGTCTGGGCTCTCCTGGACTGCAGAGGACACAGTGATTACTATTCACCACCACTGACCGTCTTCCAGTCAGTGTTGTGCATGAGGCCTGTTTTTCCCTTCTACCCCCCCTCCGCCCCCCTAAACCAGATCACCTCTCACTCTCTTCCTGCACTCACAGAAACCCAACCTGGATGTGTGAGTGTGGGAGAAAGAGATGGACAATATCTAGTGACACACAAGAAAAAACGACCCTATAAGATGTAAATTCAGTCACCATAAACAACATATAGTTACTTTTGAGTGACAGACGCCATCTAGTGGCCGTAGTAATTATGACTCGGAGAAGTGATTCAGCTCAGATGACATCTCTATTCGGTGACTTCCTTATTAAGAGGAGGTGGGTTGGGTGGATGGTTAGTTAGATGGGAAAAGGGGTAAAAAGTGGACTTATTGTCTGGAAATCTACTTCATACATTTCCATCTCATGTTCACCACACTACACATGTTCATCAGCCACATGCTGTATATAACCTCATGTTCATCTTTCAATTTTAAAATCTAAATTTTGTCGTAATTTTGTTGTAATCTCAAAAAGTTCTTTGTCTGTATGAATTTTGCCTGATGAAGGTAAGTGAGTTCAACTGATGGACAGTGTGTGTGAAGTTTTGTAACTTTGCAGTGAAGATTTGCAGCTCTGCTTATTTTTTGACCCTTTTTTTTTTTTAACGACAGCATAAAAAAATGCAATAAATAAAGTCAATTAACGAGACATAACAGCCCACCAACAACAGGAGCCTCCGGCTTGTGAAACAGGTCCCTCCAAGCAGCATCTTGGAACAAATTATTGTATCGATAGTCGATGGTGCCCAGATATTTGGAGACGGGATGTGCACCTGAAATATGGGACATTAAAGGACAACAGTCACACTAACGATACAACAAGACAGAGACTACCAATCATGATCTCATACGGCTGCAGTAAATAGCTACATGTAGCACCTTTAGGCTGTCACTAACCTAGAGGGATGATGAGGAACCTCATGTAGCCGAGCCAGTCAGGGGTCTTAGAGGAGAGGTGGTCCACAAAAAGCCTCAGGACGGCACTGAGATAGTGCTGCGCTCCCGCCACTGCGATCTTTATGGGAATGGGCGTCTGGGAGTTACAGTTGCAACTAGGAGAGAAAACAACAAGACATATGGTGATGAGAACTTACAGAGTTTCACATGTGGTGCACAGAAACAGGACTTCACGCAGTAAACTGTTCACGTTATATAATATCTGATCTGGCAGCATGTGAGACGCAGACTTACAATCTCTGTATGCGGGAGACGATGGTGTTGAACGCAGCTTGGATGTCGGCCGTGGTGCAGGTGCAGACCACTGGTAGATGTTGGTTTTGCAGCATATCCGAAAGATACTGAGAGAAGAGGAACAGAAGGAACGGATGAGCGACAAAAACTAAAAACATAACATAATGTGCATCCATTTAAGAGAAAAATCATATATTTATATTATTGAAATCATTTATTATAATTCTCATAACAACGTCAATATGTTTTTGCTGTAAGAGTTGGAGCCAGTTTTTTTTAAAATGCTGAATTATTCATAATGAAACTTCTCAAAGGCATCCAGGCTTGTTATTCTGGTGTTGTTCTGACCTGGCCCTGCCAGTCGGACGTGTTGATGAGGATGATGCTGTCAGGAAGCTGGTTATCAGATATCAGGATGTGGTTTAGTTGATCATATACAGTCTTTCTTGGGATCTATGGAGGCAAAAAAAAGCCGTAAAACACTGGATTAAGATGAGAATCATCATGTAAGATCTATTCAACCAATCAGATTTGCTCTTAAATGGCATGAATGAGCGCTTTAAGAGACTTAATGGCATTCTCGAATTTTCTCGAGTAGTGCAGACCTTTCTTACAAGTCATGTATAGTAGAGTTTGACTTTCTTCACAGGGTAAAAAACTGTAATTTGACTTGAAATCATAATATCTTCATCTGAATGAATTTGGAGTTTATTTATCTTATCTATTTTAATGCAAAATTCATATTCTGTTGACCCTATCATCATCGTCATCATGGATTTTCAATTTATTGAGCGTTTTCTCAGATATAGAATATGAAACTTGAATCAGGCTCATTGTGTTTTCATTTGGAGGTCGTAACATGATTTATATAAAGCTGTCATCAAGGGAATCTTCCAGTAAATGGTAAAGAGTGATAAAGATCATATAATGTTTATGGTTCGTCCCGCAGCTCTTTCCTCCTACCTGTAGGTGGCAGCGTGTGTCCAGGGACCGCTCGTTGTCCAGGCTGTTGGCCCTCTCGTTCTGCGGCCTGCTGGGCTGACGTTCCTTCAACGACGTGCTCCTGCCTCGCCTCCCTGCCAACTTCGGTTCCTGCCTGAAAACAGAAAGCAGCAGAGGAAGAGAGATGGAGGACTGAGGAGTTGAAAGCACAGGCGGTGATGTAATTATCACAAAATCACAAAATATAAAAATAACAATCAATTATGTTGTCAGAAACACACAGATTCTCTCTTTTCCACCTTTAAAAGACCTAATTTTTATTTACTTTTAATATCAGTTTTTCATTAGGATTTATATGAATCTGCAATATGAAGAGATGTACAAAAGTGCTTTAACGCTTTCCTGCAACAGTTGATTTTACATTTATTTTACCTGTTGGATGAAATGATTAAGGACTCTGTCTTGGTCATTTTGCCACTTGGTGGCAGTCTCTCTAGAAACGTGTCCATGTTGTCCATCTCCAGCTCTGTGGTCGGAGTCACCGCCTCCGGCTGCTCCTGCGGGAAATTAACAAACAAAGAGAAAAAAAAAAACAAGAATAGTTAAGAGTTGACAGATGTGTTTGTGCCTTTTTTCTTTTCAAAACAACACACTGCACTTTTTCACAACTTGAAATTCCTTTATTGTCCCTGAGAATTTGGTTGTTATTCATTAGGATTTATTTTATTCTGACTATAAACTTAACCATTACCAGCTGATATATTTCTCTTTTTTCTGCATGTGAAGTGACTGTGAGACTACAAATATACAGAATATAAAGTCAAACGTTGAGGAACATAACAACCTTGTAATTTAAGCCTCTTTAAAGGCCTAGAAATGCTTATTTTTCAATGTTTTACTCATAATATTGACCTGCATAATAACACAGATACCAGTTATGGATCTCAGGCAGCCGCAAGAGCCGATACTCACAAAGGAGACGTTATCAGAAACATTGTCATCCTGAAACTTGGCTCCACCGCATTTAGTTTTATCTGGGTCAATCTGGAATGAGACGGTGAGAGGAATAATAAACATTACCTGGTTTTGTTGGAAGAAAGTAGAAGAGAGAATAGTTTTATTCAACATCTCTTGACAGACTCCTGATTCAACAGAAGTCCTACAGTTCCATAAACAAACCGGTGATCACAGTATCCCTGCTTTAAAGCTGCAGACTGATGGGAAAATCTGAGTGTGGGAAGTTATATTTTTCTCTGCTGTGCTTCAGTGATGTGCCCTTGACCAAGAAAATTAACGGCTTGCTGCTCCGGTGGATTTGCTCGTCAGCTGTCAGTGCAGCGCTGTGGTCATACTGGTCAGCCTCCAGCTGTTTCACTGTGGTGTTAGTAACCCGGTTTGTTTAAGTAAACACAGACGAAGCACTGTCCTGAAGCAGACGAGCGATCAGGAACACAAAGATGCAGACTTTTGCTGAAATGAACTAAAGTTGTCTGTTCAAAAAAGAAAACAATGCTGCTGGAATAACTGTGGTCTCACCGGGCTGGGAGGCTCCCGGTGGCTCCGGCTGCTGTGGATGCTGCCAATCTCAGTTTGAGAGCTGGAGAGGGAGAGACCCTCAAAATATGGCCTGAAACAGAAGAGAACAGCGCAGGTCTTAATGTGACCTCTGACCTTTATTGACTGAGATGAGGTCAGCAGGTCAGTATATAATGCAGTGTTGTATGTACAGTATTATTCACTCTTCTCTGTTGTCCAAATCACCACTAATGAGTTTAAGTCTGTGTAGAAGCAGTGAGCTTGATGCAAAATAAATCTTCACAAGCAGTAACTCCGTTTCAAAGTCACAAGATCCGTTCTTTTGTGTCATTTCAGCTCAGACAGGAAATGATTTTAAAGACAGTCAGAAAAAACTTGAAATATTTGCTTTATTTCCCACTTAATGTAAATCACTTGGCATTAATGGGGCCCTCGCTATTGTTTTAGCGCCCTATATTGATTATATACAACACCCTACGTGTTGGCTGATATATAATTCAGACTGATTACGTGTTTGACCCTGATGAAGACTTCGAGTCGATACGTGTTGGTCTGCTTGACTGCTCATGCTCGAAGAATAAATTCATAATATTATGTCACCTGAAGACGGAGTGCCTTTGTTTTTTTTTTCCATGGTTGTCTGCAAGATTCAAGGACAAATGTCAAACAAGACTTCCTGGATTTTGTTTTTTTGTACTTTCAGCTGCCGCACTGAAGAGAACCTGTTGTACGAGCTATCTGAACCGTGCAGCGCTTCCTCCTTCCTTTCTATACTGTTTGCTTTTTTGGTTTTGTTTTTAAACTTAAAATATACAAAAATAGTTAAACCGCTTTTGTTATTGCAGCCTGCTGGATAATCTAAGGAACAATAAATCCATGAATATTTTACAAAAGTCTTATTGAATAGCAACCCTTTTAGCGCTGCTTTCAGCTAAATTTTAGCAAGTTTCAGTCAGATAATTTAATGCAGATTTTTTTGTGAAACACTTTATTGTCATCATAATTTGGCAACATGATACAACCCATATCTCCCTTAAGTGTTGTGTTGTGTAAAGACACACACACACTCACTTGAGTTTGGGTTTTGGTGTGCTGAGAACGCTGTCGTCATCATCCAGCTCCGGGCCGCTGTCGCTGGGGTTCTCAAACTCCACGCTGTCCAGGTCCAGATCCTCTTCCTCCACCTCAGGAGGCGGCTCCGCAGGGTCCTGCTCCGAGTCCAGCACCTTCACACACACACACAAGCATGCACATTACATATTTAGTGTGGCTCAGCAGCTCCGCAGTAGAGGAAGAAAAAAAAACTAACTAATTCCCAGAGTGGCATCAACAGAAACACCCACCTCATCCGATACTCTGAACCGCTTCAGAAGAGCCACCACTCGCTGCTTAAAGTTCTGCTGCTAAAACACAGGAGAATAAACACAAAACCACAAGTCAGTTTGTGACCTACTTATGATTTACTACTTTGCTCTCAGCAATCCAATACAGAGAAAACAGCTACAGCCGCTGCTGAGCCGGAGCATTTCCATTTTAGTCATTTTACCGGCAGTAGATACATTTGCAGAGTTGGCTGGGTATTGATTTTTGCTCGTGTGTGCTCATGTAAATCAATAATCAAGCAACATCATGCCTCATCTGCTTTCATCTCCTGCTTCTGCTCACTGAGCTGTAGTATAACATATCAACCATCAGCAAAAACATGTTAAAATGGTCTCATTTAAAAGAACCAGTGTGAAGGATTTAGTGGCATCTAGCAGTGAGGTTGCAGATTGCAACCGACTGAATACACCCCTCTCCTCCCCCTCCTCTTCAAAGCATGAAGGAGAACCCACAGTGGTGATGAAACTTGCAAAAAGGCTCTCTTAGTGTTCGGTTTGTCTGTTCTGGGCTATTGTAGAAACATGGCGGTGCAACATGGAGGGCTTCATGGAAGAGGAGCCGCTCCTTCTGTAGATATAAATGGTTCATTCTGAGGTAACAAAAACACAACGGTTCTTATTTTCAGGTGATTATAAACTAATGAAAACATACTTATGAATATTATATTCTATTTCTGCAAATAGATCCCCCTAAATCTTACACACTGGTCCTTTAAGATGTTTAATAGCTCTTGTTAGACAGTATAGACCATCTGCAAATGCATTAGCTACAAGATAAACTAAAATAGGTGTTAATTGGAAATAACTGGTGCTTATTTTAGAAGCACATTCAACTGCAGTGCCTGAACAAATACTTTATTCTTTACCTATGCAACCTCATTTTTATATGGGTAGAAAACACTGTATCCTGAACCCATGTACCACTATGTCTCAATGCTTTTTTAAAGCATTACTCACAAAATAAAACAAACTTGTCTTAACAAGATACGACAAGCTGTCACTGCATTTAAAAATTCAATAAAAATGATTTTCAGCCAACATGCATGAGTTACATTGAGTCAAAAAGCAGAGCAGTGTTTCCTAAATGTAAACTAAAAACACCACAAAAGTCCAAAACTGAGCTGAGGGAATAAAGCTTACTGGGAGTAAAGGTCAGTGTGTGTGCGTGTGTGTGGGTGTGTGTGTGTGTGTGTGTGTGTGTGGGTGTACACTGCGCAGACACTGTTATGGTCACAGGTGTGTTTCCCAGAAGAGCTTCCCAAACTTAAAATACACAGTTGGGCAACAAATTAAAGGAAAAAAGCTGGATAAATGAGGAGAGTACGGCCTTCACATTCACCTGATCTCAACATGACTGAGATACGACAGGTGATTTTTGAGTGACAGTGCTCTCTACAACTAAACAAAACAGCAGATGAGGGAATATCTTTGTGTTTATTCTTCCAGTTGAGTTCCAGCGACTTGTAGAATCTGTGCCAAAGAAGCTCTAGGACACTTTATGTTGTCAAACATCTGTATGTATTGTTTCTAATACTCTTGTTGAGCACATGAACGCAACAGTCTCTTACTCTGGTGATGGAGGCGGTCCTTACGATCGACCTCCTCTGCTTCTTTGGCTTTCGCACATCGTACTCGTCATCCTCGAGATCCTGAAAACAAGAAGAAATAAAAGCAAAGCCTCCAATAAATAAAAAAGAGAAAGTCACCTGTATCATTTAGCTGAACTTTTCTTGAGGAAATCATGTAGTACAAATACGGAGGATTGATTCACGTCGCCTCAACGGTTTCCTGGCCGACTCACCTGTCCCTGCACGGCGTCATCGCTGGCCTCCTGCTCTGAGGAGAAGCTCTCGTACTCTTCCTCTGAGTAGTTATCTGAAGCAGAAGACAAGTAGAGAGATTAAAGGCTCGAGAGCAGGAGACACTTCATACATATTTCAACGACCCTTTTAAATTTGATATGCAGCCAGGTTCTAAATATACATGATGTACAGTACACACAGAGCTGTATGCGACCTGAATTTTACCACTTTGCATGATTAGACAGAGAAAAAAAAACACCCTGAACTCTGTGATCCCTGCTCTGTTTTGCCCATCTAACATATTAGGTGATTATGATGGCAACATGCTGTTTTTAACCTCAGAACAGCGGTGTTAATGAGAAGCAAAGCGTACCGGAGCATTTGATCTTCTGCCCCCCCTGCAGGGCTGCCTCCTCGTGGTCTATTGGCTGACTGGACAGGGAAAAGATCCAGATCTCTGCCACTTTACCCAGCATGTCTTTCTGGTTGCTGCAGAGAGGCAGAACCTGGCCTCCCTCTGTCGGGTGCTGCATCACCTGAGGAAAGATAGCGGGAGCAGAAAACCCACAAGAGAGAAGAAGAAGAAGAAGTGCAGTGAAAGAATGAATCCACTCAAGTTGTGTGCGGGGTTTTTTTTTTTCAAGGCGGTCACGGTCGTCAGAGAGACAGAGAGGTTTCTTGTTCAGATTGTTCAGTCTGTGATATCATTGTAACAAATATTCAGGTCAAAGGCTGAATATAGTTTTACACATGAATCACACTGTTTCTTCTCTGGAAACAGACGCAAAGATGTGATCTGATGACGGACTAACAGGGGAAAATCTGCAGCCAGATAAACACCGGAGGGTTTCTGCCTCTTGTCAAATGGTCTTTGTGTTTTTGTGCTTTATAGACTGGAGCAAATTTATAATCCACTGTATCAGTTCTTCTGATTCTTCACATCTCAGTTGTCCAATTCAAGAAATATCTAATACCTTTCTACCTCTCATTATTCTTATTTAATGTAATTCTGTAATATCTTGAGTATTTAGTAGATGTCTTTTAGCTTCCTGCCTCTCCTGTACAAGTGTTTGCTCACTTTGAATTCATGTATAACTGAGTATATGTAGGTAAAGGTGTGTTTTTACATGTGGATGTCCTTGTGAACAAGTGAAATCTGTCTGCTTATTCTCGTGTCTGTGTTGTACATGTCAAACTTTGCACGTCTCCTGCTTTACTCCTGTTACTCTTTCTATTATTCTCTCAGCTGCTCAGTGTTTTTGCCTCCTTTCTCCTGTTCTGATTTTACACTTTGATTGCTTTATTGTTGTTTTAATGGCTAATCTAACATCTGGCCAGGGGGGAAAAACAGCTGAAAATGAGTCTTTTGGCTAACACATATTTACAGAAATGCTGATTTATGTGTCTTGTTCCTGTAAAAGTAAATAAAGAAAAGAGAAAAGGAAAAATGTGCTGCCCAGCTGAACCAACCACCCTTTTCTGCTGTCGGCTAAAAGGCTCCACTGAAGCTTTTGAGTGCTCAGCGTGCTCAAAAGCACATTAGTAGTAGTCACTGAGTTAGAAAAGTCACCTCAGAGATTCAAACAAATCCAATAATAAACCCGAGTCACTTCAGGACAGCGCTGCCCTAAATGTGAACCGTGCTCGTGGAGTCCTGTGAGACCTTCAGCAGTTTACACCGTATCTCGTGTGGTATGTTCTGCCAGAGACATTTTGTATGCTTCAGCTGGAAAAGCGAGAATCATTTCTTTCTTGTGGTTAAGTACAACTCTGTGTTTCTCCTTTTTTTTTTTTTATTCCTCCCAGGTGTTGAAATGTTTTTGGTTTTTTTCATATTCTCTCAGCTGCTGAGATGTGACCTTAATAAGCTCCGCTGAGCTTTGTCAGCCATATGGGAATTCCTGTGCACGGAAAAATATTCATCAGAAACCAGCCACTTATTTATGTATTCTAGTTTTTCTTAAAACACGAGCAACAATCTGTCTGCAGGATAACATTTGTTTTTACTTCTTTAGGGATAATTAGAACAAAACAGATTCATACTGAGAAAAAGGTGTTTCAAAAATAACTATGATTCTCAGACTAATTAGAAAGCCAAATAGTTTATTTAAGGTTTTTCTTGTAATATGTGCTGAAAAGAGTCAAAGTTATAGAAGAAGAGGAACGACCAAACTCCAGATGAGGATGAGGAGGACAAAGTTTTCTTGCATATGTCGACCTGCAGCATCCACCGGTCCTGTTAGAGCTGATGCACCTGTCTGCCCTGACACTTGTTATCTTCTATGTACTGCACACACCACTAACACAAACTGCATTACCCGGCGTTAAACTCGAGGCAGACAACATGAACAGGAATGCGGGTTTGGTGCAGCGTACCTCGGTCATATCAATAGAGCCCACTGCAAGAGTTTTGTAGCCCAAGATGGTTCGGTTCTTGTATCTCTTCCGCCTTTGGAGCATGATCTGCAGCTTGTTTCCTTCTCGTTTTAAGAAGTGCGGGTACTGAGGGAGGAGGAAACAGAGGATAAAAGAGAAGAACGCACAAATAATTCACTCAGAACTTTACCTGTAGCTTTGAGGATGAGGTTTGTGATGTTCTGTTTTTTTCTTTTTGTCAACAAATCCCACATAAAGACTAAAACCAACAATGAATGAATCCTACTAACAAGAGTTGTCTGTGTATCCAAAGCCTGATCTTGTTTATTATTCTGTTCTGTAGAGCTTCATTGTCCAAAAACTCTGTTGCACTGGCTGACATGTCTCTGCATTAAGATGGACATGGATACTCTATAATTACTCCAAAACATTTGTTAAAACCTACAGTGCCTAACTGTCGTAGAAAAGCATGAAATCCTCACATATGAGAAGCTGGAATCTGCATTTCTCTTTAGAAAATGACTAAAACAATAAGTCGATTAATCAATAAGTTGTTTGACAGAAAATGAATTGGCAACTGTTTTGATAATCCAAACATTTAATCAAACAAATTAACATTTTTTAAGGAAATATGGCAAAACTTTGCTGATTCCAGCTTCTGAAATGTGAACGTTTGATGCTTTTCTTTGCCATAAATCAGAGTAAACTGAATATATTTTGCTTTTGGACTGTTGGTTGGAGAAAACAAAACATCTGAAGACTCTTAGAAATGAGCAATTTGTTTTCTTTTGGACATTTTATAGAAAATATGATTAATTGAGAAAATAGTCGGCAGATCAATCGATACTGAAAATAATAGTTGCAGCCATAGAAATGACTGAGCCTTTTTTTTTTAAATGAAAAAATATATTTGTGACCTGCTTTCATGTACAAAGGCCTGGAGAGTCAGAAAGTGTTGAGACAGAGAGAGACTAACACATTGCTGGTTTTGGTCTTTTCATGGGATTTGTTGACAATAACAAAAAATACAAGACTATTGCAGGCTTATGAAGATTAATAATTTAGCTACTCTTTGACATTTGTGCATACACAAAAAAGAAGCATCTCCTAACAGTATTTGATGTATTCCGAAAAGAGAGCTTCATATTTAATTAACATCCACTATACTGTAAGGCTGCACAGTTGTCATGGCAACAACTGTAATGAAACTCGTCCCACACTTCTGTGATATTCACCTTTTATTAAAAAAATATATTTATAAACGGTTTCTTTGGAAACTTACAATGTTCATTATTTGCCAAACTGCTGCCTGGTGATTATTTTTCTTACCTGCAGTGAAAAGGTGAGTGCCAGATCAGTCTCCACAGACCCACTGGGTGGCAGCACTATCTCATGGGACCTCAAAATCCTCTTGGAGCCCTGTGGGAATCAGTCGGTGTTTAATTTAGTGGGGCGCTTCCCCTGGAAAGTAGTCTGCATTTCTGCAGCTGTTCTTCACTCTGCATTCAGCAGGATTCAACACATTTTGTAACACTGTACCAGTGTTTTTTATATGTTGTATCCCATTTTCTACACATCATTCATACTTTTAAGAGTGCATGTTTGAATGCATTTTTTCTATCATTTTAAAGTTAGGTTATGGATGCATGATAACATCATTTTGACAAAAACAGAACCACATTTGTCTCTGCAAGCTGATATGCACACTGCATGACATGAATGTTAAAGGTGCAATAAAATGTGCTTAAGACAATGAAAAGAACAATAATATGGATTGGAAAATGGTCGGGATATAAACCAGTATGATCTTTCTTTTGCAGGAAATAAGATGTACAGGGCAGATGGACTTATTGGATTTGCTTGTGTGTGTGTGTGTGTGTGTGTGTAGCAGTTGTGTCTGTTTATGCAGCATACCTGTATTTTAACAGCGATGACCACGGAGATCAGCTCTTTATCAAGCTCTCTCATCACCACCAGCTTCTTCAACGTCAGACTGCACAATCTGAAGAGAGAGATAGATAGATATACGGAGAAAAGAATGAGAACAAGAATGTTCCGTTTAGCACCGCTGGCGTGTTTTTCTAACGAGCACAAACAGATGAGTCATTCACAACAGGCCGGGCCGTGTACTTATAAAACAGACACAAGTAAACAGCTAAGCAGTTTACAAGTAAGAAAAAACACATACAGTATGTCAGGAAACACACCGACACTGTCATCCTCAGGGCATCATCGGGCTTAATGACTCAGTGCTGGTGTGATTTTTCCATGATTTACATTTTTACACCTTATGTGTTAATTTGATGCTTTTATGCTGAGAAGCTTACAATGTGTGAGCAGGCAGAGGTCAGTGTTTTATTCAAGCATATTTTACTAGAACCTGCCAGTCTGCTTGGCTGATAATATCAGAGGGTTTTATCTTATTAAAAATCAATTGTTACCAGCTAATAGGTAAAAACCAGAGAGCGAAGACAAGTTTATTTTTTTAATTGTAAAACATCCTGCTCGCTATCTATCTGGGTCACAAATAACAAAATAATAACAAAATTTACCTTAAATTGTATTATTATTTTGTTATTGGTGACCAAGATAGGCAGCGAACTGGACATTTTACAGTAAAGGATTCTTTTCAAAATTGTTTCTTCATGTCATGTGTTGCCTGCGTAAACTGACTTTTTTGGACACTTGAAGGCAGCAGAACAAGCTGCAAACACAGCACTGATATGTAGTATCATTACCTTTAAAGTTATGGTGAACTTTTAAGCAAATAGTTGCTTATTTACACATCCAGCACTTACATAACAACATTACCATTCTTTTGGAGTCATGTGTCTGTCCACATGATGAATTTAAGTCAAATATTGACTCTCTTTTAGCTCTGTTTTGGTTTCCACCAACTCATGAGGGAAATATCTGGTTCTTTAGCTGCTAAATGCTTCACTATCTTCACCAACTGGTTGCTAAATGTGTCTGTCGGTGCTGAGCAGGTAGTGTTCATTGGCTTTTTAGAGCTCTGAAAACAGCTGCCTGCCGGAAACAATGCTGATGAGAGTGGTGTGAGTGAACCTGAACAGTAAAGTTACAAACAATCGGCTGAAATAGAGCTACACTACAAGCAACATCTCTAAATTAGTATAAAAATATTAATTACAGCAGCTTTAAATGGCCAATGTCGGCCAATATGTCATCAGTTTTATAATTTCTCAAATATCAATACTGGTATCAGCCTAAAAAATCCAGTATCAGCCAGACTCTAAATAAGAGAAACTTTATCAAACATGTGACCTTTCAGTTATGAAGCAGCCAGCGGCCACCTTGCTGCTGCCACAATCTTATCTAAAAAAAACTTTTCTCCTCGGTGAAATCTAAAAAGCTGCTCACCGGAGTGAAGAATTGGCTACAGATCACAGAAACTTTTTAAGATTCCTACACTTGTAAGTCTAACTTAATGTGAACCGAGGGTGTCGTGGCAGGCTGAGCTAAATCCGCTTTGGCTTGCCATCACTTTGTCTGTGTTGTCCAACAGACTGAACACTGAAGGGGATGGTGGCGGCGGGGCAGCCGGGGGTGGCATTGTTGGGGGGGGGTGCTTTAACAAGCCTGTCACGATTTTTTGAGACACTTCCTTCACACAAGAAGTTTTTTTTTTTTTTTTTTTTTAAAGGAGCTTTTCTTTTCAGGGACTGGTTCTTTTGACTAAATCATTCAGAAGAGCTGCTAAGAACAGGCTGGTTACTCACAATCTGGAGGCCAACCATTTATCATCCGGCTCTCCTTTTTACAGCAAAATTAAGCGGCGTTGTTGGTTAGAATGACATCATTCCTAAATTATTTTGGCACATAATAACACGGCGTTGAATGTCATTCAGAAGCAGGATTGGCTGTTCAACAATAGCAAAGGTTTATTGTCACACAGGGTAAAAGATGTGGGTCAAAACCTCCATGAGTGACACAGGAATGTGTTCAGGACTGAGAGGAGAAAGCCACCAATAACCATATCAACTGTCATTCAGCGTCAAGACTGAGGAGCTGACCTTGGGTGTAATCTAACTCCTCTCCAAGTCTCCTATTTTGAGAGCAGGAAGCGAAACACCGACGAAGAGACGAGGCGCCAAACAAAAGAAAACAGCAGTCAAGGGCTTTTCAAAACCATACGGTTTGCTGAGTGACATAACTATAACGCTGTGTCTGTGCAGCAGAGAGGTATCAATCAGCCACGAGAGAAAAGAAAACATTGGGACGGGAAGAGAAGAAGCCATGACAATGGCAGGTTTGAAGAAGCCCCGAGCGGGCTGAATGAAGACCTTTCTCCTCTTCAGCTGAGACACGGCCCAAGAAATCCCAGGCACAATGGACACAAGCCAATGAAGGCTCACATTGTCTTCAACCCGCTCTCAGACAGACAATACGCAGCATTCTTGTACTCCTGTTTTGTATTCTACCCTGTTTCCATCGGTTCCAAGCCCACAACACCATCTATTTCAGTTATGCTAGGTGGCTGCTTGTTGGTTTGCGTAGGCAGATAGAGTCAAATGATATCTGCCTCCCATATTGCTCTGCTAAAAGTCACATTTGGCTTTTGTTTTTTTGTTTCTTTTTTAGATGTGATCTTTTGTTTTTTATCCCTCACAATGGGGTTTATCTTGGAGCGTGTGCACTGAAATGCTATTTTTAATGAAACATCACTTAATTTGTAAGAGGATCTGTGTCGACCCATTTTTCTCTTTGGTTGGTGGCCTAAACTCTTGCTGGGCAGACATGAATACAAACTCAAACAAGAGACACGCTGGTGACATTTATTCACCAAAAGTTGTTCAGTTTCACAGAATATTCTTGTGGTTTCCAGAGCTCCACACCCACATCTACTGGAACAGGCTGTTTGGAGTTTATTAACAGACCAGTTGCATTTTTCATGAACAACAACACTGATTGGCTGCCTCCTCCTCCGATGACACAACATTGTTAAAACCACTTTTACAATTGTTATCTTGACTGTCACGTACTCATTTTTGGGGCAAATCTGGGCAGGTCTGACTCCAGTCCAGAGGCTGGTGGTAATGCACCTGAAACTGTTAAGTAGCTGCCAAAAAACAAGCAAAATTCTTTACTCAAAATCCACTAACTGTTTTTTTTTTGAGCTTTCAGCCACATCTCACAGTCTTCCTCAGCAGACAATTAGGGCGATTGAGGAAGACCGTGAGAAGAGATTCCTAATGATCTTCAAGCTCATTTGTTGTGAAGATCACTAGGAATCTCCATGACAACTGAGCAAACCCAATCCAGTGAGGAAGACTATGAGATGTGGTTGAAAGCCTTTTAAAAGCTAGTAATTGGACCTTGAATTAAGAGGTTTTTTTTTTTTGCTTTTGTCAAACTAGAATGGATTACCTCACTTCCCAGAAGTAAAACATGTGCTAAAAACCAGTTCAGTGAACATCTATCCATCAACTAACACAAACCCAGGGATGATTTGTAGAGATGGACTACGACCAGCGAAACAGGTTTTGACGAACGCTACAACCTCTCGTTACACTTTCTGCATTACTGTAAGTCTTTAAATCTCTGAAGCTGCTCCACAGACTACCAAGATTATCTATTTGGCTTGAAGAGACAGATAAGTTCGCACCTTTTCATTATCTGGCTAGAGTGCGTCTCTAAACCATCCAGATTGCAATCCATCTATTAAGCTTTTTGGTTGCATTTGCTTTTTTTGACATCAAATGAGTTTTCCAATCTGCTTAAAACAGATGAAGTGGAAGTGGCAAAGTCAGAATGTTGTATAAAAGACCACATCTACCAGTGCAAAAACATGAAACAACTCCTGACTTGGAAAAGTTACATACTGGATATCAGTAGTTTGTCCAGCTGTGACATCACACTGATGGACAGTACAGAACGGCTTGTCCGAGTGATGCAATTTTACCATAAAAACGTGGTGAAGCAGCGCTTTAACAACACTTAAATAACATCTCTTAATGCAAAATCTACTCCAAGACTAGATAGTTCTTTTTTTTATTTAACAATTAGTTTGGTATTCAACATGATGGCCGAGAGAAAACAACAAGTGTAGCTCCGATGTCCTTTCTGTTCCTTCTTTGATACACAAAGAACGATGTATCAGAACATTGCAGCCACGTCCAGAGTTCTCACTCAACAGCTGCTGCCTTTCTCACTCTGAGCTGAAGCTGAGGACGCTCTCAATGCCACCAGCTAATGTGTGTGTAAGCTTCTGTCTGTGTGTTCACGGACACACACGTAACACGCTCACTCACACACACAGCTGCTGCAGCAGAGAAACCTGTTCCCTTTTCTGTCCTGTCCTCTCGCTGCAGCCCCAGAGGGACTCACTGCTTTACTGAAACACACGGCCCGCCGCCTGTAGCCTGGTCTTGCCAGATCCTGATTCAGTGGCCAGCTCAGCACAGATGCTCTGGCAAAGGCCGAAGGGGAGGACCAGCAGGCCCAGTACGGTGCTTTGAGAGCACAATCACAGTCACTTCATCAGCCAAGAACAACAAACCAACAGGAATTTGTTTTGGTGTCAGTGACGCAAAGACACATCAACATTGTGCTGAATGTAAACACACAATACAGGGACACGAGGACCCGAGGAGAGGTGTCATAACTCATCAGCACTACCCACCACCAAATTATGCTGCAGCAGTCAGTGCCCGTGTTTGATACAAACACAATCATTAATCTCAAATTTGTTTTGTTTACCAACCCTAATCTTATTAAGGAAGAATAATAGCCGATAGCTAATAAAGCTCATTGTCAAGAAAACTAAATTGTAAGAAGGATAAATGTTGAGGTCTGAAATTTGTTTGTTTGTTTCTTAGTTATCTTGAAGTAAACAGTTGTGGTTTGCAAATGTGGTCATGCAAACATGCTCATGATGACAATACATGCTGATATAATATTTACCATGTTCACAGTTTTCTATGTTTAGCGTATTAGCATGCTAACATTTGCTGACAGGCACTAAACTTAAAATATAGCTGAGGCTGATGTAGGTAGCTTTGCTGGTATTTGCTGGTAGACAAAATTATTGGACAATTATTGGAATTTTTGACTTAACGATGTTGCTACAGGAAAAGTCAGGAGATGATAAAGTTATTACCATTCATCCTGAGGGGGAAATGAATGTCTGTACCAGATTTCATGGCAATTCATCTAATAGTTGTGGAAACATTTCACTCCAAATCAAAGATCTCAAACAAAATAGATCACCAAAGTCATTAAGATACATCGCCTGGGAAACATGAATGTCTGTAACAGATTTTCTGCTGAGCATCTATTACATACTGAAATATTTTTACTGGTTAAGTGAAAATTTGACCTGTTGGTGTTGCCAGTACAAAATGTCCCTGCAGTTCATTTAGTATTTGTCAAGATATTTCTATCTGGACCAGATGTTTTCAAACTGTGAGGCGCAACTCTGCAATGGTAAGTGGGGGGGAGTGAAGGGAGAGATGTGATGCAAAATCAAGTTGACTTGATTTTGTCTGCGGGGGGTCCACAGTGTCAGTCTTTGAATACCCCCAGTGTGGACGAAAGGCATGGAGCAATCGACCGATAAGAGTGAACAACATCGCCGTTATCTTCTCTTAAATCACAAAAGGCTTTTGAATAAGCTCCTTTAAATATATGTATTTTCTTCTTTTTATATATTTCTTCTGAAAATGTATTTTTACCTTATTCCCTTATTCAGTTTGGGTAAATTTGTCTCTGTGTGTGTATTTATGTATTTTGTCCTTGTAAAGCACTTTGTAGTCTCCACACAACCACAAATGTGGCTAAAAATATATGTTTTCTTTCATTATACAGTCTATAGTGATGAGAGACAGGAGAGATCAGGAGAGACATACAGGATCAACATCTAGAAGTCCTGAACCAGGTTTAAACCCAGACTAGTTCAAGTAAATTACAGACCTACCAGGTTGATCAACAGCTGTTCACAAAACAAGAGTGACTGCTAATTGGCTTGCCTCAGGCAATATAAACAAGCTCTGCTGGATCTTCATCTCTTGTTTTGTTACAAGCCATTACACAATTTTAAAGAAACAAGTTCAAGATCTGGATGAAAAAAATGCCAAGACCAAGACAAGGCAAGATGCTGATTACTGCAGGGACACAGACCTGACAGTAGAGTATATTTCAAGACCAACACCACCTAAAAACTATTGGACTTCATGGCAAGAGAGTTTTATTACAAAAAAAAAGTATATTACATAAACACAGACCATTGATATCTTGACATTGATCTAAATGTAAAGTACTGTTGACAAATTTAAACACCTATTCAATGTTCAAATCTAATTATGAAGATTTAAACAATTATTTCTGCTTTAATTTTGTAAAAATCAAGAATAAAAACAAAGAGGTGATCAAAAAAACACTACTCTGCTCAAACAATACTCTGCTCTTAACATGCAGACCATAAGAGAGGTACTGTACAAGACAGGGCAGAAGAGGAAGGGAGATGTCGGCTGTGTGGAGGCTGCAGAACATAAACATCCGAGGTGCAATTTCAACCCCTGGATTTGCTCCTGCTGTTAATAGTGAGACTCGGGCAACCGGACACTGTGATCCCCCCGCTGCACCGAGCAGGCTGCATCGATAATGAGATTTCTATACTTCACACTGCCACTTCCTGCTCCTCTGCCCTGGACATCACCCGCACACAGAGGCACTTAAAATAAATGCTAGAACACAACGTAAGAGTTGAGCTAATAGCATATCAGATATCATGAGCGGAGCCATCTTGGGGCTTCCATTTGATCCTCGAATGGACGATGGGTATTCCACCCTCAGACTGACCAGTGCATTAATCGTATGTGAGTGAATCCGAGTTGTGCATCTGGAGTGAAAGAGGTGAATTAAAAAAACACTTAAAAGCATGATGATTAAAGGGGTTATATTATGCTTTTTATGATTTTTCTGTTATTTATATACTGTTATGATGTCGGATGTCTATGTTAAACATGGTCCAAAACTTGAGGTTAACGCTTCAACCTGCTCCAAACGCTTTGTTTGCAATGTTTTTTTCTACCCGTAAACAGCTGTCCTTTCCATAACCTTGGTTGCTAAGGTTTTTGCTAATGTTTTTCCATGTGTTGTTTGCGTTGTCCACTCTCATATCAGATTTCAGCTCGAACATGCACGGATGTATTTGAGAGGTTGACATTTTGAGTAAAGAACGAGAAAAAGTAGTTATATCCTGCAACTATAGTTTGTTTCATGGTTTGTTGACAAAGCCACCGCAACTGGTGGAAATCTCCCGATGGGCAGCTTCCTGAAGCTGACCAATCAGAACAGAGTAGGCTCACCTGGAGGGGGGGCCTTAAAGAGACAGGAGCTAAAACAGCCTGTTTCAGACAGAGGCTGAACTGAGGGGCTGCATAAAAGGGCCAGTATAAGATGAATAAGGACTTTTTTGAACTGTATATCATGCAAAGATATTCCAGCAGGACCCCAGATTAAAAAATATAGACCCAGAAATGTTATGTCCCAAAAAGACAAATGAAAAAAAAAAAAAAACATAAACAAGGCTGCTTTTCAAACTGATTGAGCTTTTACCCAACATCTGCAATACTGTATGTGGTTTATGTACAGATTGAGCCTGAAGCTTAGACCGTAGGGCAAAGGATAAACTGGAGGATTTACCATTTGATATCCCTGCATTCTTTTTGATTACATGTCACAGCCAAGCTCGGAGAGAGTTCAAAGATGTTATTTAAAATTACAGCTCAGTCTCTCTGGCGTACTGTAACAAGATTGTGGGACAGTCACAGGCAAAATGTATAGTAAAAGCAAGAGTAAATTTCAGTGTTGAATAACGAAGCATTCAATCTCATCATGAGACCTAGAACACTATCATTCTTTTTGAAAGGAAAAAAAAAAACACTTTCAATCTCTGAAAGAAAATCCAATTTCTGAATCTGCTGAACTGATATTGGATTTAGGCCAACTTTGCAATGTTCAATAACACTTCAGGGCTGAGCAAAAAGAAGAAAATCCTTTCAGTACATCACAAAGACACGCAGGAGACCTAACTCTCCTGACCTCCAGTACTCCCACTTCTTGCATAAACCTGAAACCTCAGTCTGGCTGAGCTGGCACAGATGATTGCATCAAATTATACTGTACCACCCGCTTTCTGCAAGTTCAATGTTGATTTTTCTGCCCTAAAACTGAAATCTGATCTCAATTTCTCAATGTTTATCATGTCCAGTGTTTGTCTGGCATCCGTTGTTCAGATTTTGACAGATTTGGGAACCCACACGTTAGCGTACATTTTGTCTTTTCCTTTTTCAAATATTTCCCAAGAATGTCAGTGGTTTGGTGACTGTGGAGAAAAAGCCACACATATCAGCACTCACTGCTGTTTCCTAGATTTCACACTGGCATGGCTTCGATCCATCTTCAGGGATTGTTTTCATGCTAAAAAATGAATCCTTTCCCCACCACTGTAAGCCAGAGGGGGGACAAAATGATGCTTCTTTATGGTCAATGTGCAGTTGTGCAAAACAGCTCAGAAACAGGTCCAACAAAGTTTAATTGTTGCAATAACTTGTCACAATTAGACAAGTCAGATTTTGGTATCTGGTCAAAGCTAAACCTTTGCCATGCTAAACATTAGCATGGTGCACTAACATGCTGAATTCTAGCAAGTTATAATGTAAGCAAGTTATCATCTGTACACAATTTAATATGTATAAATGTTACATGATGAATGTTAGCATATCGGTAGCATGTTAGCAAACAAGTTAAAATGCTAAGCTAGGCATTCAGCTAAAGCTGTCCCAACTCCCTTTAAAACTGCACATTTTTTTAATATTTCTGTTTGTGTACAGACTAAACAAATAAGATACTTGTGAATTAGTGAGCTTTAGAGGTGCTGATAGGCAGATTTTTGAACTTTAGACAGAGCCAGGCTAACTGTTTTTCCCCAATTTCAGTCGTTATGTTAAGCTAGGCTAACCACCTCCTGGCTGTAGCTCCATAACACAAACACACATTGTCTAACACTGAAATTTGTGTTTTCTCCTAAATGTTTAACCATTCCTTTAAAAACATCAAGCTTCTCCATTTTTCATCCATTCATCAGTTTTGTTTTCTGCTGTGTAATGCCCATTGCTGCCATATGGCACCACAAGCATGACTGTAGACTTTTACTCTTGATTCAATCTGTTCAGGGATTTACATCAGTGACCTTTAGGTCACTTTGAAGTTACTAGGCTTGACCACTCCACGCAAGCTGACTCAGCTCAAACCAGGAAGAGCAGAAGGATCCGATTACCTCTAATATTTGAAACACAAGACAAGCAGCAAATCGACAGATGCTACACATAAAGCTCTCACACATAAACACACATAAACAGACACATAACTACACTTACATGAACACAGGACTAATGGAAAAGGGCTCAATGTGCTTTGGGATTTGTTGATGTGAGGCAAACAAAATAAATGGCTCCAAACTGACCGCTGACAGGCTGTATGGCCTCTGATAATAGTATTTAATTCAGACATATTGGTTTGCTACTCATACACTAAATTAATCTTCAGGGTTGCCATGGAAATACTTTTGTCTCCTCCTCTGATGTAGGTTAACAGGCAACCATCAGTTATGGATAAAGCAGAGCGCAACCAGACAGTGTGTGCATGTGTGTGTGTGTGTGTGTGCATGTGTATGTGTATGTGTGTGTGTGGCTGAATCTGAGTGCTCGTCTCTTTATAGGCTGGAATGCATTAAGAGCCAATTTTGTGCATGTCATTGATGCACTTCTTCTGTGTTGACATTTCCATGAGTGCACCACATTCAGGAGAGTTGAAGTATCAGAGAATCAGCTCAACAGAGGAATGCATTTCAATACCACATTTATCTATTTTATGTAGCCATTCACCAGTTTCTCACAGTCTTTTGCCATCTAACTGTTGTTGAATCTGAGCAACAATCTGGCATAAATTGCCACCACAACTCAGTCATTTAGAAGAAAGTCTACTAAGAAACTGAAATTCACTTACTGGCTCTTTTTAATAAAAAGTAGAATACAGTTCCTGTGCTGACCTGTTTAAGCTGACCACGCAAAGACCAGTGCGTTGCATCGTTGAAGACCACTGAAGTGTGGATGTGTGTTGGATGCTGCCATGTTGTTCAAAGGAAGTGCTACCAGGAGACTTTATTGGGCAGGTAATTAATGACATTTCCCTTCACTGTTCCTTAAACCATTCCTGGATGAGTCTTGCAGTATGACAGGGAGGATTATTGTGCAGTTATCTAACTAGCTTGATTAATCTTCTACATTGTGAATGCCATGGTTGTGATTTAAGAAAGGGATCATACATGAGGAAGTATTCTGCTATACAAAAAAACACCGGCAACGGCTACAGAACTGGTACAATAATTTACCAACTATTGACATGGAATGGGATTCCATGCCAGTAGTTCACAGTTGATCCGGACTGGTTTTCTGTGATAGTAGTTTGTTGCCGGACCTCTTGTAGACTCTCATTTTAGCACCATCAAATGGGACATTCGACCCCATTTTACTGTTTTAACCCAAACCAAGATCTTTCCCTAACCCTAACCAAGTGTTTTTTGTGCCAAAACATAACCATTTTAACCCAAACCATGGGGAGGATTATCGCATAACCTGCAAGCAAAAACGTTCCTCCTTATTGAAACAATTTGAATTTGATCGTATGATCTTGCACAATCAATACCAATGCACAAGCATAACAATTCTGTACCAACAATAAACGGACTATTGACATGGAGGAATCAGTACCAAAAGCCACTTCCATACAAAAATAACATTTTTTACATCAGAACTCCTCAAAGTGTATGATCTGACTTTATACCATGACCACTAACCAAAGGAAAACAAGGTGGATCACTATCAATTTTTCAAAGTTTGTTTCAGTGAAAGTTATTTATCTGGTAACTCAGCAGCAATGTTGTGTGGTTGCTACGGTTACCTGCATTCAAAGTTCCATTGGGTATGGAATATTAAAATGTGTGTAACTATAGCAACAATTAAATAGTTGCATCCGAAATCGCATACCATGCACTACATACCTAATATGTGTACTATAGTTCAACATACTTGAGTGAATAAGCAGTAGTATGTATCTTTTCATACACACTGAGCTGTAAATATCACGTCACTTCCTGACAGTCACCTTGCCAGGTGGAGACCGAGGCCCTAGGAACAGCATCGGACTGTGACGCCAATTTGACATATTGGCCAAACTGTGTAATTACAACGTCACATGACGTTATTGGAACCAAAAAGACTTTTTCCTATAGACTTATATTGTGAAAGAGATGTCTCTAAATCAATGGATATTTTTTTTAAGCATCACAGCCCCCACAGAATGATTCGTCTCACTATCAGAATTTGATCCGTTTGGTCCAATCACAATTTGAAAGTATAGAGGAGCCACACGGTTCAATTGTTTTACCCCCATTCAAGTTAGCTGGAGGGCTAAACAGGAAGTAGCCATTCTCGACCAGCAAAAGTCACTAGTGTGCTTGCTCTACGGGCCCGACAGATGTGGAAGCTATGCAGAAGTTGAACTTTTTTGGCTTCATGCGTCACTGAGCTACTTTCATAGGAATGAACGGGGCCCCGCCTCCAACGCTGTATTCAGTTCTCTTTATACATCCATGGTGGAAGATGCGTAACCATGGTAACTTGTGCCAACCATTAAGTATAAACTAATTTTAAAAATATATTACACCTACCAAAGTGAAACCTGACTTAAATTGAAGCATTATTGACATTAGACCAGAAATGACTTGGTCGCTGTCCGCCATTGTCTGAATTATTTATGCTGGCGTAGTATCCAGTGCTTGCATACTGTAATATTTAGTATGCACTTCATGTACTGTTGGTTTCATACTATGGTAAGCCCAGGTCTTTGTTTAAGGTGTCCTGTTACACAATTTAAATGGACACTTGTCAGCCAATCAGAGATGAGTATTTTCTATGGCCATGACATCATTGGAAAGTGATACTTAATGTGGATGTTGATGTGTTTCTGTTTTAGTGGGTGTTTGTCCATCTGTGTTTGCATGCCTATTTGTGTTTGTGATTGAGTGCAAGAGAAAGTAGAGGGAATTTGTTATAATATTTACGAGTTTGACACTCAAGAGTTTTCATATGCAAAATCTTTCAGGGTGTGTCTGTCCATTGTGTAATCTATCATTTGATTACGATCATGTATAGTAAACATCATCACCCTGAGTCTGCCTGGCCAAGCCTCTCATGCAGCTCATATTTTTTCCCCAGTACATGAATGTTGTGTGTCAGAGAACTGAGTTGACCTAATTTCTCACGTCCTCCCTCTCCCTCTCTCACTCAGTCTGATTCAAACCACTTTTGTGACTCACAAAGAAAAAACGTGAAAACAGGTCTTCAGAGACACTCTGAGGCAACTCCTCAATTGCGGAAAGCTGAGTGTATTTTGAGAAAAGCTGTTGTTCCACGGACTAAGAGGAACCTTGGAGCTCATCTGCAGGAAGAAACAGTATTTTTCTCCGTCATACCGGGAATCCTTCACCTATCAATGAATGAAACATGTCACATGGGATGTCTGGTACTGGCACAGGCACCCACAGAGGCTTTGGGAAACAAAAAAGAAGATTTTTTTCTATGCAAAAATGCAACTTTAGTGTCTTCATTGCACATTATCTCTCTGTGGAGACATACTGGTTGCATACTGTAATTTAAGGTAACCAAAAAGGAGCGAAAGAACTACCTTTTTTTATAGCAAATGTAAACTAAAAAGCTGGCTTGAATAGCAAAATAACACTGACTTGTTTTTTTACTATTCAGGATTGTGAAATTCATTATGCTGAAAGTTCAGTATGGTAGCAAAATATAATGCTTCATTTAGCAGCAGTAGAACAAGAGCAAGGCTTTAAATATTAGTCTTCTGAGAATTAACTGATTAGAAATAGTCACCGCCACATACTGTGTTAATATATTACATATTTCTTCATCATCTTCCAAAGCCACTCTACCTCTGAGAAACCCCTGGAGCATCTGTAACATACAGTATATAACAAACATTTACAATGTGTAGGAAGACTTTACCTTTATAGACTTTATGGTATTAGCGACTGGAGAATATAATACTCATTATGGGTGGATGAAAATGTAGGGACAACTTTTATAGTCTTAGATCTTTACTTCTTGTAAGGTAGAGAATATCAAGTTGTCATTGTCAGACTTAACTGGCTCGTACTGAGGCTCAGCTGTGCTTTAGGCTTCATGGTCATGTTTGCATGTTATCATTCTTATAGTTATGCTGCAACTTGCAATTGTTCATACATCAAACAACTCCAGATGGTAATCTCCAGATAGATACTAGCAACAAGAGATGGTTGAGTGGGGGTAAAAAGTATCTGAAAATATCATTATTTAAGATATTTGGCACTAAGTCAGATATACAGATGGGTGACAATGTAACAGAGATGGCTGGCAGTGGACTCTGCCTTATGCAGAACTACTCCCCAGAGCAGGGCTGCCAAGTTTTGACTTCAGCTTCAGTGAGATTGTTCCCCTGGGTGGAGGAGGGGGCGGGAGGGAGGGACCTCTCTCTAGCCTTATGAACCAACATCTTTTACATAGGACTTTTTCTTTTTGCTAATTTGTATTTATTGAGTAGCATTTTTCATATAAAATCCAGATATTACACATATTTTTCTTCAAAACACAGGAAGAAGGATCTATGCTCCTCACCATGGGAACCTGGTTATGTTTTGAAATGGGGAAAATGGGAAGCAAACTTGGAAAGATACATACTTTGCAGGGGGTTGACTGCGGGTCTTCCCACAGGGGGAAAAAAAAGTAATTTAAAACAAATTTCCTGCATTTCTACATCACTTAACCTCTTGGATTAAGTCAAGAAACAGCCACCTGCACTAGTCTAAATTAGTTAGATTGAGGGTGCAAAAATGTATCAAGAGCACTATATAATTTCAGGACAGGAAATGATTATTAGAAGCCATTATAGGCTATTTCATATTTGAAACTATTCATAAAAACATTATGAAGCCCAAAATGTTAATAGGTTGCAGGCTACTAGTCTATCTTCAAGGTCAAACAAGGACAAACACTTTATATAAATGAAATAACCTTACAACACATCACAATATGATTTGGATAATTAAACCTGGTTAAACAATGTTAAACCTGAGGGTTGCTATTCTCAATACTCACAAGGCATCTTCAAAAGTCTAACAATTGCAACAAAGTACAAACAATGTGGATGAATGAAACGGCCACACAACTAACCTAAAAACCTATTATTGGGAATCAAGAGAAAGTCTCAGAGCAACAGAGACACAGAGCGTCCCCGTAACCATAGTAACTCAGTCTCACTCCTGACTACATGAGAGGAGAGGGAGAGATGCTGTGCTGCAATATAATACAATATAATAGATTTGTGTATATTTCTCACTTTCCCCGATAGTCTAAATAACTCGCTGCTGCACGATGCTGCTCTGTCTTGTCTGTCCGTGCGCTATCAGCGTCAGCTTTTCCTGCCACAACATTATCAGTTATGAAGTTGTTTTTCACTGCATGAGAAAACAGATGTGTGGTGTGATAGTGTGTGAAAAGTGTTAAAGTGCGTGAGCCCTGCTCCAGACACTGAAAGTGACTGCTGTTATTAGTTTTTGGAGCTGTTTCTAAACAACCTACCATGCCCCATAACTCTTTGTAACAAAGGAACATTTAAGTGTAACCGTGTGGCTCATTGATGTATTTTTAATAGTTTTTAGAAAACAACAGAGGGCACAGAGGAATAAGATATATCAGGCTTTGGATACACACACAATACTTGCAAGTAGATCAAGTCATTGTTGGTTTGGCTCTGCACATGAGATTTGTTGGCAATAAGGAAAATATTGAAAATCGCCTTATCATTTAAAGGAAAAACCTGGAGTAATGAGTTGAGAATCAGATGCAGAAGCTTCCATAAAGAGGTCTGACATGTTAGCGTGCTCCTCCACTGTCATCATAACACAAAATTAGGGAACTATTATGGAAGAATTGCACACATCCCTATGCTAAGGAGCCCGACAGCTGTTCTGGTGGCTTGTTGTGGATCAATACATTACTTTATGTTGATTTTTACTTTAATTTGTCACCCATCTCTATATATTAGTTTCACTGCTCACTCAGGTGTCTGACCATAAATATTTTATGGATGTGACAGGAAACCAGCTGCAGCCTAAGTACAGTATGTCCATCCATCTGTAAGACTACATCAACCTAAAACCTTCAGTGCGCTTAATTTAGCTTTCAAGCTTTTAATCACACTGTTATGTATTGCTTAGGTAACAGGTGCAATCCCTGTTGAAGCTAAACCGCCATGTATTTCATCAAAGTCAACCCACCTGCTCACTAAATTGCTTTGAATGACTCACCTAAATGGCTATAATATATATGTATATATATATGTAACTATCATTAACCCTCAAAAACAAAATCAATCCTCTTTTATTTTCTGTAGCAATTCCCACACATCTGCTGGCAAATGATGGGCTTTATAAAGGCAGTCTTTTTTGTACAGCCCTTGTAAGAGTGCACGAGCGAAACATTTAAGACACGATTGTAATTGCCGCTTGTTTATCGTTCCATCGAGGCGTGCACCCTGATCACACATCTGTGTCGCCTCTCTGATGAGGCCACAAGGCCTCGTCATCACGTCCTTTCAAACTCAGAGTGAGATCTGGTGAGGAAACACGTTGCACCTGTCACACACAGCGGATACACGGTAGCTGATTGGAGGGATTCTGTCACTATGGCAACTGGGTTTACACGCGCAGCAGCATACTGTACATATAACGTGTGCGTGTAAATGCTGAAAGGAAATCTTTTTGCATTACTTCCACATCAAAGAGGGAAGAAGAGCAGTGGTCACGTGGGACACAATGTCCTGCCTGCCCGCCAGGCGCAGACTGGAACCCGACACGCACAAGTTACAGAGGAATACTGCATTCCAGCTATTTAAATACACCCCTCTACACACACATACATCCTCATATACACTTCTTCAGAGACGGCGGCATCCTACTCTAAACACGCCTCACACACTCAGCCTGGAATGACCGACATGCCATTCCCTAACCGACACCTTCTCCACATGGCCCGCCACATGCCTCAACCGCCGCAGACAGACGATGGAAGTTGGTAAACAAAACGCATGACTGACTTCTTTCTGGCAAGATATTTCTGCTTTGTTGAGCGGTAAATACTGAAGAGAAGCAGAGAGAGAGAGTTAGTGATAAGAGATCTGACAGGCCACACTTTAGCTGTGTCCCAAACCCACACTATAAACTTCTACTATAAAGTAAACACTGCATACTAATCTTCATAGTTTGGGCTGTTTCGTTTTGTTCAGACAGGAAATGATACAGGAATAGAGAACCTATATATGAAACTGCAACTTTAGAAAGCTGCTGCTGGATATGTTTCAGTTACTCTGGATAATCCAGTTTTTAGGGACTATTTCTTTTTTTAGTAGTTTCAATAAAAACAATTTACAGTAAGTTATCTAGCGTAAACAGGAATTTGTTTACGCTAGATAACTTGTCTCTGGAAAGACAAATTGTTGTTGAATTCTATAAACATCATGCCATAAACAAAATGTCATTCAACTCCATTTTAAGAGCAGACAAAGCCAAAACTATCTGCAAGGATACCACGAAAAGTAAATGAGAAAATTTTGTTGTAATTTCGGTGAGCTAAACCTTAAATTGTTTTTTTGTTTGTTTGCTTGTTTGTTTTCAAAGATTTTCCTGGAATTGTCTCACCAAAGGCCACAATTACTTTTAACTTCTTCCAGCTGTGAATGTCTCTTCAATTTTATCAACATCAAAAGAAGAATGAATTCATGATGCACACTGAAATCTTTGAGTATGTCTGATTTTGTCACTTTTCCAGTGTGAACGAATTGAAGACCCTGATAAAATGACTTTGTAATAGTTGGGACACGTTATACCTTGTCATTAGATTTCTTCAGGATGTGTGTCTCAGGTGCGATTTGCTATTAAGGAAGTGTTGCCCAGGCAACAATAAATGAAGAGTTTTCACTTCTTCTTCACCTCTCTCTTCGCCTCATGTTCATAAAGGCTGTGTGTGCTGTGAAAGGAAACCTGTTCACATCCAGCAGCTACGGAGCATCATTAGCATTAATTTGGAGTAATTTTGTTTTGGTCTCCACTACTTCCTTCACAGCTAGCTGCTCGGTGCACCATTATGTTCACCAGCAAATCACTGACTTTGTCCCGTTTTCAGTTTGGTGCTGAGCAGGCATCTTACAGTCAGTTTATATGAGGTTTTTCCTCTGAAAACAGCTGTGTGAGAGTGAACCAAAACATTAGAGGCTGTCAAAAGAAAACAATGAGCTGAAAGATGCTAAAACACTGAGAGGAACAGCAGACTCAGGTTATATTCCTGTGTGGGTTTGTAGCTACAAGGGATCAGTTTCACATCACATACTTAAAGTCCTCTTCCACTTCTTTCAGCTGGATGTTTTTTGAGCTTCACTGTGCATAATGATGGATGTGCAGAGTTTGTTTTCACATCCATCTGTTGAAGGAGGAAAGTTCTTTGCTCACCTTAAATCTGAGTTTAACGTGTGTACCTACATGCATGATTTGTGACATCACAACTAGCTTTGAGCCAATCGTTGTTCAGTATGTAACTTACAAAAGTGTGATGTGGAAATTTGAAGCCTCCAGTCGTTCACTTCACAATGACCTTTCCATTGAAAAGCTGTGCATTCTAATCTAAATCTACAATAACACTGTGTAAAGTGCCAAATATATATTCTTTCTATATTATAATGATAAGAGCATCTTCCAACTAAGAACAGATATGTTTGTGCTTCAGTACCTTCTTGTCAGTACATATTAGAAAGATTAAATATGTAGTCATACAGTGAACCAAACCAAAGAACACCTTTGTACAGCAAAATGTGACCATTGTGAAGTGCTACAGCTTTTAAATGTGTTATGTTCCTAAAAGAAGCATCTGTTCCTCTTTATCGTTCTCATTTTCTATCGCCCAACAAAGTGGCGAAGCCAAGTGCTGAATTTGTAAAAGCTATAAACTGATTCAAGTTGAAAAGGTTTCAGAGTGATGATTAGGCACTCTTCTCTTGTTTTTGCTTCCCTCCCGAGGGTTGGTATTTTCCTGATGGAGTGGAGTGAGGCACGGGGCAAGATGCCAGGAAGGATGAAGGGTGGTGGGAGGGTGTTGGGGGGGGTTGGCCGTGGGCTTGTTAAGTTCCCAGACTGCCCCCCCTTCCTTTCTTGACCAAACCACTGGTCCTATACAGCCCTGAGCTCAACTAACACCTATGAGTTTGCAAGTTTGTGACAGAGACTGAGTGAGCCTCTATGCAGAGAGAAACCAGAGACAGGAAGAAGAGATAAGAGAAACCAAAACAACGGAAAAACAGGGGGAATTAAGCAGAAAGTGATGAAAGAGTGCATGAGTAAAAGGAGGAAAGTGATAGTGACTACATAATGAGAGAATGTGAGAGCATGCAAAAAACAGAAATCGAAAGAGAGGAGCACTTGCACAGTCACAGACTGATGCAACAATTGATTTTAGACGATGCATAAACAGATTTGACAGCCAGATTTTGGTTTCAAGTGCTGACTTCTGCCAGTCTGTAACGCCCAATTACTGCACCTTCCTGGAGAAGTATACTAAAAGCAGCGAGGCAAAAAAATAAAACTTTGAGGGACTATTTTATTTACTGGTGCTGTTATGATTGTTGTTGAGGGCTACAGAACATAAAATGTGAACGCCTGAGACAGTTTCAGGTGAGTTAGATTTTCTTTTATTTTAGCTTTTTTGGGTGGAGACAATAAATCAATTTACCTCCACCTTTCTGCCTCTGACAGTTATTTAAAGAAATCATCTGAGAAGTTTTGAGGAGAACTCCAAACAACTCATAGACATATGAAACTAGACAAGGAGCCACATGTAAACACCGCTTTTCTATGAGCCAAAAACGTTGGGAACCACTAGTTTAACCTGTATTTGAATAGATTTACATAATGCTTAAAAATCTCAATCTGAATAGTGACTAGTGCAGCTGTAAAATAAATGTAGTAAACTGTACAAATTTTCCTCTCAATTATAGTTTAGTAGAAAGTCTTATAAACACTACAATGTAGTTGGAAGCAGATATAAATGTTTATTAATGGATTTATGACAACTACAACTTTATGGACAACTGTTGTAATAATATAAAATATGTCTTCATAGTAGAAGTTATAACTGTTGACAAATACTGTACATTAATAAACATTTTAAAAGGCTCTTACAACTACATTATAATGTGTTTTAAACCATTTATTAAATGTTTATATACTGCTTATAAATGCTAGCTGGGGGAACTTAAAGTCAGTGTTACTGTAGCATAAAATGGAAATACTCAAATGAAGTACAAGTACCTCACAATTGTACTAAAGTACAATACTTGAGCAAATTAACTTATTTACTTTCCACCACTGCCAACAAATGCATACAAGCACAAACACACACACACACACACACACTCAAGCAAAGGTACAGGAGGAAGAACCAACATCTGGCAGGCTGTTACATTAAAGCATAACAACCTCTCATATGTCTCAGGAATAAACTGACAGTGACTAAGTCGTCAACATCACTAATACAGTCATCTAAACCTGACAGCTGTAGCAGTTAATTAGGAATCTGTTACTGTTCACAATCTCAGAAGTCGACATCAGAGCGGAGGACGACCCCCTGGTGCCCCAACACTGGCCTCTAATAGAGCAACACTTGATAAGTGCAATTCAGTACTGTAAATATCTCCAACTCTCATTTTTTTAGAGAGAAAAACTGAGGACCATCATGACTACACATGAAGACCAGCAGCTACAGACAGAGGGATACGAGGTTAATGGATCCTGTCAAAACTGATTAGGGTTGAGTGAGGAAACCCTCCTGTAGGAGGCTGCAAGGTGTTTTGTGAATACTTAAACATCTCAGACAGTTTTCCAACTACATGGGTGCTGTCCTCTAGCCCTGCCAACCCTGGACATGGTCTGAAATCAGTCCTGTATGGGACACTTGTGGTTTTCAGTGGCATCCTCAAATAAAAATAACTTTCTCCAGAGTGCAAACATGCACTCAAAGCAACAGCAGAGTCATAACAATCAGATGCAACATGAACGAGAGACTTTGGAGAGCAACTTTTTGTGCATTTTACCAAGGAACTAGGAAAAAGGAATCATTTAATCTTCTCAGTTGCATGCAGTGAAATGTTAACTATTCTAAAATTCATATTCATAATTTGAGTACCTATTGAGTTTCATATCATATCATATTTCTCAAATGTTTACGTGCTTTCCACCCAATGCATGATGGGATATGTCGCAGCACAGGATTCTGAATTAAGAAAAGCAGGAGGAAGATCAAGGGGTGAATTCACAAAGACTGGATTGTGGCCACTGATAGCACCATGAATTGCACATCACTTGCAACCAGTATCTTCCCCATCTCAAGGTCACAAAAGACATTGTGCTAATGATATTACAGCGCAAACATGCCCATAAAGTTTTGCAGCTGAGTGCAATTTTCCCTTGTTTTGCATCTGATTGCAATTATCCATGTAGCAAAGTATAAATGTTGCCTTGGCACCGAGGACACAGTAGGCAGGACAATAAGAGAGAAAAAGAGAATAATTTAACTTTCAGTCCGCAAACTACAAGTCCTGACCTATGAGGTGCAGAGGCATTCCTTCAGGCAAGGAATTCAAATGTGACCGAGAGAAACCGTATTTGGGATTTAATATCACAGTCTGCCAGTGCTGTTGGTTTTTCCAAACGCACACCTTCAGACTGCAAAAGAAGATGGCATGATTTGAAGGGGAGGACAAAAGAAAAAATATCATTCAATGCCTCACCAAGCTTCTCAAACAGACAGAGGTCCACCTCAAGAACAGCCTTTGAATAGCATTGAGGAAATTGTGCAGCAAACTCTCCAGACCGAACAAGTTCTTGGCCTGGAAAGTCTGGGCGTGACACCCCTTATGAATGCACTTCAGTTACCATCAACTCTCTGAAGACGCTAATAATTTCACTCTAATGGCACTTGGCTATTAGCGGTGGTCTTTGTGAATTGGACTGTTTTTGCCAAGAGGCTCATTTGCATAGAAAGGGGCCAATTTTATGCCAAATGTATGCATATTACCTCATTTAAATATGTGCAAATAGCAAAGGAGCACTGAGACGCTATTTGCTTGGCGGCACAGTTAGGGGTGCATTTAACCTTTGCAAGTGCTTTGTGAATTATACGGTTTCTTTTTTTCTTATTTGTGCAGGTTTAGTGGCTGCAAAAAGCACACGATCCATTTGTGAATTTGCCCGTCGGTGCGGTGTTTCGTTATTTTATTTGGTTGTTTACTTCTTTTGTAAACCTTCTCCAAAGATCCACTTTTGTTTAATTTGTTTATTCCTGCTGGGTGATTAAAAATGTCAGCTGTAACAGACCACTGACCCCAGGTGTTGCTCCTCCATCTCTTTAGTCATGGCAACAATCGTGCCAACACTCTTGAAAAATGGCCTGGCAACTGGGGTGCTGTGTCAGCGCACTTTAAGTTCTACTTTATTAATCCCTGTTGAGAAATCTATCCTTTTAACCCATCCTAAGCAGCAGCCACAGTGCTGAGACACCAAATACAGATCTGAGGAGAGTCCTTTGGTCAAGGCCACAGGCAGGAGTACACCTCAAACCCAATGTGCATGACTGGGGTGCAACTCAGCCTCAGTGTGGTTAAAACACAGGATCCTCTTGCTGTGAGCTGACGGAGCAGTTTACAACACCACAACCCTTTTGGTTTCTGCACAGTTCAATCTGAATATTGAAGCACTGAGAAGTGAAAATGAGCCACATTAGCATATAGTTGAGAATCTGCGGCCCCAGCAGGAGTTGACCCTTATACACTGCAGTGTTAGCACCCTGATCTATTCACTGAGCTGCACAGGTCAGGCCTGCTAACACCCTGATAACAACGTGTCAGAAACACACATATGCAAGTTGTAGCAGGTGAATAACGGTCCAAGCTGAGCTTTGCTGTGGTAGGCAGACCAAATAGTCTTACCACACACACACACACACTCACACACACACACACACACACACACACACACACACACTATAATCAATCTGCCGTGGTTCTTTCCCATTATTCAGACATGTGCCGGGGGCTCTCCAGCGCTCAGCTGCTCATGCAATATTCAGCTGTGGGATTTACCGGCTGGCTGGGGAGACGGTGCAGTGAAGTGACAGAGCAGAGCCTGGTAGGGATGTTCATATGTGTATGTGTGTGTGTGTGTGTATTGGTCACAAAGCTCTAGATACACTAAGCCCAAAATAGATTTGAGTTCAACCTGTCTGACAAGAGAAGACAGGTTTGACAGGGAGAGTACAAGTCTGTGAATGAATGTTAGCTGAACTGCCATGTCCACACACAGACACATTGACAAAAACACACACTTACCATGCTGCCTCTGTCAATAAAAGACCCTCTATCTTCATTATGTCTGTTTGAAGGAATTAAGAGAAACAGCCATGTCTTCATTGGAAGGGATAGATTTATAGGGGACATACGCTTTTTGTGATTTTCTGTTATTTATATACTGATATGATGTTGGATGTCTATATTAAAGATGGTCAAAGTTCCAAAACTTGAGGTTAACACATGTAGAGATGATCCCTGTAAGTCAAAAGCCAGGGATTCAACCTGCTCTGAATGCTTCGTTTGCAACAGTTTTTTCTACCTCGCCGACAAGCTGACATCATCTCTCATATTTCAGATTGGATTTCAGAAGTTGAAGTTAATTTTCTGAGTAAAGAATGAGAAAAAGTAGTGAAATCCTACTACTACAGTTTGCTACCTGGTTTGTTTATGTAGCCTCCCGATCTGGCCAAGGAGCAGCTTCCAAGAGCTGGCCAATCAGAACAGAGTGGGCTCATCTGGAGGGGGGGGGGCCTTAAAGAAACAGGAGCTAAAATGGCCTGTTTCAGACAGAGGCTGAACGGAGTGGGGTGCATAAAGGGTCAGTATAAGATAAATAAGGAGTTTTTAAATCATGCAAAGATATTCCAGTAGAGCCCAAGATTAAAAATATGAACCTGGGAATGTGCATGATATATCCTCTTTAAACTGGAGACAGAAAAAACATAAACAAAGCTACTTTTCGAACTGATCAAGCTTTATCCAACAGCAGCAACACTGTAGCCTGAAGCTTAGACCACAGGGTTTAAAGAGGGAGTTTTTTGAACTGTAAATCATGCAAAGATATTCCTGTTGAGCCCCCAAATTGAAAATATAGACCTGGAAATGTGCATGATATGTCCCCTTTAAATTTTCTACAACTCACTCCTTCATTTGGAGTTGTCAAGGTCAACAGCAGACATGAAAACAACATTGTGATGCATGCGCACACAAAAACAGCATTATCACACACTTTGGACCCACGCATTCAAAACAAAAGCCCCCATGCATGAAGTCATACACATTCACCCCCTTCCTTTGAAGTCGCTGAGGTTCATACATAAACCGTCTCTCTCTGCTGCTCATGAATAATAAACAGACGACTGGAGGCAAAGTCTAAACTCCGTGCTGAATGGTACCCTCACTCCCTATAAATCACACTCATATTTGCTCAATGAATCTGTGTCAGTAGATCATTAAGCTCTGAAGGCCAACGGAGCGGCAGGGGACAGATACAGCCCTGCTTTAACCTCTTCACACCTCACCTTCTGTCTCCACAACATGCTTTTATCATGAGAAAGGGGTGAGAGGGGGGGGGGAAACGCAAGTCTGAGGCTTTCCTCTCCACAGAGCCAAACACAGGAATGCCATTACTGGTGGGGGAAATACAGAAAAAGAAAGAGAGCACTTCAAATGTTTATCTTTAAAGCACAGAGGAAAAATGCAGGCTGGGATTCTACCTTGGTATTTCCTAATTAGCTCTAAGGGGGGGAAAACCACATAAAAGCAAGCCAATGTGAATGAATGTGTGCACATGAAAGATCAAGTATAATACAGAGAGAAAAGAGCAAAACAGAAGAAACACATTTAACATTCAAGAGACTGATGTTTGCTGAATTAAACAGTGTAAAACGTGTTTATTCAGACGTGCATATTAAATCACAAAATACTGACTTCTGACATAAAAATCAGCTTAACAAAAAGTTACATGATGAATACAAAATGAAAGACACTTGGCATTTATTTGACATCCACGCACAATTACTGTAATGGGAGGAGAGGAAGAAAACATCAGCTGCCTTTTAACACGATATTCCTTTAATTGGTCCGGTGTACACAACTTGCGATTGTGCATGTGTGTGTGTGTGTGTGTGTGTGTGTGCATGTGTGTGTGCATGAGAGAGAGAATTTAAATTTTTAATTTGCACAGCAGGATAATAATAAGCCCAAAAAGATACTGTGCAAGCTCCAAAAGGATAACCCCAGGGGTCTATAACATAAAAGCATCAAAAATGAAACTGAAAAATAAAAGAGAAAACAAGTAAGATGACAAAAATCAAACTAAATTGGATCAGACTGAAACTAAATGACAACAGAACTCAACCCGCGCATTCATAACAAAATCCATTTAAAGCAACAAGGTGTCATCTACAGTTTCGCTATGTTTTTGTCTTCATTGGTTGCATGGCAAACAGAGAGTTTGCAACTCGATTCAAGGACTTTTTGCAGACAGAAATAAAGTAGAAATAGATAAAAGAGAGAGACAAAGAGAATGAGAAGAGGACAAAGAATAATAAGGTGAGTTGAAGACAGTGATAAAGGTGAGGGGTGAATTAGATGGGGGGTGGGGGAGGTCACAATTTTCTCTGCAGAGACAGGGAACATACAGACCCCGAGGATAAAGACCGTCCTTCCTCCACTGAAACTCAACCATGAAATTCCTCACACACGCCTCCTCCTCAGCTCCCCTCCGCCCTCCTGCCCGAGCCCGTGTCGTCCCTAACGTCACTTTGACAGCTCAATAATTGACTGCTTATCTTTTATTAATAGAGGGACCCATTAGGCCACGGAGCCGTGTCTGGGGTTCGGTCTGCGTACGCTCCAAGACAAAGCACCGCCGGGCCCTCAGATCAGGCACCTCCTCTTTCTTTTTGTCTCATATTTTGGCATCTGCTCAATGCTTCACTGTACTGCGGCCTCTTAATTAGCATCATACACAACAGAGGTGTCCTCACTGTGGTGATGTTACCCACAGCGCAAAGGCAACGCTATCGCCACAAAGGCAACAGAAAATGAGTGGGTTTATTTCAAAAAAACCTTCTTAAAATATCTATTTCTGGGGGGGAAAGATGTAACATTAATATTTGAAAACTACAGAGGCTGAGAGCAGCTTCTGTAGTTTTCAAAGAGGCAAAAGATAACGAACCGTATCAAATAGTTTTCTTATGATTCCAACTCCAATATCTGACTCTCTCAAGATAACAAATTTGTTGTTTTGCCAAGATCCCAACTTGATTTCCTCACTGATGTTGTCTCAGTTTAGCCTGACAGAGCTGACAAAGACAGAAAGAACAAACAAAAAACAATTATTGCGTACTTATTAGCGTGTGAGTTTTAAGTTTCTTTAAACATGATTACAAAATTATTATTTAATTCGATGCAACATTATAGAAGTTTCTCACTACGATCAAATGGTGATTTTATAACAACAAAAAGGTCACAAAATATTTAATTATGACAAAACAAAATGATTACATACATGTACATTACATATTAAAAAAGAGTCTACGAGTCTACAGCCATGCTAGCTACATGCTAACCTCAGCATGCTAGCTTGCTCATAATGCTAACATGTTGATATTTAGCAGGTATATTATATTTACCATTTTCACCATCTTAGTGGTGTTAGCATGCTAACATTAGCAAATTACCACTAAACACAAAGTACAGCTGAGGCTGATGGGAATGTTATTTATTTGGTCATGAACCAATGTGTTGGAAAAATTGAAATTTTGACCTGACAATTGCACAAGATAGACTAACTAAAAATAGGTAAGTTTGTCATTAACCATGAACTTACATAAAGATAATGAGATATTATAAGATACTAAATAATGAGATGAGAATAAAAGATACAGCACCAGCCTATATTTAGAGTAAATGCATTACTTGGCACAAAAAGCCTTTGTCGGATCCACATTGACTAGTTTTCCAACTTACCAGCAGGTGTCAATAAACTAATGTTTATTAATGAATCTAAATAACAATATTGAGCAGGCTAACTTTCCCTGAACCCTGGAGTGAAAAAACACAAATATCAATATCAGCATCCCTCACCATCTCCCAGTCTGGGTAAACTGAGGTTGATGGTGGTTTATGGGCTTTAGCACCTGCAGACACCAGAGATGCTGAATGAAAAACCCACTGAAGCAGTAAAGGGAGGCTCATCCTCCTATAAAAGCCCTGCAGAGGAGATAAGAGTTATTGAAGGTGCACTCGAGCAAACACAGACCTTCAGATTTGTGTTTCCAGCCGTCTGTCCTGCAGAGACAGAGACACCTTTTCAAATTAATCAGATGGACACTGCAGCTTCTAGCAGGGATGAGGACAGGTGAGCTGTGGATGAGATTCAGTGGGCTATAAATCCAGGGCTTCATTTTAAATTTTAATATATGGATGTTGGAAAACAACTGCTATGTTGTTTTATATCATCCAGACAGATTTATTTTTAGCCATGCAAGCAGCAGAGCTCTAGGGATGACAACTGTTGGGCGGTTGGTCCATGACTTTGGTTTAAAGTGAGATATCTCAACAAGTATTGGATTTCAGTGGAATTTAGCACATATATTTTATTTTCCCAGAGGACGAATGACTCTGTGGATCTGCTGACTTTTTATCTGGTGCCACCAGCAGGTCAAAATGTTTAAATTATCCAGTGAGGTGTCTCCACATCAACTGGATGTATTGGAACAAAATTTAATACAGACATTAATGGTTCCTTATACGTATACTGTCATGATGTCAGATGTCAATGTTAAACATGGTCAAAGTTCCAAAACTTGAGGTTAACGAATGTAGAAATGTTCCCTGCAGGTCAAAGGCCAGGGCTTCGTCTTGCTCTGAACACTTCGTTTGTGATGGTTTTTTCTACCTTGCTGACAAGCTGCCGTTGGCTCGTTGCACATGCCCATAAACGACTGTCTGTTCTGTAGCCTTAGCTGCTAAGTTTTTACCATGTGTTTCGCGTTGTCCGCTCTCATATTTCAGATCAGATTTCAGCTCAAACACATACGGATGTATTTGAGAGGTTGACATTTCAAGTAAAGAATGAGAAAAAGAGGAGAAATCCTACTACTATAGTTTGTTTCATAGTTTGTTGATGCAGCCTCCCGAGTGGCCAGAAGTTGGCTGTGACACAGCTTTTGGAAGCTGGCCGATCAGAACGGAGTGGGCTCATCAGGAGAGGGGCTTAAAGAGCTAAAACAGCCTGTTTCAGACACAGGCTGAACTGAGGGGCTGTGTAAAGAGCCAGTATAGATAATATAGATAATTATAAATAAATAAGGAGTTTTTAAAAGTGGAAATCGCGCAAAGATATTCCAGTGGAGTCCCAGATTTGAAAATATAGACCTGGAAATGTGCATAATATGTCCCCTTTAAGTTTATGAGATAATGCATGACTGCAAAACTAATGACATTCCCATCAACTGTACTAGTGTTAATATGCAAATGTTAGCATGCTAACAGGGTAAATTAAAATGGTAAATATGGTAAACATTATACCCGCTAAACATCAGCATGTTAGTATTGTGATTGAGAGCGTAATATTGTGCTGATGTTAGCATTTAGCTCAAAGTATCACAGAGCAGCTAGCATGGCTGTAGACTCTGAGAGGAACAGTTTGACATCTTGGGAATATGCTTACTCACTGTCTTGCTGAGAGTTAGATGAGAAGATTCCTCTCATGTTTGTGGCAACTGGTCCTGGCCAAGAAATAGTTCGGCACCTACTTGCTAAGCTAAATTAGCATAGCTAACTGACTCTAGTTTCATACTTAGCATACAGGCGTGTGTTGTGTCAATCTTCTCAACTGACAAACTCTGCCAGAGAGAGAGTGAATAACCATATTTCCCAAAATGTTGAGCTTTTTCTTGGAGGGCAGCATTTTGAGATGCTTAAGAAAAGCCACATCTTGGTAACTATACACTGCTTACTTTTATTATGCGTCCGGTGTGTTCGGGGTTGCGTGTCACATTATAATGACATACTCAGACACAAGCATGAACTCATCGAAAGCAGAAATTAAGAAAGAAATTGGGAATATGCATTGCTACAAAGCTTTTGGGGAGCTCTGTCTGCTTTAAACACATGTTACATGAATAAAAATATTACCTTTAAACCTTCAGGTTTGTTGGTGCCACTGCACTCAACAGCTTTTTCAATTTTGTGAATGTGTGTATGTATGACTGGTTCATGGTTTCACTAAAAAAGGAATCAATCCTCTAAAACTTTGGTCTGCATTAAAATTAGAAAAAGGCCTTGGTTTGTTTTTGTAAGTGGCTTTTTTTAATCTGTATTACCCAAAAATATCCACCTTCATTCCCTCTGATGATTATGTTCCTTCATTTCACATACAGCCAAGCTATTTCTGAAACTTCCTGAAGATGTTGTCTGCACTCTGGAAATATACAAATAACAAGCTGTTGAATACCGAGGAGCCATCCACAAAGAAAGAGCTTAATAATCAAATCTCCCCACTTCTACCCTGTGCCAGACATCCTTGGCCATAATATCTGATGGCAGCGTGAGGAGAAGAGAGGAGAAGCAGAAAGAGAAAACACTGGGGCAGCACTGACGTAGAGCAATGTTCACTAAACCAAGAGAAGAAACCTTTTTTTTTTTAATCTATAATGAATGCAATCTATTAAAAATGCAACACAAGGAGATATGAATTCCATCTCCTTCATCAGCTTAGAGTAAGAATGACCTAGAAACAATTAAAACCACAATGGATACTGAAATCAATTTATAAGAGTATTTGCATGTGTGTATTAGAGAGGAAAAGAGAGGTAAGTGGATACACTTATGTCATGAAAGAAAAGGTAAGTATGTAGGTTATGAGCATGCACTGGGGTCTGCGGTTAAACCAGCTGACGCAGGACAGGGGCGGGCAGAGAAACATCAAGAAGCCAGCTAAGAGCCAAGTTGTTGTTTCATGTTTCGCAGCCAAAGTGCGGAGAATCTAATCCACTCAAGAACACAAAATGATCCGTGCCCTCTGAGAGCCCCGGGGGGCCGCAGCAAAAAAAAATGGAATACAAATGAGAGCTTTGTGTGCAGCGATCTGCAGCACGCTGCTTCACTGTGCTCCACCCATGATGCCAGACTTTTGGACACCCACTTTAATCATCTTTAGGCTGAAAAAAGAAAACTGTGCCCAGAGTTCCTATCCAGCAAAATTGAAATAATTATGGGGCAACATATTCATGTGTGGTCACTTTGTTCAAACAGAAATATTCAAACTGTCAGATAAAAATACTGATAAAGATTTGCATATCTGTGTTCCTGAAATACTGGTTTGTTCAGTCGAGTGTAATGGTATATCTGGAAAAAAATGTAAAGCGTATGTTATCGCCTAAACGTATGTGGCCACCTGAAAGTGTTACCCACATGCGATTCACTCTACAGGAAAACCTTTCAACAGTTTTTGTCCTGTTTTTTTTAACCTGGCTGTGGGGATTTGCTTCAATTCAGCCACGAGAGCTTTAGTGAGGATAGCAACTGATGTTGGGCGATAAGACCTGGCTCACAGTGTGCATTCCAGTTCATCTCTCAAAGGTGTTGGATAGGGTTAAGGTCAGGCCAGTCCTCCACATTGGAGCCTGACCAGTGACTTTATGCAACAAGAAAATGTTGAAACAAAAAAAAGGGCCTTCCCAAAACTTAAACCACAAAGTTGGAAGCACAGTAATGTCTATAATATGTAAACATCTAATTATTATGTAACAGGTAACACATATGATTTACTTCAATAGGAACTATGGGCCTAACCATGAACAAAACAGACCAAAAGACTCAAATATGCAGACATGTGTCCACATACTTTTGGTCATAATAGTGTATATTATCAGCTTAAACAATACAGTAATAAAACAACTTAAAGTAAGTTCAAATACAATCCAAAACTTTGTGAAGAAGAAAAAAAGAGCAATCACTCATGCTTGTTGTACGTCTCCTCTCAAGACAATCAGGACCAACAAGGATCATTCCTTCAAGATTCATAAAAACTGGTTCTGAAGTTGGAAAATGAGAACTTAAAACTTTAGCTTCTCCATCAGGCCATTCAATAGATTTTTAAAAAAGGTAGAGCACCATGCCAAAAACCAACCATCCACCCAAGTTTCACTGAAATTGAGGTTTCACATGTGTGTTTAAAATTTAGACTAAAGATGGATTAAACAGCAGACACTTCAGATCCCATTACACCAGGATTTGAAGTGTCCTAGAAAATAATTTTCATACTAGTGGACAGTTTGTAAACAGGACCTGTAACTGCAAAACAAAAAAAAATGTCTAGCTCTCTTGTCTGAGTAATTATAGAGCATTCTGCAAATTAACAGTGCAGTTACAACATCTGCGCTAATCTCTGTGTTGTGTGGTTGAAGAGCCCTTAGGCAGGATCTGACAGGCTTCAGCATTATAGGACAGCTGGAAATGGACACGCAGAGCACTCTGTCCATTTATTTCGGTGTTTATTGACTGAAGTGGCTGAAAGGGTCACATTTAAGCCTCCTAGACCTACAACTGTTTTAATCTGATGGGCCGCTAATGGTCTTTATGAACAAAATGTGAGTCTGAATTTTGTGGCTCAAGTGGATATTGTATTTAATGCAGTATGTTTTAGAGGCCATTTTAAAGGAATACGCCACAGAAAACATATGTCTTGAATGTCAAATCCACACCACCTGTAGACTTGAGAAAAGTTGCAAAAGTTTCCTTTGTGAATTATATTGCAAAGCCACAATGTTTTTCACGAAAATATTGCCATAAACATCTACTTTTTGGTGGGTTATCACTCAATATCTTCACACAGTAAATTGTACCATTTTAACAGGATCTAAAAATGGTAAATACATGTCAAGTCATTCATTTGTAACTTCTTAAAATATTCAAAATGAAGTCAACCCACAATTATGCTCAAAGGGTGCTAGTGGTATGACCTAGTGGCATATGAAAGCAAATTAATCAACAGGGAAATGATAACATAGCAAAATTCAACATAATACCATTTTAATGTCTTTACCACACCAGATTATAATCTGTTAAAATGATAAAATATAGTATGTAAAGGTGCAATGATCCTCTCTGACAAAATGCATGGAAAACGAGACATTTTTGGCTAAGTGGCTAGCTCGTTAGCTTGTATGTAGACACACATGGATTTCAATGGCGGTTTTGTACCGAAAATGTCCAGCAATGTCAGTTTATAATCTATCCTAGATGTCCAGCAACTTTTAAAAACCAATATAGCATAATCCTACTAATCTCAACTCTTCCTACTAATCCGAATAATGCTCAATATTCAAAAGACTTTCAGCCAAATATAATAAATACACAGATTTCCAATTTTTCGCTAGCATGGTTAGCTGATTACAGTTGTTGTTTGTGAACAACAGAAAGCTAATGTAGATGTGTGCGATAAAGTGACATTGAGAAGCTGTGCATTGAGCCATTTTATATATCCATATATTTTGGAACATATGTAGGTATTTGTATGTATAGAACTGGTTTGAAAACTTTATACCGTGACTTACACAGTTTCTGTTTGTCACTAGCCATGCTAGCAGGTTACAAGCTAACTGTATTAGTAACAATTGAGGGTTGTATTCAGCCATATTTTGGCAAAAATATGAATATTATACTTAATACATAGAGAAGCTTTAATTGTGATTTTGATTGGATTTTTTCGCCATTAAACTCAGGGGCATACGGTCCATTAAAGGTGCCGGGGCACCGCCAGTCCTGCAATTCCTATTGTAAAATACATATTTTAACGAAAAATTGTTTTTGTTATTGTTTTGTTGTGTGTGTATGTGCATAAATTGCAGTTGTTACTCTCACATAAATCATACATAATTACAGAAATGTGCGATGACTAATGAAAACGCGCTGCCTACAATCTTTAGCTATGTGCCGAAGAACGTACTCTTCTCCGCCCAACAGCGGTATGTGAGTAATATGTTTGGCTTTTCCTGGTGATCCCTGATTGGTTGACACCGTACGCCAAAAATAACTGGATCTGGGGTGGAAAATTTTCCGTCCAGGAAATGTTGCCAGATTGTGCAATTTTCTGCTTAATTGCTGCTTCCTTTTTAGATAACATTTACCCCCTGAAGGCAGGCAAAAAGGACATGGATTGGTGATAACTGTAAAGTGAAAGTAGTTGCTAAGTGGCCACCAAAAGATACTTTTTAAAACTTTTAGAAACTGCTAGCCTAGCCGCTAGCCACCAGCAGCTGGCTGAAATACACAGCGCTACCTAGGGCCATAGCCCCACCTACTGGGAATATCACGCCACACCACTGGTCAAACGGACTAACTTTTGGTATCCATTGTTGTGACTTCAAGCTAACTACAGTTGCAAACTGTTCACAGCCACCTTTGAAGTGGATAGGTTTCCATTGGAGTATTCCTTTAAAATCTTCTTAACTTAGGCAGTGAAGAGGAGAGCAATTTGTGGGAAATTGACTTGATCCATTTGATACCGCAGGCATGAGTGTTAACCACCGTACCATTTCTGGACCACCAGGTCTGAGTTTTTGACCATTTTTACAGCTGCAGCTCTCTGTGGCTGCCGTTGTTGGAACACAATATTTCTTTTACAGGGTCACACATCACATGGTAACCTATTTCAAAGCACAAGCCTCTCTATTCTCTAAGCTGTAACCGAAGCTTGTAATATCCACTGTCTGCTAAAACAAATATGGATTAAAGAGACAGTGAAGCTCTATTTTACCAACAGGTCAGACACAAAACATCCCTCCTTTCTAGGATAGATTTGTATAAACTGAGCTCTTAGGGAATTATAAACAGTTACCAGACTTGAATGAATGTAAGGTCTATCCTCTGTGTTTCACTTGAGTCACTGCTTTTCATCATTCAAATCTCTACAACTTCAGTTGATGTCTGCTACAGCAGATTAGCTGGACCGCGCTGCTGTGGCTTGCTCAGCATCTGAAAGACCAGAAAGGTTATGTTTACAAGCTTGTAAAGCGATGCTTATTTCTGACTGGCAGCAATAATGAATGCTCATTTCTACAGTCGTCCAGGGGTAGAGATGAAAGGTTTTAGTTGCCAATGCCAGCCTCAGGATTTTCTCTGTGTCCATCTGTCCAGCCAATACATCAGGGAGGAGTCTGGTGGAAACATGGAAGAGGTCATATGACTCAACCACCCAAGAGTGAGATGCCAGACGTGGCACAGCAGCTTTTCTAATTACTACAATATGTTAAACCTTCTAAGCTCTCCTCCTGGCCGCAAGTTTTTCAAAAAGGAACCTGACCTACATTTCTCCTGCATGCTCTGAATTCAGAAAAAAGTTGTTTAAGCCTTAGTGAGGAGAGAACTGAAATAGTAACTCCCTTTTCTCACACCGCCTGCTGCAAGAGGCAAGCCTGCAATCCAGCCTGCAGGGCCTTCCTGCAATTAACCAAACTACAAGAGTGAAAAGGTGCATTCATGGGAGATTGTACAAAATTAAATGAGATTGATGAGGATCAAATTGTCACGGAAGATAGATATGTGATTTTTTTTATGAAACAGTCATCTAAGTTGTGACTGAAATATCAAATCTGCAACAAAAGTGAAAACACACTCCTATAAATGTGCACAACATGAGCTATACAGGTCAAAGCAACCGGATGCTTTTACCATCATGACTGCCAAAGTGCAAAGTAATACAAACATTGTTGCTATGGCAATCGGTGACTAATGACTTACAAGGATTTCCCTGAAAGTCGGTGTTTGGACAAAAATGAAAAACACTGGCAATATGTCTGCGCAGAGAAACAATGACTCCACACAGTGAAGGAATTCATATTCCCACAGGCCAAAATAATCAATCTGAGAACGGAGGAACAAATCAAGATGTCAGCAAATAAATCAAAAGGAGGCACACTAAGTCACGATGAATAATAAAGCCATTGAAATGCCTTGAGTGCAAAATGTAAATTTTAAAAAATGTCAGAATTACTACACTCAATTGAGGCTGATAACATAGCAGTTACATCACTACCGAGCCGGAAAATTGAATTTCAGCCAGAAAGTGGAGTCTTCCGATCCTTGTTATTAATTTTCTGTGAATCGGTGTGACAATAACGTTAAAGAGGCCATTTATAGCAATGAATGACAGAATCAACGTGAAATTGATTAATTTTCCTAACATTTTCCTACCTATTGCTGATGGAAAATAACAATATTAACCAAAGCGACTCTTGTCCATGAAAAGAGTTTAAAGTGAATAGAGAAAAAGGTCTCGGAAGCTCATCAATATTTCCCTTAAATGTGTCACTGGACTACAAAAACACCTTGGAACATTTTATTCAGAGACAGATGATTCAAAGAGGGACGAGGCAGCCAGTACACAGAGCTCTAGAAATGTCACATTTCCTTTTGACTACACTAAGCCTCAACTGTTAGTGAGCAGCTTCGATATAATCTCATCTACATCTGGCACAAAGTTTTGACACATCTCTCTGCCTTTTCAGCCCGTTAACCTCATTTTCTTTTTTTAAAAAGATATGTATTTGGGCATTTTTTTGCCTTTAATGGAGAGCAGATAGTGTAGAAGCAGACAGGAAACAAAGGGAGAGAGAAAGGAGTAAAGCATGCAACAAGGGTCCCAAGCCGGAGTCAAACAAGGATGTGGCGGTTACGTGGTATGCACTGTAACCATGTGGCTAACAGGGCACTCCTTAACCTCATTTTCTGCATTACCCCTGAAAGTGCTGGAACATGGGACAAAATAAACAGGCCCCAGGATGCTCATAATCAGGGAGCTATTTTAATAATTTGAGCTACATTAGGAAATAAGGTCATCTCTGCAGCAAACAATCACAGAAAACACAGTTTTACGTGATGATGTACTTGGAAATGGAATTTATCCATTAGCACAATTGAGACAGAAACGAGCTTTGTGGATTTAGGTTAACAGATGAGGTGGACGTTATCTTCTGTTATGTCAGTTGGTGTAACAAAGTGAGTAAAAACAATATTATAGCGAACTGATTGAGCGAAAACGTTCATTCTTGACGCTGGTAACAGTAGTTTGACAAAATAATTTTATTTTACTGGTGCTTTCAATCATAGCTCACAGTCGTCTGATCCGACTGCATGCTAACTGATAAAATCAGTTTGCTGATGAAGACCATGAGATGCATTTGAAAATGAACCAAAGATGTTTTTATGGCTACAACTGTAAATTTCTTTCAATATTGGTTCATTTCTCAATGATTTCTTTGATTATCCAATCAATCATTTACTTGATTTACTGTCCTCCTCCTCCTCTCTTTGTAATAAGTATTTTGTCCAACCAACAGTCCAAAACCCCAAGATATTGAAGTTAATATCAAACTAAATTAAGCAAATCCTCACACGACCTCAAACCAGCAAATGTTTGGCATTTTTCCTTGAGTTGTTATTTTTTATACAAACATTCAGCTCTAAAACCACATTAATTACTTTTTTGGCCTCTTGGGAGAAGCTGAACAAACTGTAAACACAACACTGACATATTGTCACTTCATAAAGTTCATATGGTGAAATTACAAAAAATCCCCTATTTTCAAAACCAGCAGACAGGGAACATCATTAGTTTTCATTTGGAGTCTTGTCTTATGTCCTTTTAGCTCTGATTTGACCTCCACCATCTCCTGAGGGAAATATCAGGCTCCACCTTACTGCTAACTGTGTCTGTCTAGCTTCTGGTGCTGTGAAACTGGTGGTTGGTGTGTTTATCAGAGCTTTTTTACTGATAAGAAAACATCTGCTTGCCGCTGCTAGAAACGTCTCAGATGGGAGCAGTGAGACTGAACCAAAACAAAACCAAAACAATGAACTGAAAGAAGCTAAAACACTCTGTAGAACTGAAGGGAACTTTTCAAACTTTTCAGCTTTAAAGGGGACATATTATGCTTTTTATGGTTTTCTGTTGTTTATACACTGTTATGATGTTGGATGTCTATGTTAAACATGGTCAAAATTCCAAAACTTGAAGTTAACATATGTAGACAAGACAAAAGCCAGAGCTTCATTTGGGATGTTTTTTTCTACCTTGCCGATAAGCTGACATCAGCAGATTTCGTCTCGAGCATGCACGGATGTATTTGAGAAGTTGACATTTCGAGCAAAGAACGAGAAAAGGAAGTGAAATCCTACTACTATAGTTTGTTGACGTAGCCTCTGTAGCCGACAGAAGTCTCCAGAGGGGCAGCTTCCTGAAGCTAACCAATCAGAACAGAGTGGGCTCATCAGGAGGGGGAGGGGCCTTAAAGAGACAGTAGCTTAAACGGCCTGTTTCAGACAGAGGCTGAACTGAGGGGCTGCATAAAGAGCCAGTATAAGATAAATAAATTAAAAATATAGATCAAATGTGCATAATATGTCCACTTTAACTGAAGAAGCACAACAATTAAAAAATGTTCTACAAACTCTTCCAACTGTGGCTTACTGCATTTTCAGGGCCAAACAATAACCTTTCGAATACTGAAAATGAATTAGTCACTGCTGATACTGGTAGAACAGGTAATTGAAGGTACTGGAAAATTAGAATTTACTGGGCTAATTCTGCTGATGAATGAAACCTCACTGCTTGATATCTTGATGTCTGCTATTCTTATCATTTATCGGGTTCGGCAGGATGCCATTTAGTCTGCTCTCCGTCACCCTGAGGTCTATTTAGACTGAAAGACCTGCTGAAGAGGATGTTATGCCTCCGGATTGAACATTGACAGTGACATACGGATCGGTCAAGGTTGGATTAGCTGTGCTGCATCAGAGCACTTCTTCAGTTTTCTGAGGGGGCTGACATTTTCATCCAAAGAAGTGAACGCGCTGCAGAACTGGAAAAAGAAATGTCATTCTCGACTCCATATCTCAAGTGGCACATGTGCTTGTTCCATTTTCCAATTAGCATGAATTTAATTTAGGGAGCGTATGCTAATAAAACATCAGCGCTGTAGCTCCATGTACGGTAAAAGCGTTTTAGCTCCAGAGCCCACAGGTACTAAACTCCTCGAGCACAAAAGCTATCTTTCATTTTTCAGCTAATTTCACAACTTTTTACACACTCAAAGAAGATTAACAGCTTTCTATGTTGTGGTGCTGTTTCTTATTGGCAGCTGATATATAACTGAATACATGCACACACCTCTGACACCACAGACTTGGGTTAAACCAGTCTATTTAGTGTAATCTGGTGTTTATGTCTACACTTTATCAGCTGTTTAATATCCTTCAGACTGATGCAGGCCTTGACTTTTGACTGGAGTCACTGGCATAGTCTTGTCCTTTCTGGCAGCTCAAGCACACCAGCTAAATTCTATGCAAACAATCCCATATGGTGCATGTCAGGTTGTTTCAGTATTTCAGGTTTTTTTGTGTGGACATAGCACATACAGAGTCTGTCATAGAGCAGCTTTTTTTTTTCTTGCTTCTGATCTCAACCTGCAGAGGAGCAGCAGATTAAAACAAGAGCTGAACAGATATCATCAACACGGGTTGCTAGAAATCAAATATTGTCTGTGAGAAAATAGGAGAAGAATACAAAAAAGCAGGCAGTCAGGCATGGCGCTGGGTACTGAGGCATGAGGAAAGTCAGCTGGATGCAAAATTGATCAGCCTGCAGAGTCACAAAGCATCTCAAATGTGTGTGAGGGTGTGTGTGTGTGTGTGTGTGTGTGTGTGGAGTGAGGATGCGACTGTCCTTTCCCGTCCTGCCCTGTCTGCCCTCCACGACACGCTGCATCAGCTAAATGGTTGGGGGTGCAGGAAATCTTACATAAGGCCGTCTAACATTCAAAGAACATGGCAGGGAGACTCACTTGACAAGAAACAAGAGTAAAAGTCAGCGGTTGTGGCTCTTTGGATAGTAATGTTGGCCGGTCGGTCGACCACTTTGGTCTAGACTGAAATATCTCAAAAACAATTTTTTTTTTTTACAGGCATTCATAATCCCTGCGGGGTGAATCCTGTTGACTTTGGTGATCCCTTGCCTCTATGAGGTCAACATTTTTGTTTTTTTGGGGTATTTCAATGAATTTTTGGGGCATTTTTTTGCCTTTATTTGAGATGTAGGCAGGAAATGCAGGGAGAGAGAGGGGATGACATACAACAAAGGTTCTTGGCTATGACTGAACCTGGACGTTGCAGCCATGTGGCATACGTCCTACCTGGTACACCATCAGGGCGCCACACATTTTGTTTGTTTTAGTGAGGTGTCTAAACAGATGGTGGATGGATTTCCATGAATTTTGTATAGTTCAATACTTTGGTTTATGCCTAAATACCTTCAAAATGAATGACATTCCCATCAACCTCAACTGTACTTTGTTTTTGTGCTAATTAGCATGCTAACATGCTAAACTAAGATGATAGTGGTAAACAGTACCTGCTAACGTTATCATCTTAGCATTTAGCTCAAAGCACCACTAAGTACAGCCTCACAGAACTGCTAGCATGGCTGTAGACTGTTAGTCTTGTATAAACTCCCAAACATTGGTGCAGAACAGGGACTGAGTACAAGACAACAAGAACAACAAGGGGAACATAAGACAATGGGAGGCTTTAACTGCCTCTCATTCATCCTACTCTAAATTCCCGCAGTGTGAGCATCCCAGGCAGCCAGGAGACAAAAGAGCGAGTGTCTCCCTGCTGCTCAAAGCGACATCTCAGCACTCTCGCCTCCAACAGGCCCAAATATGACAGCCTACTGGGTCCAGCTGCCATTCGAGGACCCGTTCAATCCCTGCTCTGTCTCCGAGATTGGCCCCATCTCTCATAGCACTTAGCCTCACGCCTGTAGGCTGATGCGCAGAAATCCAATGATGCCCACTTCAAAAATACCAAGATGAAACACTGCCCCTTGCCCGTGGCTCTTAAGAGGAGAGGGGCTAGGTGTTAACGTCGTCAGCGTGATTGATTTTGCACGCTGGATAGAAGGTTGAGGAGGCTCATAGAGGACACGTCCATCTTTAGGAATAAGCGTGCAATTATTGGAATACATTCAGACGCCCTGAGAAATGAAAAAGGCGCAATCAGTGCTTATTCAAATGCCTCTCACGGTCGATGAGGTGACAGACAGACAAAGATGTCAGACAGATACTCAACCAGACCGCTGAGGAGTATAATAAGGACAACCCTCAGCGTTCCCTTCATGTACTTCATATCCTGACTGAACATTATGAGCAGCAATAGACCAGAGCCTCATAAACTCTCTGTGCTGCCTTATAAAAAAGCACATATGACATTTATAGTATGGCAAACATTTTTTTTTAAAGCACTTTGGTGTTGCATGCGTCTAAATCTAACATCCAGTTGTCCAGACCACAGGTAATTATGATTCAACCACCCACTAAGATATAAGGCCCCTTCCTCACCTATCATAGGTGATTATCAAGCATCTCAGCGTGGAGCAGCACGTGTCCTGAAGTGACTCTGGGAAACGTGAGATCAGCACCAAGGCAGCACTTCTATAAGCCTCCCAGCCTAATAGCGTTGGGCTTCAGAGACCTCAGAGCCACAGCGAGCGGGATTTATGGAGGCGTGAAGAAATTATGGGACAAAGTGATAAAAAATTGGGAGAAGAACACAGTGTACCAGCTCAAATCAAAAATGTTACATGGTTCTTTATGATGTATACGGTACAGTAGCTTGCCTGAGTTTTAGAACAGGGATGAACACATGCAAGGTAAACAGATACCAGGAGCAGATTAAGACAAAAAACAGTTTATCCTGTATATTAACTCACATCTTGGCAACAAAACAGTCCAGTTGCAGTCTAAGTGCATCTACGTTTAGGTCTAAACCTAAATCCTGATCACTACAAGGATGGGAACATGTTACTAGCTCTCTCCACTTTCAACCTGAAATATGTTTCCCTGTATAAAATAAAAAAAGCAAACTCCATTTGTTGAGGGCTGAGTCTGTGAGACGTGGTTGACAGCTCCTCAAAAATATACTTATTTGCTTTTTTTGCTGAGCGTGAGACGAGAACAACGATGCCATTCTTGTATCTGTCATTTATTTATGACGCTGGAGGCAGGAACTGGTTAGCTTAGCTTAGCATAAAGACTGGGAGCAAAGGGAAACAGCTAGCCTTTTTCTGTACCAAGATAAAATCAGCATCTCAAAAGCTTTTGTTTAATGAGAACAAAAGCTGAAGTGTAAAGACATCAAGTTGCAGTTTTACAGGGACTATTTCCTGGCCAGGTGCAGTGACTTTGTGAGCATTGGCAGTGCTAACAGTCAGGTTTTGTCACCTTTGGACAGAGCCAGGCTAGCTGTTTCCATTCTTTATGCTAAGCTAAGCTAACCAGCTGCTGGCTGTAGCTTAATATTTCATGCAATAAAGAAAATAAACATGTTTCCTATAATGTTGAACTATTCCTTTAATTCAACAGCACAGCACAGCACATATCAAGGCCGCCGCTGTCATGAAGTACACTCAGACATATCAAAATATGTCTCAAGATCATTTCTAACATCTGTTTTTTTCAACATGTCTAATTACAAAGTGAGGAATCAGTGTGTTAAAGAAGGTCTGCTGCTTTTGGGGTAAATCATTTGAATATCCATTATGCTGTGTGAATCATAAACTTGATAAAAAACAGATTTCAGAGTGAATTACATGTGCACAGTTTTCACCCCTTATCACGTGTATCCTTCGCTGACTCCCTCTTTGCTAAAAAGTAAAATATTAAGAGAAGAGAAGGGCTCTGCTGTACAAACAAAGCAACAAAATGCCCTCTGAAGATATCCAGCAGTCACCTTGTGAGTCTGATACCACTGAATCAGACAGTTGATTTGACGTCTGGTTAACACGCTGAGTCGCTCCTGTCTAAACTCTGACAGATGCCGGTCAATAGGGAGCTTGCGGTGATCTTTAAATAAAAGTCTTGATTGACAGTTTACTTCACACAAGTGGTGAGGTCGCTACACTGAGCCTCTATTCACACCAACTCACTGTGTAAGCGACTAACACGTTATTTACAAAGTAGATCCACACAGTAAAGCAATTTCACATGACAACCCACGCTCGCTGTAAGCGCGGCATGTCGCTGACAGACATGCAAGCTCATGAGGGATTGAAACTGGGACTTTTTAGTTACAGGAACCTTTTTGACTCCTTGTCCACTCTGCTGAATAACATCACCGCTACGCTATTCCTGGAAATGAATTAGTCTTATTTCAGCTAAAAGCCATGCAATGTAATACCCACTGAAGGTATTAACTAAAGAGGATAAAGAGAGGCTAAGGAGAGGGATCATCAGTAAAAAAAAAATAAAATAAAAACACACATACTCTACCAACTCTCATTAATTACAGATTTTTTCCTTCTCCGCAGGCTGACAGTTGCTGACCAAAGTCTGACTGCAGGTATTAATCAAGTGAAGTTGAGACCACAAACTCTTGAAAACTTATTTCTGTCATTACATCATGGTGAAAACGTGTTTACTTTTGCGGCTGGTAAGAATAAAGTGCAGGATATTTATCAGAAGTCAACACGATGTCAAAAAAATAAGATCACATCACCAGAAAACACTTAAAAACTGAAAGTGTTTTGTGTTTTTTTTTTTTTTTTTGCTGAACACTTCCAGTTATGTTTTGGCTTTGTTGACACTGCAGCTGCCAGGAGCCAAAATCAGATTTTCCCCTCACATCTGTTTGTTATTGACAGGGTGAACAGATCCAATCACATCAAATCGGACATTTTGAAAATGAATGTCTAATTTGTTGCAAACGCAATATGTGTCTCATGCTGAAAATAATTAATGCAACTATTCAGTGTGATGGTTGTCATCACTCCACATTCAGGGAAGATGAGAAACATCTATAGAGCTAAAACTAAAAGTCAACTATTCCATTGTCGATCCACAAAAACCTTTTTGGAAACTATTTTGACGATTGATCAATTGTTTTGGTCATTTTTAAAGCATAAATGCTAAATATCGTCTGATTTCAGCTTCACAAATGTGAGAATTTGCCATTGTTTGTCATATATGACAGTAAACTGAATATCCTTGAGCGCTGGTTGAACAAAATTGAGTTCTGTTACATTATAATCGGAAATTTTCACTATTTTATGACATTTTATGGATGATTTATTGAGAAAATAATAAGCAGATTCATTGATAATGAAAATAATCTTTAGTTGCAGCCCTCATCTTTTACATTTATCCATTTGAACCGTTTTTTTCAATGCAAGTAGACTTGCATACAACAAGTATGTGAGTGAAAGCATATTTTTACAAATTGCTTCACAGGGTTGCAGGGCAACGCACGGTTGCCTGATTGCCCGGGGCAAGTAAAGTGCCACATCGGGCTAGTAAATCTAGCAACTCGGCAAGTGGCAAAAAATAATAATAATAAAAAACATTTCAATCATTTTTTTTGATCATCGTCGTTCTCTTGCACACAGCAGAGCCCCTTCTCCCTGCACGCATCGGAGGATGTCGGCACACGTCGTTGGCCAATCAAGAATTGAGTAGGTTAGTAGTGTGATGCGTGAAAACAAACATCCCTCAGGATTATGTGAGCGCCGTCAAATAGAGGAATCAGTGGAGCAGGTAATTTTTCACCGCCATTAATACTCTGAGAACGAGAAACATCAAAGAAGGAAAATCAGGAAGCTTGAAGCGGAAGAACTTAGTCTAAAAAATGTATTTGCCGTCAGGTTAAAGAGCCGATTCAATTATCTGAAAGTGTTTAGTGCTCAGTGAAGGATAAGGGATGGGGTCAAACCATTTCCAATATGCACTGTGTGTCCTTGTTCTGTTTCATTCACTTAAATAAAGATTAAACATGACAATTAACTTTAGTGTTTGTTGTTATTTGATAACCGCTAATAAATAAAACAATTTGTATGGGGTCAAGTAGAAACTGACTTTGGGCAAGTAGATTTCTGACCCACTTGCCTGACAAGTGAAAAAAAACATTAATGTTGAACCCTCATGTGGCTTTAATGTTATTACGAATTTAGAATAAATCATAAAGAAGCTAATGACTGAAATAAAAAGGAGCCGCTCTGACTAATGAACTCGACTATTGGATGTCAGGAGCTGTGTAATTACACCGTGGGTGATGATTTAACTGATAAATGTGGCATTGATTCTTCTTCATGAGCGTCCTCGGTGTTGATGTTGCTCTTCCTGACGGGCAGATTTGTTCCAAATGTGAGTGATTTTATTTCATGTATAATGAAAAACAACGCAATTAAAAGTTGATGAAGAAAAAGCCAGTAAGAAGACCTTGAGTTAGGATTGTTTCATCAAACTATCTTCAAGGTCAAGAATGCTTCACTCATAGCTCCTGAAAGTGTGATGGATTAGAGCTGAAACGATTAGTTGAATAATTGATTAGTCAGAAAGTTAATCAGCAACTTGTTTGCTAATTCCAGCTGCTCAGATGTGAAGATTTGATGCTTTTCTCCGCTTTAACTAATATCTTTTGAAATTCTGCTCTGCTAAAAGAAGCACTTTAAAGATGTCACCTTGAGCTGAGCGGAGCTGTGACGAGCATTTTAAAGACTGAACCAAAAAGAAAATGGATCGATAATGAAAATATCCGTTCTTTTCAGCCGTACTGTGGATGAAATCATTACAGGCTTCTGAGCTTCTGTGCCACCAGGTCCATCACCATGACAACGGAGCAAACTCCAACCGCTGATGAAGGCCATGTGATATGGTTGAAAGCACAATAAAAAAGCTAACATATTGATCTTGAATTTGAGGCTGTTTTGTCACAATAATGCAAACAGTTCAGGGATACAAGTCTAACCTGGGCGGAAAATGTTTAATTTGGCAGAAGGAGGGGGGGTGGAGGGGGGGTGGGGTGGGGGGGTGAGTGTGAACAGAGCCTTTGGGTCTCTGGGGGTCACAGGAGCCAAATGGTCTCCATGGTGCAGCTTGGCACAAAGACCTGGCATAAAGCTGGTTATCTGTCATGACAGCTGAGTGGGTGATTATGAGCATTCAAGGATTTTAACACAAATTATATCTGCAGAATAACACACCTTTACTTTACAGCCTGTTTCAACACTGCACTGAGGATGGAGCTGGTATTTGCTTATGAGTTGTTTAGCTGCCAAATGGTTACAAACCTTTTTATTTACCTCTACATTAAAGAAAAAAAACAATGCAGATGGCTAAATGAGCATTATCCCACTGCAGGGCCCTGGGTATCCTCTTGGTTTAATGATACAGCTAGCTGGTGGTACAGTAAGCCGCTGTGCAGCTGTAACGTTAGCAATCTGACAAATGACAGCACTGACTTGCACGTCTGGTGCATTGGAAACACCAGCTTTAAAGTTTAAAAGGACACCGCGATACCATGCTTTGCAGGCTTACCTCGGGATGCAGTTCGGGGAGGATCCATCTATCTCCCATGTTGCAAACAGGTTCATAGGGACCGGTCTGTTGAGAGCCCCGCTCCCGGGGAAACTCAACCGGCCACTTCTCTCCGCCATGGTCCGGGCTGCGGGTGGGACTGTCCGACACAGAGCTGAGGATCTGTAAACAGCAGACCGGTGCGGGTCCTCTGTCTGTGTATGTGTATGTGTATGTGTATGTGTATGTGTTTGTGTGTGTGTCTGTGTGCGTGTGTCCGGGAAGAAGAGCCGTCACTCGCTCACGTTAGTGCGATGTGAACGGCGGAGGACGAGCTCATTTCTCCGTCCTTGTCGGGCCGGGCAGGTCGGTGTGGTCCTCTGCTGCCAGGGGAGGAACCGCAGTGGGGGCAGCGCAGGAGTGAACGGACCGACCGCTGAGCTTGTTGTGCCTACCACGCTGCTCCGAGTGTATGAGGGGTGATTAGTGCCACACAAGCAGGAGGGGGAGGAGAAGCTCATATTTTTTTCAAGGGTTTAAAGCAGCTACACCCTAATCTTATATATACATAGACGCATCATTGACTGCTTCGCTTGTTGCTGTGATAGTCAACTTCACTGCCATAGTGGACCGGGCTGTGAACAAGTACAAGTAAATGGGTGAGCTGCAGTTTTCTGGATAAAAGCACCATAATGTAAAAGGTTTTTTTCTACTCCATATAGATGAATATAGATGATAAACCCTTGAATATAAACATGACTGATTGTAATCAGTTGAGAAATGTGAACGTTTTAGTGTTTTTTATCCAGAAAAAATTCTGCTCTCCATTTACTTGTATTTGTTTACAGGCCAGTCTTGCCCGGTCCAATATGGCGGCGATGTTGACATACGATCCATAGGCCAATGTGGCATCTATATAAATATGTCTATGTCTAATCTATCCGCAGTTTGTGCATCTCATGTATTAGCATAGGCTACATTTGGGTTATAGAGGTAACCATTGGTTACTCTTTAAAAAACAAAACAAAACACAAGGCTGTTTAAAAACATTTACCACTGTTCTGACAGTATGTCCAGCATCCCCAAAGACTCTTCTAACCATCTGGATAAAAAATAAATTCTGTCCACTGCATGACAAAAATGATTATTAACTTGTTTCCCAAATTGTGACTCCATAATTGTGTTTCCAATCCAAGTAGTCAGCAGGCTGCCATCTTTGTTTTAATATAGAGAGGGGTAGCTTGGGAAATGAGTTAAAAATCGTTCTTATGATTCAGCAGGTGAAATATTTTTTCATCCAGATGGTCAGAAGAGTCTTTAGGGATTCTCAAAATACCCTCAGAACAGCAGTGTATTTAAATGACCTTCTGGGTTTTTCAAATATCACAGATTAATTATCTTTTAGAGAAACCAATGGTTACCTCTGTGACCTGAATGTATGCTAATACATGAGAGGCACAAACTGTAGCCACCTATAATCTATATTTTTCATAATAATAATGTAACAAATGACAATGTGTTATGTCATGAACCTACATAGAATTAAACCCCGACTCTGCAGCTCCCTTCGACTTCACTGAGCTTTGTAGTGAGTTTCAGCTCATTGTTTAGGTGCAACTTAACTCTTTTGGTTCACTCTCAGTGCTCTCATAGCATTGTTTTCAGCCGCAGCAGGCAGCTACTTTCAGAGAAAAAGCTCTAAAATCCAACTGTAGACTACCAGCTCAGCACCAAAGGGCAAACAGACACAGTTAGTCACTAGATGGTGAACATAGCGGAGCATTTAGCAGCTATGGAGCCAGATATTTCCCTCAGGAGACAGTAGAGTGCGAAAAAGAGCTAAAAGAGAGTGAATATTGTAAATAAGCAACTGTTTGATAACAAGTTCAACATATCAACTTAAAAGGTGATAGTAAGTCAGTGTAGCAACGCACCAGTCTTTCAACTAAATGCAATGTACACCCATCCACGGCAATATTACACGCTCAGACCAAATTATGTGGTCTGGTTAGGTTTAGGCACAAAACCCACTTGGTTAGGTTTAGGGCAAGAATGTGCTTTGGGTTAAAATGATCACTTGAAACATCGTCATGGCTACAGTAAATGCCACAACAAAAAACTGTCCCGAGTTTCAGTTGCAAACGTGACGCTCGAGGTTGGAAGTTACTTTTTGCCATCCTACTATGTAGCCATCCACCCAACACACCTATTCCTAAGAGGGAAAACTGCACCTTATATAGGCATCATCGGCCTCATGGTGTCTAATAATGACGCAGATGGGTTTACATTGGAGTTAGTTGGAAGCCCAGTGTGTCTCATAAATACGCTACAGAGGGCCTTGTGCTTCAATATCAGATGCCGAGGGGCATGACAAAGTGTCGGTATTTGACGCCCTAGGATTGACAATGGGCGGAAATTTCCACAATGCCATCATAGTGTTTTGAACAACCTCCCATACACTCTTCCATTATCTAACATAACAAACTGCAGCTGGTCAGTAATCATCCAATCAATACTGTTTAACCAGGTCCGGCATATTTATGAAATATGTTAAGACAGTGCAGCCTGAAAAGTTTCTCCAATGGTTAAAATATTTGGTCTGACATGCAAATAATACAAATGTGTCAGAAAATAATATTGTTTGACTGAAAACAATCCCGTTACAATGATAAACTGGGCATATTTTTTCTTGTGGTGGCAATAATTTGCTGTCATATATGACAGTTTAGGTTCAGTGACACTCCGTTCTGTCCTCCTTACCTGGCTCATCTATGGCATTAACTACCCCTCATATATTTCTCTCCAGGAAAAACGTCATTGAAGGTCTCTCCCCGCTGCATTTTCTGCATTTTGCCGACATCGCGCTTGGCAGGTGCAGCCATGTCAAGGTCTGGGCGGATCCGAGGAGTCCAGCCGTTTCGGTTCAATTCTCAAATTGTTTATGTACAGTATTCAGAAGCACAGGAGCACCGCTGCTACCATCCCTCCACTTTCACATGTCACACCCCTGCTTTATAAAAGATTAAATCCTTGCAGAGATAAGTACGAGCAGGACTTTTAATGCACATTTTAATCACACTTTCAATCTTTTGCAGGAACTCAGGTTGCTTAAATAACTTGTGTTTGGCTCTAAATCAAAGGACCCTGTTTCACTTGACCAGCCTGTTCCCGCCCTGCTGTTGAGCACTGACCACATTAATATTATTATAATAATATTTATTATAACAATGAATGCTGATATCACTGATATTAATCATGCACAGCCATGTGTCCCCCCCCCCCCCCCCCCCCCCCGATATCCAACCAGATATTATTTAACTACAAGCTGGTACTGCCACCATGTGGTTAAAGATAAACATGCTGGAATTTTATTCTCCAGTGCAAATATAAACATAATCTCCTTTGTTTTGCCAACAAACATATTTTACTTTTGTTTATCTAGCTACTTTTTGGTAAGAGTATCCATTCACCATCAATGTTTTCAGACACTGTATGGCATAGACTTGGTCACTTTAAGGATTAGTATGAGCTGATGGATAAACTGTTATCATATTAATCCACGCATAGCTGATCTGTTAAGTATTATTCTGTCGATGGCAGCTCCTCTCCTCTGCCTTTCGTAGATGGTTTCTATAGATGAACTAAAGGAGGCAAGAGGATAAAACTCACATTTTAACTTGACCCGTCAGGTTCCCTATGATTAGTTCAAGCTCACTGAAGAGTCCAAATGAAGGTGTAAAGAGCTAATTTTAATTCAGAGTCCCTCTGGTCCTGGCTGGATATTAAACTGTATGAACACACTATGGCACAAGAAGTCACTCCGCTTGTTTCATGGCTTCTCTTCACATCTTCCACTGCCTTGCATTGACATTTTGACTTTCAACATACCTACAGCATTCTTAACTCCCTCTTTGTTCACTGTAAAATTGGTTAATATACAATTTAAGAAGAATCCTTTAAACCAAACCCATTAGAATCTCAATTTCTGCTTGAAATTCATCTTAAAATACAGACCAATGTCTCACTTAAGGTAAAATACCATCCTGTTTATCAATTTTTTCATACTGGAATTGATTTAGACTAACATGAAAATCAAAGATGTTTGTTTTGTGTTTATAGTGAGTGACAGACAGAATCAAGTGTTTGTGAAAGCTTTATTCAATTATACCACAGAGACTTTATCGTATGTGTATGTGAGTCTCTCAACTCACATTCACAAAATATTATTTTATAAAACAGAAGTCACAATTCTTTCCGGACATCACTAAAAAAAAAAAAAAAAAAGACATGACAGTTTGCAGTGAGTGTTTTATTAGTATCAAATCAATAAACTGATTTAGAAACATTTCTTCCTGCTGAAATAGACACTTCTGTGTTCAGACTCACAACATCCTACAGGCCAAGGCTGGATTTAAAGTTAATAAAAGCAGAAAAAAAAAAAAAATTACCAATACAAGACAAGGTCCCGATACAGCAGTGTTTGACAGAGAAAAAAAAAAAAAGCCAGATCAAATCTAATGCCAGAATCCAATACATTACACTAGAAAGCTGAAATAAATCACCAACTAAGATGTTTGCATTTCTATGTTCACATATCAGGGCAGTGAATGCAACATGTTTAGAGACGCCTGTTACGGCATCTCGTCAGAAGCAGAATCACAGTTTCACGGCAATGCCAGGAGCTCGCATGACAGACGAAAAAAAAAAAAGAAAAAAGAAAAAACATTCGACATTTCCCACCGAACCTTGAACTGCTCCGAACACTTGGGCAAAGCACAGAGGAGTGGATGGAATCGTAACATGGCAGACAGCTTGGACAGACTCCAGGAGATCACCTGATCAAAAGGTTTCCTGTCACTCACACAATATGAAAGGGCTTTTTTTTAAAAAGAGAGAAATGTATAAATCATGAAGAAACAGGAAAACAAAGATCTTTTCTCTTCCCCTTGGAAGCACATCCAAACTAAGAATTACAAAAAAACCCCCAACGGAAAATAAAATAAGACCAAAAAAAAAATAATCAAAGCCAATGTGGGCACATTAATGACTGAAAGACGCCATGAAAAAGGCAATTTTCTCCCCTTTATTTAAAAAACAAAAAACAAAAAAATCATCTGCCACCACACAGGTCTATGGTGCGCAACTATCAGTCTATGATACGGCCTACAAGTGAACCCATCTCAGTGTTTGCTGTCTGCTGAGGCGGAGCGGGAACGCGAACGGGATCGGGAACGGGAGCGAGAACGGGAGCGAGAGCGTGACTGTTTGTTCTGAGCGGGAGCGGGTGAGTGTGAGCGAGACCTGGAGCGGGACCTGGAGCGGGACTTGGAGCGTGACTTGGAGCGGGACTTGGAGCGGGAGGGGGATCTCCCTGCGGCCTTGCCCCCTCCCGAGGTCTTCTTCTCTGGAGTGCGGCTGATGGACCTGGAGCGGCTCCTGGAGCGGTTGCGGCTCCTGGAGCGACTCTTGGAGCGGGAGTAGCTGCGGGAGCGGGAGCGGCTCTTGCTGTGACTGTTGGCAGAGAGGTAATTGATTAATGATTTAGTCAGTGTAAGTGTACAACAAACAATCAAAAGACAACCTGAAACCTGCACTATAAATACACTAAATAAGAGACTCACAGATCTGCCCTGATATCCTTTATCATGTCAGTAAACATCCAGGAGGACTGTTCATCCAGACTAAACTGAACTCATCAATGAGGAGTAAAGGTACAAGATCTATATTTAAAGGAATAGTTTTGTGCTTATTTGCTTTCTTTCTCCAAAAGTGAGGTGAGGAGATCAATACCTCTCAAATGTCAGTGCTATAATTTTGAAGCTCGATCCATCAGGCGATTAGCCCGGCTTTTGGTTGTTCGGTAAACTAATCGCATGAACCAGCTTTAAAATAATATGTTTGTTTTACAAGGAATTCTTGTGATAACGGCATTTTGGACTAGCGATCGCTTTGTAATCAATCTAAAGTCCACATTTCTGCGGCTGGAGCAGCTGCAGGCACACGTTGCCTTCATCCTCCACAATCAATCATATATCTGTCTCCATCTTCATTTCTGTAACTTTAGAAAACAGATCTGTTGTTGTGATGAGAGCCGGCAGAGTCCAGCTGATAAATACCACGCTCTCCTCTGCTTTCGCTGGGAGTTTTTCCCCTCACACATCCCAGTCACAGTCGCTGCTCCCTTTGCCTTTACTGTGATGCAATCTTATCACATTTTTGCACCGGTATTATCATGAACTATGTTATATGTGCTATATAGCTCGGGGCCACAAAAAACTCAAACATAATTGGTGAAGTTTCACCAAGACTGGTAAAAATGGTGAAAACAACTCACCTTCTGCTGTCCTCAAAGATCTTCAGCTTGCGTCCGTTCAATTCTGTCCCATCAAGCTTGGCGATGGCGTTCTTCATATCACTGCGAGATGCAAACTCAACCACCCTGTGTGAGAGCAGAAACATTATTAGGAGTTCACGATGACAAAGACAAATAGAGAGTCACGGTTTGACGAACAGAGCGAGCAACTCACCCTTCATTTTTGTTGGGTCTGTGGGCGTCCACAAAGGTAACTTCACCTGCTTTTCTCATGAGGTCTTTCAGGTCCTGTTTCAAAGTATAATGTAGGATTAGTAACAAAGAACAAAGTATGAGGTGCCAGTGAGAGCCTTTTCAGACCTGGAGGGAGAGAAATGAGCAGGCAGCAAGACACCAGCACACAGAAACTTGGGTTATCTAACGCTGACTTTCACAGCAGAACAATATATGTGATAAGCTCTCATTTCAGTGGAGGGCATTGTAAACAAAAAGAGCCACTGCAAATGCTTTGTGAGTATGGACAAGTGTTGCCTTTTCTCAAAAGAAAAACTTCCTATATCCCATTAAGTGGCTCCATGAATCCGCATTTAACTTCTTAGCTAATCAGCAAAAAAACCAAATTCACCTCGTCGACATCGTGAGACGCCTGACAATTGTGCACAGGTGACACAGGCTTTGGGGTTTGAATGTATTTCAGGTTAAAACCTAATGCATTTTTGCATAAAGTTAATATTGGATCTAGTGCCTGCATATACGAGATAAAGCTGTGTATTTTTTTTTTCTTTTAGGGGTTGGATGACAATATTTCTATGGGTAAAATAGGCAAAAAAGCCTACCAAAAGTAGTTGGCTCAAAAGGCTTTAAGTGTTTTGTTTTGTACATAATAAAACTGACTGTACACCCCCTTTACCACCCAACCCTGTACAAACCCAATCACATGAGTTTTATGCTACTTACCATTCCAAACCCAGGGAGATATTAGCATAGAGCCTTGTCCAAATAGCAAATGGAACCAATGCAGTGTTAAGCCCTTGAGAAACGACCTCGGCCTTGACTCAGCATCCGGCCTCCACAAGTAAGGAACCACCAGAGAGCAAGTAGGGGGAGGGGTGTGCGCCCGACTCAACACCCCCCCAGCTCCATCAGCAACAGAAAAAGACCCAAATAGGAGAGTGTAGGGGCCGTGGATTTGAGGGGGGTTACAGCAGTCGGGGATGCCAGCCCACAGAACCTCCAGACTGTGGCTACGGACCTCCTAAGGCTACCGTATCCTGCGCTAGACCACTTTCACCCGCTACGGGGCCCAGCCAAGACTTTAGACCGGCGGCAACTGCGTGTAAGGAGAGGCACCAAATGGACACTATTCAGAAAAAACAACCAGGAGAGGGCGCTACACACTTCTGACACCTCCGTGGAGGGTGTGCAGTCACCTCTGATACAAGGAAACCATATCAGAGCAGCTGATAAAAAGCAGTTAAATGTTTTTTGGTAAGAATGCCCGTCATCAGCAGTAACGTGCTTTCTCTGGGGAAAAAAATGTGGATGGTGGTAAAGTTTAAAAAAAAAAAGGGGGGGGGGGCTTTTTTTTTTAATCATAATTAGCCAATTAACTAATAAGAACATGTTTGTTTTGGGGTTTTTTCTCGTAGTCTAACTATAAAAATTGATCCGGACCGATCAAATGAGTGCTGCTTCATTTAATAAACATGTAATTACAAGCTGATGTATAGAAATTTAAAAAAGGCTGCGTTGTAAGACGAGAAAAGAAAGATTAGTAATCTCTTACCTGCCAGCTAATCCGTGAAGAGAGGTTCTCCACAATGAGTCTGTGGTCAGTCCGCACAGGAGGGCCGTATCTGTACAGTCAACAAAGAGACAAATTTTCTGTTAAAAGAGGACAAATGCTTCACGGTGGAGGCTGTAAATAAACCCAGATCAAACTGGAGAGCCTTCGGTATTAAATAAAGGTTGTAAAATTCACACTGAATCATTCTCGTAGCGTAGCCAGTTTGTCTTTGTGTTCACTGCTGTTGTATTTATTCTCTGTCAGTTTAAGAGCTGCGTCAATATTTGAATTAGACTCAGACATGGAACAAGAGGCTTTCATCTGCTGAAGGCTCACGTTAATGATTTGATCTTAGTTAATGCTGCCCAGGAATACAGGTGTAACAGGACGTAGTTGATCTGTGATCCGTTCTGATTGCCCTCCGCGGTTCGACACGTGACCGCGGATTAATTGCAAAATTTAATGACTCGTTGGAGACAAAGCAAACAAACTGCTGTTGTCATAGACACACAGTGTGTCACTAACAAGGATTTTGAAGAGCAACGACCAAACCAGCATCTAAGTTTCTAAGTGTTTCCTTTTTTTTTTGCAATGATCCGAAAAATGATCAAATCTGTGACTCAAAACAGTGATACAATCTGAACCATGACTTCTGTGATCCGTGTGTTTTCTGCCACACTTGTGTACTTAGATAAACACACTGGCTCGGCCGTCATAGTTCACTGTGCTTTATTTGACTTTGGCACAACCAGATAGATTTAAAGAGGATTTACATCCTGCATAACTGTCTACCCAGTTTCCTCAATTTATTTGTAAATGATCCATGTTGACATATGACAATGTGTAAACATCTTGGTACACTGAGGAACAATGAAAAAAAACAAACTAATATCTGTTTATTTTGTCCTGGAAATTTGACATAATCTTTTCTGCTTTGACTGCAATAAATCATGAGTAGAAGCTTAACTAACTAGTCAGCTGTTTTCAGGACAGTATTTTAAAGCTTATGTACCTTGATCCACTGCTGCGAGATGGACGATAGCTGCTGAAACGTCCCATTCCAGGGCCGCCGCCGCCACCGCCTCTTCCTCTTCTGGAGCGAGCATGCTCGATGGTGACCCTGAAAATGAAAGTAAGACATTAGAAACAGAAAGTCAAATGAGTAACAAATTAAAGTGTTACTCACTAATGTGTCTTAGAAGGAAATACGGGTTGTTAATTGTTTGGTCTGAAAGTCCATGTTAGTTCTATTCATTATTCTATAAGCTCAAAATCCTTTACTGGGCGTAATCTTGTGTTGTTGGGGGATGAAAATACCCAATAAAATGCATCAATATTTGTTTAACTGTATTTATCTGAACAAGTCTTCTTTCCTACAAGAGACAGACTTTGATATTATCTGGAGACAAATGCTGGAACTGCAGCATTGACAGTGAATAACTTAACTGCTTGGACTCTGACCACTGATGATTTTACCACAGATTTGGATGTAAACCCTTCATTTAAATAGAAGTCATTTGGATAAAAAATATCTCAAAGAAAAAAAGTCTACTGGAAAACCCTAAACGGGGTCAATTGTTGTCCACGTCTTTGAGATCCATTAGAAATCAAATCCAGCCTTTACTGTCAGACAAAATGGCAGGTTTGCGGCAAATAAGCTGCTACATCTCATCACTGTATTGTGCGCAGACTGAGCTCGATGAACGGCCTTTTTCCAGCGTCCCTAAACACACCAACACCTGCAAACTGTCTGCTAAACCGTGACTGGTTTCAAGTCCTGCATTTTCACTCTTCGTCACTTTACATGTTTGAATGTTAACTTCCTGCTTTGAGAGATTCTGAGGCCATGTCTGATGCCACTGTGACTCACAAGCGCATTGAGCAGACCTGAAGTCTTGTTTTGTACATTGGTGTATGCCTACAGCGCTGTGGCATCTGAAAACACTTACATGTAATTGGAGTAAACTGCCAACTATTAAACTCCTACAGACTTTGGCACTGCGAGGAAGTGGCAAAGCACACGTGACTTCTTATCAGTTCCTTTAATGCTGCACTTGCAAGATGAAGAAGCTGAGTCATGGTTTTAGTACACAGCTTGCAAGTTCATCAAAAAAGTTCAGAGTTGCACCAAGGCTAGTATAAATGTTAAGGAAGTATCTAAAAATATGTGGTCAATAACCAGTCATATCACACTGATAACCAAGGGATGGCAACGGTAGGGAAAGCATTAGCTAACCCACTCTTTTTGGTCACAAATCTGCCATTTTGTCTGCATAAACATGTCGTGGTATGGAGTAAAGGGTCATAGTTTGGGTCTCACAAAACAAAGAAACCTTCCCAGATTAAATTCTTACCTTTCACTGCACAATTCTTTGCCGTTCAACTCGTAGACAGCATCATCTGCATCTCTGTGGTCATCAAATTCCTGAGGAGAAGGGGGGAAAAAATTTTGTAGAGGCAAAAAGCAGGACAGGATCAGAACTCATAACTCTCACCAAGCAGTCAGTGACACTAACCACAAAGCCGAAACCATTCTTCAAGTTGATTTCCCGGATCCGTCCGTATCCCTTGAAAAACTTCTCCACATCTCTCTCTCTGGCGTGTGGGCTCAAGCGGCCAATGAAGACACGACAGCCACTCATTATTATCTGCTGAAATGGAAATACACGAGATTAGACAAACGTTTAGTTAGATGACGAGAAATAATGAAGAACAGACAGCTCAATATTTAGAGATGCAGTGAGTAGAATTTAGTGGCATCTAGCAAAACCGACTTAGCAGAAATGGAATATAATATTCATAAAGTATGTCCCTCACCACTAGATGCTACTAAATCCTACACACTGGTCCTTTAATATTTGACAGACATACATCTTCAATTCATTACTCCCCCTGACAACAAATTCTGTTAACTTGACTGAGCCAGTAGTTAATTTTAAACAGTTTGCAGTATGGACTCTCATTAAAAGATTAATAAGTAACAGATCTGTTACTGCTCAGAAAGGTCAGATGCTGTATTCATGACTTTTAAAGTCAGTCAGCATAACCTCTGGATATAGTTCAGGAATCAAAAATAAAACTTTGCACTCACTGCATATAGAATAAGTGAATTTGTTGGTTCCGACCATTCAGGTATGGGTGTTTTTACAAATTTATACAAAAAAAGATCACATGCCCAGGTCTGAACTGGAAACCATTAACTACACTGAAACTGGCAAAACTTAACTGGATCAAAGCCACACTCGAGTCCAGTTCTGGTTGGACCAGTTCCAGTATTGTGGATTTCTTTCAAATCAAAGATTCATTTCAAAAAACAAACAACCCGAGGAACCTGAAACTCAATCCAACCATGATAAACTTCGTGGCCAGTTTATAAGGTACACTTAGCTAAAAATTAACAACCCTGCAATAACTCCTTCCTTCGTCAAAGTTACATGGTTCACTTGATTCAATTTTATTGTCATTTAGGAGGCTGTACCGTAGTTTTTGGTGCTGCAATATTAAGTCTACCCTCATCGACATAAATCGATGAAGGTAAATGGACATTTTAATTATGAATATTATTCCAACAGCACCACAAACTACAGCATCCAAAATGCCAAAAAGCAGTCGAATATATTTATTTTTAACATATCTAAAGTTAGTTAACTAACAGTCCTTACTTAGCGAGTTATATCGGTTTAAAAACAACCCACCAGTCCTCTCTGGGGCCTACCGACAGCCTGCTAGTCCTTTACTGCGAGGACACAACGTGATGACGTTGCTAAGTTAATGCTTGAATCACACCACGATTTCAACCGTTTTTAAAATAAGAAATATAAGAGTTAAAAACGGAATATCTGCCAAATGCAATAATAGTTAGTCGAGCTGTGTGGTATTATGTTAAAGTATGTTTATTTAAAAACAATAACGATAGCTTAGCTGTAGTTTTCTGTGCGCCCATGACGGTTGTAGCTACAACTCGCCTCGAGGTCGAAGCTAGTTAGCTGCCGTTAGCTACAAAAACACCGTCCTCTGTTTAAATCAGACTCCAGCGTTAACTTTTAAACCCGTAAAGTCAAATACAGTTATTCAATCTCACCTCAGTTTTCGACCTAAAGCTTCTCAGATTGTTGATGTTTACGTCGCTGGTCAAGCTGCAACTTTAACGGGGTCGTCTCAGCCCCACTCGACTGTATCAAAATGGCGAGTCTGGTCCAGAGGAACTAACAGGGAACAGGAAACGCTGCTGGCTTCACGTTGCCAGGTGCATTTCTTTCCCGCACCCGCATTCTGCGAAGACCCGCCCCTACTCTATCTCTGATTGGCTTACCCTGATATCCCTACCCCCCACTCTAACCAATCACACTCCTCGTGCCCAAACCGAACCACCCTAAATTACGAAGGCAACGAGTACTAGCCAATCACAAGCGGAGTAGGGCGGGTCTTCACGGAATGCAGGTGGAGGAGAGGGGGCGGGAGGAGAGGGGGCGGGGGGGGATAAGGCTCGCCAGATCAATCATTAAGGGGAAACTTCGGGATTTTTCAACCTGAACCCTATTTTCCCATCATTTTGTGTTTATATGACTAATGGGGACAACACTTTTTGAAATTGGTCCAGTATTGAGCAAGAGCGCTGCTGTTTTTTTAAATTATTATTTATTATTTTATTTTATCATGTCATAATTGAATTCTCTGGCAGTTTGTTTCCTCTTTTTGTTCTTCATACTTGTTTGTGTGACTGTTTTTTATTGACTGTTTTCAATGAAGTTGAGAAAGAAAACAAAACTCGGTTGAAGAAAGTTGATGACTTTGCTCCCATGTCGTTCAAAACGAGTTTTGCACTGGTTGTACAAATTAACCACATGAATGAATAGCAGCTTCACCAGCTGAAATACTATAAAATAATTTTAATTTTGAATTTAAAAAAAAAAAGCAGAATCTTAAAAGGGGGACACAGACAGACATGGCAACCCAGTTCATAGTTCACGTTGCAAGAAAGCATACTGAAAATCTGTAAATCCAGTGCTCTGCATTACGGCTGCAACTAACGATTACTTTCATTTGTGAGTAATCTGTGGATTATTTTTCTCAATAAATAGTTGTCTGCCCTATAAAACGAAAGACAATGGTGAGATATGTCGATCATCATTTCCCAAAGCCCAAGATCCAACCTAAAAATGTCTTGTTTTTTCCTGACCAACAGTCCACAACTCAAAGATATTCAGTTTACTGTCAGAAAACTAAATAGATCAGAAAATATTCACAATTAATAAGCTGAAACCAGAGAATTTTAGCATTTTTTTCAGACTGTTGATTGTCTAATTCATTAATTGACAAATCTTTGCAGCTGTACTCTGCCTTAAATAATTCTCAATCAACTAATCACAGTTTCATATTATTTTCAATTATTTTCTCTTTTACTAGTATGATGTATTATATTTCACCTGTAGCCTATACAGCAGTTGTATACAGGTAAAATATAATACAACATACTTGTAAAAGAGAAAATGTTATGTTATATTTTATGATAATATTAATATTTTTTTGTTTTTAACTTGACATGTTGACTGAATATGTAATTTGCTCTTTGATTTCAGTATCATGTTCATTTATACATATTTTATGCTCTAATATATGATATATACTCTTGATATCCAAAAACATACTAAATTTTTACCCAACGAGTATATTTTTGAGGCAGATATATCAATATTTAGGAGCATTAAAAAATCCAATCATGCATAATACATAGGCCAGTATTATTTATTTACATAAATACATAACATAAACAAACATTAAATTTGTTTTTTTTTTAAGAATTGTGTCAGAGATATGTACTGACACAGACATTTTACAGTTGAAAACAAGCTTATCATTCTCTCTGTAGGACAAATGTCTTTGTCTTAGACATTCCTCTACTGCAATGTATTGATACTTTGGCTGACATTCTGTATACACTGATACTGATATATCTGCAACTGATATATATTGGACCGGTCAATGTATCTGCCTAACTGTATTTAGAACTGGGCGAGGTGGATAAAATCCTTCATCACAGTATATATAATTTTATATAACAACTTGGATATATAGGGATGCTTGCAGATGGTTGCAGAATTACTAGTGTGACAGACGTCAACGTGTGAGGATGGAGGAACCCGGTCTGGATTCTTGCCTGTCACTAAGGGTGTGCCGCAGGGATCCATTCTGGGTCCTGTCCTGTTCACCATTTATATTAATGAAATTGTGTCTTCCCTACGTGGCTGCCAAACCCATCTGTATGCAGACGACACTATTTTATGTTGTATCTGTGTTTCTGTTCAATTAGTTATTGAGAAACTGTAACTTTCCTTTCATGCAATGCAAAATTCCTTCATTGATTTCAGACTGATACTTAACACAAATAAAACAAAATTTATGGTGGACGACTAATTCACATTCAATCACCATATCAAGAACCTTGTTGACAAATTAAAAATATTGGTTTTCTATACAGGAATAAATCTTCCCCCTAATCTGTAGGAAGAGGATTGTTGAATCAACCACCCTATCAGTCTTAGATTATGGGGATGTAATTTACAGAAATGCTGCTGCCTCCACATTTAGGCCTTTAGACCATTCAGCCCTGAGATTTATTACTGGTGATGGCAACAATACTCACCACTGTATCCTCTATGATAAGGTTGGCTGGCCTTCTCTGACTGGGAGGTACAATAATCATTGGTATCTGTATATCTATAAAGCCCTGACTGGAAAATTACCATCATACATCACATCTCTGTTGCACAGGAACTCTGGTCCACTTCTAACCCGCGCCAGTGACTGCCTGGCTTTTCAGGTACATCATGCCAGGACTGAACTTGGAAAGACTGCATTTAGTGTTAGTGCAGCAAACTCATGGAACCTCTTGCAATGTGACCTAAAACTGAGTACTCTCATACCTCTTGGATACTTCAGAAATATAATTAACAACTGTTCACTGCCTGTCTGTAACTGTTTTAACTGATTTTGTTGACTATGTTTGTTTCATTGTTGTTTGTGGGGTTTTTTTGTTTTTCTTGGCATCATTGTAAATGAGAGTCACCCTCAATGGTTTCTGGAGATCAAGAATCTAAAATAAAGGTTGAAATGAAATATATGGTGACATAAGACATTTTCTAGTACAGTAAATTTAGAAATTGTTAATGGATAAAACAACCAGATGGACACAAATGTCTGTTTTTGTCTAATCCAGTGAAAGTAAAGTTAAATTCCTGACAAATCAAAGCACTTCATTGATACTAAAAACCATATAAACATCAAATATTGTCATTAAACAGTCCTGCTCATTGATTTTTAACATTGCCTGCAGTTGCAATACAACCATGAGCTTAATGGAATAAACAGTATGGCATTATTTCTGACAGTTGACAAACTTATGTTGTTTCATGGTATAAATTGTCCACCTCTACCTATATTTGAGGCTGCAACAGAAGAAGCAGAACATTTCTTCGTTATTCCATCTCTTTATTCTAGTACTATACCATCATTCTTGAAATTGCCTTGGGTTAGGAAAAGGAAATACAAGGTTTAGGTTGACACAGTACAATAGAAAAAAATACCTGTCTGGTCTGCTCTGTAGAAAGTGCCAAAGACTTTTGGGCAATGGAATACTGATCACTGTACAGCCCCTGTCAACTCAAAATATAGCAAAAATCTGAACACAATACACTTGGTGAAATGTAAGACTACATCAAAAATAAATAAGGATATAGCTTATTTAAGAATATGAAGCACTTTATCAAGGTGTTCAGCAGGAATGAGGATTACTGTCACTATTACGAGTCATGATAACCTTCCTGAGAAAGGGTAGCTGTCCATGAACACACTACAGCAGGAGGGATGGAAAAATATTTAAATCACATGTGGCCTGGTTCACTGAGCTTTTGCATTGAAAAAAAAAAAGCAAGCAACATGAGTAAAACTACAAGGAGCCAATGTTTGTCATCATCATCATCATAATAACCACCACCATCAGTATCAGAGGGAGAAATAGTCATTAATGATTTTTACCAGCAAAAATGCTAAATCCACAATAATTATAAATAATTTATGACATCATATTATCTCGTCATGAGACTATGATTTTCTCACTGCAACAAATGCAACCTCAGAAATACATATTTTAAAAAAGGGTTGTTCCCTATCCTTAAAACACTTTGTATCTGTAAATATATTAAAGTTCAGTTCACAGCTGAAATAAAACAAACATAGAAATATGGTCTTAAAGGAATAGTTCAACCTTTTTTACACTTTCATGCTGAGAGTGAGATGAGGAGATTGATATCACTCACATGTTTATAGGATAAATATGAAGCTACAGCCAGAAGCTAGTTAGCTTAGTGCAATGAAACGGCTAGCCTGATTAAAACAGCAACTTTATGTTTTTACACTTGTTTTTGTATGGATCAAACAAAGAGAAATAACATGTTAATTAGTGAGCTTTACAGGTGCTGCTAGGTGGATTTTGTAATCTTTGGACAGAGCCATGCTCGCTGTTTTCGCTAGCTACTGTTAGCTACAAAAACATCATCCTCTGTTCAAATTATACTTCAACCTTAACTTTTAGAACCGTAAAGTTATTTACTATAAACACCAATCCAACCACACTTCACTTTTTGATGTTTTTGCAACAAACAAGATATAACATGTTGATTAGTGAGCTTTAGGTGGATTTTAGGCTAGCTGTTTCCATCTGTTTAAAGTCTTTATGCTAAGCTAACCGGCTGCTCACTGTAGCTTGATATTGATACAGTTGATACAGTTGCAAGTATGTATCAATCTTCTTATCGACCAAAATCTTTGCAAGAAAGTGAATAAGTCTCAAAATATTGGACTGTTCCTTTAAGGACGACTGTAATTTAAAGGAGAATACTGAATTTCTGCTTTTCTGTCTCTTGGCAGCTCAGTCTTGACCGGTTTAATGGTGAAAAAAAATTATTAGACCAGTGTCACCCAAGAACAATCTCTGGGCATAAATGTTCATTTCCAAGCCTGGAAGTTATTGCACCAATATAATATAAAGATCATTTGGATATAAAAGCGTAGACAAAAATTGTACTGGGTCACAAAGTCAATAATTGTCAGTGTAGCAGCTCGATTTTCATTGTGTCTCTGAGATGTTCACAAATAGTGACTGGGCTGCCCAAGGCTGTATGAACAGCGACTATTTAAACTGAACAGTATTTGCCCTTGATTGTTTACAGTTGTCTATGACCGGGTTACACTGGCCAGGTTTAAAAGAAGTCTCAGCGGGTTTACTGTTTAAAAGAAGTCTCGGTTTAGATAATTTGTTTATACAAAAGGAAAGAGAGAAGAAATACTTGATGGTATGATCAGAAGTGTGGTGTCTAAGTTTAGTTGGATGTTTGTTATTTTGTCAAATTCTTTCAACATGCAATACATGGACTCAAGGATCAGACGAATCCTCTTTAACCCCAAAACCCTCTAAAATGGCCAAAGTAAACTATTAAAGTTCCACAAAAAGGAAGCGGAGTCAACAATATCAACTGAAGGCCACATAGAGGTTATTGAACGAGAACTTGTTGAGCAGATTAGCAATTTCCTGGTAATGTCACTATCAGTAGTCTCAGGTGTCTATACTACAAAAGCAGCTCTGAAGGCAGGGAACAAGGCTGACAGAGGTTTAAAGGTTCATGGAAAAGACTAATAATAACGTACTACAAATTTCAGATCTACAAGTGGTTGTTGTTGTTGAGTCTGAGCCATGCTTCAGTGCTCAGGTCAAAGTTCGCCTCTGACTTCCTGTCTTGTGTAGAAAGGACAGGCAGGGCCTCTGTAGGTCTGAAGTCTCTGGCAGCAGCTCTCTTCGTGAAGAGGCGACTCTTCTTTTCCTGCCTCTTTACTCAGAGGACAAACAGTATGAGGTCAGGTGGTTGTTCAAGCCAACTAATGCCACTTCAGCCACGAGCAGCGGTGGCAGGAAGGTCCGGAGGTCAGAGTATGCGAGGCAGTTCACACCCTCGTGTGGCGACAGCTGCGGGAGGAACCCGAGCCGGTGGCACCAGCGCCGGACGGGGACGACGGGTCGTCGTCGCTCGACTCGTTCTGCTCCTCTTTATGAAGGCCGAGGCTGATGTGGCTCTGCAGGGCGGCCGGAGTTAACCACTCCTTAGGTAAGCAGCTCTGCAGGAAGGGGATGCAGGAGCTGAAGTAGGCAAGTCTGTTGACCCAGCGAGGGATTTCCCGTCCACACAGCAACTGAAAAAAAGTCAAAATATCTGATCATGTGAGCTGCAACTTACTATAACGTCTTTGTTTTAAGTCTATTGATGTGTTAGACATTTAAAAAGTAGCATTAAATTAAACCAATAGATGTAATGTTTTTGTGGATGTATTACATGCTTAAAATATATTCTTTATGTATATATTAAAGGGACACTCCAGCTTTTCCTATAATGTACAATAAATATATATCAGAGTTAAAAATAAAAAACATTGGACAGTAAAAACAGTATCAGAAAACTTCTTTTTTCCCCAAGACTGACCTCAGACAACGAGGAGGAGAAATGGTTGCAATTTTTGTGCATGAGGTGGTAGGCGTTGCCTTTGAACTCTTTACCGAGCTCTTCCATGATTTTATCTATGTCCTCCTCTGTGAAATCTGTGGTGCCCAAAACAATGGCCTCCCTGTTTAAAAAAAACACAGAAAGAAGAGGACTCATCAACACACTTATCTCTACCTAATTACCATTACAGTAACAACGTCACAGTGGCATTGTGTGCTAAACTGTGAACACTCACTTGAATTTGAATGTCTCTCCCAGTTCAGCGGCATTTCCAGGGTTGATTTCAAAGATGCCACTGAAAGGGTATGGATGCCCCCCGTATGCAAATTCTATGTGGCAGAGTACAAAGATGCAAAACACAGTGAAACTCTTCAAATGGAAGCACTTAACAACTGTAATTACACAGAATCAAGCAGTTATTCATTGTCACACTGTATTTAAATCATTAGGCCTGACTAATTACAAGCCTCTCTGCCTTGTATTTACTGCAGTATAACGGAAAACAGTGATGAACTTTAGGGGCAAAGCTTATCGAATACAGTGCCTTTAAAAAGGTATGTAGCTTTTGACACTGCAACAACAATCATACTGTGCTGTGTCTGTCAACTAAGAAAGTAACAAATATACTGTTATGGATCAACAAGTAGTCCAGGATGAAATAAGAATACACTTTATTAGGCAATTTGTGCTTTCTGCTATCCGGTGAAAACCAGATAATCCATCGGATTTATAAATAGTTTATTTAGCTTAAAAACTATGAGAATGTTCTCAACCAACACAGAAACACAAACCTTAAGTTTGTCTGAAAAATTAAGAATCACCAAATTTGGAGATTGGACAGAGATGTATTATAATTAGAAGTCTCCATATGGTAAATGTAAATGGGCTGCATTTATATGGCGCCTTTCTTGTCTCACTAACGACTCAAAGTGCTTTACAGTACATGCCAACATTTACCCATTCACACACACACACTCATACACTGATGGTGCAGCCATCTGGAGCAATTAGGGGTTCAGTATCTTGCCCAAGGACACTTCAACATGTGAACCGGAGGAGCCGGAGATTGAACCACTGACCTTCTGTTTACTCACTCTACCTCCTGAGCTGCAGCCGCCCCATATGTAAACATTTTAGTCAAACTTTTGTTGATGTTTTAACGTCATTTGAAGGACCACATACTCTGCAGTAGAACAAATATTCAGATTCTTTACTTAAAGGGGACATATCATGCTTTTTTGTGATTTTCTGTTATTTGTGTACTGTTATGATGTCGGATTTCTATGTTAAACATGGTCAAAGGTCCAAAACTTGAGGTGAATGTGTGTAAAAATGCTCCCAGAAAGCAGCAATAACAAAATGTAAAAATACTTTACAAGTAAAAGTACTGCATTCAATATCTTCCTTTAAGTATTATCAGTAAAATGAGCCTAAAGTATCAAAATACAGACTAAATTGTGATAGTTATATATTATTATATTATTATTACTGGTATACAAACATATATGTCATTTTGAGCTTATTTTAACTACTTTGTATACTCTTTGGTAGTTTAAACTATAACAACGCACATATATACAGTATATTTTTTAAAAATTATTATATGTTTTGTGTGTAAAATCCTAATCTGCAAGATAACTCATAATTATAGCTGCCATATAAATGTATTGAAGTAAAAAATTTTGCCTCAGAGAGTATAAGTATAAAGTAGCAGAAGAAGGAAATAAGTAAAGTACAAGTATGTCACCATTGTATTTGGGTTAAGTAATTTCACCAGTGTCTGTGGGTTGAAATCACTTCTTGGTTCATGAAACTACTTCTCTTTGAAAACTCTGTTGGATAAACACAAAGATGCCTGGTCATTACTCTCCAGCAAGACCAGACTCTTTTGATTAAACTCACATCCAAAACTTTTTTTTCTGAAACCCATAAATCTGTGGTCCTGGGTCTCATACGTCGCACAGATTCTGTTCAGATGATAGACTATAGGCAGCAAGAGTCAGTAAATATAACTTTTTATGACTATTTTATGACTTCTATTTCAGCTCTTGCAGTTGGAAGTTGTCACCTGACAGCGATGGCATATGAAATGCAATATGATGAAATTCATGGGATTTTATGCAAAAATATGCAGCAAGCATCAGATATTATGCCTAAATTTCATAAAAAGGAATTATTTCCTGCCCTAGTATGGACTGTATTTTCACTAACATCATATTTCTTGGTGCACAGAACCAATATTTCTGGTTGCAAGGACATAATGGAATTCTCAGTGATCCAGTTTCACGCTGGTTTCTGCCTCCCCTTTTTTTCAAAGCACACACACAACACACATAGTGAGTCATTGGTGAGTCAACCCAGAGAAATGGGGTCATGTTATTAGGAACACAATCCCATTTTTAAAACCAGACTTCATCTACGTCCGTGAAAGCAGCCTTGTGTATCTCTCGATCAGACGGTGATGTGAGTTCGGCCTGTTCACAAACTGTAATGGGATTTCAGAGACATGTCTTACCTCTGCCATAGATCTCAATGCCTGAGTGGAAGACTCCAATACCCAGATTGGAAGTGTATTCGTTTATCCAGTACTGAAGACAAAGAGGGAAATAAAAAGAGAGAGAGTTAGGAGGAGAATAATAATTTAGGATCAATATCTTTTATTATTTGGTCATTAAACAAAAAAAATGTCTAAAAATAGAGTTTAATCAGGAAGTAAACAGTGCAGCAGCTGAGTAGAAAATACTATTATACTGAACCTGAAACTAATACATCAGCTTTGATTGCTGGATGAATTATAATTTACAGGAGAGATGCTGATCTCTGTGACTTTTAAGGCTGCATGATACTGATGAAGAGGTAGATCCTATGATTAATAATCAATAATAATGGAGCAAAATGACTATAATGCAGTTTTGCTAATCAATTCAATGTAAAGAACTTAATTTTTCCATTAAATTTGACATTTTGAGAAATACACTTATTTGTTATATGATAAGATCAATACCACTCTCATATCTGTACGGTAAACATGAAGCTATAACCAGCAGGCAGTTAGCTTAGCTTAGCATAAAGACTGAAAACAGGTGGAAACAGCTAGCCTGACTCTGTCCAAGGGTCCAAGTGTTGTCGCTTTTACACTGTACAGATTAAACAAACAACACATCGTAATTAGTGAGCTTTAGAGTTGCTTGTCGGTGAATTTTTAGCTTTGGACAGAGTCAGGCTAGCTGTTTCCCTCCGTTTCCAGTCTTTGTGCTAAGCTAAGCTAATCACCTGCTGGCTGAGAGTGGTATTGATCATCTCTTCCAACTCTCAGACAAGAAAGCCAATTAAATAAATTATAATGTTGGCATCAGGACTAACCGGTAAGTGTTCTTTCTACACATTATATCCTCATTTGACCCAACAAGAGTTGAATAATAATGTAATGAAATGATTTCTTCTCCACATCTGTGAAATACAGATGTTGGAACTGTCAAGTAATTATTTAATAGTATTCGATTGATATAATTTATTTCACAGGTTTAGACAACTCTTGGGCTGTTTTTAAGGTGCCATTTGAGGTTTTTTATGGGATGTTATCGTTTACATGATGCTTTTCTTTTTACCAATTTTACGATCAAATTTTGTTTAATTCTAATTTTTTGGCATGATCTTGTGAGGTGGCTGCAGCTCAGTTGGGAGAGCAGGTTGACCATTAATTGCAACGCTGGCAGTGTGATCCCATAGATCCTCCTGTAGACATGCTAAAGTGTCCCTAAACCACAATTCCTCCCACTGTATGTGAAAATGTAAGACGAATTAATTAAAGCACTTGATGATATTTGTTTGATGTTGTTTGTCTGTGAATCATTGTTATTGCCTCTTCATCTTCACTGGGACAAATTGTTCATCTCAATCCCTTAAAGGTTTAATTAATTTTCAAAGAAAACTGTTGTTAATCTGCATTTAACAGCAAACATTCATTCATGTGTTGTCTTTCTCTACTTATTCCTATGAGAGATTGTAAGAGTGGGGGCATCCCAACATGCACTGCGCAGAAAACACACCCAGGGCTGATCCACCATACAATCAATCCCACACTGAGTCTCTGATCTATCTGACCTGCACATCTTTGGACTGTGGAAGAAAATATTCACATGATTAAAGATCCTGTCCATCAAACCTGGGTCGGCGTTATTTTCTGCCACCCTGTCGCCCTTCATCGCAGACCATCAGAAGCTGATTCATGACAGGACCCCTCTCTCTCTCTCCGCCCCTCACCCACTGACACTCCCATACCCGTAGACACCCCTGAGGAAACATGCTAAAGGCTATCCACGCTGTCCCAGCTGTCCTCTATTAATAATAGAACACATTTCCGGGCTCAGACTGATTCAATAAAAGCATATCCACCACTTTGCTTTGCGTCTACAGAGTCTTCTCATGTTTCTGCAGTGACCTCTACCCTATTGGCTCACTGGCTTTTTGCTATTTCACACTAGGGACACAAATGGAAATCTTTAAAGCAAAACCAAGCAACCTCTAAGCATCCTACAAGAAAATAATCTATTCTTCCACCTGAGTGAAATGAGTCTGTGACAAGCCGCAGATAAAAATGACCTGACTTTCCCCTTGACTGCCTAAATAAGCGACTCCCGGAAGAATTATGGGAGCTTTTCAAGTCCCCTATCTTGCTTTTGTAAATCATACTTCTCTGATTCTGCACTCTCTCTCTCTCTCTCGTGTGAAATCATGTTCTGTGCCAACGCTGCTGTAACGATCCGTGTGGTCTACCCAATGATCCCCTGCCTTTGCAGATACAGCATGCACCACTACACACATCTACCAGTCACACTGATTTCACATTGAAGCTCATCGATTCATCATCATCATCATCATCATCATCATCCCTCTTCGGATGATTCACTCTCAGGCGGATCTCGCTGCCTCCTCGTGTTTAATTCTCAGCAAAGGAGTATTTAAGTCTGACTCTGACTGTCGCCGCCCCTCGTGATGACTTTCGCCCCCTCTTCAACAGCCCCTGCATGACCTGTTAAGTCCCGGCACAGCAGAGCCGCGCTGGAATTTAATCAGCTGTTTGAGCAGCTGTCACTCCTGGGCCCCACTGAGGTTCTCATCAGTGAGAAGGCTTGAAGGTATCAAGAGAGGCCAAAACTGCACCTGGCTTTGTGTTTGAGTGTTATATGCGTACGTGTCTTGAGAGCTAAAAGATGAGAACACTTGTTGAAATACTTTGCTGCAAGTGAGCAAAAAAAAAATTTAAAAAAACCCCAAACATTTGGAGACAAACAGATTCCTTTAGGACAAGAGTTTTTCCACAGTCAACCACAGACTTTCTATAATTATTTCATTGGTAACATTTCATTTGTACACCCACCCACACAGCCATTTAGTAATCATGAGCAAATTATTTTTAAAGAATGAATAAATGGATTTAACACACTAAAATATAGTGGTGAGCACATATAAGGACATGTTTAAGCATCTATATTATAGTATTTAATGTAGTATTTCTCAACAACTATAACTCCTTCATAACAACATTTGTATCTGGTGTGTAAACATATAAAATGTGTCTTTTATATGAACATGAAATATGAACTGTTTATTTATTATATTGTTAAAATGTTCATCATATTAAACCCAAGTTTTGATACTAGTTACTCTATTTCCTCTATAGCCATGAATGTATTTACACTCATTAGTTACCTCTCTACTGTAAATAGTAATTCATATTGTGAGTGGACGGGTATGCACACTTGTACATGATCTACAATATTTATTAATGAATATTTAGTTATAACTTTTTGTTCTTCACTCCAATGACAAGATGCTGCTGAAAGCTCCGTAAGAAATCAAATAAGAGGACTTTGAGTTACAGCAAGACTTTTCAACATGTCTTCACCAGTTTTAACACATTTATAAACCCATTTGTGAATGATTTGTACAATAAAATCTGTTCATAAATGTTAATGTTTTATAACACACAGTGAGGGAATCATTAAATATGATTACAGCTGTCTTATATCATTAATTCAATGTTTACATACCATTTACAGATCAGGCAGAAGTTATAACTGTTGACAAATACAATAATTAACATTTAAAATGTCCTTATAGCTGCTTACAACTACACTATAGCGTGTTATAAACAATTTACTGGGTGTTATATACTACACCAGTATGAATAAACTTCACTATTGCATGAATATTTTGCTGTAATTGGAGTAATTCTCTTATTTACAACAACTACGTGTTGCATAACATTCACACAGGACACTGTTCAGCAGTACAGAGGACCAGGCTGTGGGCACATGTCTGAATGAGGACCCTTGTCCTTTGCCGGTGTGTGTGTGGGGTTTGTGTGAGTCTGTGTGTGTGTGTACACGTGTGCGTGTGTGTGCATCATGTGAGCTGTAGGCACAGTGACAGAGGTCAGGGGGTTTAGGGAGGCTCTTGTTTCACAGCAGGCCATAGGTCAGAGTATGAAACTCTAATTTTCATCTACAATGTATTAAGTCCAAAAATAATTGGCTGCTCTTAGTATTTTAAAGGCCAATTTGACTTTTTTTTTAATCCAGTGATACCTCAGAATTTGGCTACGTGCAGTAGCACAATGCAATGCCTGCAGAGACTCAGATGCACCATATGCACCTGGTCGGCTATACATACCAGCCATCCCTCTTCATTGGTTAGTGTTGCAGTAAATCTATAATGACGGGTGTGACTGCGCTCAACAAGTTCCATAGAAAATGATCATATTTTGATTTAACAGTCCACCAGTGTTTAGAAGTCCACAGGAGTATAATTTAAAGCAGAAAAATCAACATTTGTGTGTTTACATACGCAGACCTTTGCTGCAGGCACAACACCACCTTATTTTTCATGTGATATTTGTGTTCAAATAGGCTCCGAGTGTGAAGTGAAACAGGTGGCTCTGCTATTTCTACTGCTGCATTCACCTCCTATGCTGCTGTGTGATTAAATATTCTCTGCCAGAAACAGACAAGAAGAAAAGGTGAGTGCAGTTTGGTTCAGGAGGAGTCTTACCATATCATACACGTTAAGGATGACAGGTTCATTGGCCATGGTTTAAACCTGAGCTGGAAAGGCAAACGTCCCCCGCCCTCCACGTTTTAAGGTTGTCAGCACCTCCACACCCTTGTGAAGTCACAGGGCCACACGGTGGACAGCAGGAGCAGGAAGCGGGCAGCTGGTGGAGGTATGGAGGCTGCTCATTCCCCCTCCCCTCCCCTGCAGGGCGCAAGTGCACGGACACAACTCTGCGCGTAAAAAAGACAAGAGAAATGTCTAAAAGACACCGGACCACCTGAAGCTTAGGCGAGATGTCACAGAGACTTTATCACAAGTAAGGTCAGGAAAGCATGCAACTCAAATCCCAGCGTTGGAAAGCGAGGTGCAGCAGTGGACGCGGCCCATCTCCAGCTGCTCCAAAAATATCTGTTGTAAAAGGGAAATCGATGCCGGCAGGAGGAAGTGTAGCCTGTTTGCCAAATACAAGCAACCGCCGCAGCTCAAATGATCAAATCAGAGGTGATAATGTGATCCAGAGCCAGGACATGAAGGGCCTGCGAGTGTTGCAATCAGGAGCGCCCTCCTGTCATCACGGGCGAAAAGGCGGACCGATGTCGACGATGGAGGCGGAGTGCGGGCCATTTTTACGCGGAGGTTGTTGGAGCAGCTGTGGGAGAGGACGCCCGGGCCATGGTGGTTAATTACAAGAGCCAAGTTCACCAGCAGCATCCCCGGCCGGTGCTGCTGCTGCTGCTGCTGCTGCCGCTGCTGCTGCTGTTGCCGCTGCTGGCCCGCATCCAGCATCCTCTTCGCCTGGAGGAGAGGCTCTGCACAAACCTCCGCGACATGACTCCTCCAGCAAAACACCGAACCGTTCAGACAAAAAACAAGCTTTAAAAATGTATATCAGAAAGTCCCAAAGCAGCCGAGATCCATCCGTATGGTGAGGTTGTCATCCGGTACCGGCTCTGCCTCTCTCTCTCTCTCTCTCTCTCTCTCCCTCTCCGGTTGGGACTGAAGCGTTTGATTACGTCATATCTGCCTCCGAGGCAACATCCTCCAACAGCTGATGTGAGGCAGAGCTGCTGGTGGGTGTACAGGAGCACATTTTGTTACAAAACACACCACTTTACTATTTCTGTCAACGTATGCTGACAGAAATAATGTTTCCGTGCTGGAGTTTGTTTAATATTCACCTTCATTCGTTGTATCTGGTTTATCTTTAAAACTGCACAGATGATACACAAAATTATTTACTTCATATTCAGTGGCTGTTTGAAATTAGAGAGAGCCAGTTTTAATTTAGGGGAATAAGTATATTTAAAAGAACAAGGTAAGGAGTAGGGCTGGGCAATACATCAATATTCCATTGATATCATGATATGAGGCTAGATAGCATCTTTGGATATCGTAATATCGTGATATGGCATGACTGTTGTCTTTTCCTGGTTTTAAAGGCTGCATTACAGTAAAGTGATGTCATTTTCTGAACTTACCAGACTGTTCTAGCTGCTCTACTATTTGCCTTTACTCAATTAGACATTATATCCACATTACTGATGATTATTTATCAAAAATCTCATTCCCTACAATATTGTTGCAATATCAATATCAAGGTATTTGGTCAAAAATATCGTGATATTTGATTTTTTCCATATCGCCTGGCCCTAGTAAGGACAAATATAAAAAAAAATAGATATATATCTGTCAATAACTTGTGGAATAGTTGTGACAAGGAATTAAGAACGTGTATTTCACTTTGCAAATTTAAAAACCTGTTTAAAAATAAGGTGGTAAGTAAATATAAAACGGAGCTTTTCTCAAAACTTTTTTCAAAATTTAGTTTTTGTGTAGCCTAATTGTGCCTTATTGTTATTTATTTATTTCTATGTGCATTCATTTCGGAAATGTGTTGTTTAAAATGATTGTTGTTATCAAGGACTGAAATAAATTACTATTACTACTACTACTAATTACTTCTACTTGTATTAGCCAACCATTAAAAGCCGTTGTGACACGTTCAAAAAGATAATTCACTTTAACTTTAGACCCGTTATTGTCATTAGTAATATTTATAGTTGTGTTTGTGACATGGTTGCTACACTCAGGTTAAAATGGTCCGAAAATACATATATATACTAATACTGTAATATAGTTTTAGATTTTGTGATATGAAACATCAGCGACTTGGCTAAAAACAAGTTGAAGGTTATGTAATTAGGACTAGCTACACTATGATTCACTTTAGTTCACTTATTTATCATTAATTTATGGTTTAATACCATTGTACTATGCTAACAAACATTAAAGGTACACTATGCAGGATTTGTCTGTTGCTGTTGGTAAACAAACAGCATTCACAGTTAGCCCCTCCTCCCCGGCTCAACTAGAGAGAGAGAGAGAGAGAGAGAGAGAGAGAGAGAGAGAGAGTGAGCAGCAGTGGTCAAGCGAGCTAGAGAGTGAATGAAGAGAGCGAGCAGCACTGGTGAGAATAAGGCTGTGAAACAGATAAATAAAACATTATTTTCTGATTGTTTCACAGCGGTTACGTTTTAAAGCACAAATAAACACGCCCACACTTCTGCACAACCCTGCAGGAAGGTGCCGCATTGCCGGATTTTGTGTGAATGCAGAGCTTCATCCTGTCCGCTGTGGCCTCTCTGCTCTGCGTGTGTGTAGCTCAGCCCCGCCCTCGGTCACGCAGACACACAGACCTGCAGCTCTTTATACATCCATGACAGAGACAGAGAGCAGAGGAGAGAGACGGAGACAGTGATGTAACCTGGTCGCTATTCTACGAGTCTCGACCTCACACCCTGCACGCCGTAAATGGCTGGGGGCTACACACTCACTGCCCAAAGGTTGACGCCCAGAACTGTTGAACACAGCAAAATAATAAGAAAATACAGGCAGGGGGCAGCGTCTCTGTAGATAAATACACTGCAACACACTTCTAGTGGGTCATAAGTAATGATTGAGAGGGATTACTTTTGTATGAGTCTATACATAGTTGTTTTTTTTTAAAGAAAATCCTGCATGGTGTACCTTTAATAGTGTATGCTGATAGTGCATTTCCTCGCTTTTGTCAGTCGATCTGCCTTTATTCTAAACAGGCAGCATCCAGTTTTGTCTGGTTGTTGTCAGCTAACTTGACAAACCTGGTTTAAGCTATTTGAATTAGCTTTGCCTTAAGTAAAAATTTAAATATTTACTTTGTCGAAAAGTCAGATACTAAATCAACAGTTGCTTACTGTCAAAATTACGCTCCAACTATCAAATCATTTTGAGTTAATATCTCATAAATGTGATGTAATACCTCCTAATATGGACATAAAAAGTAGAATATCTTGACTTGATATCTCAAAATGTTGACTAAATATATCATACTTTTGTCATGATAGCTCATACTTTTGAATTAATACCTCATAATTTGGAGGTAAATTAAGATTTTTTACTTTTTTTTTTTTAATTTTGACTTCATATTTTAACATAATACCTCTTTAAAAAAAATTATTCTGAACTTTTCATCTCTTTTTCTTTCCCTGGTGTGACTCGGCTACATTACAGCATCATGCACTAAAATGCACTTTAAAAAAAACAAACAAAACAACAGTCAACAGATTTCTGAACTATTCTATTTTCTGCCTGAAACACAAAGAAAGAAAGAAAGACAAACAGGTGAATTCAACATGAATTTAATAGGTGCGTGGCTGTCAAACACACAGTATTTGTATAATTTAGTAGTGCTTCTGGTCTATTTTTCTGGCATACTGCACATATTCACAATCCCACTCAGCAGAGCAACATGAAATGTATTTACAGACAACAGAGCCACATACAGTCAGAGACAGTTACATGATAGATGAGCTGCAGACGGAAAAATGTGGACAAAAAAAAAAAACACTCAGCACACACAATTCACTTATTCATCTGCTCTTTGGCCCTTTTTCTGGAGGAGTTCCATGATTGTGGCTAGTGCAAAATAAACGTTTTTTAAGGTGTTGACAGCGACTCATTTCTTTGAACCCTCAAACTCAGAATAAAGCTGTTGGTTCTTTACACAAAAATAATTATTTTCCACTATAACAACAAACTCCAATTTTCATATTCACCCCCCCACAAGTATCACTTAGCAGAAGGTGTGATTACAAGCGCTGGTCCCCGATGGAAAACTAGGAGAATGTTTAAAAAAAAATATGGCTGTGACACAAAACACAAACATGGCAGCATCTCTCAGAGAGCCTTCAGCTGTGACTGAGCATTAAGACGTGGGCTGCTCACCATCATGTGATATATCAGAACAATTTGTTTGCACGGTACAGATTCAATGGTTCACCCTGAGTGACCATATTACACCTTATAATAAACTACTTAGTGATTTTGAACTGTGTATTTTGCTTTAAAAAAAAAGGACAAAGCTGGTGATTTTCTATATTTTTTCTTATTGTCAACAAATCCTGTGAAAAGATCAAAACCAACTAAATTGATCCAATAACAAGAATTATCTGTTTCCGAAGCCTGGTTTATCTTATTTCTGTGCTGTAGACCTTAATTATTGTACAGAAACTATTAAAAACACATAAACGAGCCACACTGTTGCACTGGGTGACATGTTTCTTCTTTCTGATGAACATGAGCGCTGTAGTTTATTTTGAGTCAATCCCGGATATGCCGTCTTGCTGCTGTAAATACTCACTAGAGCAACAAATCCGCAGCTTAAAATATTCCCAGACAAAAGGCACAATTTACTCTGTTTTAAATAGCGTTTGTTAAAGATTACAGTGGCCAGCTGTTTCAGGGAATTACTGAGCCTTGTGAAATGTAGCTATATCTGTGACCTGTTTTTAAAAGGGGACATATTAGGCTTTTTGTTATTTTCTGTTATTATGATGTTGGATATCTATGTCAAAGTTCCCAAACTTGACCTGAACGTCTGTAGAAATGCTCTCTGCAAGCCCGATCACTTTGTTTGCAATGGTTTTCTTACCTTGCCATGAACTCGTCGCATACGCCCATAAACAGCCTTCAGTTTATGGGCATCTGTAGCCTTGGTTGCTATAGCGGTTGCTAAGGTTTTCCATGTGTTGTTTGCATTGTCAACTCTCATGTTTCGGATCCGTTTTCAGCTCAAACATGTGCAGATGTATTTGAGAAGTTGACATTTTGAGTAAAGAACAAGAAAAAGAAGTGAAATCTTACTACTACTGTTTGTTTACGTAGCCACCTGAAGTGAGGCGAGACACAGCTTTTGGGAGCTAACAAATCAGGACAGATAGGGTTTATCAGGAGGGGGGCCTTAAAGAGACAGGAGCTAAAACAACCTGTTCAGACAGAGGCTGAACCGAGGGGCTGCGTTAAGGCTAAATATGAATTAAATAAGGAGTTTTTTTGGACTGTAAATCATGCAAAGATATTCCAGTAGCGCCACAAATTTAAAATACAGACCTGGAAAAGTGCATGATATGTCCCTTTAAAGATTTACTTCTCCAGTAAGAACCAATGGGCTTGAGTTGGGAAGTCAACGTATGGAGAGACGGACTAACACACTCTTAGTTTTTCGTTGGATTTGTTGACAGTAAGACAAAAAAAAAAGAATATATTGTCAGCCTTCTCCTTAAATTTAATGCATTTATGGACATAACGGGTTGATTTTCATTTTGATCACAATAAGGAACAAGAACCAAACACCAGTATTACTTGTGATAGATAGAAAAGGCACTCAGACGTCCGTTACGATATACATTTTTATCACCCATAGCTCAGTCTAAGTAGCACAGCAGGAAGTCGCCCCCCCTGTAAATCTGTGCGACAGTGCAAAATGAAAATCAACCCCGGTCGCATAAATTTTGGAAACTGAAAATACAGTGGGTTCCTCTCACGTCGCCCCTCGGACAGATCCGCCATTCAGTGACGGGGGTCCGGAGAGGCCTACGAAGGACTGAACACAACACTGTCTTTCAGTTTGTAAGTGGACCCTGAAGCTCGAGGCGGTTTGACTCGACCCGAGGATTTAATATATCTTCAGCATACAAACTCTGCGTACGTCAGCCCAGCAGCAGGAATGTCATGTGTACATCCTTCTTCTTCTCCTTACCGTCACAAAATATCTATTAAAAAGTGATCTCTGTGGTGAGAAAGCATCCTTTTTGCATAGGAAGGGTGTCAAGAAGCTACCATTAATCACATAATACACATGAACATGGAGAAACTCATCAGTGACACCAACACCTACTAATAAAAAAAACAGAAAAAAAAACAAAAAAAAAAGGTTCTACTGTTTTAGAGTTTGTTCCCTCTTCACTTCTTTGGCCTTAAGCAAAGTTTTTGATCTTAAAAATAATATACAGATGATGTCGGCGAGGTTAAAAGTGCTTCTTAAGGTGTCGCATGTAAAGGAATCCAAAGAGGGTGGCGACTCCCGCTAAAACACCCAGAACTCCCAGAGCGGACATCGAAGATTTGTACTCCGGTTGTGAGCCTGTAGGTCCGTTCATGTGATGGGACGACTGCAAGACAAAGAACGGTAACATTAAAGCTGCACTGAATATTTTACACATGTACAAAAAACACCTGTTGAATGTGTTTCAATCACAAGTGGAGTCACCGGCCGTGTTTGACCCTCTTTCAGTTTTATCTACAAATCATATCTCCAAAATATACATTTTATACATTTTCAGACACTGGTTTCAGCTTGTGTCACGACTGCATGAAAATCAACTTACAGATACTTTAAACGTTTCTTATTTTGTTGGATTTATTTGTTGTAAAACCTGCTGAATGTGTTGCATCGACAAGGTCGCCGGCTGCCTGCACCATCTACAGGTTGAGGTATATTTGAAATGAACGACTTTGTATTAAGTGTCATCAGACCACATCTAAAGGCAGCAGTGTTCACACCTGTTCACAATAGCCACACCTCAACAAGGGTGAAAAGCCTGAAAGGATTTATTTACCTGATTTGACTCATTTGGACTAAAGATGCACCCATTGCAATTTTCTTGGCCGATTCTGATTAACGTTTTTTTAAAAGTCTGACCTGCCGACTCCGATTTTCTTTCTATGAACTATTATTGACAGCATACACAAACATTTTTGTAACTTTTCCTTTAATGGAAAATTAAATTGTATGTTCATAATAAAACATAAAACATTAACAGTATTTGGTTTTCTAACTACATGATGAACTTTTAAGTTCATTGAAGTAAAATACTGATAAAATATTTGTCAGTGATGCAGATGAACCCTGATGGGAACCACAAAGTACTTTCCCACTCTATTTTTCACCTAGAATATTTTGTTATTTCCTAAATATTATCCATTTTAGTGTAATCAAAAAGCACTTACAGCACTTAAAGCAAATATCAACTTCATTTTAGTATTTATTCAACGGTTGCAGTTTATTTTCACTCTGCTCTACTTATTCATCATATCTATAATAATATTTATCAGCTGTATTAATTCCAATGTGTTATTTTATATTTTTCTCTACAGATTGAAACACACAGCAGGATTCATGTCAGTGTGTCAGATACTGAGAAAGAGGTTAAATTAAATACAATATAAACAAAAACAGCAGCAGTTTTAACAGCAGAGCCACATCTTAGTTGATTTTAAATAAAACATTAATGTCAGACTTTTCCTTAACAGGTAAAATCACCTGGTTTCAGGTAAACTGCGTGTAAACAGCTGAGCACGTCCCGGTGTGTAAACTTTGTGTTATATACAGGATATTTTGGGTTGGACCGACTCAGCCCTGCCTGTCGGTGGTCGTGATGAGGATGTGCAACATGTTGCTGGTAAATAAAACTGGTAAATTAATGTTTAAAGAAGTTAAAAACTGCAGCAGACGTTCTGTAACGTTATCAGTCGACGGTGAGTCTCTGCTGCAGTTCATATAATTTAGTTTTAGTGTGTGTGTGTGTGTGTGTGTGTCTGTCTGTGCCGCTGTGTGTGCGACGTGAACCATGTGTGTAAATTTGACCGGCAAAAAATCTGAGACTGATCGGAGCCGGTCATCGGTCGTGACCAATCAGCTGAAAGTTTTCGATCGGTGCGTCTCTGATTTGGACGGCTGAAGCTTCTTATTAGCTTCAAATAAACTTTTAAATTACATTATTACACAAAATGACGGCTGTGAATGTCGTCAGTTACATGGAAAGCACATTAGGAAGGGATCTTTAAATGGCCGGTATGAACAGGACGAATGATTACAGCGAATAAAACGTTGACTGTTGCTTTCAGACAGATTTGAAAAACGGTGAACCTCTCCTTAAAGAAATGTATTTACTGTAAGAACATGAAACGTGTCTCAGACAATAGAAAACTCCTTTAAGAAGTATTTGTGATATTTAATGTCTAAAGCACGAAAATCTATTGTAGCATAAAAAGGCTGAACTCACCAAACCTGCTGTGAAAAATTGAATTAGCTCCACCAAACAAAAAGAAGAAATACAAGTTGAGACAAATTCCACTGCTGGTAAAACACTAACGGACCCAAAGGAAGCGCAAGAAGCTTTAATGTCATCTGTAGGCTTATCTGAACATTAAAGATTATATTTCTTTTTTATTCAGCAGGCTGAAAATATTCTGTGTATAAAATATATGAAGCGTAGTTTTAAAGACTTGGTGGTCAAAAACACTGAAGGCCAGCGGACACGTTGCCCAGTTTTAAAGCGTAGTAAAAAACTTTCATTGCATCCGTCTCAGTGCTGTAATTTATCTTTTCCAGCAGCCGTGAACAAATATCAGATGTTCACTGGAATCAATTATATGAGGAAATGTTGCTGCTCAGACTTACGGCGGTATATAAAGTGGATCTGGATGTTGCCTTGACATTTACCGTAACCTTTAGCGGTATATAATTACATGACTACCTCACCTCAAACAAAAACCTGGAAGCCATCAACGGCATTAAAGTAAGGTGTGGTTAGGTAGCGTCGGCCTGAGGGACTGAAAGGGAGAAGATTCGCCACTGTGGAAGAAATCCAGCAGGAAGAATCGCAGGAAGCTCTGAACACGGTGACAAAAGACTACAGGAATTCCAGGAATTTTGAGGGTCCCCCTTGTACGTTTTTATAAAAATAAATAAAACATGAACACAGGCGCTATTTCACACAGCCAAGAAAAACCACTTTATTCAGTGTGGTTATTGTTTAGGCCGTTATCTACTGAATAAACTGATCATGAGACGGGGTGCATCATAAAGACTGAGGGCAATCTCCCGGGTTTCGTTGTTAAAACTGGAAGGAAACAATTAAAGAGTTTAAAAAAAAAACAAACCCTGTATTAACGCACAAATCCTTCATATCGAGACGGTCACATGCAGTTCACTATGCAGGAGAATGGGGAGGAAGAGAGCATAATTTCCAGTCAGGCGTGTCCTTGACAAAATGAAAGTAGGTTTGCTACTACTGCGCATTTAGAAATCCCCAGACTTAAGTAGGTGGAGATCTCTGATTGTCTGATATTGCGAGACAATCAGAGAGTACTTGGGTGGCTAAACTATTTCCGTGAGAAAGGTCCTGGCTGTTCCTGAGTATTGAGCTTCTATGAAACAGTTATTTATATTTCATTGCTGTTTTGGACAGATTTACCAGTTATATAAAGAACAACAACTTTATAGAAACTGCTGATGGAAGACGTCTCCTACCTTTTTCAGAACACGGAGCAACACGTCCTCTCCTGCTGTCCTGAAGAGCTCCACTGCAGATTTGTGTGTCTGATCCTCAAGCTTGACTCCGTTGATCTAAACAAGCCAAATATAATAAAACCTTTAAAATCGACTCATTTATTAGTCAGAGTGTAATTTCCACTAGAGATGGTGCTCCTCACTTCTAATTAAAAACATCGATACTCTCATGCGAGTGTGATTTGTGGGACTATTTGCAGACTAAGAGGAAGTTCTGTTGCCTTCTCTGCATGTTTTTCAGGTAAAAAAAAAAGTTTCAGGGAGCGTTCTGGTAGCCGACTCAGCCGGGGACCTTTGATGCATGTCATACTCATCTCTGTGTCCTCTTGTTTCCTGTCTGCCTCTTCACTGCCCATAAATAATAAAAGGCAAAAATGCCCAAAGAAGAAAAAAAATTCAGTATTTTCATTTAAAAATGCTGGAACTGACTATCAGTCAGAGTAAAGGCACATTGTTGTATTTAAGATGTTATTAAGACTTTTGTAAATATTAGAGCTGCAACGATTAATCGATTAATTGATTAATCAATTGACAAAAAAATTAATCAGTTACTATTTTGATAAAAATGCTCTTGTTCCAGCTTCTTAAACGTGAATATTTTCTGTTTTCTTTAGTCCTTCATGGCATAAACTGAATATATTTAGGTTATTGACTGTTGGTCGGGACAAAACAAGACATTTCGATTTATCGATAATGACAATAATCATTAGTTGAGTCCTACTACAAGTATCATGGAAACACGATTTCATCCTAATTTGCTTGTTGCTAGACTGATATAAAGGACAAGAAGACAATACAGGAAATATAATTGACATTATTTTTATCTCATGGTTCAATCAGTGGATAAATCATGTGGTAAGAAGTGATAGACAATCAAAAACACCCTAAACCACATCCTACAATCATCCATATGAGCCAACAGTTATTACCGCCAGGATCTTGTCCCCCTCTTGAAGTCTTCCGTCCAATCCTGCTGCTCCATCTTCTTTTATTTTGGACACATATATGCCGCTGTCGTTCACCACGTACTGCTGGTCCACGCCCCCGACTATATTGAAGCCCAAGCCTAAAAAAAACCAAAACAAACAAACAAAAAAACAGATACTGGCTTGAGATGGAGGCTTGATTTTTTCTTGCAATATACTTTTATTATTATTTCCCATTTAATCAAACTGTAGATATTATAAGTAATGCAGTCCACACATTTCACCTCCCCAAACCTCTGGCCACAAACAAACAAACATAAAAACAAAAATAGCGCTTCAATTATATACAATGAGACAAAATTAGGTCTTTGCCAAAAGTACACAAAACTATTTTAAATAAACAAAACTACTTCTCTTTTTTGCACTTTGCATTTTCCATCTACAAGATAAAAGATGAGCAGAAAGTCCGTCCACAATTTATGTTTTTCATTGACAACTTTTCTAGAGGAAGTAAATAATATGTTTGATCAAGAAATAAATTAAAGTTGGAGCAGTCTCGACTTTCCAACAACAAAATACTTCTTGTGTCTAATTGTGATTCAGTTTCTAAAGAGGAGTTTCCTGCATTATTTGCAAACAACAGTGTAATAAATCAGTAACTCGTTAATTAGATTGAACCACCGTTAGGTTTTCATTTAATTTTCAATGTTGTTCATTTATTTATTCATCTAATTGAATCCCTGGAAAAAAACAAACCAAAGAGATGAGGACAGTGTCAGTAGCCATGGAAACAGTCATTTTATAGCTTTTTCTTACTATGACATATGCAGTTATTGTTATGAATAGAGACTGTAAACCATCATTTCCATTATATACCAGAGCCTGACTGATATATCGGTTTATATCAGCCAATCCCAGATGTATCTGTATTGGTGTATATGTTAACTGATATGCGCTGATATTACTTTTATTTTTTAAAGTTATAAAAGCAGCATTTTATGTATATTTGATCCTTTTTCTTAATTCAAGTTTAATATATACTGTATAAATACATTATACATATACATATATATATATATATATATATATATATATATATATATATATATATATATATTGTTCTATTTGTTTTTTTATTTATTTATAGTTATTTATAATTATTAAATTCCCGGTGAAGTTTACTAATATCATTTTGGACAATAAAGTTTATTGTTAAACTGTAAAATATCTTTGTCACAAGTAATTTGAGGAACCATTGCAAAAAATGTGTGTTTATACACACACACACACACACACACACACACACACACACACACACACACATAAATATCTCGATATCAGATTTTCTTACGCCCTAATATCACTATCGGCCCCGAAAATCCAGTATCTGTCGGTCTCTATTACATCCAGCTGTGAAACATGCTGACGGTATCAATACCAGCGACTATTTTCATTACCATGATGATCATTGTTTTCAGTGGAAACCATGAACACAGAGCAGCTCTCCTGCCTCCATCAGCAGTTTTATTTTGTTTAGCCACATGTGGCCTGTGAGCCCAGAATAACTTTTATTATGTTCTCTGTGTATTTACAAATTTCTCTGCCTTTTAAAAATGTATTTAACCGTTAACACCCAGCAGATAACATTTACTAGAAAGTTCTTGTGCTCCAGATATCAATCAACCAATTTCATCAGGAAAAAATCATGAATTTCCAAAACATGAACGTGTGTGTCGAGAATCTAACAGACGCTGAGCTGCTTTTGAAGTAATTTTCAGTCAACTGTCTTCAACTTGGAACATTATTTAACTGGTTTTGATTTTACAAAACTGCAATTTATTGTCAGACCGCAGTTCAGTGAATAAAATCCAAAGCGATTATGGTGTGAAGTAATTTAACTATAATTTAGCACTAACACATAACAGCTTTTTCCCACCAGGCCACCAGACTCATGAACAACGGACACTGACGGCCTGCAGCCTGCCTGATGTCACACACATACAGACGGGTGACAAATTAAAGAAAAACCTGGTACAGGTCTGTGAGGAGATCTGGTGACTCTGTTAAACTTTGGGGGGCATTTTGCTGGCATGGTTTGGCTCCACTTGTCCCCTTAGAGGGAAGGTTCACTGCAAAATATGGAAGAATGATGTTCATCCCTCCAGTAGAGCTCAGAGACTTGTAGAAAGACATACTGAAGCTGGTCTGGCAGCACGTCGTGGTTCAACACCTTAATAAGACACTTTATGTTGGTTTTTCCTTTAATTTGTCACCCGTCTGTACATAAGCTCATATATTTGTACATACACATATATTTATTCATATATAAGTAGGACACATTACATACATACACTCATATGTTTTATACTCTTGTTGTTTATACTCTCATCTGTTTCTATTGCTTTTACTATTTTAATATTTCTTTTTTTCCCCATACTGCCATGTCAAGGAACTGAAACCTAAGATTTTTACTCTCTTATACTTGTGTAATGAGATGTAACATTAACCAGATGAAACAGCATTTTGTGAGTTTCTAACTTCCGCATCGTGACATATTTCTGAGTGAAACAGGACAAACAGGTGAGACATAACGTTGGGAGGAATTTGATTTGAATGTTGAAAAGTGGGCATGTCATAATGACTCTGAGCTCTGAGCTGCTGATAATTGAAGATTGACTGATAGGTGGATGTCATGATATTATTGGTTGAAATGTGTTGGTTCAAGCCTACGTAACCACACGCCATATTTACAGGAAGAAAACATGATTGGATTTCGATCGAAGAATACAAAGAAATTGATTTTTTTGGCATATATTTTTTTTTAAATGGGTGCACAATATGACTGAGGATGTGATCTTAAAGGCTTAAAAAGGCATTTTTTCATTTCATCTTGACTTTAAAGAACTTGTGTTGGAATATATAGCAGGATTTCAGGAAACGTAATTATCATGATAATACCGTTTACCGTGATATTTTCATCTATGATCATCGTATTTGTATTCTTATTTTTAATTTATGTAAGTGCTTATTTGGCATGAAATTTAATAAAAATAAACAAGAATTGAATTCCAGCATCTAGCTTTCATTTTGTGAAGTTATATATTGATTTACAAAAGTAAAAAGGTGCCCAGTTTCCTAGAAAGTAAAAGGAGTAAAATTCAATAGTTGCAAATGTCAGTGTTTACCTGGAGCTGCTGATTCAATCCCGATATTTATCTCAATGGATCAAAGTGCAAGAGGAATCTTTCCAACAGTGTTACTGCTGCTCAGAGGAGCATTCAGAGATAACTATCAGTTCACAAAATGTTACATAACACGAAGAAAAAACAACAAGTGCAAACCAGCCGTTAGTCTCTCATGAAGCTAAATTAAATCACCAGCGCAGAAACTGTCAGACAGGCCGAGCAGTTACGTTACTTCTTTTTTAAGATTTCAACACAGCGTTAAAGTGGATAAATTATACTTTTTATGATTAATTAAGAGCTGTTAATGCTCAGCTGGCTTCCACAAATATCTTCGTCTGTTTGTAAGTACACGACAACGCAGGATAGGAAGAGGTTTTTGCTTATTTTTGAATTGCAAATTAGCCTTTAGCTTGACTAGCGTTGGCTGATCTTTGCTGCTACGTAGCCAGCTAGCGCGTCTCTCTCTCGGCTAACCGCCCGAAGACTCGTCCGCTCCTCTTACCTGCGGGTCCTCGCTTCAGCTGGATGTCCACCACGTTGGGTGAGGAGTGCAGAGAGCCATTCATGTTTTGTAGAGACTACTAAATTAAAGTGTTCAGAGACGGAGGAGGAGGAAGAAGAAGATGAGGAGGGGAGAAACTATTTATCTGAAGGTGAACTCATTGAAGAGTTTCGATTTTGCTTCCTTCGGCTCGCAGACGGTGGCTTGTGGTTGTGCTGCCCCCTGATGGAAGGAAACGGAACTGCAGGCTGACCTTTGAACTACAACACCGCTGAATTGAATGGAGTTCAGGGATTTTTTTTCAATGTCTGACACTCTCTGGGCCTCCTCTCAGATAAAGCTTGGAAAAAGGCGACCCCTCACCCCCTTTTAGTTTATTTGCGTAGTTTCGCTCAATCCCTGGATGCCTATAGGGTCATGGTTATGATATTTGAGCCCATAGATACTCAACAATTGAGCAGATAGCAGAAGATAACCTGATATTGCTGTTTGACATACTTTAAACTACACTAAATATAGAAAAATGGTCTGTCTGAAGGCATTTATTTGTTTCTGACTCTGTGAAAAAACTGTACAATTCCCCCAAACTACTGTATCACACACATTTAGGCTATTCTGTGATCTTTCAATAACTAATGTCACATTTTTCCATTTTCATTCACTGAACCTCCCTTGAAACTGTTTGGAGCCCCCCTGAAGAGGTCCTCCACCCACTTTAAAAACCTCTGGTGTAGTAAAAATACAATATAATGTGTTCTAATGTAGTGCAGCAAAAGTATTAAGAACATAAAATGGAAATACTCCATTAAAATACTCCAATAAATAAGCTGTACATACATTTAAGGAAGCATGTTTGAGCAATGTTTTTATTATTTTATTGCAGGAGTATTGATGTAATGGAGATCTCCGCCATTTCCTATCAGATTAGTGTCTCACTGCTTCATAAATGTTTCTACGTCTATGAAGGACTTGGCCATGAACAAATATATTTTATGTTTTCATCCAAGCGACTGTCATCTGAGGATTTCTGGGCTCGAATTTGATTCATCACAGACATGTGGATTTGTCTCTGTAAGAGTACAACAGAAGAGTAAAGTCAATGAAAGACATTTTATTACTGTAATATTTCCTGGAAATGTGACTGCTGACAGGGATTATATTTCTCCAGTGTTGGGTAAAATAAGAAATGGGAACAGGGGAACTTGTTTATTATGTATTCAGGCAGGTAGCTCATATGAAGTGTACAATACTCTGAAACAACCAACATTATCAGTCATTAGTTGTTTGTTGCCTCTTTATTTATAAGCACATAATCTGAAAATACTGTACTACTGTTATCTTTGGCAACAAATCAGAGACCCCATCTCTCCCCCTTTCCAACATTTCACTTTAATTTGAGCCTCTCTTTTTTTTTTACTATTAGATTTGACTTCAACATGAAATCATATTTAGTAAAACACCGTGCGACCCTCCAGTCTGAGAGCACAGCAGGATTAATACTGAAGACAGGAGAAGCTCTAAGTCGATATATATATAAATACATTTTAAGAAAATTCATCATTAGCGTACAGGCTAGTGAATCCTTTAAGTGTTGTCAAGAACTAAAATAAGATGATGGAAAGGAGACCGAGTTGATTTTCAGCATCACATTTTCATGCACTATAAAGGCTTTTGTTTGAACTATAATAAACATACAGGTACTGTAAACAAAATACAGCATACTAAGTGGAAAATATATGAAATGTTTGGGACACATCGCACTTTTCCACTTGCTCAACAATCATATCATTAAGTAAAAATTCGTATTTTTGTTAAAAGATTTGTTTTAGATGTCTTTTAACTCATTCACTACGTAGATAGTGTTATGTCATAAAATATAATGGATTGTGAGTGGTTATAAAATGAGACATCATCCAGCAGGAAAAAAAAAAAGAGAAGAGGATTATATTGTGCAGACCTGGGTTAATGTGCCATCTGTTCTGTGATAAATAAAGAAGTGCCAGGTGGGCAAAGACTGCACTTTCCTGACTATTGTGCATTGCAAATTCCATCAAACGCATCAAAGTATTTGAAAGGATTTCAAATACAGCGGTAAACTTGGACCTAGGTCTCCCGTGCAGCATGTGCTTTAGTAGCTCTTTGAGATTCAGATCATGCTCGGGGCTGCGCTGTAGAGGACGACGTCTCCGACCACTCGCAGCAGGGTTACTTCCTCCAGTCCGCCGACTCTGTGCTCGTACTCCAGCAGGTGGGTGCCGTCCACCGCCACTTTGAAACTGTCCTCCTCCACCAGGATCTTCAGCTGCAGATGAGACCGACAATGATGTCAACAGGTTAACACAAGTTTTCTGACCTGAGTCTGTGACCCTCCATCACAATGGTTTTGATGTGAATGTGACACAGATTTGATATGTTAAACACAGGTTACTTTAGGTCTTTAGTCTTACTGTAGGGTTACAAGTAAACCTCTACCTGACCTCCTGACCCCCTACGAGCCTGGAGGCAACCTGAGATCCTCTGGTAGGTCATTCCTGGGTCAAAAACTGAAGACTAAAAAGGTGACGGGGCCTTTTCTGTTCAGGCTCCTGCCTGAGGACGCTGTCTTATTTTAAGTCACTTTAAAATATTCACTATTTTACACTTCAGACTTTCTTTTTATTGATTTTTCTATTGGTTTTATTATCCTTTGTTGTATTTTATCATTTTATTACAATATTTTATTTATTGTCAGCTTTTTATTGTTTTTAAATTTTATGGAAAGCACTTTCTAGCTTGTTTTGAAAAGTGCCATATAAATAAAGTCCTTCTCATCATTATTATTATTACTGTAAATACAGGCAACAACAAGCCTGCTGCTCTCCTCAACAGGAAGTGTATTTTAATGACTGAAGATCATAAGTAGTTGTTAAAAGGTGACCAACTTTAAAAAAAGAAATGCTGAACACCATAGTTTCCTGCATGTTGCATCTTCACCGCAAAAATAATATTTGACCAGTGACCATTTTCAATGTTCATGACATAGAATTACATCCGGTTGAAGATGGAAGAACTCGGTGATGCAGCGCTGACGTCAGTTTAAACTACAGCTGTGGACTCACGTCATGTGTGTGGTGAGGTCCCAGCATTTACCCTTGACTCACATGAAAGATAAAATGTGAGTTACACCCGTTTTCAATATCTTGAGTGATACTTTGTACATGTGAAATAGAACACGCCCCCCCCCCTCTCCTCCTTCTGCCAACACAGAAAGTAGAAATCGTCAAGCTGACTGACAACGTTCACATTACATGCTGAAGTGGCCCAAATCTGATGTGATTTTTTTCATCGAAGCGTGAACAAACCAAATCTGATTTTTTTCATGTCAGATCTGGGCAACTTACATATGTGTTCCTAGATCTGATTCATATCTGATCACTGGCTACGTGATGTCCGCTATCAGAACAGTTAGATCAGAATTAATGTGTTGGTTTTTTTTAGATGTCTCAATTCTCTGCACATACTGCCTGTCTTCATCATTTAGTGTCGGCACCTCACAGCCCAGTAAAAATAAACATGTTGCCCTCTCGTTTTCATTATCATCTTCATCATCTGTATCTGTCACACAAATGATTTTATTGTTTTTATTTTTGTATACTGCAGGTCACTATTCAGTTAAATATGCGCATGTGCAGCAGTTTAGGAGCTGGATACATGTCACTAACAAACATGAATGTGAACCATCAATATAAAAAAGAAAAAAATTAGAATTGAGCATTAAGGCCTGTGATGTGAACGTAGCCCGAGTTTCATTCGTCTGATCTTTAAGGCCCCGCACACTCACAACACAGGTGTTTTCACCTATTCTGGCTGATTAGGCTGAAGTTGGGTGAAGGGATGCGAAGAATTATGTGAGGTCACCGAAGTCCTAATAAGGATGATAAAGGTATCCCACATTCCTGATTCAATTTTGGACCTTTGCTGCATGTCATTCCCCTCACTCTAACTTTCAAATAAAAAAGATACTCAATAATAATAATAATAATAACAACAAGAAATATGTTAGTCAAGTCTTGTCTGTACTGAACACACTCCTGAGTAAGCACAATAACATCTGTGTGGGAGGCTCATAGGTGTGTAGGAATAGAAATGCTCAATTATAAGTGTTTGTTTTCCAGTCTTTGCTACAGTTCTTTTTACCTCAAAACGTTGGCCCTGAACGAATGGGAAGCCTCCCTCCCGTTCCTCTGGCCCCCAACATCCTCCAAGGTTGGAGTTTCTAACAATAGTTTGCTCATGAAATCGAGGGTTGAAGTGAAAGACGACATCTTGACCTCTGATGAAATCAACGTTGAACCTGCGAGAAAAAAAAGAACTGAAGGAGCGCTGCAGCTATAACAACTAATCATTCTTTCACTGTCTGATGAATAAAGTATTAATGTGTCTTTAAAATGTAGTTTTATTTAGCTGAACAAAAGCCTCCTTTCACTGACAACAACTGCGTGTTATCAATAGTGAATAAAGTGAAAGTGTGAACCATTTCCTGAAGATGACGTGATCTGGAGGGTTAAGATGGATGCAGGGTTACTAAAAAGGCATCCATGTATGTTTCTTTCAAGCAGAAGCATCACTGACTGCACAATTAGAAAATGAATGTCGTTCATACTTTACCTGTCTGCGCCAGGAACAGGCTCCGCAACTATTGTGATTAAAAGTCGCGGCATAATTCCAGCGTGAAGTGGGAGATCATACGGCACCATCTGCAAGAAATATTTACATTTTAGATCATGACAACATGTTTACTGTGTTAAAATTGAGTTTCTCCTTATGTATATTTTATAATTTATTGTATTTATCAAGCAAAATATAGAAAATGCAAATATTTTTACCCTGTTGATAATTTGCCCGGGGCAGATGCAGAAATGTTCACATTTAATCACTAATAGTGTGACCGTAATAACTACACAGCTTACAAAGAGGACATTTTTAGTTAAACATTACTTAAAACTTTGACCATGCCCACATTCCTGCTCCAACACCCCACTGAGTCATCATCTCTTTCGTTTTAGTTCAACACACCTACACAGCGATCACACAGATGACACGAAAAAAAACCTGAAGAAAGTAAAGTCTGGAGATTTTTTAACATTTTAAAAATTAAAAAAGGCAACAACTGCACAAACTGATTTCAGGGCAAAGTGACAGCAAACAAAAACCTTTTAATGGTAAACATTTACAAAAGTGACAAGTCATTGTGGAAATAGTGATGAACATACATATGGTTATCAAGCTGTGATATTAGCAGATAATATTATTAATATTGAGTGTCTTAATAATACAGTAAAAATATTTGTCTTGTTAAAGTGTAAATTATAGCACATTGCACCTAATTAAAACATTACATCATGCAGGCAGATGAACACAAACCCTGACGGTACACTGTTATATGGCACTAATCAAACCACATGTTGATTCTGGAAGTGATGTCCTTGTCCGACTGAAAAGTTGAGTTCATTGCTTTCAATTATATGGTGGATAATATCTGGGCTGAAAGACAAGAATAGATTTTTGATGACTACATTTTGATCTTTTTGTTTTTTTTCTGCTATATGTTTTGCTTTGCGCCACAGCAGAGCCCAAGATAACAATACTCCAGATACAGCCCTCTATGAAAATTCAGCATCCTGCATTAAATCCCAGAAATGCAGGAAGCTAACTTTCTTCGTCCACCAACTGCAGTATAAAATAGACAGTTAAATGATTTCTGAAGAAACCCTGAATTAGAGTGGAGTTAGAAATCTGTAAACAATAATAATTACAACTGACCTGCTAAAGTGGCAGGTAGTGTAGATTTACTTTAAGGACAGGTTCACAACTTTTCAAGTCTGTCTTAAAACAACAGTCAGAAGCCCAAATGAACATTGAAACATGTTTTTCTTGCTGTAATAATTCCTCCTGTTCATACTGAACATTAGAAGATCCCTTCATAATGCACTTACAATGTAAGTGATGGGGGACAAAACCCAAAGTCCTCCCTCTGTCCAAAATTTATTTAAAAGTTTATCTGAAGTTAATATGAAGGTTCATCCGTCCAAATTAGTCAGATCAAGCAGATATCTTTCAACGTTACAGCCTTTTTAGTGCCAAAGTCCCTCTTTTTGTTACTATACTCCCACCGCAGCTCAACAGGGAAACGCTGTCCGAGGAAACACAAAGAGGGAATTTAATACTAAAAAGAGTGTAAATGTGGCAGATATCCACTTGATATGACTAACTCAGACTGCTGAAGCCTCATATAAGCTTCACATCAACTTTTAAATGCATTTTTGCACAAAATGACTGTGTGGACACACTGTGGATTTTGTCCTCCATCACTTACACTGAAAGCACATTTGAAGGAGATCTTTTAATAACCACTATGAACAGGAGGAATGAGTACAGTGAGGAAAACCTCTTTCAGTGTTTATATGGACACCTGACTGTTGTTTTAAGACTTTAAGATGTTTAAAGCCACAACCAAAGGATTAAGAACATTTAGCTGGTATCTGGTAGTAATTTCCCACCCTGATTCCCAAAGACTTCCACACCAAGAGAGATGATCCACTGCATACCAGAGCAAAAACACATCCACCAAGAAATGCAGCAAGCAAGCAACATAATATTATTTTTAAACAGATCTGGTACTCACCAGCATGCCTGGAGCGGTAGGCCCACCGTATGGACCCACTTGCCCGGGACCAGGACCAAAGGGGCAAGGGGCTGGAGGGAAGCCTCCGCCTGCAGGTGGTCCCCATGATCCAGGGGGTATTGGGGGGAAGCCACCAGAAGGGAATGCAGGGAAGGAACCAGGGCCAGCTGGAGGGGGGAAACCACCTGGACCACCTGGTCCGTACATGCCATTGCCTCCCCCTGGCTGACTACCTGGGAAAGGCACATTTGGATAAGGCCCAGGTGGAGCTCCAGGGCCAGAAGGAAATGGTCCGGTTGGGTAAGAAACAGGGCCTCCGGGTAGCTGTCCTGGAGCTCCTTCAGATGGGTACTGCCCAGGGAACTGCCCAGGAGCTCCTGGGCTGGAGGGGAACTGCCCTGGAGCCCCTGGTGCAGGTGGATATTGTCCAGGGATCCCAGGGCCAGCAGGAAACCCACCAGGTGCTGAAGGAGGTCCTGGATATTGCCCTGGTGCTCCAGGACCGGAGGGGAACGGGAACTGCCCTGGTGCCCCTGGGCCAGATGATCCCCCAGCAAAATCACCCGGAGCGGAGGGCTGGGTGGGAGCTCCAGGGGCTGAACCAGGCCATCCGGGGTTCACAGCAGGTGGAGGGTTGCCTGCAGGGGCCGTCGGGTTGGAGTTTCCTATTTTTTTAGCCTGGCTCGGGGAGTCGTCTCCTAAGGCATCTGCCAGCTGAAGTAGAAGAGAAAGGGAAAGTTGTACTCAAAACAGTCACCACTGGCTATCGGTAAAATAATAGATTCATTTACAATCCTGTTTACTCACCGAGAAATCTGCCATGATCTAAGACAAAACAAGAGAGGACATAACTTTCATTAGTTTGTTAGGTGGTTACAACAGCAAATGTGAACAAGCTGTCACACAGAGGCTCTGAGTAATAGCATAGTAAATGTTTCCATCCTCGCCTGGTGATCAACAAAATCCATTTGGGCGGACTAGAAATAGCGTCACCAAACTGTAATATTATTACAACAAGTTATACAGACGCAACACCGACTTTAGCTGAATATCAACGAGGATTTAGTTACAATCTTAGTTAAGTAATGTTACACAGTTGGCTACAGAGCTAGCTAACAGCAGCTAACTGTTAATTTACGTTCAGATGGTTAGCTCGCCTCGTTTGTTTTAGCTCCACGTTGTCTAAAGAGAGTAAAAGATGATATTTTATGCTACCTCGCCAGATGACGGACTCCTCTCAAATGACAGCGGATAACAGCGATGATTTATCCAGCAGTGGAAGCCAGTTACTCAGCTAGTTTAGCCTGCAGAAGCAGAGGACTACAAGCTAACGCTTAGATCATCTGCTCTCTGAACTACAACTCTTGGAGAGGAAGCGCGAGCACACCCTCACTGATGACGTATATAGAAGGATGTGCGCGTTCCGAAGCCAACACATACACATACACGCACACGCACGCGCACACATACTAACAACCTAAACTAAACTTTTAAGAAACTATATATGAGCAGTCAAAGTAAATAAGTTTTTATTAGTTTTAGTTATTAGTTTTAATTATTAAGTGTGAGGATCCAGTGAAAAACATGTTATAATGCAATGTTATACTACTACTACTACTACTACTACTACTACTACTACTACTACTACTACCACTACTACTACTACTAATAATAATAATAAGAAGAAGAATAGCATTATAAAGTCTTGAAGTAAAACAAATGTCTCTTAAAAATGAATTAAATCCTCTCTATTTTGTCACCTTTTAATAATATAGGATCTTTCTCCTTTCCTAAATATAAAAACAAACAAACATATTTCTTGCCCTGATATCATGCTCTCTACCCAACTGTTCCCCATTATTTACCTCTTAAATTATACTGTGTCCATCCAAAATTTATTTTTCCTTTTCAATTCTAGCAAAATATCAAATGAAGAATCTTTTTGGCCAACTTTACACACAATGATCAGTTTACGTGTCAGTAGGAGTTCTTCTCCACCATGAAAATACCTCTATAATGACTTATTTGGCTCTGGAGGAGATATCTGAGAAAATAACTCTTATGATGTCATCAGGATTATTAATGACTCTAATGATGTCACCAGGGTTATTTGGGCTTGGGTGTGGAAACTAAAAGGGAGTTTTAATGTAATAAAATTTGTTGACACATTGCTTACATGTCTTTAATTAAAGAGAGTTGTCTTAAATTTAAGCAATAACACAACTGAAATAGTGATTGTTAGAACAGAAGACAAATGAATTGTGAAATTAAATATGATAGACAGACATATTAGCAAATGGAAAAACAAAAAGTAAAATTGAACCCCTTACTTACTGTTCAAGCCAAATTCGACCCCTTTTTTTTTTTTTTTTTTTTTTACAAGAGAGCAGAAAAACACCATAAATACCCATTTTTTAAGCCTGAAATTTTATGACTTTTCCTAAAGTAACCTGGAATGTACAAAAATGGAAATATTTCATCGTTTTAAAATTGTTGGGGCTATACACATTTTTGTACATAATGTACCAGGTTAAATTTGATTCTTATTTCTTAAAAAAAATCAAAAACATTATTAGTTATTATTATGTTATTGTTATACATTCCTCACAGTCCAATAAAATGTATTGAAATCATGATGGCTGTTACGTTCTCATGTTTTAGGTAACATCAGACAATAATATAGTGTGATTGTAAACGTTTTTTTTCTCCATAAACACATAAAACATAAAGAATACACTCCCTCTGCTCTCTGAAAGCTTATTATTAGTGATACTGTGAATGGTCTGAATATTAATAGTATGTAAGGGTTAAAAGCCTTTTACATTTTTATTTTTGAAATCACATTTTATACTTAATAACATAAAGACATTAAAGATGAAAGAAAAGCATTATTATTTGGCAATTTTAATTATATTTAACTATCATTATAATATCACTTTGTGATATATATTATAACTTTGAGTGTTGTAATATATCCTTTAAGTCTTTCTTAATCATCAATTAATTAACTGATAATAATTAAACACTTTAAAAGTCTATAATTATTCCAGTGGATAACTCCAGGCTCCATATAACATAATAAAAAGGCAAGTTTTCTTTTCTATTTCTTTGTACCCTGTCTTTTAGTTGTTTATTAACTACTTGGTCTAATGAAATATAATGTATAATACAGAAACAAGCTGACACACTAAATCACTTAAAGATTTACTTTTTTTAAGTGGGTTAGTTTTAAGTTTCCTGAACAGATCTTTTCATTGAACTACTGCTAACTAAATGTTAAACATCACATTTTAACTATGCTTTCTGAAACACTCAATGTATTTCCTTTTATAATAAACCAGTCAGCGTGCAAAAACGATAGTGAGAACAGATTTATGGCCAACTTTTGAAGGGGGGGGGGGCGCTTGTTTGGGATTGGTCAAACCAGTCACAAGATGATGTGAAGTGAAAAAAAAAAAAAAAAAACATTGAAAGCGTCTCTTCCAGTCAGAGCAGCAGCTGCAGCTTCAGGGAATTTTTAACTCTACAACAATGGTAAGTTGTCGGAGGTGTTTGTGAGAGAGTGGTCGTCATTTTCGCGTTTGTCTTTTAATCGTGTGCTCTGAACAAAATGTGAAGTTTCTGTTGTTCCTGTTGAGAAAAAGTGAGGTCGCAGATTGGCTAGCGTTAGCCTGCTAGCTTAGCATGAGTTCCACCCTCTGTGCTCCGTCAGTGTCAAGTCAGGAAGTAGAGGAGTCAGCGTGTTCCGGCTCAGGATTTCAAAATAAAACCACTGTGGCCGAAGAAAATGTAAAAATGACAGATGATAGTATTTTATAGTTGCTATGCTGTGGATTAATTTTCATATAACTCTTACCACAAATCTTACCTCCAGATGTTAGCCACAAAAGCTCATAAAATCTGTGCTATAATTAATAATTTATCATCGTATGTTAATCGCAACAGTTATTTTTCTCCATGTTCTGACATTTTATAGTCCAAACAACTAATGGATTAATTGAAAAAAAGAATTGACAGATTAATCTTGACGAATAATTGTTAGTTGCTACCTAAATTCAGCTGATCTCATCAAATACATACACGTAGTTATTTATATATACACGTTGCATTGAGTCAGTAATAAGCATTGGATAATGTGAGGAAACTGCGCTCTGAGCTTTTTTTTTTTGTATTGCACTTGTAAACACAGCATTTTGTGTGTTAAAGGCAAGAATTTAGTAAGTCAGAAAGAGTCAAAATCTGTTCATTAGCCAAGTAGGCAGCAAACAAAGAATATGTCTTGGCTTTTGCTCCCACAAATGCAGCATAGAAGAAAAAAAAATAGAACAATAGTAATGTAATATTAAAATTAAATGAAAAAATTTAAATCTATTTACAGAATGGAATAATAGTAGTTTGGTCATGGGATATAAAACTTGAAATTAAATATTGACTGTTCAAAGGAAATATGAACTGTTTTATGGATAAAGAAATTAAGTGCATAAAATATATGAAGGTGACAAAAGCAAAAATTTTATGTGACATGTACAATAAATAAATTATGTAACAGCAGAGGTGTAATGCCACATACAATGTTAAGTCCAGTTTGATGAAATACATGAAAGCAACTGGTGCAGGGATGAAACGAGGGATGTGAGATATAAAGTTTTATAACAGTACAGTTCAGCTACTTAGTACTGAGTTTTGTAAAACGTTTCAAACATTGAAACCCTGCCGTAAAAACTGAGCCAAACCATCTGTAAACCCCTTAAAATCGCAGGGTGACCGTACTCCTGCACTTCTCTTGATTTTCCCAGATATGTTGTACGCTTTTAATTTGAAGACTACCTTCACAAGCTTCCTGTGCACGTGCAGTTATTCTGTGTAACGTGACGCAGCGGCTCGCGCTGATGTGTTTCAACTCGTTTTTTTTGGGGAGCTGCCTTCACGCTAGCTCGCTTCTATCGTGATGAACAATGCTTCTCCCTGGGCTTTTGACTGCGTGTCATGACAGCTTTACTCTCTGTAGTGTCAGTCAACTTTTAGAGTGATGTTACAGTCTCGTTTTTACACATGAGACACATTAAATTAGCTTTTTATTTTAAGTTAGCTGACTCTTAATTTCCTGGCTAGCTGTCAGCGGCTGCAGGAATTTGAACCTGTGGCCACCTCCGGGGTTTACTGTCGTCCTTGTTCCTCATATTTCCCCCCTGTGCATCCTGTTTTTTCACTCAGTCTCAACCACAGACACTCCAGTCTCTTCTTAATCTGTAAAGATCTTTTCTCTAAGCTCAGTGAAATCCTGACTCCCACCAGCCATCTGCTCAGGAAGGTGTAATTATAGAATTCAGAGACTCTGCAGAGACTCTTAGAGAGTTTTATGTCTTTGTGGTAGAGTTATGTAATATTGTGTGGACGTGACACAGGTTCAGAACGATAAAATCATGCAGGAACTGGTGTATCACTTTATTTCTGGATAATGGGTCACATTGAATTCCTGCAGGATTCATACAAAGCGCCAAGATATTTAAAGATAGTTTTAGCACTTTCGTACCACATTGCTTCACAGAAAAAGCAATAAAATGCATAAACACCACCTAAAGCTTCAGTCTGTGTCTCAGCAGCTGTCCTCCACACATATAAACCCTCTGCTAAGTTCCCTCAAATCACAGGTCCAAGTTAAACATAACTGATTTCGCAATAGATTAAGTTGAATACATCTTTATTATTATTTTATATTTAGACTAAAAATAGAACATATATAACAGATAAAGGGCTGCTTCCAAATTGATTATTTTCTCTATGAATCAATTTGTCTATGAAATGTCAGAAAACAGTGAAAAATTTCCCGTTATAACTACTTAAAGCCCATGGTGACGTCTTCAAATGTCTTGTTTTGTCTGATCAACAGTCAGAAATCCAAAAATATTCAGTTCATTCTCCTTTATGACACAGAAAAGCTTCAAATCCTCACATTTGAGAAGCTGCGACCTGCAAATGTTTGACATTTTTGCTTAATAAATGACTAAAATGACGACTGGATTATCAAAATAGTCGCCAAATAGCTAATCGATTAATCAACTAATTGTTGCAGCTCAAAACCGAACATAATTCTTGCTAAATTATAGGAAATATATTCTATTTGTCAATTACTGCAGCACTTTCTTATTGGTAAGTCTTTATAATTCAGGGACAATCATTTCATCCAGTAGGGTTTTGTTGGAGGGTCCAAGCTGTTTGCTCTATTGCTGAAGGCTGCACATATTGTGTTCTTTGGACCAATTATTCACACTGTAACAGTTCTTGTCTGTGTTTTCTTGTTCGTTAAGATTTTACTGTGAGAAATGCAGATGTAACAAGGCTGCGTCTTTGCTTTTGTTGTTTTCAGAGTAAACATGTGGCAAAACATTTAAGGTCAACAGCAAATCCATCACATCCTGTTAGAACCTTTTCACATCAGGAAAAAGCCAAGTTCATTTTCCTTAATCTACATGATGTTAGATACGTTTAAGGTAGAGATGAATAAATATAAATGTGTTTTGAGGAAGAGAAAAACTTTTTTTTCTTATAGAGGAACACAAATGAGAATCGTTTTTTTCACATCTTTGTTTCATTGTTTCATGCAAACACATTAGAGACATGTGTGTGAAGAAGGTGGAAGTGAGAAACTTTGACTCAAACAACAGTCTCAACTTTTTTCAATGCTGCTTCGACATTTATGCATCAGTGTTAACAATCTAATAATGTAATATATAATATAATCAGTCATAGGGGACATTTTACTGCAGAACAAGTAACTGTTTATACTTTACTTATATTTTGTTGTTTACAAAGCAGGACTTAGATGTTATTGTGAATTTTTACATTGTTGTACTGGTACTTAAATAAAGGATCTGAATATTTCTTCCACCACTGATAATATCTATGAATCAGAAACATTTGTTTAGTCGAGATGAATATGTCCTTTTTAGTTTTAAATCTGAAGATCAAGGCTTTGGTTGGTTAACTCTGTAAGAAAGATCGTTTAAAAATGCAGAATTGTACCGTTTAATAAGTGCTATTAAAAACACATGAATTCATTGTTTGTGAGTTTGAAGTTTAAGTGACCGTGTCGACGTCTCTGCACATTTCCTTCTTTTTTTAATCAGAGTGAATCACTGGTGGTCTGTGATGTGGATGAAGATCTGGTTAAAAAGCTGCGGGAGTTCCGTTTCCGGAAGGAGACCAACAATGCAGCGATCGTTAGTGAGTATTGGAAACACATTTATACCATTTAATTTATGAATGTGTTCTAAATCAAACACCAGTGGGGGAGGGTGATGTGAACAGGTTTTGTGTTACTCTCTGAATCGTTGTTTTTGCGTTAATCAAAATCCTTGACAAAGAGCAGTTTGTAGAATTGGGTCACCTTCCAAAATGTGTCCTCCTTCAGTAAAGCCTAAGCCATAAGCTACAGATACACTTATGGGTTGCAGTTTACCATTAACTCTCACAGCCAGTAAGATTTGTCACTACCTCCTGCTGTGTTGAATGAAATGGGGGGGCGGACACGTTGCCTCTTTAAATCCTGATTCAAATGAATGAACTTAATCCACATTCAGAAACTGCTTTGACCATTTCTTCTTGCTTAAGGTGTTTTCAAACCAGATTGTAGTTGACTGAATATAAAATAACTTTTCGATCAATGTCATATGTCACATCATATGTTTTCAGTTTGAAATCCATAGTTGACTCAGGTCCTGTTCACAGACTCTCTGCCTCTGTCAGCTGATATTTAAAGGAGCATTTCACCAAACTCGGGTTTTCAGTACGCTGATTAGTCTACACCTGTCCTCGCTCCACTTCACTGTTCCACATTTGTGGATAGTTAATTGAATCTAGCTACTTTGCTGGGAAATGATGGCTATGTAAATTGAGCCTAAGCTTTATCCAGATGAGATAAACACTATTCTCTTGATGTCCTGTTTAGCAACATACTTAAAGGAACACTTTGACATTTTGGGAAAGTTTGTTCAGATTAAACAGAGGAGATAAAACATGTTAATTAGTGAGCTTTAGAGGTGCTGGTATGCTAATTTTGTTACCTTTGAAAAGAGCCAAGCTAGCTGTTTTCCCCCCATTTCCTGTCTTTATGCTAAGCTAACCAGCTGTAGCCTGCAGCTTCATATTCGCTGTAGAGTGGTGTCAATCTTCTCATCTAACTTTCAGCAAGAAAGCAATTAAGCGTTGTTCCAAAAATGTTGAACTATTCCTTTAAATGTGCTTGCAATTTTAAGCTTTTTCATGTTTGGTTAGTATTTTTAAAGTATTTCTAGTGTGTTCCTGGCTTAAAAGCCAACAGATGAAGCCAGATTTGTTGTCAGTAAACACTCAGTTAAACCTACCTTGATAATAAGAACTGATATCCATGTTAAAATATTAGATTGGGAAATCAGTATATGCCTGGAGGACAGGCATGTATTTATTTATGGCAAATACAGCAGGTGGCTTCAGCGCTGCATCAGTTTGAGTATCAAACTGAGCTCTAAGCTTTATCCTCCACCATCTCTGGATCAAAATGTCAATGCTGCTAAATTGGATTAGGAGTGTGTTTTCATGGCGTGGACTCCGATTCAAAGGCATACACACCTTTAATATCCATTTGCAATAGAAAATATAAACATTAATTTTTTAAAAAACCTACTTGTTTGCTTTTTGTGCTTTTCCTGGTATTTTGTTCTTTTTTGTTGAAAACTCTTGACTTCAATTAAACCACTACCAATATTACTACTATTACCACAACTAAACTCATGCTGTTGGTTTGTAATATTTTTGTGTTTTCTTTTTTTAACCCCTCAGTGAAGATCGACAAAGACAAGCAGCTTGTTATTCTTGAGGAAGAACACGAGGTAAGTTATCTTTTACTGTGTTATTATAACATTATATACTTAATTCTTGAGTTTGTGTTCAACTTCACATTCAAATTTAAAGACTCCAAACTGAATTAAAATTAAATTTACACCACCAGTCTGAAGGAATTGATAGTGAAGTAGTTGAACTTTGTATGTTAAACTTGTTTTGTCAGCTGTTTGATGTTGGTGGATAATTGCTTTTCTAGATAAAGTGTAACCACATCAGGAAAAGAGTCACTTAACTTTTGATGACTCATCTGTCTTGTTTTAGGACATTTCTCCTGATGATCTGAAGGATGAACTGCCTGAGAGACAGCCAAGATATCCTTTGAATGAATGACCTGTCTTATTTTAAGTTATTTAAATTCTTATCCACCTGTATTGTAATTATATTGAATTGCTGTAAGTACAGTAATTGTTTTGGTGTCCTCACTTTCCTGTAACATGGCTTTAATTTGATAAAACTGATGGTGGGTATGTTGCTTGACATAGGTACTTTAATCTTACAGGTTATCTACATGTCAGTTTATTCAGTTCATTCTTGTAAAATGAGTCCTAATGTGAAATATATGAACTGTCCTTAGCGCCAGGAACATTTATTGTCTACAGTTATAAGTACCAACATGATGATGGACGCGTGTCTTATCCGCTCTGCTTCATCTTCTCCAGTCCAGTGGGTAAGAATGTCTCTGGAATTACTTTTTTTTTTTCAATGTAGAGCATCACTTAAAAACTGTGAATTGTGCATATGGTTCACTGAACTTTTGTAAATGTTGGTGTTTGACAGGTTGCAGACCAGAACAGCAGATGATGTACGCAGGAAGCAAAAACAAACTGGTGCAAACTGTCGAACTGACCAAGGTTAGTGAGCCCAGGGTTCTGACAGACTTAAAAAGTCTTAAAGGTCTCATATTCTACACTTTTCTGGTGCTTTATTTGAAGTCTTGTTATCCATAAGAAGATGTTTTTGTGGTGTAAGCACCAAAAACCATCTGAGTATAGTTTTACATCTCCTCTCTTAAGCTTCTCTGTGGAGCTCTACCAAGAATAGGCTGTTTTGTGTCTGCCCAATGCCTCTCTCTTCTGATTGGCTGACAGTTTTCTGAGCTAGGTAATACATGGGCTCTGGGTAAAACTCACCGGTAAATTGCGACAGCTACCACTGAGGATAATGTTATCCAACCTTTTGAAGGCTGTGCAATGACAAATTGCTTTGTGACATCCAACAACTGCGCAGCATTTCCTCCACTGTCTGTGTCTCCTCTGCTCTGCTCTGTGTGCATGTGTGTGTGGAGGGGCTAAGCCCCGCCCCCGGTGAAACAGAGAGCACAGTAGAGAAACTAGCGTGTAAATGACAGCAAAACACAGTAGAGACTCTCACACTGAGATGAAGTGACATGAAATGAGTGCACATAACTTAGGTAATTAACATAAATACAACATAAATAAAACATATTTTGTTTCTTTCAGGATTAATTATTTGAGACTATATTTATTGATATTGTGATTGTGAATTCATTATTTAATTTCATTATTTAGCCCAGAATATGATTAGGGTCTTTTGAACACTGGAAATGATTTATTGGGCTAAGTGTTACAGGGGAAAAAAGAAATTATTTAACTCAAATCAAACCCAACACTCAGGAATTTTCAGCTTTGCGTGACTCTCCCCTATGTTAATTTTATCCATAATAAAAGTTAATGTGGGAAGATCATGAAGAGAAGAATCTCCCTAATAAATGAAGAAAGTTGTTTATGGTTAATTTGTCAATTGTTTTAGGAACTGCATCCTAAAACGTCTCCCTTATTGTATTAAAAGAAAATTCTAAATCCTGTTATATTTGCTCTATTTTATGTTTTTTTTTTCCAGGTGTTTGAGATCAGAAACACAGAGGACCTAACAGAGGAATGGCTTAGAGAGAAACTTGGGTTCTTCCGCTAAGGTCATCTCATCCAGACGTCTGGGACGTGAGGAGGATCCAGATCACACAACGTGTGTTGTGTCGTCTCTTTGGGAGAACACACCACAGTTAATGTTTCCTTTCTCTTTGTACCAGACCTGATTTAAATAGTGTTTGCTAATACTTTCTGTTCTCAGTTTTAGGCTTGTTTGGTGGAGTTTTTGGCATATTACGGTTCAAAGTGTGCCAGAGGGTTCAGACAATCACATACTTTTCTGTGACTGTCAGCATGCTTGGCACTATCTAAACCTCACCCATCTGTCAGCCTAAAACTGAAATACTATTTGACGCAGGTCTGACTTTGTCTCCCGTACAATCTCTCCATGTGCCAGTTACGTGTCTGTAATGAATTAACACTCCCATAGCTCTTGAAGTGGACAGAAATTGATAGTGCTCATCCGCCCTTCCTTAGCAGGTTCATTCAGGAGAATTTAAAGACATTGTAACAACGGTTTCTGGTTCTCTAAGTAGTTTACACTCAGTGTGCTTTTTGCAACTGTAAACCTCTTAAGTTTCACCTTTTTTATTTCTCATAATTTTCCATAAGTTGAGGGAGTCTTACTTTTTAGATAATTTTTGGTTATTTCTGGTGTATCTAGGGTTATGTAAACATACAATATACTTTATAGCAGTTACTTCCTTTTGTTGTGAAAAACAAACATCCTGCCAGAACATCTGAACAATCATAGCATCAATTTAGAACAATATAGAGTTCTGTTTTAGTTAGTTCCTCCTTCAGTATTAATTTAAGGGCATTTAAATGATAATTTAGGTAACAAACTCTAATCGCTCCAGTCTACAAAGGACAAAAACACTAAGACCATTTGACAAGTGTCACTAAGACTTAAGTATGATGTGTTGTACCTTCTCTTGTGCACATGAACAAGCTGGCAGAAACCTTCTGGTGTTTATCTTGCTGCAGATTTGTCTCTGTTATTCTGTCATCAGATCACATCTTTGCGTCTGTGTTTAGAGAAGAAACAGTGTGATTTTGTGGGTAAAAGTGTATTCAGCCTTTGACCTGCATATTTGTTACAATGATATCACACATTAGATAACAATATTTCCACTGAAACATTCCAGACTGAACAGTTTATACAAGAAACCTCTCTAGTCTCTAGTGACCATGACAGTCTTGAAAACACTGCACACAGGGGCGGCATCACCTGCCCTCTTTTTAATCTACTGGGCTACTCTGTATACGTGGGTTACTGTGTCTTTATGGAGATTGTTAGCTATTATTGTGCATTATAGCTATTACTGTTATTAGTGTTTCTGAATGTTGTGCTTAATTCTGATGTAAAGCCACTTTGATTGCTTTATGGTGGTCGTAGCCTCAAGATGCTCCATGTTGAGGATGATGGCTGCGACTTCTCCAAATGCCAGTTGTGCTTAATATTTAGACTTTGGTGGGTAAAAAAGACAGCATCTGGACCATTTTCATTTTCCATACAGATCAGGGTTTGACCAATATAGTTTTGTGAAGGCTGATACTGATATTTGTGTATTGAATGTGCCAGCAGCTCATATTTTGTGCCAATATCTAATATTAACAGCGCAGTCTGTAAGTATTTATATGAGTTTCACATTTTTTATTGTGTTGGATTAGAATTATATCATATGGAGCCTGAAATCAAACATTGACTGAGGTTAAAATGCCAAATTATAGCCTTCAGCACTTTTCAAACGCAATGTGCTGGAATAAAGGGTTAAAACAACAAAAAATGTGTCACTATTAAACACTTATGGACTCAATTTTGTTTTTATTTGGCTGTATTTGTGCCCCAAAACTACATTTTTTCCTGCTGAATTATATTCGTCTGAGGGTGGAAAATCCTCTAAAACAGCACACTAAAACTCCAAACTAATTCTAGTAAGGATTAGCAGCTTTTAACAGCAGGGCGACCAGCCCTAGATATTCTAAAAGTACATAAAATGTACTTATAATGTACTAATAAAATTGTATCGCAGGTGCTACTGTCCTGGTTTTATGTGACTGATGAAGGAAAAACCTCCATCTTACCAGTGGTGGCAGTTTTCCGATTCTTAATAAAAGCTTAATATCAGCTCGGTATATTGGTCTGACCCTAATAAAGAATAATAGAAACAAATGAATTCCACGTGTTCGCTCGTCAGTGTCGTCTCTTATTGAGAAACTTTGGAAACGTTTAAGGGCGGGTTGTGGCTCATTTATTGCCTCAAGGCAGGAAATCGCCACATAATGTATGATGTTGTACTGCGACAGTAAGTCTACATACCAATGCCTTGTCTTAAAATTTTTGTCATATTTATGTCTTTAAAAAAATCATGAGGCCAAAATGAAAACATGACTCAAATATTTTTTTTGTGAGAAAAACAGAGGGTGATTGAAAAAGCTTTGTTGGGGGACTTTAATGTATTTTTGTTTTAAGACACTATTTCTTTTTTGACTTTCTGATCTGTAATGTCCAAGAGACATCAGCTGTCTAAGTACAATGATAGAAACAGTCCGACTCAAATTATGCACAGTCACACCTCTTCATGTGGATCAATAATTGACAGCAAATTAAGACAATAATCTTTCATGCTTTACAGGTCAGGACAGGGTTTAGTTCAACAGTCACAATGATATATAGCTAATCATTGGTTTTGTCATCTACTGATAACATCAAAGCAACGAAAAGAAAAAAAATTAATCTTTGATTGATTCTCATGTTCATAATGGTTTCTGTTCTTACTTGAACTGAGGTTGTACACAATCCTTTATTGGTAAATGTAAAGTTTTATAACCCTAAGACCTGCAAAATCCTTTCAACTGTGGTAAATTTTAAAAAAAAATGCACAGTCTGAAATCAAGTGTATCTTTTGACAAAATTTTTGACAAAAGCAATACAGGCTAACTTTTAAACTTTGTATTTCATTTGAAATATGTGCAATGTACTGATTTCAATGTGAATATAAAAACATGTTTAGCTGTTATCTGTTTCAAAAGGAAATTCTTTAAACCTCTAAAATGTGGAGAGCTACTGTAAATGAAGAGCACGCTTTAATGTGTGTAATGTCTGAACAGTTTGCATAAGCCTGACAGAAGTTTTATAATGACACATTCAAGAATTTGCTGCTCTGTTGCATGCATTCTTCGTAGAATAGAGAATATATCTTAAATTATTAATACACTTGCACCTCAAACATTGGTCTCAGCTGCGTTGTTACTCTATCTGAAATATTTATGTACCCAGGGTCCTTTTTTGATTAAAGAAAACCTCTGCTGCTTATGTTTTCATGGAAATGGGATGTAAAGGACAGTACATTGATCATGTGTCAAAAACAATCTCCCCGGTAGTTTTCTTTGGTTTTGAGCCATGCATTTGGTTATGTCCTGTGGATCTGATAGATTTCCCTCTTATGTGGTGAACCTGTTGTATATTTGGCCTCTTGAGTCTTTTTCTTAAACTGCAAATGTGTTGTTTAGCTTTTGGTGTCCTCTGATCAAATGCCTACTATTCTGTTTTCTCTCCTTTTTAATAAAAACACACCTGGAACATGTATCATAACCAGCTGCCTCATGGCATCAGTGAAACTTGAGATATTTGTATTTTTCCCATACTTTATAAAGCGTCTATTTGTCCCTATTGTCCAAATAAAACGTCAGTGATGTTTACCCTTCTGTTTCCCCGAGACTGCTGTTTTCTGTGAATATGCTACTTATATTTTGTCCAGCTGGTCAGATGAAAACAGTGGACTAATTTGCAGTTTGATGCACTTAAAAACGAAGACACAGAGCATTAGTATGGTAAGCAACAAAACGCAACAGTGACTTCCTGAATAAATAAATAATATAATAAATATTGTATGGGTAATGTATTAAGTTACCTTATTGGTAGTTTATGCACAGCCTGGTTAGATTTACATTAAAAATGATGGATAATATGTACATGTCTTTGTAGTAGTTGTACAATTACTAAGTTCAGTAGATGTTTTGGTGTTACAGAACAACAAACAGTATTAAAAATATATTTTTTTTACTTCAAAATAATAAAACAAGCAACAGTGTTAATTGTAGCAACTAAAGGAAATGAAGGTTTGAATTTTGGGAGAACAGGACTGATTAAAAGACTCAAAGAAACACTGAAGGACATAAATAACTCCAGAAGATGGCAGTAATGCAACAATAAGGATGCCAGCTAGCTAAACACTTACTGAAGAAGAAGACACACTGACTTACCTCATGCCTCAAATCGGTTGCGGAGCTGCCTGCATCATCCGCCGACCGAGCCAGGAACCGACGAGCAGAACCGGAGAAAAAAAATGGCGTTCACATTCGCGGCCTTTTGTTATATGCTTGCTCTGCTGCTGACGGCGGCGCTTATCTTCTTCGCTATCTGGCACGTAAGTACACATTTAGACAGTTTTAGACGAGGCGGTTGGCCTGCCGGTCCAACGGGGCTAGTAAAACTGGGTGAAAGAGCGAGGAAGCCCGGCGAAGACCGCGGCTAACGCAAGGCCAGCTTTTGTAGCCACATAGCGGGGACGTTTTTTTTTTACGTAGCTCGCCGCGGTTCTTGGCAACGTCTGAATGGAACGTATCCAAGCAAGCTCCATAGAAACGGCCGCGCGCCCACTGCTTGGTAAACGTTCTGGAACGCGTTCGTTCTAGAATGAATGGCTCACACCCAGCCGTTGGCTATGAGCTAAAGTTAGCCCTTAAAACACAAACACTGTTGTTTTTTTCTACACGTCATGTTATCATCATACTCTGTTTTCCACTGTTCACCGTCTATTAAACATAGTCTGACAACAGCAGACGCCTCTCATCTTTTCAGACTTGTCCAATAATCAGCGTTTAGTTAGTAGCTAGCCAGCTAGTTAGCAAGCTTAACCGCTAACAACGCTGCTGTCATCCGTTTTCTGGAGCCTTTACCAATTTCCCGACATGTCACATTTCTTCCGTTTTTCCCGATACTGTTGGTTAGGTTGTTAAAAGTTGAAACATTCACAGTGTAGATTGACAACTTAAACGTATCGCGACCATGACACAAAATGTCATATCGTTAACGTTACTCATTGATACTTTTGTCACATTTCTACAGTTAAGATGGGATTAAGTTAAGAACATTAGTTGGTCAAGAATACGAGAAGTCAGAACGAAAGTCTCAGTCAGAAAAGTAAAAATGACCATGAACAGGACCTGAAACATTAAACTGAGAAATGTCTTTGGTGTAACTAAGTAGCAGAGTAATAAAACAGGAATTGTTACACAAAATAAAGCACAGTGTACTAATGTTAGTTAATGAGTAACCTGTCAGTTGACAGTGGTGCTGAAAAAAACACTGAAACATCCGGAAAATGAATATAAGATAATCTAAATAACCAGTCCATTGTTTAAGTAATTTGTCAACACACTTCCAAGTATTCTGTGATTCCAGGTTAGCTCCTCAAATATGAGGATTTGCAGCTTTTGTCTGTTTTTATGCACTTGTAAATAAAGTATATTTGGGTTTTGGTCAGTAAGTCAGACAAAACAAGTATTCACCTCGGGCTTTCTGAACTTGTGTTGGGTGTTTTTTCACTATTTTGCTGACATCTTGCACACCAATTCAAACATTTATTAATTTACCCCCTCAAAAAAATATTGTAGTTGTAGTTGGTTACCATGGAGCATGAGGTGAATAGACAGTAAAATCAAGGCTGTGTCTGTGTTAACATTTTGTGGAAGCACCGATTGTCATCCCTACAATATTGTCGCAATATCGATATTGAGGTATTTTGTTAAACTATCTTGATATTTGATTTTGTCTATATCCCCCAGCCATAGGCAAATATACATAACAATAACAGGGAGAGTTTGCTCTGTCAGTGCTGGAAAAGTGCTGCAGTACTTGTATAAAATATTGCACAGACAGACTATAATAAAATAAAAGGAACGCTGCACTTAAAGACATTGTTGCTCTTCTTACACTTTGCTAAAATTACCACTTTATATTGAATTTCCCTCTGTACTTTGTTACATTGTGATCCTCTTATTCCTGCAGATAATAGCATTTGATGAGCTGAAGACTGATTACAAGAATCCTATAGATCAGTGTAACACTTTAAATCCGGTAAGTGACACCACCGTATCCGACACACCTTCCTTGCCTCTATGACTGCATGCTGATCTGCTCTGTTGAAAGATGTTTTATTTACTTTAGGATAACTTTTATCTGCCTATCTGTCTTTCTCGATCATTTCTCTGCACTGTTATGCTAAATAACCTGGCTGTTATGAATTCAGTGATCTTGTCCGCTGTCAAACTCTAATGCATTTTGTTGTTTTGTTTTTCCTAATCTGCTTTTTTTTTTTTTTTTTTTAACACTTTGTTAACGGCAAAAAGACAGTTGAAAAGGTCAAAAAGATTAAAAGAGTCAAAATTGCATTAAAGGTTTGTACCAATCTTTAAAATGCCCGCTCAGTTCAACTCAGTCTGCAGTCTTGTCATTTTGCACGGAGAAGTGTTTGCAAACGTCTTTTCAGTTAACTAATCTCAGAGTTCAGGCTAGAGTTCAGCTCGGGATTAGTCCACATGCCACCTGTGCCTCAAGTTTTTTACTGTAATGTAGTAGTTTTTTGGGTTTTTTTCTTTTTGAATCTTGATTTTTTTTTACTTTGGGAGCATTTTTGACTGTTGTAGGTATCAAGAATATTAGTTGTCCTCTATTCTACAAACCTCAAAGTGCAGTTTTAAGAAATAAGCATTTACTGAAATACTGGATTGTGCTTCTATTGTCATGTTTCTACCTCATCAAACCAATTAAATTGGACTAATTGTGTCTTTTAAGATGTTTGTAAGCAACTTTTTTAGACATGCTGTTCATCAGAAGTGGGATAATAATATTCTCTCAGATGAAATATCCAGTGTTATCGACTGCTGATAAAGTATAGCTGTTAACTGAAAAGACTTGCAAATGCTCAAAACATGCATGATCTTTATTACGACCTTCCCTTTGTTTGCATATAGTGTTAAAAGTTACTTGTACAGTAAATTCACAGTAAACTCCGAAGGTCAGGTGGTAATTTGTCTTGTTGAGTTTGGGACTACAGTAATGTGTCACCAGGTCTACACACTGTCCTGACAAAGCTTTTACGTAACAGTATTCATAGTAATCGTATTAAATCATATCAATATCTCACAGTTCACCCGCAAGATGTAATAGGATCTAGCTTTTTTGAACAGTTGATACTTTGAGCTGGGGATCATGGCGCAAGGTGATGTCCGATTGGTGTTGGTGGAAATTGATTTAATAGTTTTAAATGAATCTTTTTAATAATTTATATTACATATCAATCTCACTTTTCTACAAGGTGGAGGCTGCATTTTTGATTCGGCAATTAGCAGAAATAAGCTACTTTACAGTGTTGGCTCTAACTTCGTCACCTGTGGTTTGGAGCAGATGGCTGCAGAATCCCAACACTCTCCAGCTCAGCAATATTTGGGACCACTGATTGGTTAGCGATTTCACTAGTAGGAGGAGTCATTTCTTTTTATTTTTTTATTTTTTTGGTTAAAAGCACAGATTCCTCCATCTCTAATCACTCCACAGTACAATCTGCAGTTTTGACCACGGCTAGTCTTTTTGCGTGTGGAACGCTAAGCGCAGTTGGCACATATTTTTTTTTGTGCTGTGAGTTTTATATTTGGCAGAACAGTGCAGGATTTCAACACATTATGGCCCCCCTTTTTCCTGCACCTTCCTCCTCCCACACACACCCCTTACCTCTCCATCTGTGGGCTGTTGGTCGCCCCTACCCCTCCGCCCTCTCTGCTTTTTTTTTTTTTTTTTTTTTTATTTCCTCGAATGCATGGCTTACATGTGGTGCCTCCATCTGCCCCCCTGAACCCCGCACCAGTTCAAACTCTTGTCAACCTGAGGCAGGCTGCTGCATCAACACTGCTAGTGCTCACAGCATGGTCCCTTCTCCAAGTGTGTTGCCCGGTCCGTTTGTCAGGAAGTTGGATGATCTGTAGGTTTGCCCTCACTGCAAAAGAAAATGTTGATGTTGAGATGCACAAACATTCTCCAGAGCAAGCTGTGTTTTCCCTTTTTTTTTAACTTGTGGTCACACGTAATGATGCATGACATTATAAACAGGTTGGGAAATTAACCTTTTTTATCTACTTTCAGTTGTGTCTGGTAGATTTCTAAAACTCTACCAGTCACTCAGATGATTTACCACAGTTATAAGTTGGTGCTAAAGGCTAAAAGTGATACATGATTTGGCTGCGTTGCTCATTGTCAGACAGAGGACATCTGAGGGTTGTGCGTAAGCCTCAGCGTGGGAGCTTTGTGAAGGTCGGCCAAACGGGGGTCTTTTTATCCTCAGCGTTTTATGATTCACGATTTGCAGGTGGCAGGTCTTAATTTTCCACCCTGTTTATTGTGTTACACATTGTGCGTGAAAAAAGCACTCTTCATGTATTTTTACCTACAGTACGATGGCCACACTGCACAGAAATTTAAGAACATATATTAAAATAAAAAGCATTGTTAAAATACGAATCTCACTAGATCTCATGATTTGGACTCTGTGGAGCTGAGTCTTTAAATAGCTCATTTTCTCTTTGTAAAAAAAAAAAAAAGGCCTAATTTCCTTTGAGACTTGTCTAACTTTTTTTATATTGTAATGTCTCTTGTGTGTTAACTTTATATTAGCCAACTTAAATTTATTCCATGTGCCTCCACACTTTGGTAACACAGAGTTTTGTGTGGACATATATATACATTAGTTAGTGGATCAGGCTTAAGAAGAGTTAGACTGCTGTATGTGGGTTTTTGACATGTTTCTTCAATATTTCTCTTCACAGCTGGTGCTCCCAGAGTATCTCATCCATTTCTTCTTCTGTGTGATGTTCTTCTGTGCGGCCGAGTGGCTCACCCTCTGTCTCAACTTACCGCTGCTGGCTTATCATGTCTGGAGGTGGGTATCTGACCTGAAAGAAATCATCCTTTCGTTTGAAAACTGCTGTCAGCGGAACTAAAAGCCATCAGTGTTACCTGATTGACTCGAACAACTACTTTTGTTTTACTGTGTTGCAGGTATATGAGCAGACCTGTGATGAGCTGTCCAGGACTCTACGACCCGACAACCATCATGAATGCTGACATCCTGGCGTACTGTCAAAAAGAAGGCTGGTGCAAACTGGCTTTCTACCTTCTGTCATTCTTCTACTATCTCTATGGGTACACAGTTATCTTTATTTCTCTGCCTTTAGTGTTTTGGTTCAATATTTAAAACACTTTAGTCCTAGCTGTACTATCTGGGGATGTCCAGTTTGTAATCGTGTGTATTAATATTGTATTTTCTCGTCTATTCTTAACAGGATGATCTATGTTCTGGTGAGCTCTTAAACCGGGCAGTGAAGGAAAAGGACCTGCATGTACAGTAAGACAGCCAGACACTATGATCTTAGTGCTGGACACAGGACCTGCTGGAGACCACCGTTCAGCAACACAAGACGCCATTTCAAGCGGACAAACTCTCGACCCTACACACAAACACACACATACACACACACAGCACAGTGTGTCATTTCGGAAACATTTAGCCCGTTTTAAGAGAATATCTCGGCCGCAGTGTGTTCCTCTCATAGCACTATAGTTTCAAAATTTTATGGAAAATACGGACAAACCTGAATGGACAAGCTTTTTTTTTTTTTTTTTTTTTTTTTTGCCCCCCTCCTCTTTTTATTTTTCATGGTGTGTTGATATTGATGCTTGGAATTTAAATAAAGTTTTGTTTTTTTTCATCTTGGTTCACAACTTTTGAGTGTTTACAAATTAGGTAGACATTTTCAGGTGTGCACTATCTGTGCGAATCTAAGCTGTTTGCTAAACTGCATTAGCTTTTTTTTTTTTTTTTCTGTGAATTAGATTCTGGGCTTTTAACAGCAAATTTATACCTGCCACGTGACTCATTGCCATCACTACAACAAATAGCAATGTGCAAACCAGACTTGTGTTCTTGCTTACAGATATATATATATAAATAAATATATATAAGGTCTTCAAATGAACATTTTGGGACATGAACGTACAGAGAGGGCTGAATGGGTAGTTATCACTTAGTGAAGCGTGTTGCACAGGGACAATCATAGTCTGGTTGTCACAGCATCAGTTTTCAAACTATCTGATGTATTGTCTCCATACTTCAGACCTATTTATCATCACACTCAAACCGTGTAACCCTTGTTGTACTGAAACCAATGGCAATATTTGTTTTCTTCAGTGTGAATCCAGAGTAGAAAGCGACGTGTATGTGACCTGTATTTCTGTAGACCCGCTCCCTGCAGCTCTTGTTAAAACTAAAAGGTAGACTTAACAGTACAATAATATATTCAGCACTAGCAAACATCAGTATTTTGTTATTCTCTGCTTTCAATTGAGCTTTGTTAGGAACTTGCTGATGTGCCATACTGTTGAATGTACCTTTTTTTTTTTTTAAATTACTTAACTGTTCAACATGTTTGTCATTGTGCATTTATGTTCATTTCAACACCAAATATTCCAAACAGCGTGAGGAACTCCAGCGTTAATTTATTCAATGTTTTTAATTCTGCTTTTTATGTCTCCGAGATATCAAACACTCCTCGCAGTGTCGGCTCATTTCCCAGAATCAAAATCTGGAAAATGATGGAGGTTTTTTTTGTTTCTTTAGACTCGAGGCCATTAGACAAATTGTTTTTTCAGAAACACTAGAATATTTATTGCCATTTTCAAATGTGTAAATTTTTTCAGGGAAAGGGATGATTATTTGTCACAGGTGAAATTTTTATGTATTAGATCCCATCATATGTCACATCTAAGAAATGAGAACTTGAGTTTATTTGAAACTGAATAAACGTGTCCCACTCTGTTATGGACTGGATGTCATTTCAACTCAATTCTTTTAAATTGATGGAGTGCATGAACAGGCAAAAAATAAATACAAGGTTTATCTCATGGATGGACACAAGGACATACATATATAATCAGTGACCACTTTTTTTTTCTTGGTGTAAATCTTAAGATCAAAGAGCAGCTATATATGAAATAAATTTGTTCTGTTACCAGAACAGAAGGCGTCAAGATGAAAACAGCATTCCTACTGACTTTTTAAAGGCTTCGTCATAATTAGACATGTCAGACCATTTTATACTTTATGATCCAACCAAGAAATCCTGATTAGTTATAACAGCTACTTAATATCAAGGGTTTTTTCAGGATGTGAAACAGTGACGCGATTAAACTTATTTAAACTAGGTTACTTGTGTAACTCTGGTTGTCTGAGTAGCATGAGTGATGTCGAACCGAGTGCTCTGAAAAATAACAGATGAAATGCACGTCAGTCCTTACATATTCATTTTCTAACGAGACTAATGTTGTTTCCCAAGTACTTCATATTAAATATAAGCAGGTTTTGAATATGTAGTGTGTTGTTGATGGACATTATTCTCTAACAACACACTTCACCATGAAACTGGAGGAGCTGGCTGCACCGGATTAAAACTATGGATGCTGGGAAACAGCTCAGAAAACAACATATATATAATTAAAGTTTTGGAAAAACATTTTGCTGTCTGTTTAGTTTAACTGGCTGAAGCATTCTATAGTTGAAGTTTGACATTCAAGCTTTGTATCATTTCTTGTTGGTATAAAACAGTTTAGTGTTGATACTAACAGCATAAAACAGTATTGTTTTAGTTGATAGTATATACTTTATACAACTAGTCTGTAGTATGGAAATGTCACCCAGCATAAGAGTCTAGAGTCATGCTAACAGCCCTGTGAGGCTGTACTAAGCTAAATGCTAATGTCAGCATGTCACAATGACAGTGGACTGATATTAAATAGTACATGTAATGTTGAAACGTACACCATCTTAGTTAACATGCTAACATTTGCTATTAAGCATTAAACTATACATGTGAGGCTGATGGAAATGTCATTACAGGTGTTTGGTCATAAACTAATTATAGTTTTGACTCAATGCTAGATGAAAAGTCAGAGGATCATCAAAGTCAGTAGGATTCATCCTCTGGGAACCGTGAACATCTGTACAAAATGTCCCAGCAACCATCTGATAGTCGAGATATTTCACTCTGGACCAAAGTGGTGAACCGACCGACTGATATTTTGATCCCTAGAGCCAGTTTACATTTGGTTAATGTGCAGAGACACATGGCTGTGTGGACATCAGGGGCTGTATTAGCTGAATCTGGGATGCCAACCTGAACACAGCAGTTAAATGTGATAGTATATAAAAGGTGATATGACTGAACTATTAAACAGAGTGAGAAAGTTCTGGTTTGTAGTGTTTGCAGTAAGAAAAACCAGTAAAATGCATCTCATTGAATATACTGTATCTGTTAAACAAATATCAATATATTGCTCCTAAAAGGTTAGTTGACACCTGAAAAGCTCCTGTCCGGTTTAATTCTAGTAATACTATAAATACAGTACAGATACAGCAGGCGACCTTTTCCCATTGATTTAAATGTTATAAATGCAGCAACATGCTATGAACTCATTTAGCAGCAGGATTTCCTCATCAAGTCTTTTATTTGATTATAATGAGGATGACAGCAAGCAATATATTAGAGTATTCTTTTAAAGTGCAGTCATGAGAGAATACAATTATATCACACATACAATCAGAAAAGAATCACAGCAAATTTGAAGAGATGAATATTTTCACGGCTCATGATTTGAAGAGAAGGAGCGGAGATCACCGAGACACCGATCGCTCTGTACAGACCTCTCGGCTCTCCTGGTAGGCTGCGTATCTTTCCCGAAACTCGTGGAGGAAGTTGTATTGCTACGGAAAAGCAAAAATCAAGCCGTCAGTTAATGAGAAACTTAAAAACACAAAGCAATCATTCATTTTTAAAAAGGAGTAACACAGCTGTCGTTTTGAATGTTAACAATAATTACATATAATTTACTTTACTGCTCATTTTCCAAAACACACCATCAGCTTTATTACTGGCATTTCAGTACTGAATCATAATTAATGTCTAGAGGCTTGAAACAAGATTGTGTCTTTATATTTACATTGTCATTACATGGTGATACTGATAAGGGTTTTTAGACAACAGTATATTGGTGGATAGTCCTTTTTTTATTTTTATAGAGGTATAACATAAAGAAATATTTTTAATGAGGATCTCTTAAATTTGGTTATTAAAGAATTGTGAACAATATATTTACTGAGAAGGAGATTTTGCAGTAAATAAATAAAACGTATTTGCATATTTTGGTGCTATTTTACCATTTATGAATTACCATAAACATATCTTTGGCACATCTGTACTAAAATGTTTTGTTATTTATCGGCCGACATATACGGCAACTGCTAATATCGGCCAATAAGATCGTGAGGCTGATTTATCAGTCAGGCTGTAATTTACCATTATCCGTTTTCACAAATACCATGTTTGCTTATTGTTTGTCTTGTGTGGTTGATTTATTGAAAGCATTGCGTAGCACTTGAATGCTTTCTCTCAAAAATAAACGTACCACCATGGAGAAATTTATATAATTACCAAAGAAGTTCTGAGTCTCTGCGTAGTTATTTTACTGAATTTAATGCAAACCAGTTGCACCTGCATGAAAAGAGGAAAATCAATCTATGACACCTTCTTAAACATTAAATTCAAGGACTTTTCAAGGACTTTACAGGCCCAATTTCCTAAAATTCAAGGACCCGACACAGCATAGTTTGAGACACGGATCAATCACAGTTAATTACTGCTACAACACAGAATTGTTATAATGAGAACTAGCAGGCTTTACAGAAACTCACAGACTATGTGGTCTCTCGCCTTCTCTAACGCAGCAAAACAATACTCTATTCTTCCACAAACTATATAAATTCAAGCACTTTCAATGACCCATGTATATTTATGTCTACTTTCAAAAACTTACAAGGCCTTGATTTTTTTTTCTCTCTCATTCAAACACTTTCAAGGATGTCAAGAACCCGTGGGAAAAAAAACCACACCAGCATGATTGTCCAGATTCAGAGAAGAAGAAAGAAAACGACTCACCTTCACTGTTTGTATCGCTCCTCCTCCTCTGTGCTCCCGGAGGATTTCGATGGCTTTGTTTGCCGTCATTGTGAAAGAGAGCTGAAGCAGCAGACAGGCGGCGACTGAACGGCAGAGAACACAGAGAGACAGCCGTGTGATCAGAGACGTGAAAGAAAAACCAGTCGAGATGATTTTGTATTTTTTTTAAAAAGGTCAAACTGTTTAACATTTATATTTAGAGAATCAAAGTCAAATATTCTTACTCAATCCAGAGCGTCCCAAGCCTCCATAACAGCTGAAAGATGGAGGAAAAAAAAGGGAAAAATCTTATCAAATGCATGTTTATAAAGCTGAAAGCAAACACGTGGAATAAAAGTGTTTAAATAACTTTCAAATATTAAAAAAAAAACACAAAATCTGATGATGTCACAGAAGGTTTGACTGCATCAATGTCTATTTTCAACCTTTCGTTGTTTGCATGTTCAGGTAGCAGCGATTCCCTGCTTCACATTTACATAACCAAACACACTCACACACCAGTACAACCAGTTTCTTCCTGTTGCCTGGTGAGCAGCTTTGTAAGCTCACTCGGGGATTGAAGAGCCTCTCGGCGGCCTTTCAGCAGCAGCTGAAAGCTTTGCAGACTTTACATGTTCTGGTTTAATCGAGTGACACGAACCGACAACCTTCATTTCATCACACTGGTCTGTTGTTGTGAGTAGCTGCGTTTACATAAAGCATTTTACTGCTTAAGAGAATAAAAATGCTTCATGTAAACACTTAAACTGTTTAACTGTGATCTAAATCTGTCACATTCAGATACAAGGATGATAATTTATCATGTAAACACTCAATGATTACTTTCCATTTCATTTATGCTCCTTTTGTTTGGTTGTAATTTATGAAACATCTCTCTGCCAAACAAAACAAACATCTTGAAATGAGGCATGTTTAATAGTTTGGGTAGAGAAATAGAAGTGTTTCCTTCTGTTTCAGTATTTTAATCTAAGTATTTGTATTATTGCAAGTATAAATATGCTCTGTTAAATTAATAAAACAATGCAGCTGGGAAAATAAGGTTCATCCTTTGCAGTGATTGATTTTAACGGTATTATTAGAGTTTCTCATGTTCATGTTTTTGCAGCTTTTTTGAGGCAAAGCACTAAACCATTGATTTGCCTTTACATGACAACTTGTAAACCTCTTTCAACATCAGTTTGAGACTAACGCACATGAAGTATTTTATATGTATGAAGCCATTTTTTGTTCCATTTTTTCCAGAACCAAAAGGAAGGTAAACTAGGAAATGTGAAATAATCTCAGTGATTAAAAGTTTCTCTTCATGGTTATGTTTTTTAACACTGATTGAACTTTTTAATAGGGATTTTTTTTATATTAAAGATCCCCTCTAGACAGGTTTTAGGACATATAAAAATCCTCTGCTTGGAATAATAAATTGTCTCAGTCATGTTTTTCCACCAAAAAAATGTTCAGTGACCTTATTAAAAATCCTTAAAATGGCATCTTCTCCTTCTACCTCATTTAAGATCCGGACTCTTTGAATCTATATCTACGCTATGAATATGCAAATATGTTTCATTTCAAAAGTTAAGCTGCTGGATACAAGATGTCTCCTACTCTCCTAAAAGTCTATTCTCAGTGTTTGTGCACTGGAAGTTTCAAGTTTCCATATCACACTTATGTAAATTGTATACTGGCCCTTGATTGGTCGCAAATGATGCTCGTAGACGTCTTAAACTGAGATTTTCCTTCTTCAGCAGATAAATGTGAAAACAGCCTTCTAGTGTCAAACTCTGCACATACATCATTCTGCACAGCGGAGCTCAAACATCCAACTGAAGGAACAACAATAAGCAAAACACATTTTTGAGTTGAGGGGGACTTTAAATATGTTGCCTGGTCTGCTTTTTTTCCACGTTTTTGTTCTAAATCACAGTCTGAGGGGTCGTTAAACTCACTGGATCACCGTCCTCCTGTTGTTCTCGAGGCTGACCTGCAGCTCCTTGAGGATCTGACAGCACTGCTCCAGCTCAGGAACGTCTCCATCTGGGAAGGGCATGTGGTGAACTGTGAAGCCCCGCTGCTGGTAGACATCCAGCAGGGAGGGAACCCTGTATTTGGCGAGTTCCCCTCTGGTGCAGAAAACAAACACATCCTGCACCCCCTGACTCTGAAGCTCCTCTGTGAATGAGACAATAAAACTTGCAAACAGCTGCTGGCTCACCGTCACTCTCACAAATCTACAGGTACTAGACACTTCCGAAAAGTCTAAATAAAAGATAAGATTAGCTTGAGAGAGTATTTTTAATTTAACCATCATGAAGAAAGTCGCCTTACCAACATCTCTTGGCAGACTCCTGCGGATATCTTTGTATTTGCAACCTGAATTTAGATGAAAGAAACATTTTTTTTAATGATCTGTCGCACAAAATCTTACAAATGAAGTAAGAACAGTAACATGAAGAATGTAAAATAATAAAACACCACTTTACCTGGTAGCGCACATATCCCAAGAAACTGGGAGGACTCCACTATGGACAGAGGCAACCTTACGGCCAAACAAAATATATAATACATGAACAAAGTGATGCTTGTTTTACATTTTTTCTATTTAAAAACCTCAAAAAAATGACCCTCATAAATCACACAATTTTTAGTCGTCCAAGAAAGAACAGCTGAAACTTACCAGGAAATGTGAAAGGGAGTCAGCTGCTCCTCTCCGACCTCCTCCTCTTCAGATGAGGAGTCAAACTCACTCGTCCTCATGACTTCAGTCCTCCAGACTGTAAGAAAGCAAGAAGCAGTTAAAGAATAAAACGACAACTCTGTAATCTTATCTCAAGGGTCTTTTTAGATAATTTGGACGTATTCCTTCGATGATTTCTGGTCATTTCTATTCAGTATGAAAATCAACGAGCACAAACCCTAAACTTGATTCAAACAGACAAATCATCACTTTAAATTACATCTGCCTTTTTTTTCCAAGTTATGTTACTAATATGTATCATATAGTCTAATTATACAACTACATAGATGGCTAAAAAACAACATAAGCACAATACTAACATACAACTTTGACAAAAAGGTATATGATATTTGCTGGTTTAAAGTCTCTGCAAGTTGATTCCAATACTGTACAGAAATAAACGGAACAATAAATTTGTTAAAAAAAACAACAATTGCATTGTGTAAAAACAATACAAGGTGTACAATATAATTAGGGCTGCAACTAACGATTTTTTATTATTATTTATTTTATCTGTTGATTATTTTGCTTGGTGAATTGATTAGTTGTTTGGTCAATAAAATGTCTGAAAATGGTGAAAAATGTCAATCACTGTTTCTCATAGCTGAAGGTGTTATTCAGTTTACTGTCGTAGAGGACTAAAGAAACCAGAAAACATTCACATTTAAGAAGCTGGAACCAGAGAATTTGGACA